>NC_090266.1:349333131-349964669 GCF_040414725.1 Anabrus simplex | reverse complement strand
TTAAAATCAGAAATAATAAAATTATATAAATAAAATTACTCAAAAACTTAATAAAATTAATAAGCATAATTAACCGAAATGTCCGTAGTATGGGCGCCAGAGTTCACCAGAATGGATCCCTCGAATTTAGATAAGAGCATGATAAACTTTATATCCCAGGGCGTGTACATAATGCTGCGTACTGGTACATCTGCTGCAGGCCTTAGCTAACCTCCTGAAAACGACTAATTAGGTAGGAACTGCACCTAGGTTTATCAATAACACTGATTCTAAAATAGCTAACTCTATTCTGAACAAATTCCGTGCATGAGCACCTCATCAACATACAACATTATACATATAATACACACATAAAATATTGCTGGAAGACTCCATATTTACAACAACAACAATAATAATGAAACTCGTGGGAAAACGAAAGCGAGAACTAAGTTACCATTTGTAAATAGTCCGATGAACAATGTACATGTATGAAGATAAATACCCTTCACTGTCTCTATCAATTCGATTTACCGATTCTCATAATCGGCAGTTATCACATCACACAGATACTGTACCTTGTACTACTGTGTTCACATATTTTAACACTTGTTGTAAAGATATATACACACGTCTGTCGATCCTCAACATAAATTTATGGAAATTCTGAGATAGCTTTCACCAACATATAATGCTAGGTCGCCACAAGTGCTACAATACTTAATGCGCAAGCACTCTCCACAATCAGCCACTTTCCACAAACGTTACAAGACTACGCTCCACGAACGTTTGAAGTCCAGTCCATTGCTGCCGTGTCACTCCAGTACCGTGTATCAGCACCACTTCCTTCCAGTACAGTGCGTCAGTTGTAGTTGTAGTTATCTTCCTTCTCGTTCCTTTACAATCACCCATACAATGTTTCATTTACAATGTCTCATATCATGTTGCCGCCGTATCATCAACCTTTATAGACATCAACATCCCCCTCCTCTCAGATGATACGTCTGGATTGGTGCTTGCCAACCAATCATGAGTAAACCTCTTCTTTCTCCAAGTTATAAACAAACACTCGGGAGTTTTACATGAATCATCAAATTTCCCTGGTACAACAACAAGCTCATCTCATCAGGCTGGGATATATACATGACTAATGGAATTTCCTGACACAAGTACATCAACAAACACTGGGGTAGCCAGATGACTCATTCAAATTACCAGAGTTATTAAAGCAATGTTTTCCCACTCGTGCAAAACAAATTACTCATACCTACATATGTGGATATCTTCCAGCTTACCAATATAAATGGCAAAATATATAAATGAAATAATAATAATAATAATAAATCGAATACTGGCAATAATATCTCTAACTTCACATATAATTCTGGGGTGTGATATATGTACTATCACATAACGCCCCCTTGGTGAATCGATGATATCATATATTATGATTCACCATAAAACAGAACTTCATACATAACCTTATAATGGCATAACTGAACACATAATTTACTGTAATAATGATATATACATTGCGTCTACTGCATTGTATTCGCACACACGAATTACAATTAGTCCGAACAATAATAATAATAATAATAATAATATGCCTATGTACACACAACTCTGATTGGTTCATATACCATAGAACTCAATCTCTTTTTGCTACTGTACACATACATTAAAATTGGTAGTATATACATCCAAGGTGCAGAACCTATCTCTTATATCTGCAAAGGCTATAGATATTAAATGTCCCAAGAACCTTGTTGTCAGCGGTTAGGAGCCTATAAGCACACTTGCCTATTCTACTGTCCACAGTATACGGACCCTGATATAATTGAAAAAAATACATATAAACGTAATATCGACATCGATAAGCGAGGAATGCGTAAGGTAATAAAAACTAACTACGTCTAGAATACACCCTATCTCAAATACAAACATTCATACCAGCCAGTCACACAAGAATTATACAAACTTTCATTCGGAACATTCATAACCAAGAAATCCCTATTTCTGAAATGCGCGGGAATATCACAATATTTACTCTTCCACAAACTCATAATTAATGCAAGCAAACAAATCACATACTTTTTCACACATTCCACCTCGATATCATACAACATGTCATTAAAATCATTCACACAATTCTCAGAATTAAATAAAACATTACACACTCGCTTAGATAGACATTCTTTCATCTCACGCACACTTCCATTCTCACACACGCTCACTCTATTATTGTAATTCTTACCATAATTCACTATAATGTTGCTATCATTACCATTTAATGACCCACCAATTAATCCATCTTCACCACCTTCCATATCAGCTCCTACTTGCACCACTTTCATGCCAACAACACTGCTACTTTCGACTCTCTTATCAGAAGTTTCATTAATCTCAAAGTCACCATTTTCACACATAATGGACCTAACTTTACCCTCCTCACGTACACTTAAATCAACAAAAACATCCTCATGATGTATACTCCGTGAACACTCTTCACTTACTAAATAACCTTCATCAACTTCACAAAAAACTTCACTTTCAATTTCAGAAACTTCCACAAGATTATCGATCGCAACACCGCTATTACCATCACCACTAGCACAAAGTAAGTCATCCGACACAGCTTTCTTACCTTCATCACGCCCCCTATTCTCAAAATCTCCCTGAACACAAAACACATGGTCATACAATTCCTCTTTCACGTCTACCTCGTAACTTATCTGTTTCATCACGTGAATAGGAATTTCGGTATCGGACTGCCTATCTGACCCAACTAAGAAGTCCGATTCCGGTTTAAATTACTTGACGTGGGCTGTTCACTATTATCATGCCTCGGCACTTGATCTGGCGGTCTTTGATACGTACGCCCCCTACTTTCTGATTCCCCTTGATTAGGTCTTCTGCCATAATATTCCTGGTGATTACCTCCTTGGTTAGAGTGTCTGTTTCCCCTTCCGGAATTACCACCCTGATTCCCTTGCCTAGAATGACTGAAATTCTGATTATTCCTATCTCCCGCTACCTGATTACCTTGTCTCCCATTATCCCCGTAATTTCTACCTTCACTTTGCCTAGTCCTCCCCTGCCCTTCCAAAGCATCAAACCTCTCTAACAGCTGCTCTAATTCCTTAATCGTAACAATATTCTGCATACATGCAGCTAATCCGACCTTCTCAGGAAAATGCCTCAACATCTGGCGGACTGTATCTCTCTCCGATATTCTCTCTTCAATATTCTGGCTGATCAGAACATGCGCCAAGAAATACTCCGTCATAGATACACCTTCCTGAGGTTTATACTTGCCAAATAGCACGCGATCTCTTTCCCTTCCCTGAATAGCTTCACTCCAAAATTTAGAACTAAATTTCTCCCTAAATTCCTCCAAACTCGAAATACCCTGTCTATAAACTTGAAACCAGGATCTCGCTTCTCCAACAAATGCAATATCCAACATCTCATCAACCATACTCCACTCGATCAAACCATCGTCAAGATTCTTGGAAAACCGTTTCTCCACCGTTTTCAAGAATTCCATCGGATTAAACTGCCGACCATTAAACTTGGGTAATTCAGAGTCCTTCGTACAAGATACGTACCTATTACATATGCTGCTACCTACTTGGATTTGACTGATCTCCTGCCTTAACTTTTCATGACATGCTTTAATTCCTTCTTCAACTACCATTCTGGCATTTCCTTCTACTGACTTGAGATCTTTCTCCAATTTCTCAGTCTTTTCATCTATTCGCTTCGCTAAAACATTCTGGCTGGTTGTAATTCTATCTATTTCTTCGACTTTATCTTCTACTATTTTTATTCTCTTATCACATTCCTTGCTGTTTTCAACAAATTCCTTCCTAACAACATTGAATCGGCATTCGATTTTCTCAGTCAATTCCAAGCATTGAGATTCAACCTTATTATTGACTTCCTGAATTTCCCTGCTTTGATGGTCAAACTTCTGGTTCAATTCATCTATTCTACCATTCACAGCACTACTTAAACTATCAATTTTACTAGACAATTCAACACTCACTAAATTTAACTCCTTACTTTGATTCTCAATCTTCCTGGACAGTTCCGTACTAACTGAATTTAATTCACTATTAATACTGTATATTTCATTACTTAAAAAACTCAATTCACTCTTCAACTCTTTACTCTGACTATCAATCTTGCTAGACAATTCAACCTTATTATTATCGATTTTACTGGACAATTCATCACTCTTACTATTAGAAACAACTCTCTGATTATCAATTTTACTAGACAATTCAACATTATTATTATCGATTTTACTGGACAATTCACCCTTCAGCTCATTAAGTAGCGATTTAATCATACAGAGCATTGAAGACTCGCCTTGATCCCCTACATTCTGAGTTTGAGACGGAATACTCGGTTCCTCACCCATCGTTGCCAATAGATCCTTCCTACTATCAGCCATTTTGCTACTCTCACTTAAATTAGATAAACTCAATGTGGTGGAATTCTTTTGCCTTCTCTTCTCCTGATTCTTAGTACCAGCATCTTTCAAAACCTCTCTACTTCTCAATTTTATAATACTTCACTCGCTACAACATTTCTTCATACTCCAACATACATATCACGTACATATAAAACACTTCACTGACATAGTTTGTAGAATTCCATCCACACCTGACAAGTGCACCTACGCTTATAAGCCTAACAGATGTACCAACCATTCAGCCACACGTTGGGAAGCCAATTGTAACTTTCTTTCCTGATGATAATAATAATTAAAATCAGAAATAATAAAATTATATAAATAAAATTACTCAAAAACTTAATAAAATTAATAAGCATAATTAACCGAAATGTCCGTAGTATGGGCGCCAGAGTTCACCAGAATGGATCCCTCGAATTTAGATAAGAGCATGATAAACTTTATATCCCAGGGCGTGTACATAATGCTGCGTACTGGTACATCTGCTGCAGGCCTTAGCTAACCTCCTGAAAACGACTAATTAGGTAGGAACTGCACCTAGGTTTATCAATAACACTGATTCTAAAATAGCTAACTATATTCTGAACAAATTCCGTGCATGAGCACCTCATCAACATACAACATTATACATATAATACACACGTAAAATATTGCTGGAAGACTCCATATTTACAACAACAACAATAATAATGAAACTCGTGGGAAAACGAAAGCGAGAACTAAGTTACCATTTGTAAATAGTCCGATGAACAATGTACATGTATGAAGATAAATACCCTTCACTGTCTCTATCAATTCGACTTACCGATTCTCATAATCGGCAGTTATCACATCACACAGATACTGTACCTTGTACTACTGTGTTCACATATTTTAACACTTGTTGTAAAGATATATACACACGTCTGTCGATCCTCAACATAAATTTATGGAAATTCTGAGATAGCTTTCACCAACATATAATGCTAGGCCGCCACAAGTGCTACAATACTTAATGCGCAAGCACTCTCCACAATCAGCCACTTTCCACAAACGTAACAAGACTACGCTCCACGAACGTTTGAAGTCCAGTCCATTGCTGCCGTGTCACTCCAGTACCGTGTATCAGCACCACTTCCTTCCAGTACATTGCGTCAGTTGTAGTTGTAGTTTTCTTCCTTCTCGTTCCTTTACAATCACCCATACAATGTTTCATTTACAATGTCTCGTACCATGTTGCCGCCGTATCATCAACCTTTATAGACATCAACATCCCCCTCCTCTCAGATGATACGTCTGGATTGGTGCTTTCCAGCCAATCATGAGTAAACCTCTTCTTTCTCCCAAGTTATAAACAAACACTCGGGAGTTTTACATGAATCATCAAATTTCCCTGGTACAACAACAAGCTCATCTCATCAGGCTGGGATATATACATGACTAATGGAATTTCCTGACACAAGTACATCAACAAACACTGGGGTAGCCAGATGACTCATTCAAATTACCAGAGTTATTAAAGCAATGTTTTCCCACTCGTGCAAAACAAATTATTCATACCTACATATGTGGATATCTTCCAGCTTACCAATATAAATGGCAAAATATATAAATGAAATAATAATAATAATAATAATAATAATAATAATAATAAATCGAATACTGACAATAATATCTCTAACTTCACATATAATTCTGGGGTGTGATATATGTACTATCACAACGTTTATGGAAACGATCACTTCGTGTAATTTCAGTCTTATCCTACCCTATTCTTGCCATACGACCTGACTTCAATCGGTGCGATTTAAGCCTATATTTATATAAACCCCACTGTCGGCAGCCCTGAAGTTGGTTTTCCGTAATTTCGCATTTTCACACCAGGAAAATACTGGGGCTGCACCTTAACTATGGCCACGGCCGCTTTATTTCCACTCCTAGACCTTTCCTGTCCCATCGTCGCCATAAGACCTATCTGTGTCTGTGTGACGTAAAGCAAATGGCAAAAAAGGAAAAAAAACGGACGTATGTAACTCAACAGACGCTTATATCATAGCCATTTGAAAAACATTAGTACCTGTTCATTTATGGCCTTCCTACAAATATACCGTTTATATAATACTCGCGAACATGTTTGAAATCATCAGCGGCAGTATTATTCCTAATATTTAAACTATAATGAATTTGTAATACAATCACAACTGCCAATAACACTACCTTACGTTTGGACAGGAAGTGTCTATAGAGACTAGAACGTGCCAGCTCTGCATCATGGCTCACGGTACCTAAGGTGAGCCATACTGCTATTCTATCAGCCAAGCTGTCTGGTAGTAGGTTCGATATACACAAGGTGGTACAACATTTTCTTTCGATTAACGCCGTTTACAGTGACTGTAATATGGGCACATGCCATCTTGTTCCAAAGAGTAAACTTTTATTTGGTCCTGAAAAGGACTGTTTTTATCTGATGTTACGTAGCCAGGTTGGACTACGAGATGACTGTCTGTAGGCAGGAAGTAGGGTAACCCTCATATTCAACATTACAAGTGTTCGAAATGTTGACCAACTTGGTTTATGCAGAATTCAACATGACCTTTTAAATAAATTCTTGCACGTTGTAACATGTCAGGTGTAACAGCTTGGCATGTATCGGTGATCAGTTGCCGAAAGTGACCAGGATCTTCAGGCTCCTATGCATACGCTATCTGCTTAAAGTGACCCCGCAGGAAGATATCAAGTGGCGTTAGATCAAGTGATCTGGTGGGCCAGTGAACGGGTCCGCCACTTCATATCCATTTATTTGGATATGAAGCATGAAGATGCTTCCGGACGACCACTGATTCGTGAGGTGGAGCCCCGTCGTGTTGAAACCACATTCCTAATGAAAATTGCTCGTGCAGTGGCACGTTCTCCTGCAACTGTGGGAGTAAATTTTGAAGAAAATGAAGGTAGTGTGCATCCGTTAGATGTCCACCGAAGAAATATGGTACGATGAGATTGACACCCAAGATCCCATACCAGATATTTACTCCCCACTGCACTTGAAATGGGCCCTGTCTTACCCACTGGGAATTCTCCACTTTCTAATAGTGCATATTGTGCCGATTCACGCCGCTATTGTTGTGAAATGGTGATTCGTCTGAAAACATGCTGCATTATTTGTCACCCTGCATAATGCCCATTGACTTATTCTAGCATCGAAATTACGACCGACCGAGCTCGATAGCTGCAGTCGCTTAAATGCGGCCAGTATCCAGTATTCGGGAGATAGTGGGTTCGAACCACACTGTCGGCAGCCCTGAAGATGCTTTTCCGTGGTTTCCCATTTCCACACCAGGAAAATGCTGGGGCTGTACCTTAATTAATACCACGGCCACTTCCTTCCCACCCCTAGCCCTTCCTATCCCATCGTCGCCGTAAAACCCATCTGTGTCGGTGCGACGTAAAGCAACATTTAAAAAAAATATTACGACCGTTGAGGTGCTGGTGTAACTGCAGATGGTATGGGTGAAATGTATTGTTATGCATTATACGCATGACTGATGAACGGCTGATGTTAGTCCAAGCACTAATACGAGGGCTATCCTGGAAAGCGTCCAAAACAGCCTCTTCATTTGTATCAGATGTTATAGGGGCATCTCTAACGTCCCAGTTGACCGCGTTCAAGGTTTCGGAACGTGTTGGTAGTCGGTAGTCTTCTTTCAGAAAATGGGCTCATGATAAAGACTTTGGGACGGGACTGCATTCTGCCTTGTTTCGCCATAAATGAGCAATATATCAACGTACTCGTCACTGGAATACATCGTGAGTGAGTGAAAGCGTGCTGTGATGTGATCTGGTAAGTGTGCAAAAACATTGTGTGTCCGTTAAAATGGGGCAAGAAAAAACGGGCAGAATGCCGGAATCAAGGCACTGTATTACCGGTATTCAGATTCCTTGTGTCACCGGCCCTCAACCGTCTCAGCCACAAATGCAACTTAAAAGGCACTCGCTAAAGGATTATTACAGACGTGTAGCCGTTCGACTTCGAATTTCCGTGTTAAATTCTTCAATAATGCTTCACAGTGTTCATTTAACTTTTCACCATTACGGAGCACGTGGCATACATGTTCATTCTACCGTACTTTCTCCACAAATTAGCAACAACTCAACGTACTCTTCATAGCAATACATCGTGAAGAAATAATTCAATGCTGTGATGTCATCTCGTAGGTGTGGATTATTATTTGTGTGCGTTGGACTCGGGAGGTTGTGGATTCAAATCCCATGCTGGCCGTCGTGCAAATGGTTTTCCTCCGTTTCCTATGTTGTTTTTTAGCAATTGGCCTTACGTCGCACCAACGCAGATAGGTCTTATGGCGACAATGGGATAGGAAAGGGCTAGGAGTGGGACGGAAGCGGCCGTAGCCTTAATTGAGGTACAGTTCCAGCATTTTCCTGGTGTGAAAATGGGAAACCACGGAAAACCATCTTCAGCACTGCCGACAGTGGGGTTCGAACCCACTATCTCCCGAATACTGGATACTAGCAGCGCTTAAGCGACTGCAGCTATCGAGCTCGGTTTTCCTATTTTTACCACCAAGCAAGCTGCCTCTCTGGATCCGTGGTAGAGTGTCTTTCTCCGAATCCCAAGATAGCGGGTTCAAACCCGGCAGAAGTAGTCGGATTTTTGAAGGACGGAAAAAAAGTCTATCCGACACTCCATGTCGTGCGATGTCGGCATGTAAAAGATCTCTGGTGATACATTTGGTATTTACCCGACAAAATTAATTAAATCTCAGCCATAGACGCCCAAGAGAGATCCGGTTTACTCAGTCTGCCATCTAGCGGACTTAGAGAAAAACGGAACGTCGAAATTGACGAGCAGACAGCCAGATGGCGTCAAATCGAAATGTCTGCACACGGTAGCTGAGGCCATACGATTATTATTATTATTATTATTATTATTATTATTATTATTATTATTACCACCAGGCAAATGCCGGGACGGTACCTTGGTTAAAGACGAAGGCCGAATTCCTTCCAAATCCTTCCCCCCCCCCACCCACCCTTAAAGGAAGGACGCCAATTCAGAGTGCATTCCTTAAAACCAGTAGGAAAACAATATTGGCTATTATTGTATGCCGCTAAAATGGAGCACCTCTCGTTTTGGGGGTCAATTCATCTTCTAGACGTTCCTTTTATAAAATAATGTGTCCGACCAGCACTACTTCATCCTCTCCATACACTCAACTACTGCTCCTTCGTTGTTCATGGACACAACAATTCCAGGATATTGCTGTTGTTGCCATGTTACGACAACGTAGTCCCCTGTGTGAACCAAGTGGATTAGCTGTCTTGGACGTTCTCCTGACGACCAGAATTGAAGAGATTCTACCGGTGCATCTATTGGAGTCGGAGAGACGGTGGTTTTATCCATTTCCTCTTCATCAGAGCTGATTTCTGGTAGGCTGTTTCCTGAAGAAGTAATGCTGAAAGTCGATTCATCTTCATCTGAAAAGGAACTGGATACTACAGGTCCTTTTGGCTGGCATCTTCTTTTTGATGGCTGTGCCCATGTTTCACATGTGACGGAATCAGCCTCCTGAATGTCACTGGGGCAGATGCTTCTTCCAGATGGAATATTGAGCTTCACCGTCCGATTTACCTTGGGGGTAAAAATTTCATTTCGCTTTCTTCAAGTCTGCTTAGGAAAGATTCCCCAAGCATGGCCATGTCAGGATTACGATCTTGCAGACGCAAGTGACTCAAAATTTCTTCTTTATTGATCGGTACAACTCCGGCTTTTTTAAACCGAGATATCAAATTCTTGCTTGCAGAGAGTTCCAAATCATCAAGTGCCCATTTCAGTAATGCAGGAAATTCATCCTTCGGTAGAGTGTTGTAGCTTTTGCATTTGCCTGACTCTTTCCACTTTGTTAAAACGCCTCTCGATTTCATTTTCAGTGGCCGAAAATAAGCAGTGTCAAGCGGCTGAGTAAGATGAGTGAAGTTAGGCGGCAAACATACAAATAACACACCATTCTCCTGGCACATCTGCAACACATTCAAATTGATGTGCGAACTTAAATTCTCTCCGATAAGAACCTATTTTCTTGGCTGTCGTTTCAGGTGAGGCATAACTTATGAAGAAAACCGCGTCCATCCACACATCTTTGTCCGGCTTTGAGGCCCATTTTCAGTACAAGTAGACAATAAAGGATTTGTCTTTCCTGCAGCATAGTCACAGAAGATGATTGATGTACTTGATTTAGTTGCATTCATTATTCTTTCCGGATATTTACACCCTTGGCAGTCAATTATACGTTTACGTCCTTGATCGTCACTGAGGTTTGTCTCGTCATACATATAAATGCTTTCCGGAGGCGCACTTTCGATTGAAACACTGAGATGTTCAATATATTCTGTAATAATAACTTCACTTGTACCAGCCCGCACTTTCGTAATGTTTGTAGCAAACCGAATCATCAAATTTTTGTACGTTTTCAAAAACAACTTTGTCCAATAACGTCCGGCAAAATTGTCTCTAAAGATCTTAAAAGTACGACCTTGACTGGTCACATAAGATTTTACCATAAATCGGAAATCTAATTCGTCAGTAGGGAAACCATACTCTGCGCTCTTCATTATGTGGCTGGCAAAAGCATTTTCTTCTTCCTCGGTGAAAACAGTAGGGTGCCCTGGTCTACGTGGACCTGAATTTTTCAGAGTATATTTTATGGTATTTCTGGCGATTCCAAAATGCACCAAAGCCTTTGCGGACATACTAGCTGACTTTATTTCCTGTAAACATGCATCATGTTGTTCGGACTATAGTCGCAATATTTTCGACTTCCTGGTCGCCTATTGTAAACAGCTGGCATTGCACGTTGCTTTTGAAAGATAAAACATCATGCTAATAACAGGCATATAATGTAGGGAAGCTTCAGTGTTAAACCTGATGGCTCGTTTGATTATCCTAGAGTGAAAATGCTCTGTTCTCAGTGAAAAATTGAGGCGTTGTACGTATGGGTTGCCTTGGCCCACTCTTGGCGCGATCCAAAATAACCTGTGGACCTCGTCATTATAGGTTACATTTTTGGAAACTGTAATTAATACAGATAGCATACTACATCTTGAATTTCATTACTTAAGTCATATGCTTGATTGCTTCACATGCGAAATGTGTACTCAACAGCATTTTACAGCAGACACCTACGGCTTCAATGATGGAAGTTGCTGCACTACGAAAATATGCTCCACTTCACTTGATATGTGCTCGACTCTGCTGCCATCTGTTGAGGTAACATAGAACTACTAACATATCATGGAGACTACATTGTGCTACCAACTTCTGGATGTGGAAATAGTTCACCCTGTATTGTGGATTACAAGCTGCCGATAATATTTTTTTAAATTTCTCCAAGGTTGGCCAACATAACATCCCAAGGGACAAAGTAACCCACCTTTATGGGTAAGTAATATCTTGAACTTTTGAAATATAACAGTGAAATGATAAACTAAATAAGTTGCATTGTTTAATACCTCCCTCGTTTCAAGAATAAGATTATAGTAATGCGTACATAAAAATAAAGGCAGAAATATATAACATTAATTTGAGCGGGGGGTGAGAAAAGTGTATTCATTTCCTTAGTTCCTAACTGAGCGTGGAAACGCTACCCTTACTTATGAATATCTCAGTTTATTTAATCTAGACTTTCATCATTTACTTGGGTGAGGGTAACGTCCATTATCGATGCTTACATTGAGGTTATTTTGTTATGGTTATGTCTGGTGATTTTAATATCTAACTAGTCATGTTTGTTGCAGTGATGAACCATTGAAGAAAAGAGAATAAGACGGCGATATATACCTTGTAGTGTGAAGCGTTACGTGCCGATTACTGTAGCCTCGGGAAAATGGCAAAACAGAATTTAATGAAAATCTGTAATAAAAGTTAAAAAATAAGGCACTACAATATAGGCATAAATAATTTTATTCCCGCTGAGGGAAATGATAGTTTGGAGGAAGCCCTACAATTTAATTTTCAAATGTCTATACTATTACAGATCTTACCGATAAGTACTACGTAACAAAAGTTATAGAATATTAGTGCCTTGTACCGGCTATGATAACAGAGATATTCATGAATTTAGACTTGTGTTGCATAGTGCATATCAACGCCGAGCCAAGGAAAGATGGCTCAACATAATTTAATGAAAATCGGTAGGTAATGTTAAGGAATAAGGCACTACAGCCTAGGTTATGACTAATTTTATTCACGCTGGATGAAATTATAGTATAGAGGAAAGCCTAATGTATAATTCTCAAATATCTATGTTGTTAGAGATCTTACCGATAAATACTACATAAGAAATATTTTAGAAAATACCATTTCCGATCATTATTTTTTGTCTTATACGGTTTTACCGTAACGACAATGATAACGCAGCTATTCATGAATGTAGACTTGTTGCCGAGCTTCGCTAACAGGGAAATAATGCTCAATCGTGTTAACTGGTATTCGTTATGATCGTATTAAGGTGAAAAATAACGTCATCAACAGCCCATATCGACAACGAAAATATCAATACGAAAAAATCGTGAAGGAAAGCTCGCTTTAGTAATAAAACATGAATAAGTCTTGAACGAATGAAGAAGGTCTCCCTTTACATTGGAAGCCCTGATATCATAGCGTCGGAAGGAAATTTAATGTGGAAGTCTACGATATCGAGAGTCCATAACATCGATCAAAAATAACATTACATAGGCTACTGTTTATTGTGATGTGGTTTGTGTCTTCTGCTGCCACTCGTCCCCGATAGATGGTAGTGTGCCATTTCTCGGCTAAATATGTGTTCTGAAAACTACTGGTACTTTTAATATTGGTTCACCATAGTGTTCTAGTTATTCGATCCGTGCTGTGATGCGCTGTTGGAAACGGTAAGTATATATACTTATGGAGAAAAAGAGCGGTCTTCATCGCCGTTTATGATCGGGAAATTCCAGCTCTCGATCTTAGCACAGGAAGAACGCCAACGTAGTACTGTTCATGAAAACTGAGAGAATGTGCCGTTTTTTATTTGATCGAGCATTTCATATGCCACAACTGGTTTTAGCCACTACATTCCTGTCGGTTAATGTCGTATTCTGAAAATATTACGGACCTCGATGTAATGACCTATGTTGACTTCAATTTAATGTTTGTCTGGTCTGTTACAGCATCACGGGAAAATGGATATGTTTTTTTTTTTATGAAACTTGGCATTTCTGATTAGAATAAGATCGAGCAGTATCTCTCATGTTGATAAAATATTTTCAGCAGGAGGCAGTGCTTCAAAACGGGCATAAAGCAAAAATATCGATGGGTAGTGGTACTGTAAAAGAGGAAGGCTGGGCTACGGACAAATTTTCAAGATGGCGGCTATACACGGGCTCTTTTGGGACTAACACCTGGGACCTGGGCTGGGGACAAATACGCACGATGGTGGTTATACACGGGCTCTTATGGGAATAACACCTGGCACCTGGGCCAGGGGCAAATGCGCAAGATGGCGACAATACATAAGCTCTTATGGAGAAAACTGACTCAGGGGAGACATAGGACTTAAGGAGACGGCCTCAGGGCGATTGCGCAGGATGGCGGCCGTGTGCAACTAGCTAGTGAAGGGGCCCCCTAGGAAAAGATGGTTGCTACACGTTGGTTATATGAGACTAACATTAAGGAGATGGACCAGGAGCTGATGGCGGTAAATTGTTTTTATAGGCCTAACTCTACAGAGCTGCCTCAGGAGCTCACAACTTGTAACTTATGACCTATTTGTTTTACCAGCCTAACTTTCGTGGACTGAGACAAGGGATATCATGCAAGATAGCTGCTATACTCTATTCATTTAGACATAAATAAAGGGCTCAATCAGGGGCTCACAACTTGCAACTTATGACCTACTAGTTTTATCAGCATGATATACTAGAACTGTAGCAAGGGCTACTATGCTCTATTTGGATAGACCCAACCACAGGGCTGCCTCATGAGATCACAACCTGTAACTTATGACCTATTAGTTTTATCATATAGGCTCTTATGGAGAAAGCTGACCCGGGGTGGGATAGGTGGTATACATATGACTTAAGAAGATGGCCTAGGGACTAATGCACAAGATGGCAGCCATGTGCAACCTCCTAGTGCTAGAAGCCCCGAGCAAGATGGCCGTTGCAGAGGCACTTGCGTACACATGGGAACTTATGGCACTAACCCGACGTGCCCTGTGCTAGGGCTTTTCGCGTATTGTCCTAATTCGAGGTTCAATCTTCTTAACCATATGCCTTTCCTAACTTAATAGGCTCTTGCGTATACACTCTCTCTTATGGGACTAACATTAGAAAGCTGGCACAGTGGCAAGTGTGCAAGATGGCGGCTATACACGGGCTCTTATGGGACTAACTCCGGAGAGCAGGCACAGGGGCAAGTGGGCAAGATGACCGCCACGCGCAGTCCACATCCAGCCAATCGTTACGACCTCTGACACACTGAGACAATAGGATGTCGTCATCTTATGGAATACTGTCGAAAGAGGTTACTCAAAGGGAAACTTAACTTGAGGGATCATGCGTCAGCGAACTCGGAGTCTTTAGCAGAGTCTAGGCATTATGTGTTCTAACCTGTTGTCTATCTAAACTCCCTTGGTCAACTCATGTAAGACACTTCATTCCGAGGTGGTGGTGTCGAGCAGAGTAAAGCTCCTCCAGGGGTACCCTTGCCTTAGGTAGGAGACGAGCAACCTGTGCTGTTGTTGTGGTGTCTGCATTGGCGAACTCGGGGTCTTTAGCTGAGTCTAGGCATGTTGTGTGCTAAGCTGTCGTCTCCTGGGTCAACTCTTGTGGGGGAGGGGCACTTAGTCCCGTTGTGTGGTTGAGCAGAGTAAATGCCACTCCTAGGGATTCGAACATGGAGTTGACGAAAACTCAAAACTAAAGAGCATAAGTGCAATTCAAATATCCTCACCCTGACTGAAATGTGTGTACGATGAAGGTGTACTGACTACAATAAAAGTGGAGCCATGTACATATCAGCAGAAAAAATTACTTTGCGAGCTACGCTGTATTTCCTGGTCTGGTGTCGTTAAGGAATGCCGACAATGTGTTATGATGTAAGACTCATGACTTGACAGAACTGCGGGTCTTTAGCTACAGGTCAACGCTTTTTAGTGATGACGTTACTGCAGCTCTCGCTGCTATGATGACGCTACTCTTATCAGATCCTCATTTCATGAGGTAGGGTGGAGGGGTAGAACAGCACCAACGGTATACTGCTAGTCGTAATGACGACTATAAGGGAGGGTAAATCTCGGGGTGCAGAGCTCTTTTAGGGCGCAGGGAACAAATGAACCTACATATGCTCTTATGGGACTAACTCGGGGAGGGCTCTCGAGGCAAAATAGAGGGCCATGCGCTACGAAATCTGACACACTGGGACGGAACACTGTCGAAAGGGGCTACTAAAAGGGGTACCTGAGTTTAGAGATCGTGCGTTAGTGCACTCGGCGTCTTTAGCTGTCTCTAGGCATGATGTGTTCTATGCTGTTTTCTATCTAAACTCCCTTGGCAAAGTCTTGTAGGACACTTTATTCCGAGGTGATGGAGGCGACCAGAGTAAATCTCCTCTAGGGACACCATTTGCCGCAGGTAGAGGCCAGCAGGGTAAAGCTCCTCTAGATGCACCCTTGCCCAATGTAGGTGCCTAGCTGAGTAAAGCTCCTCCAGGGGCACCCTTGCCTTAGGTAGGAACCGAGCAACCTGTGCTGTTGTTGAGTCTGCATTGGCAAACTCTCCGACACAGATGGATCATATGGTGACGATTGGATAAGAAGGGGCTAGGAATGAGAAGGAAGAAGCTGGGGTCTTAATGTACAGCTCTAGTATTTGCCTGGTGCGAAAATGGAGGACCACCTAAAACCATCTTCAGGCCTGCGAACATGGGGTTCGAAATGCGGTTACAATTATTGACATGAATGAAATATCCGACACGGGCAGACTTCGACACTTCGACTTTGACGACAACTCTGCTTTGTAATACTACGGCAAATGTTAGCACAAAGGGGTTTATAACTGAGTCTGGAATAAGCCTAACTCAACAGAGCTACCACAGGGGCTCACAACTTGTAACTTATGACCTATTAGCTTTATCAGCCTGACATTGGAGAACTGTGGCAAGGACTGATGTGCAAGATAACTGCTATACACTATTCGTATTGACCTAAGTAGAGGGCTGCCTCAGGCGCTCCCAACTTGTAACTTATGACCTATTAGTTGTATCAGTCTAACATTCAGGAACTCAGGCAAGGTCTCCTACGCACGTTAGCTGCTATACTCTATTCGTTTGGACTTAAGGGGAGGTGGTACACCCTATCTTGGCAATGTTAAATTGTCCATATTCAAAAGTATTTTCATACGAAACTATGAAGCTTAGAATGGTGAAACTTAGTATGGCTCAAAAGGAATGTTTATTGTATATACTGACAATTTTATAACTTCATCTAACCTCACACATAGCAGAAACATATTTTTTTAACTTTACTGCTAAAACTCATTGCTTTATGTGAAGTGTTATACTCAATAACTTTGGAACTATTTGAGTTAGAGGCATAACATAATGTGAGTATGTTCATCAAACACAGTAAAATAGCTGGTAAAAATTTCATTTATCTGGATTAAATATATACTGAGAAAAATACCTGAATATCTTTAAAAATTATACCTTCGGAAAAATTGAATTAAAGTTACACACTGCCTAATGCATCCCTGGTCCATATTCTGGATCATCTGGATCATCACAGTCATTTTCCCTTGCTCTCTTCCTGTTCCTGCTCATTACCCTGTTTCTCTGGATCACCATATCGGCCTGTAAGTCAGCCTTTCTCACTCGCTCTGTATCAATTTCACTACAAATTTGTCGCATTTTTTCTGCCAGGATTAATTCCTAAATTTTCCAGCACTATCATCTGTCCGTGGATACTACTGTAAATCTGCCAAGCATACAACAAGTGAATGCCCAAAAGGAAAAGACGAAATTCAGCAGAAGAACAGACACAATCTAATTGCCCTCATCGACACTTCTTGAACAATCTAGTTGAGCTAGGCATCCTAAAAAAATACTTCTTTACTTTTTGTTTACTTTCCACAACAGGACGTGTTCAAAACAACAGCCATGACACAAAACAAAAGACAAGCGCCACCCGCCAAGCCGCAACACTTGTACCAACCCTAGAACGAGAGTACATGCCGTGAAATTCAATTTTTTTTAAAAAAATGCGGCAAAACTATATCTGTTATACAAAAAGTGGGCGTGTCCACAGCTGTCAGAGTGACATTTGAATGGCATTTGAGACCTTACGGGATGGCTTGTTCAAAATAAACAAGCAGTACATTATAAAATAAGGTCTAAACTATAAAAAAATATGAAAAAGTGTTTTTGGACATGAAAAGGTGTACCACCTCCCCTTAACTAAAGAGCTGCCGAAGGGGCTCACAACCTGTAACTTATGAGCTATTAGTTTTATCAGCCTGACGTTCGAGAACTGAGGCAAGGGCTACTAGGCAAGATAGCTGCTATATTGTATTCGTTTAGACTTAACTAGAGGGCTCCCTCAGGGCCTCACAACTTGTAACTTATAACCTATTAGATTTATCAACCTAATTTTTGAGGACTGAGGCGAGGGCTACTGTGTAAGTTGACTGCCATGCCCTATTCGTTTAGACTAAAGTAGAGGGCTCCCTCAGGCGAAACAACTTGTAACTCATGACTTATTAGTTTTATTAGCCTAACATTCGAGAACTGAGGCAAGGGCTACTATGCAAGATAGTTGCTATACTCTATTCGTTTAGACCTAACTAGAGAGCTACTACAGAGGCTCTTAACATTTTTGAGTTATTGGCTTAAATTTCAGGGTCTTAGGCAAGGACTGCAATGCAAGATGGCTGCTATATTCTATTCGTATAGACTCAACTAGAGAGCTGCCTCAGGGGCTCACACTTTGTAACTTTCGTACGTCGATTGTTCTTCCCTACCGCACACCAGTTAAGACAAATCTTTACATCCTAGCTAATTGTGTAGGCTTTACTGCACGCTGATCATGTGTTAACCTAACCGCTTGCCCTTCCCCGACTTAATGTATGTGCTTTATTCATAGGATCGTAACGTTGGAAGGCGACCTTGGATTTTGCAGCTGAACTTGGAACAGGATGGAGGCTGCACATGGGACTAGGGAAATGGTGGATGGCTTAATACTAATGCCTTATTCATAGGCTGTAATACTGGGAAGCATCTTTGATCTGGAAGCTAAGAGACTTACAGTAGCTTAGAATATTTTTGACATGACTTAAAGATTAAAACATTGTGTTCAGAACCGAAGAAAGTTCTCGCTATACATAATGGGGGATCAAACTCAGCACTCTTTCCTATGGTCTGCTGAGTATTATAAATGTCTGTGAGTTAAATTCAAAAAGACACGTAACTTTATAGCTACAAGAAAATCACCGACCTGACTAGGAATCGAACCCGTGTAGATGGCGGCTACACATGGTACTAGGCAGATTGTGTAAGACTTAATTCATATGCATTATTCATCAGGCGTAACGCTAAAAAAGCGACCTTAGGTTTTGGAGATGAGCGACCGCATAAATTCAAAATGACTAAAGTACAAAAGAGCAAAAAAGGCTAGATGGCCAAAGGGCAAATGGGCTAAAGGCTAAAAGGGCAAAAGGGCAAAAGGGCTCCTCCTCTTCCTCCTCATCCGCATTGCAAAAGGACAAAAGAGCTCCTCCAATTCCTCATCCGTATGGCAAAAGTACAAAAGGGCTAATTGCAAAAAGGCACATGGGCTGAAGTGTTAAAGGTCCAAAGGGCAAAAGGGCTAAAGACCTGAGGGGGCAAAGAGCTAAAGGGCAAAAGGCCAAAACCACACGGAGAAGGAGGAGGAGCGGCGCTTTAGCCTTTTAGCCCTTTAGCCCCTTATCCCTTCACCCATTTTGCCCTTTTGCCATTTAGCCCTTTTGCCCTTCTGCCATACGGATGAGGAGGAGGAGAAGCACTTTTCCTTTTGACATACCGATGAGGAGGAGGAGGAGGAACCCTTTTGCCTTTTTAGCCTTTTGCCCTTTTGCCCTTTTGCCATTTAGCCTCTTTTGCTCTTTTGCAGTTTAGCCATTTTGCCTTTATGCGTTTGCTCAGCTCCAAGACCTAAGGTCGCGTTTCAACGTTACGCCTGATGAATAAAGTATATGTATTAAGTTTACAGTATCTGCCTAGTACCATGTGTAGACGCCATCGACACGGGTTCGTTTTCTAGTCAGGTAGGTGATTTTCTTGTAGCTCGAACGTTAGGAGTTTTTGAATTCAACTCAAAATAATTTATGATACTCAGCAGTCCATAGGAGAGAGTGCTGATTTCGATCCCCCATCCTGTATAGCGCGAATATTTTTTCGGTTCGGAACACAATGTTTTAATCTCTAAGTCATGTCAACAATATTCTAAGCTACTATAAGTCTCTTTGCTTCGAGCCTCAAAGATGCTTCCCAATATTACACGCCCATGAATAAGGCATATGTATTTAAGCCTTACACCATTTCCGTAGTCCCAAGTGCCACCTTCATCTTGTTCCAAGTTCAGCTCCAAGACCTAAGGTCGCCTTCCAACGTTATGATCCCATGAATAAAGCAAGCGGATTAAGTCTTATATCATCTCCCTAGTATTAATAGTAAAAAGTGTAGCTGCTAAGCTCGTATGGGTGGGAGGAAGGGCATGCGGTTAGGTTAACACCAGATCAGCGTGCGGTTAAGACTTAAGCCTGCACAATTAGCTAGGATGTAAAGATTTGTCTTAGCTAGTGTACGGTAGGGAAGGACAATCGGCGTACGAAAGTTACAAGCTGTGAGCCCCTGAGGCAGCTCTCTAATTAAGTCTAAATGAATAGAGTATACCTGCCATCTTGCATGGCAGCCTTTGCTTCAGACCCTGAAATTTATGTCAATATGACAAATAGGTTATAAGCTACATGTTAAGAGCCTCTGTAGTAGCTATCTAGTTTGGTCTAAACCAATAGGGTATAGCAACCATCTTGCATAGTAGCCCTTGCCTCAGTTCTCGAATGATAGGCCAATAAAACTAATAGGTCATAAGATACAAGTCGAAAGCCCCTGATGGAGCCCTCTACTTTAGTCTAAATGAATAGAGCTAAGCAGCCATCTTGCATAGTGGCCCTTGCCTCAGTTCTCGAATGATAGGCCAATAAAACTAATAGGTCATAAGATACAAGTCGAAAGCCCCTGATGGAGCCCTCTACTTTAGTCTAAATGAATAGAGCTAAGCAGCCATCTTGCATAGTGGCCCTTGCCTCAGTCCTCGAAAGTTAGGCTGATAAATCTAATAGTTGTGAGCCCCTGAGGGGGCCCTCTATTTAAGTCTAAACGAATACAATATAGCAGCCATCTTGCATAGTAGCCCTTGTCTCAGTTCTCGGACGTCAGGCTGATAAAACAAGTAGCTCATAAGTTACAGGTTGTGAGCCCCTTAGCCAGCTCTTTAGTTAAGCCTAAACAAATAGAGTATAGCAGCTAACGTGCATAGCAGCCCTTGCCTCAGTTCCTGAAAGTTAGACTGATAAAACGAATAGGTCGTAAGTTAAAAGTTGTGAGTCCCTGTGGTAGCTCTGTTGAGTTAGGCTTATTCCAGACACAGCTATAGACCCCTTTATGCTAACAGATGCCGTAGTATTACAAAGCAGAATTGTGTTCAATGTCGAAAAGTCGAAGCCTGCCCGTGTCGGATATTTCATTCATGTCAATAGTTGTAAACGCATTTTGAACCTCATGTCGGCATCCCTGAAGATGGTTTTACGTGGTTTTGCATTTTCACATCAGGCAAATACTAGAGCTGTACCTTACTTAATACCCCGGCTTCTTTCTCATTGCCAGACCTTTCTTATCCAATCGTCACCATATGATCTATCTGTGTCGGAGGGCTCGCCAATGCAGACACAACAACAGCACAGGCTGCTCGTCTTCTACCTAAGGCAAGGGTGTCCCGGGAGGGGCTTTACCCTGCTAGGCCCCTACCTAGCGCAAGGTTACCACCAGAGGAGCTTTACCCTGCTAGGACTCTACCTGGGGCAAGGGGTGTCCTTGGAGGAGCTTTACTCTGCTAGGCCTCTACCTGGGGCAAGGGGTGTCCCTGGAGGAGCTTTACACTGCTAGGCCTCTACCTGGGGCAAGGGGTGTCCCTGGAGGAGCTTCACTCTGGTCGACCCGAAAAGCATACAGAATCGTGGGATTCGTCCCCAGACCTGGATTCATCTGCAGTTTTCTACTGGAACCAGGAAGAAAGCTATTCAGACAGCCTATTTGTCATTAGTACGGCCAATACCGTTGTACGTGCTTCCTTCCTGGCACCCTTCTACAGTGGAGAACATGATGAAACTAGAGGGAGTTCAACGCCGAGCTGAACAACTAATAACTCAACGCGGTCATTTAAATACAGCCAGGTCACTGCCCTCCATGTCCGGCTCCATGGCTAAATGGTTAACCTACTGGCCTTTGGTCAGAGGGGTCCAGGGTTAGATTCCCGGCGGGGTCTGGAATTTTAAACATCATTGGTTACCTTCGCTGCGACGGGGGCTGGGTGTATATGTCGTCTTCATCTTCATTTCATCCTCATCACGACGTGCAGGTCACCTACGGACGTCAAATCGAAAAACCTGCATCTGGCGAGCTGAACTTGTCCTTGGACACTCTCGGCAAAAATCAATCCGCCTTTGCATTTTCATTTCACTGCCCTCCATAACAACCCTCTGTAAACAAATAGATATTGCTTTCCTGAGAAAATCCCTCGCAGGTAATATTCATATAAACCCTTTCAACCGATTACAGCTGAACTGCCGTTCCGTTCAAAGAGGTCGAAGTGCGTCCCTTTTCCCTCCATTTGCAAGAACAGCATCATATCAAAGTAGCTTCTTTATTCGTTCTGCTCGGCTGTGAAATGAACTCCCACCACAGATAAAAGAACCACCTGCAGAAATTTTTTGTAAAGACGTCAAAAGGATGTATATATAACCAAACCTTCCGTACATAACATAATTTTTCTACTGTGAGGAATGTTCAGTATGAGTGGGAGGACGGGTGAAAGTTTATGGGATCCCGAGTGAGTGAGACTGTAAGTGGGTATGAGTGAGCCGGCCTAGCTAAAGTATATGTGGGGATTCTAGGGAGAGAGAGGAGGGAGTATGTGCGTGAGTGTCGAATTACTTGAATGTTGAACAGATCTTGTGAGTGTTATGTAAATATGTATGTTACATACGTTAACTGTATATAAGCACACTATGCAGAATGTAATTGTTTATTTGAATATTGTAATTTTAAGTGGTGATTGATGCACTTTCGTGTATGTAGGACTATGTCCTTTCTCCATTCACCATCCCTAAATTATACCTACAATTAGTGGAAAATAAATAATAATAATAATATTAAAAATAATAACCTCGGAATAAACTGTTCTACAAGAGTTGGCCAAGGGAGGTTAGATAGACAACAGCTTAGAACATATCATGCCTAGACTTAACTAAAAACCGCGAGTTCACTAACACATGCTCTCAACTCCGGTGCCCCTTTTAGTAGCCACTTTCGACAGTATTCCGTCTCAGGGTGTCATATTTCGTAGCGCGTGGCCCTCTATCTTGCCTCGAGAGCTCTCCCCGAGTTAGTTCCATAAGAGCATATGTAGGTTCATTTGTTCCCTGCGCCCTAAAAGAGCTCTGCACCCCGAGATTTACCCTCCCTTTTAGTCGTCCTTACGACTAGCAGTATACCGTTGGTGCTATTTTACCCCTCCACCCTACCTCATGAAATGAGGATCTCATCAGAGTAGCGTCATCATTGCAGCGAGAGCTGCAGTGAAGTCATCGCTAACAAGCGTTGACCTGTAGCTAAAGACCCGCAGTCCTCTCAAGTCATGAGTCTTACATCATAACACATTGTCGGCATTC
Source organism: Anabrus simplex (assembly GCF_040414725.1). Lineage (NCBI taxonomy): Eukaryota > Metazoa > Arthropoda > Insecta > Orthoptera > Tettigoniidae > Anabrus > Anabrus simplex. Next base: position 349,941,214 of record NC_090266.1, on the reverse strand, counting down.
CTTAACGACACCAGACAAGGAAATACAGCGTAGCTCGCGAAGTAATTTTCTTCTGCTGATATGTACATGGCTCCACTTTTATTGTAGTCAGTACACCTTCATCGTACACACATTTCAGTCAGGGTGAGGATATTTGAATTGCACTTATGCTCTTTAGTTTTGAGTTTTCGTCAACTCCATGTTCGAATCCCTAGGAGTGGCATTTACTCTGCTCAACCACACAACGGGACGAAGTGCCCCTCCCCCACAAGAGTTGACCCAGGAGATGACAGCTTAGCACACAACATGCCTAGACTCAGCTAAAGACTCAGAGTTCGCCAATGCAGACACCACAACAACAGCACAGGTTGCTCGTCTCCTACCTAAGGCAAGGGTACCCCTGGAGGAGCTTTACTCTGCTCGACACCACCACCTCGGAATGAAGTGTCATACATGAGTTGACCAAGGGAGTTTAGATAGACAACAGGTTAGAACACATAATGCCTAGACTCTGCTAAAGACTCCGAGTTCGTTGACGCATTATCTCTCAAGTCAGGTTTCCCTTTGAGTAACCTCTTTCGACAGTATTCCATAAGATGACGACATCCTATTGTCACAGTGTGTCAGAGGTCGTAACGATTGGCTGGATGTGGACTGCGCGTGGCGGTCATCTTGCCCACTTGCCCCTGTGCCTGCTCTCCGGAGTTAGTCCCATAAGAGCCCGTGTATAGCCGCCATCTTGCACACTTGCCCCTATGCCAGCATTCTAATGTTAGTCCCATAAGAGAGCGTGTATACGCAAGAGCCTCTTAAGTTAGGAAAGGCATATGGTTAAGAAGATTGAACCTCGAATTAGGACAATACGCGAAAAGCCCTAGCACAGGGCACGTTGGGTAAGTGCCATAAGTACCCATGTGTACGCTAGTGCCTCTGCAACGGCCATCTTGCTCGGGGCTTCTAGCACTAGGAGGTAGCACATTGCCGCCATCTTGTGCATTAGTTCCTAGGCCATCTTCTTAAGTCATATGTATACCATCTATCCCTCCCCGGGTCAGCTCTCTCCATAAGAGCCTATATGATAAAACTAATAGGTCATAAGTTACAGGTTGTGATCTCATGAGGCAGCCCTGTAGTTAAGTCTATACGAGTAGAGCATAGCAGCCTTCTTGCATTGTAGCCCTTTTTACAGTTCTAGAATGGCATGCTGATAAAACTTGTAGATCATAAGTTACATGTAGTGAGCCCCTGAGGGAATCCTCCATTTATGTCTAAACGAATATAGTATAGCAGCTATCTTGCATGGTAGCCCTTGTATCAATCCCTGAAAGTTAGGCTGGTAAAACTAATAGGTCATATATTACAAGTTGTGAGCCCCTAAGGGAGTTCTGTAGAGTTAGGCCTATAAGAACAATGTATCGCTATTAGTTCCTGGTCCATTTCCTTAAAGTTAGTCTCATGTAACCAACGTATAGCAACCATCTTGCCTCGGGGGCCCCTTCACTAGGAAGTTGCACATGGCCGCCATCTTGCGCAATCGCCTCGAGGCTGTCTTCTTAAGTGCAATGTCTCCCCTGAGCCGGCTTTCTCCGTAAGAGCCTATGTATAGCCGCCATCTTGCGCATTTGCCCCTGGCCCAGCTTTCCTCCTTTATCATTAATTCCATGTATCCCTCTTAGAGTTAGTTTTATATCAAATTAGCTACTGGCTAATGTTTGTTCTATAGCTTTTTCCGATACAGAGAAAAATAAGGGAAATGTCAGTGTCAGTCGTATGAAAGCATAAATCCATGAGCCGGTGACAGGGGGAGGTATGCCCGCTTATGCGCTTCAGTATATGGAGAACAATATGAAGGGTGAAAAAAGCTAATCATCCACATGTTAACTGTTGTCTCGTCAACGACGTGTGCTACAGCTAGTATTTAATAGTTTACAACATATAATAGAAAACTTTCACCAGATGAATTTTCGCAGCTGAGGCAACATGCAATATGGAACCGTGAATTTGGATTCTTTCATGGAATCCAAGAGTATTCCAATGGGATAACAATGAGGCAAGCCGTTATCAGATCTACAGGGAAAGTCAATACTGTAGTAGATAATTTAGTACATGGCAATAATACGCCTACCTAACACACGCGCTTAGGACGTTCTTCTAAATGTTATGGTTATATAGTCCCATTAATGTTTGGATTAGTGGCTTGATGAAATTCAACTTTTTTTCAGATAGAGTAGCATTAATACAGTTGTTTAAGTTCTTACTTTCAATTATAGTGAATTGAGGATCCTTTCTCTCAAATACCACCGTACTGAGCAAGGTTAGAACCTGCCTAGTTGGGCTCAGAAGGCCAACGCTCTACCCCGTCGGATATGCTCAGTCCGGTTTTATTATTATTATTATTATTATTATTATTATTATTATTATTATTATTATTATTATTATTACTGGATATTCAACTGACCTTTTTTCACAGGCATTAGAACACACTCATTATTTTTCAGGATTACATATAACCAGATTTATGATGAAGGGCGAGGAAATAATCTTCTCTGTTGGACTTTTCCTCCTTCATTTCTTATATATTTTACTACAAGTATCCAGTCAATGGAGTGGTTAATCTAGAAATTAATTAGACCTAATAACATAATTGTCTCAGGAAATCCGACTCAGGACAGTCGCTCCTGAACTACACGCAGGATGACCATTATGCTGTCGATACTATATAAACTTCATCTCGTGTCGAGCAGTGGATTTGGCAGCCACATCCGTTCACGATATTAACAATGACTGTGTTGACCTTAGGTTAGCGTACTCAGTAGTAACCGCCGTTCGGTCGGATACTCTTACTGGCAAACTGTGGTACAGACAGTGTTCAACTTGCGTTTTCGTTTCATTGAAGGAATTGATTCTAAATCTGCCGTCATTTAACTTCACACGTGTGGTTAAAATTCAGTGAATACAGTAAACCGAACGAACTGGCTTACGCCTTTGTCCCTTAATGTAAATAGTCCTCCATGTAAATGTACTTAAATCACCCCCAGTTTCCATGTACAATAACTCCTGTACCATGGGAATACTTAGAATTAAATCAAGCTCCTCGACAGTATCCGATGTCGTTTCCTCCGGCACTTATAACACCCTCCAAATACATATCTTACAGTTTGTACTTAACTTATTTCCACTGTGAAAAAAGATCCAGGTTGGACCATACATAATGGTGGGTTGGGAAGTTGCACCGTTTGTTGAGATTCGGGGCCTGAACATCTTTAGACAATGATTATTGAGGTTATCTTGAAATTGATTTTCGAGTGAATTTATTCTCACCCTAGGAAAGATGAAATAGTCCCTGACCATGTCATGGTGAACCATTCATGTCCTCCGTTATTTATAATTAAATATGTCCGCTTTAATAAGTCTGGTTCACATAGTAAATAAGTCATAGGTTACAAATTAGTGGTAAGAATGATAATTTTTCGATTTTAGTCTGCTAAATTAAATTGCATATCTATTTCATCAAAAGTCTTTCCTACCTGTTGTATGTCCGGCGCTCCCTTTCTCGCTCCGCCAGCCAGCAGCACGCGCGCCTGTGTATCATTCTGCTAGCTTCGACGCGCAGCCCTCAGTGCGCGTGCCTGACCATCGAGTGTACTATAAATAGGAGCTCCCGGCCTGCTCACTTGCCCACTTGCCCCGGTGTCCAGCTCCAGAATACACCCTACGTCGAGCACGGAGGCTACTCCTCTTGAAAATGTGCTTCGACCAGGTGGACTGAATTTCTGGCAGTACGAGGTTTCACCTCTGGTCACCGCTCCCTTACCTGTTTCCGCTGCCTATGTTCCGTAACTCTTTTACAAGCCATTTTCATTCCCTAATATATGCAAGCTCCCTTAGTTTCGCTAGGTGGAATTTCTTCAATCATTTGAACTTGCTTTTTAGGAATTCAGGCACTTCAACAAACAAGGACTCTCATGAACATTTATGTTAGTGTGCCAGATAGTTCTCGACTATCAACGTGTCAATTCACAAAGACTATCTTTTCAAGATAGAAGTGTATATAAAGACTGCAAACCTGTACATATTGTATAAAGACAGACTTTTCTCAAGATTCAATATTCCTTTTTGCTTCAAAATAAATTTCAGTTATTTGTGTAAATATCATAAAGTGAAGCAATAAAAGTTGTGTTTTGTAAACTTCAACCTTGGTTACAACACAACTCTATGGCGACGAGGTAAAAAAGCGACACTACAATTCATCGGCCCCAGTCGCCAACTCTATGGCGACGAGGTAAAAAGCAACAAACTACAATTCTTCGGTCCCAGTTGCCAACTCTATAGCGACGAGGTACACACGAAACCAACACTACAATTCAACGGGCCCAGTTGTCAACTCTACGGCGACGTGCTACACAACAACGACACTCCAACCAGTTCTGACACACAGCTTACCTTACTCTTTCTTGCACGCATCTCGCAATGGCTACTGCGGAACAACTCGCTACGGTCTTACAAGCCTTACAGCAGCAACAACAACAGTTTATGCAACAACAACAGGCAGCATTAATTCAGGCTATTCAAGCTATTTCTGTCTCTACACAGCCATCAGCTATTCCTCCGTTCTCTGCTTTTGATCCAGCTAAGGACGAATGGTCAGTTTATTTAGCCCGCTTGCAACAGCATTTCATCTGCCATTCTGTCACAGATGATCAACGCCGCCGCGCACTATTTCTTAGTTCGGTTGGCAATGCTACGTGTGAATTACTACGTAAATTAAGTCCAGAAGAACACTTATCTGAGGTACCCTTCACGCAGCTCTTAGCCCGTCTCACGGAACACTATGCCAAAGCTCCTCACATAGTGGCTGCTCGCTATAAATTTTTTCAGAGCAGAAAGCAACCCCATCAGACACATACTGAATGGATAACTGAATTGCGTGGTCTAGCTAAACCCTGCCAGTTCATCTGCTCCAAGGACGGTTGTGGTTCATCCTACACTGATTCTCTCATTCGGGACATGATAATTTTACATACTCCTGAAGACAAAATACGTTTTGACGCTGTCAAGCAGAGTAACCCTTCTCTAGAAGACGTCCAGCGTATTGCTACGGTTTATGAGCTTACTACCAAGACTGCCGCAGCCATAGCTTCTCCACACGAAGTTGCACAAGTCTCGCCTCAGGCCCGCAAGTCCTCTGCTACAGTGAACCGTACGGATAAGGCGCTCTCCACCAAGCATTCTCGCCAGGTTCCCTCTCGTAATGCTACACGGAAGCCCAATTCTAAAAACACCTCGAAACTCCTGCCTTCCTGCCGAGGTTGTTTCAAGCATCATGAACGTCGTGACTGTCGTTTTTTCAAAGCTACTTGTGAACGATGTAATAAACTTGGACACATTCAGACTGTATGTCAAAGTTCGCTCCGCCCTGCTAAGACTACTGCAGCGCGCCGGAAGCATACACAGCCCCGCCAAGACATGGAAGTTGATCAGATCAATCTTATTCTTCCCACAAAGGATTCTCACAAAATCATCATTCCTCTATCATTCTCTGATAGATCTGTCGATTTTCAATTAGACACTGGATCACCTGTCTCTATTATTAACCTGACTACCTACCACGACTTAGGTTCACCTTCATGCTCTCCAGCTGACATCCAGCTCGTGACATTTAACAAGAAGAAAATTGACATCAAAGGTCAAATTAAGCTTCAAGCTAGTTATAAAGGAATTCAGAAGGCCATTCCTCTTCTCGTAGTTAACAACTACACTGCATCAAACATTATGGGCATGGATCTATTTAACTTATTTGGTTTCCAGATACATGACAACATTAACGTCGTATCTACATTGCATCCTACTTCTGACGTTACCGCTCTCCTAGCGCAGTTTCCTGAAGTCTTCGATTCTCAGCTCGGAACAGCAAAAGACTATACAGCTCACATACAGCTGAAATCCGGAGCTAAGCCTCGCTTCCTCAAAGCACGTCCAGTACCCCTAGCACTTCAAGACCAGGTCACGAAAGAATTAGAAAGATGGATACAAACTGGAATTGTAGTACCAGTTACTTCTAGTCAATGGGCTACTCCACTCGTGATAATCAAGAAACCTGATGGTAATGTTCGACTTTGTGGCGATTTTCGATCTACAGTCAACGCACAACTCGAAACCGATATCTTTCCTATTCCACGTCCAGAAGACTTATTCCGTCGTCTCTCTGGTGGACAATTCTTCTCTCGAGTTGATCTTAAAGAAGCATATCTCCAGCTACTTTTAGACGAAGAATCTAAGAAATTTCTCACACTCAACACTCATCTAGGACTGCTCCAGCTCCAGCGGCTCCCATTCGGTGTTTCATCCTCAGCGGCTATTTTTCAGCGCTATTTGGCTCAACTCACCGCCTCAATTCCCGGTTGTGCTAACTACCTGGATGATATTATTGTTACTGGAAAAGATCATCAGGAACATCTAACCAATCTCCGCCTTCTTCTCCAGAAATTGAAAGACAATGGCCTACGAGCGAATCTCGCTAAATGTACCTTCTTTCAGCCTCAAGTTCACTACCTCGGACATATACTTGATAAGAATGGAATTCGTCCTAGTATGCAGAATGTCTCCGCGATAGTAAACATGCCAGCACCTCAGAACCTCAAGCAGCTTCAGTCCTTCATAGGCAAAGCGAACTATTATAATAAGTTCATTCCACACTTCGCTACAGTGGCAGCTCCATTAAACGCTCTACGTAAAAAAGGTGTTAAGTTTCAGTGGACTCCGCAATGCCAACAGGCATGGAAAACAATCAACAACGCCTTAATTCACGCTATACAACTCACTCATTTTCAGCCCGACAAGATCATCACGCTAGCTACTGACGCTTCAGACTACGGTGTCGGTGCAGTTCTCTCCCAGAAGGATCGTCATGGACAAGAACGCCCCATCGCCTTCGCTTCGAAAACACTTAATGACCATCAACGTCGATACTCCCAGATAGAGAAAGAAGCTTTAGCCATCATCTTTGGTATTCGCCGTTTCAATGAATATCTCTATGGCAACCATTTCCTGATCATTACCGATCATAAGCCTCTCGTACACTTATTCCATCCTGGTAATAAGATCCCAGAGAATTCCCTCAGAAAGCTTCAAAGATGGTCCATGTTCCTTTCTGATTATTCCTATCAGATTGTATATCGAGCCACATCCCAGCATTGTAATGCTGATGCCCTCTCCCGCTTACCCGTTGGTCCTGACACTGCCTTCGATTCTCAAGAATCTGAATGTCTTCAGTTGGACATAGAACTTGAAGATACTGTATCCAGTTTTCCTATTGATGCTACCTGCATAGCTAAAGCTACGGATAAGGACAGTACACTTGCTACTGTACGTACTTACATCCGCAACGGTTGGCCTCTTCAGAGCACACTTCCTGCCCACCTGGCACCTTATCATCGTATGCAGCATCGTCTCACGACTCGTGCCGGAGTTGTACTACTAGAAGCAGGCACCATCTTCCGAGTGGTTATCCCACTTAGCCTACAGAAACAAGTTCTTGAGTTATTACACCAAAGCCATTGGGGTATCTCCAGAACAAAGCAACTCGCCCGTCAACACTGCTACTGGCCCGGTATTGATGCCGCCATTGAAAAGCTAATACGTCATTGTGAGCAATGTCAAACGAATCAGAACGCCCCGTCTTCTGATCTTGCTTCATGGCCTCCTGCTACTACTCCATGGGAACGAGTTCACATCGATTTCGCAGGTCCTTTCCTCAATTCCATGTGGTTAATAGTCATCGATTCACTGTCAAACTTTCCATATGTCGTGGATATGCATTCGACTACTACAACCGAAGCTACCATTCGTGCTCTCCAGAAAATCTTTACTACAGAAGGTTTACCGCAAGTACTCATTTCGGACAACGGACCTCAATTTACAGCTACTGCTTTTCAGAACTTTTGTACACATAATGGCATTCGTCATATCCTAGCACCACCTTTTCACCCTCAATCTAATGGTGAAGCTGAACGCTTCGTACAGACATTTAAAAGAAGTATGAAGAAAGCTGTCTCTTCAGGCTTAACTAAAGACCAAGCCTTGCTCCAACTCTTAAACAACTACAGAACTCTACCCGGCGCTGATAATATCACTCCTGCACAGAAGCTCCATGGACGACCTCACAGAACTTTACTTTCTCTGTTACAGCCTCTTCCGGCCCAGCATAAGACCTCACCAACGAAGTTCTCCCTCAACGACAAGGTCTACACCAGGACATTCAAATCCAACCCACTCTGGATACCTGGAGTCATCTGCAGATCTTTGGGTCATCGTCTCTACGAGATACAGACTACGGAGAAACGTATCTGCCGCCATCAAGATCAGATACGTCTGCGTTACCGCCCCTGTCCAGCTATTGATGCTATTGCTCAACCAGATAAATCTATTGCTGAACGAGCCTTAGATCATTTAATAACAATGGGTTCCTTTCAGGACGAGACAGCGCCACTCCGCCCAGTTCCAGCTCCGGACAATACAACAGAGATATCAGCAGCTCCGCCCCAGCATCGCAGTCGCCGCCAGCGCCGCCGTCGTTTCACGCCGTACCGGCGTATTTAGGAGGGGAGGGTGTTGTATGTCCGGCGCTCCCTTTCTCGCTCCGCCAGCCAGCAGCACGCGCGCCTGTGTATCATTCTGCTAGCTTCGACGCGCAGCCCTCAGTGCGCGTGCCTGACCATCGAGTGTACTATAAATAGGAGCTCCCGGCCTGCTCACTTGCCCACTTGCCCCGGTGTCCAGCTCCAGAATACACCCTACGTCGAGCACGGAGGCTACTCCTCTTGAAAATGTGCTTCGACCAGGTGGACTGAATTTCTGGCAGTACGAGGTTTCACCTCTGGTCACCGCTCCCTTACCTGTTTCCGCTGCCTATGTTCCGTAACTCTTTTACAAGCCATTTTCATTCCCTAATATATGCAAGCTCCCTTAGTTTCGCTAGGTGGAATTTCTTCAATCATTTGAACTTGCTTTTTAGGAATTCAGGCACTTCAACAAACAAGGACTCTCATGAACATTTATGTTAGTGTGCCAGATAGTTCTCGACTATCAACGTGTCAATTCACAAAGACTATCTTTTCAAGATAGAAGTGTATATAAAGACTGCAAACCTGTACATATTGTATAAAGACAGACTTTTCTCAAGATTCAATATTCCTTTTTGCTTCAAAATAAATTTCAGTTATTTGTGTAAATATCATAAAGTGAAGCAATAAAAGTTGTGTTTTGTAAACTTCAACCTTGGTTACAACACTACCCTCCGCAGATTAAATTAATCTTTATTTATTTATTTATTTATTTATTTATTTATTTATTTATTTATTTATTTATTTATTTATTTATTTTGAACATAACATGTCATGAGGCCCAATTACAATGTTCACGATGATCGTTACTTAGACGTTAAAAATTCAAATTAAAACAAAAACAATATATAGCTAGAGTAATCTTAAAGCTTAATTCCTGTGTCACATAAATCACATTACTAAAAAAATAAAATAATTAAGTTTAATTCAACTAATATTACATTACAGTAATAATACATTCTCATTAAAATTAGTATAATATTTTAAACAATTATTTTAACAGGTTTCCAAGTGGAATGTAGTACATATAAAAACATGGTTTACAACATTTATACTAGTTTATACTGGTTTTTCTTTTTTAAAAATCTTCATAATCTATTAAATTATATTCAGAAGTACAGTGTTACATGTCGAAATGAATGTAGCTTCGGTCATACTAAAAATATCAACATAGGGATGTACAAAGTAGAGTCGCATTGCTATGTTAATTGGGGAGTTCTTATGCATTTCAGTCTTAGCCTTTGATAGACAGAATATATTTCACGGACGACGTAGTTTATGTGGCCCATAAAATGTTATTGACTTCAATTACTTCATCAATTACAGAATTAATTATTTTAAACAGGAAATTTAAATCTTTGCAACTTCGTGTGTGGCGCAATCTATTCACACCAAGTTCCTTCAGTACACCTGAATAATTTGAGAAGGTTGGGTTATTTCCTGTGATTTTATAAGTCATGAATTTTAAAACTTGTTTTGAGCACTCTGGATAAGATTGATATTTTTTGTGGTCATTGGGTTCCAAATAATTGAGCCATTAGTCTGGACCATAGAAATTAGTTAAACAAGTTTAATAGTGTCATTGGACGAAATGATAATGAATTCAGTAAATGAAGCCTAACATTTTAAGAACATAATTCGTCATTTTATGAATATGGTCATTGAATAATAAATCTTCATTGAATGTTATTCCTAAATCCATTTTCGTCTTTACACGAGTTAATATATCAGTATCCATTGCATAGTTATATTTAATCTTCCGTTTCTTCGGAATAAATGTCATGGCTACACACTTAACTATATTAAAACTTAACTTATTCTGTTTGCTCCAGTCTACAAGAGAAACTAAATCGTTTTGCAGTTGTTGGCAATCAGATACTGTTTTAAGAGATTTGAATATTTTAATGTCATCAGCAAAAATAAGAATTTCATATTATGTTATAGTTTCCGGTATGTCATTATCAATGATTAGAAATAGCGAAAGCCCCAACTTAGAACCTTGTGGATCTCCAGAATACACATCAAATTTGGAAGATATATGACCTTTGTAACTCACAACCTGAGTTCTATCCTTTAAATACGATACCAATACTTATTGCAATGTAATAGAAAATCCAAAGGAAGAACATTTATTTGTTTAACAATCATGATTAAACTTGTCAAAAGCTTTTTGAAAATCCGCGTACATTACACCAACCTGAGCATATTCATCTGAACTAGCGGATACATATTCAGTAAAGTTGCAAAGGATTGTTTCTGTGGATCTTCTCGCCATGAATCCATGTTGTCTCGGCGAGATAATATTTCTAACATGATCATAAATTTGTTTGTTCAATACAATTTCAAAAATTTTGGTTGGGGCTCAAACAATATCAACAAGTCTATAATTACTGAACCGTTTTATATCTCCAGTTTTACATACAGGATTAACCTGGGTATGATTCCACAAATCAGGGAATGTCTGTTTTTACAATTAGGTTGAAGAGAATGGTTAAAGGATATACACTGACTGACAGTGACAATGCAACACCAAGGAGGAGTGGTTCGAAAGGGATGAAAGTTGGGGAAAAAACAGAGACGGCACGGATGAATAATTGATGTTTATTTCAAACCGATATGCAGGTTACACAATGCACACGGCATCGACTCAGTAGGATGTAGGACCACTGCGAGCGGCGATGCACGCAGAAACACGTCGAGGTACAGAGTCTATAAGAGTGCGGATGGTGTCCTGAGGGATGGTTCTCCATTCTCTGTCAACCATTTGCCACAGTTGGTCGTCCGTACGAGGCTGAGACAGAGTTTGCAAACGGCGTCCAATGAGATCCCACACGTGTTCGATTGGTGAGAGATCCGGAGAGTACGCTGGCCACGGAAGCATCTGTACACCTCGTAGAGCCTCTTGGGAGATGCGAGCAGTGTGTGGGCGGGCATTATCCTGCTGAAACAGAGCATTGGGAAGCAACTGAAGGTACGGGAGTGCCACCGGCCGCAGCACATGCTGCACGTAGCGGTGGGCATTTAACGTGCCTTGAATACGCACTAGAGGTGACGTGGAATCATACGCAATAGCGCCCCAAACCATGATGCCGCGTTGTCTAGCGGTAGGGCTCTCCACAGTTACTGCCGGATTTGACCTTTCTCCACGCCGACGCCACACTCGTCTGCGGTGACTATCACTGACAGAACAGAAGCGTGACTCATCGGAGAACACGACGTTCCGCCATTCCCTCATCCAAGTCGCTCTAGCCCGGCACCATGCCAGGCGTGCACGTCTATGCTGTGGAGTCAATGGTAGTCTTCTGAGCGGACGCCGGGAGTGCAGGCCTCCTTCAACCAATCGACGGGAAATTGTTCTGGTCGATATTGGAACAGCCAGGGTGTCTTGCACATGCTGAAGAATGGCGGTTGACGTGGCGTGCGGGGCTGCCACCGCTTGGCGGCGGATGCGCCGATCCTCGCGTGCTGACGTCACTCGGGCTGCGCCTGGACCCCTCGCACGTGCCACATGTCCCTGCGCCAACCATCTTCGCCACAGGCGCTGCACCGTGGACACATCCCTATGGGTATCGGCTGCGATTTGACGAAGCGACCAACCTGCCCTTCTCAGCCCGATCACCATACCCCTCGTAAAGTCGTCTGTCTGCTGGAAATGCCTCCGTTGACGGCGGCCTGGCATTCTTAGCTATACACGTGTCCTGTGGTACACGACAACACGTTCTACAATGACTGTCGGCTGAGAAATCACGGTACGAAGTGGGCCATTCGCCAACGCCGTGTCCCATTTATCGTTCGCTACGTGCGCAGCACAGCGGCGCATTTCACATCATGAGCATACCTCAGTGACGTCAGTCTACCCTGCAATTGGCATAAAGTTCTGACCACTCCTTCTTGGTGTTGCATTTGCTCTGTCAGTCAGTGTACTAACACTTCTCTACAACCTTTTTAAGTATATGAGGGAATATCATCAGGTCCTATTTATTTCTTCGGTTTTAGGTGGTCATTTGCTTTAAGAACTTCTTCTATAGTTATGTGCTGCATATTAAGTACATCTATTTCGTTTAATTGATCATTATTCCTAAATTCCGACTTATATTTAGCCTTTTCCTGAGAGTATATAGTTTTGAAATAGTCTGCAAATCCATTAGCTATGTCATCTGGTGATTGTAAAAGACAACCTTGAAATTCAAACTGTGGGTTATTTTTTAAACATCTCCTCTAATTATTAGTAAATATCCAGAATACATTACAATCATTACTCAAGTTATTTTCAATCTTCTGTACATATTGGTCGTATGCAATAGTTACATCTGTTTTTATTTTTGCTCTGACAGTTTTAAATGTATCAATGCAATACTCAGAATTTTTCTACTTTCTATTTTTTTTCTTTTAATTTAATATTACTTACTAGCAATTACCCGCCGCTTCGCTCGCGTGCATTTCGTAATTTGATCAAAGTAATTGTAAACCATGTTCGTGGTATTACCTTTTGGGGCTAAGACGACCATGCGACATATAACTGTGCATGTGAGAAACAGTCTTCTCTCAAGTCGAAAAAATAAATACATGTTTCTTTGTTTTAAAAGGAGATTCCAAATACCCATTCCCACATCTGTAACATCTTAAGACTTTGAGATATAAGTATCCTCATTAAAAACATTTCAACTATTTTTCACTTATTTTCACCCCCCGTTAAATACCTTCTCAGAAAACAAAAACGTACAGGTTCCTGTATTCTTAAAAAACCTTCCAAATACCAAGTTTCTTGTTTCTAACATGTGAAGTTTTTGACATCTAATGTAGATATAGCGGTACTCATTTTAAAAATTCACCCGCTTTTCAATTCTTTTCAGCCCCGGAACTGGATTTTTCGAGAACCAAAAAATACTTGTTTCATTATTTTCAAAGGAGATTCAAAATAATAATTTCCACGTCTGTAACATCTTCAGTTTTTTATATCTAAGTATACTCATAAAAGTAATTCAACTCCATTTTCACCCACCTCCCTACCAGTTAAGTTGATCCGCTTCTCCCCAGAAGTACGTGTTTCTTCATTTTGAAAAGAGATTACAAATACCAATTTTCACGTCATTAACAGTTTTAGTTTAGCTTTTGAGGTATAAGTATCCCCACACAAGGAATTCAACTAATTTTTCAATTAATTCACCCCCCTTAAGTGGATGTACCGATGAGAGAAGGACACGTGTTTCTTTACTTTGAAAGAAGATTCCAAATACAAATGTTCAGGCCTCTAACATGTTCAGTTTTTGAGATATAATAATCCTCATAAAAATTATTCAACTCCTTTTTCACCCAAGCCCGTTAAGTTGATTCCCAACTCCCTCCAGATACGCGTGCACATGGTTGTGAGAATATTTAGGGGTTGTAGTAAGGATGTAAAGGAGAGAGCATATTTGTCTCTGGTGAGACCCCAACTAGAGTATGGTTCCAGTGTATGGGACCCTTACCAGGATTGCTTGATTCAGGAAGTGGAAAAATCCAATGAAAAGCAGCTCGATTTGTTCTGGGCGATTTCCGACAAAAGAGTAGCGTTACAAAAATGTTGCAAAGTTTAGGCTGGGAAGACTTGAGAGAAAGGAGACGAGCTGCTCGACTAGGTGGTATGTTCCGAGCTGTCAGTGGAGAGATGGCGTGGGAGGACATCTGTAGACGAATAAGTTTGGATGGTGTCTTTAAAAGTAGGAAAGATCACAATATGAAGATAAAGTTGGAATTCAAGAAGACAAATTGGGGCAAATATTCGTTTATAGAAAGGGGAGCTATTGACTGGAATAACTTACTAAGGGAGATGTTCAATAAATTTCCAATACCTTTGCAATCATTTAAGAAAAGGCTAGGAAAACAACAGATAGGGAATCAGCCACCTGGGCGACTGCCCTAAATGCAGATCAGTGGTGACTGATTGAAACTAGTGTAGCAATGATTACAGGTAGTTTGTTCGGGAGCTGGGGGTGGTGGGGCGGGGTTGTAAACAGAAAACATACGCTGCAATCCGACTGCCGCAAACGTAAACTTTTTTGGAACTCCAACATGAAATACTTTAAAACAGTTTGAGATAAGTCACATACTTCATATATGTAAGCTGATCATTAGGAGCGAATATCATATAAAGATAGGAAAGAGACACTCAGCGGATGGTTTCAAGATATAAGAAGTGACAGTATGCTAATGGGTACAGTTACAGTACTACACAGTGTTGAATTTACATTTTGATATTTACGATTGATCAGAAGTTCCAGTTCGAAAGTAAAAATGTTCTCCACACCATTTCTTTCAATTGGATTACTCACCATCATGCGACAGTACGACCCACTTTAAAGACACGTGTGAAGAAATTCCTCTTCTACACTAAATGTGTCGAGAATTTAGACTGAGTTTATTAGATTAATACGATAGGAAATAATCATAAATTGCCATACAATTGAATCTGCTACGGGTCACTGATAATGTAGGCACTTCATATTCAATTATATTATCCTTAACAACATCTCCCATCTTCTTTGGACCATCGCATCTGATAGACGTCATGGACGGGACATCATCTGCCTGAAAAATATCAGCGAGATATTCTCAAAAAAACTTATTTAATCAATTTTCGGTAATAATAATAATTTCGTATGGCTATTACTAGCCGAGTGCAGCCCTTGTAAGGCAGACCCTCCGATGAGGGTGGGCGGCATCTGCCATGTGTAGGTAACTGCGTGTTATTGTGGTGGAGGATAGTGTTATGTGTGGTGTGTAAGTTGCAGGGATGTTGGGGACAGCACAAACACCCAGCCCCCGGGCCATTGGAATTAACCAATGAAGGTTAAAATCCCCGACCCGGCCGGGAATCGAACCCGGGACCCTCTGAACCGAAGGCCAGTACGCTGACCATTCAGCCAACGAGTCGGACAATTTTCGGTATTTGTTAATAATGTCGTTGCCAACTTATTTACTATTCACGAATTTAATTTCGGGATTTTTACCTGATTGTGTCTTACCACCACAATGTAATTATTTGACATAGCGTCTTTGTTAGAACAGTAAAATGAAATAATAGAACATTGTGGCTCCGTGTTCAAATTCGTATATGCAAGATATATTTATTTCAGAAACTAAAGAACTAAAAGCGAGGCTTAACTAATGTTAAAATGTTTTGAATAGATAACTGCACATCGTTGAACAAAGCCTGCTAGTAAGCTAACCTCCCTGCGTTAAACGTGTGCAGTCGCCAGACACATGACCTGAGGTGAGCAGTGTGGAGAACTAATTGGATGCTACCTGATAGCTCTTACGCCAGGTGCTACACACGTCACATAGATGCATGTCAGCCTACATTTACTCTCTGGGTATTGAAATTTATTGGCGGATTATTGAACAATTGGATTACATTGTAACGTGTAATTATCAAATGTATATTTGCAACTCTAAATCATACATCTAGTTTCAAGAATGACAACTACGAGGGTCATCTCGTAAGTCAAGCAACAGGAATCACATTTTCCGATAAAGCGGCAGCATGGCGAATCCACTATACGCTTTTGAAGGCTAATGGGAGTTGATTGTCAGTGCTAGCACCAAATTCTAACTGAGTGGAGAAGCTAATAATAATAATAATAATAATAATAATAATAATAATAATAATAATAATAATAATAATAATAGTAATAATAATAATAATAATAATAATGTTATTGGTTTCTTGTACCACTAACTACTTGTACGGTTTTCAGAGTCAATAAAATGCCGGAATTTTGTAGCCCAGGAGTTCTTTTACATGCCATTAAATCTACCTACACGAGGATGACGTACCTCAGCACTTTGAAATATGACTGTACTGGGTCAGATTCGAACCCACCAACCGGAGCTCAAAAGACCAGCGCTCTAATTTTGTGCTACTCAGCCGGGTGCTGGTGCGAATGGAATGGGCGATCGAAAAGTAAATGGAAAACTTTGCTTTGTTATGCACGTATCCAGCGAAGCTGAAAATACTGTTGTAAAATTTGCATCGCTGTCAACACTGAAATTAACGAATATGCGGATTATTTCTGCAGGGTCCATCGTTACTCGCTTTTCAGAAACGACCAAAGACTTCTATGTGCGAGCGGACAAAGACCCTTCATTCCGGGCCAGGTCAACAATTCCTACGCTTCTTTGTCTCAATTCCTCAACAGTTTAACGTGATAAAGCACTGCTACTCAAATCTTCCCTTACGTGCACATGACCCTGATGAGTAGCTTTGCAAGGAGAACTGCAATTTTCACGTAGGCCTACATCCCCTATTCAACATTACTAGCGTCCATATTGGAACATGGCCAGTAGCACACTAAAGTTTCGAGGTTTGGAAGTCAACAGCATGCACAGACGCCATCAGTCAGTGGCATTCAGTAGAGTGTGAAACTAGCTTTCGAACGTGTACACTGGATTTCCCGTGTTCCCATAAGTTTGGATGATAAATGATAAATTTTACCTTCAGGAAATAGACTTATTGGGATATAAGGACATTGCAGAGGAGTTGATCGCAAATATATTGAAGATAGGAACCTCCCTTCTGTATATAGTTTCCGTATGGTCAAAAGGAGTATGAGTAACCAAATTATGTCACAAGTCAGAATTTAATGATATTTTAAATGAATATCCAAGAATACGATTTCCGTAAGATCGTGGATCATGCTCTAACAACCATGTTACTAAGAGCTGCTGGAGAAGAAAATTGCTCTTCCCACGTACTCTGAAGGGATAATGTGACCCCAGTGGATTTAGCAAGCGGTTGTACGACAGATATGAAAGTGATACACACTTGGACAGAAGCAAGCAATACGGTCATTCATTTTAGAACAACATTTGGACATAAACTACATTCTTTTAGCCAGATATGATAAAGTTTCCTTTAATGTCAGAGATTAACTGTAGCATATCTTAGACACCAATTTCGACGACTTGGTCGAAGTATGACAGATACGGTCCACACACCACCAGCATTGTAGCCGAACGGAGCCCATTCACACTTTAGAAAAACACTGTAGAGGAAGTACACCAAAATTCTCCATAGCCCACGATTCAGTAATCATTCGTTGCTAGATAGGTTGATGTCGAATTCCCCCCAGGGCATTTGAATGTGCATCATTATGGAATGTTTACGGGAGTTAAGAAAGACCTGTTTTAGACCCCACATTTTCATGTATTTCTGTTATTATAATTTTTATTATCGTTATACCTATTATTAACATATGTCATTTAAAAGCATCGTATGCATAATAATGTTATGCAGTCTGTATATAAAGTAAAATGTAGAGGGCAATAAGAAAATTTGGATGCCTAGGTTCGACAACCAGCCCCATGCAGAGCCGGTAATCCATTCTTAAAGGCTGACGGTGGACAGATTACCAACAATATGAAGTAGTGTCAGTTCCTCAGGTCCATATTTACATGCAGAACGTTCACGATCTCCCTAACTATTCATCTGACGCCGCCTGTTCTGATCCGGTTGAGTTTTCATGGAATGTGGCACTTTCTTCATTTTTGGGTCCTTGATCAAAAAGGCCTTGGTGGTGGACGCTTTTCCCGTCACTGTCTGCATTTCGTAATGACACTGAATATTTAAAGTGCAGGTAGGTCAATGCAGGATGGGTTCTGGCATATTAGGCGCGTCGCCAGTGGATCCCTGTGTGATGCTGGTGAGTTCCTGTACACAAGGGTCTTCGTGAGCAACTGTGCTTTCACTGCTTGTCTCCTTAGATCTTCCAGAACAACGTTGCTTAGAATAGGCAGTTACTGTGTAGAATTGGACCTCACTGAACAAGTAGCAACTCTCACGGCTCCATTGAGCTACACGTCATTCTTGGCGACTCCACGCTGTTTTCCCACACATGATCTCAGTACTCATCAGCTGACTATGCACGATAAAGTAGAGATGGGCGAAGTGACACTGACGACTCTTTCGAAACATTCAGTGCGGCAAAGCGATTTACCTTGAAGCATAGTGTCGACGCACGGCGCACTTCCGTCTTGGACTGCAAGAGAAAAATTGCTCCTATACGCAGTACCCGGACAGTGTTTCTCGATGGCATGATGTAGCAGTGTGTTGAAACACGGCGCACAATCGTCCCGGACAGGAAGAGAAGCAGTATTTCGGGATGGCATGGTGAAACATGAAACATGCTTCATAACTGAGTTCAGTTCACATGAACTGTTCGACGTTCTGATAACTATAAAATATGAGGTCCAGGAAATATTTAATGAACAAATGTACAAAGTGCAATATGATAAATAACAGTACATGTTTATAATAATGAACTGCGTTTGCTTCTTCATTAAGCTTTTACAATCAGAGTAAAAGGAATCAGTTTTACCGTTAGGAGCACACTAAAGAAGTAAAAATTTGAATAATTATAAAATGATTAACGAAATTTAAGAAGAGTTCAAAATAGTTATTCTATGTAAAATGTTGTAACCAAGGTTGAAGTTTACAAAACACAACTTTTATTGCTTCACTTTAGGATATTTACACAAATAACAGAAATTTATTTTGAAGCAAAAAGGAATATTGAATCTTGAGAAAAGTCTGTCTTTATACAATATGTACAGGTTTGCAGTCTTTATATACACTTCTATCTTGAAA
The DNA here is from genome assembly GCF_040414725.1 of Anabrus simplex. NCBI lineage: Eukaryota > Metazoa > Arthropoda > Insecta > Orthoptera > Tettigoniidae > Anabrus > Anabrus simplex. The sequence goes on along the minus strand of NC_090266.1, from coordinate 349,921,990 downwards.
AGATAGTCTTTGTGAATTGACACGTTGATAGTCGAGAACTATCTGGCACACTAACATAAATGTCTTTGAGAGTCCTTGTTTGTTGAAGTGCCTGAATTCCTAAAAAGCAAGTTCAATTGATTGAAGAATTTCCACCTAGCGAAACTAAGGGAGCTTGCATAATTTAGGGAATGAAAATGGCTTGTAAAAGAATTACGGAACATAGGCAGCGGAAACAGGTAAGGGAGCGGTGACCAGAGGTGAGACCTCGTACTGCCAGAAATTCAGTCCACCTGGTCGAAGCACATTTTCAAGAGGAGTAGCCTCCGTGCTCGACGTAGGGTGTATTCTGGAGCTGGACACCGGGGCAAGTGGGCAAGTGAGCAGGCCGGGAGCTCCTATTTATAGTACACTCGATGGTCAGGCACGCGCACTGAGGGCTGCGCGTCGAAGCTAGCAGAATGATACACAGGCGCGCGTGCAGCTGGCTGGCGGAGAGAGAAAGGGAGCGCCGGACATACAACATAAAATGTCAAACTTAATCTAATCCAGTTAGAAAAGCATACCTAGCAAAATAGTAGTCTAACCAAGTGAACTAACTTGAATAATTATAAAGTGAGTAAGGAAATCTAAGAAGATTCCAAGATCGGTTTTATTATATACAGTAACAGACTTCACCTAATCTAGTTTAAAAATCTAATTCAAATTGAATTTTGGAAAATCGAAACATTTGCACTTTACAAAGAGGAGCGTCTTTCCATTATAGCATGACCCTGTTTTGAGAACATTGTCCTTTATCTATGTGTAACAAATACCTTACATTGCGAAATACTACATTGTTCATTTAGTCCCTTGACTCACCATCCGGAATATGAAAAGTCTATTCATTAATACAAACACAGACACCCAGTCCCCGAGCCAAATAAATTTGCCATATGCAGTTAAAATTCTCGATCGTTTCGGAAATCAAACCCGGAGTCCCCTAAACCGAGTGTCGGCTCATCTTCAGGGCAATGCCACGGGGAGTGTTTCTCTTGTGGCAAGGGGATAAACAAAGCCCCGTCACAGTTTCGAAGCATCGATGCAGCTGACGTGTATGGAAGGACTGGAGTTTCTGTTCATGCACCACGTCACACAAAGGAAACTTCACTGCTTCGTTATGGTGAAGCGTTGATATGTCGAGGCATCGAGACAGCTGACTGCGCCGGCTCAGTGTTTCGAAGCACACACACACTAGCCAACTCTACGAGAAAGTGATGCAGTACGAAGAGTGTTTGCACCTGATCCCCAGTTGCACCCCGCTAGTTTATGCAGCATATTGTACTCAGCTCCTTTGACTGGTTCGGCAATGTCGTTTTAACGACTGAGATTGATCCAGAGTGACACGCACATATTTGGGGGAAAAGTTATGGGAGACTTCAGTTCCTTCAGAAAGCACGTGTGGTTTTACATAAGCATCCACATAATAGAGGTGGAATATTGTTACCTCTCTTGTACATGGATTCGGCAGGTGTCTCCATTTGCGAAAAAAGCCGCACATGGTATCCAGTCCCTTCCCTCACTTCAAGTAAAGATAGATCGTCTGAGTATTCATTGAAGTCATTCTTGGCGGGTTATGGATGTACAGTTTAAATAGAATGGAATGAAATATCGATCCTTGAGATAAACCGTTATTTAAAGATCTCCACTTGCTTCTGGAACCGTCGAGAAATACAACGGATTGGCATTTTGACAACGTGTTGTTCGCTATGCATGCTAGTTTCCATCAAGGCGTGAACTGGGACACTATGCACATGACAGAAAATTACACTTCTTGCCCTCTGCCGCAACGGAATGTGTCAGGGTGTTTGGTGTTGTGGACGGATTGGAGGGAGACCAATCCAGATATTTAGGGTTGACCCACTGTCGTCTTCAACTCCGTATCCCCGTGCTTTGTTGTGGCTGTTGAAATCTCAGACATACAAAATGGGATGACTATACGACTTTTTGGAGAGCTGGACCAACTGACTCGCACGAGGCGAAATAGATACTGTTAATTTGGTGGTGATATCAATTCGATATTTAATTGGCAAATGTGGAGATTGTTACGGTACCAAGTACAATGGACGTGTGTATGGTCGGTCCAGAGAAGGACTTTTAGTGAATATGGTACCTGATATCGTCTATCCGGGTTGCTGAGTAGCAGCGCTTTGGTGGAAGAATCTGCCGTTGTATCACTGCTGCCTGGGGAATACTTTACCTAGCACTCTTTGTGGAAGCTCGTTTAGTGTTCCCCTCCGTTACAGGACATAACATTAAAAAAGACAAATAACATGTACATCTACACACTTCAGCTTTTCTCCGACAATTTGTACAAAAACCACAATTTCTATTTCTGTACCCATGAAAATAGATTATATGACGCACTGGCGATGTTAGTGAAGACCTTCCACTTTAAAACAGTAGATGTGGCTGAATCACTAAATGTCACTAAAGCATCTTTTCCTCCACACCACCTGCTATATGGAATGTACATTTTATTAGTTTGAAATATAATGCTCTGCTTCTTGAGGTTAGTCGTAATGTTATAAGAAACGTGTTGAGGCAGCAGCATTAGTTGATGCCACCTAATTACAGATTAGCCAAAAAAGTTGCATTCAGACGTTGATGGGGTGAAACGAGTGTTGTGGTGACAGGCGTTCATCTCGGGTCAGCACGATTGCTGTGTGTCACTCATATGAACCTTTCCTTACTAGGACACGTTAAAGAATTAATCTGCAAAGATATGGTAAATCATTCTGAAGGTGTAATATCTCGCTCTTGCCACCGTCCTTGATATGGACTTGCAACGTGTGAAGTGTTTGACGCCGTGCTGGGAAATGTACAGCCGTGGATGGTAGACGCTTTGAACAATTTTTCGGCTGATCAGATTTCATCAATAGAGAGAAATTGACTTTGTAAGACAGTGGCGATTTATCACTGAAGTGTAGATTGCATAGTTTAGCCCAACGTAATTTACTTTCGAACATGTACAGTATACAGGTGAAATATGCTTTTTTTAATACCCCAGTATATTTATTTTAAGAAAGTAAGAAACTGCATTGTCCTATTTATGTCATTGCAAAGCGGTAAGTTTCTCCAACAAAAGAATAGGGCAACCAGTGATCATTAATATAGGTATATTAATTTATCTTCAGTGATATTATCCGAAATCTTATCTCTTCACTTCTCCAGATCATCAGCAGCTTATTATCTGGTAAACTTGCCAAAGTACTCAAAATACTAAATTTCTCAAGGTTCTTAACTCCATCCGCAAAGGAATATGAGAATACTAAACATTAAACTCATGTAAAATATTGTATGCTGATTTTTCAGACAATTCAGCCCTCGATTTACATAATGTAAGAGTATTATTTCTTTTACCATTTGTTTTACGTCGCACCGACACAGTCAGGTCTCGGACTGACGATGTGATGGGAAAGGCTTGGGAAGGATGCGACGGTGGCCTCCAGAATTTTCCTAGGGTGAAAATGGGTGACCACGGAGATCCATCTTCAAGGCTCTCGAGAGTTCGGCTAGAACCTGCTCTCTCCCGAATGGAAGCTCACAGCCACGTGACCCAAGACGAATAGACAATTCGCTCGGTGACCTCATTATTACCGAAATGTGCAGTATATTCGCGCGGAAGAGTATTTTTGGTTTCCAAGAATATAGCAATGATGCTCCTAATTTTCGTTCAAGGAATGGAGCAAATACTGCGAACTGACTCTGCGTTAGAGTGCTGCTGTATGGTTGCTGTACTGAACCTATAACACTACAGATTCAAATGAACCACCGTGGAAGTCGCATAATTTTGTGCGCTGGATAGTGAGCTTTTTTTTTTTTTTTTTTTTGTAATTTTGCTTTACGTCACACCGACACAGATAGGTCTTACGGCAACGATGGGATAGGAAATAGCCCAAAACGAGAAGTAAGCGGTCGTAATATTAATTAAGGGACAGTCCCAGCATTTGCCTGGTATAAAAATGGGGAAAACACGGTAAACCATCGGATGGAAGCTAATAGCTGCGCGCCCCTAACCACACGACCAACTCGCCCGGTTTGATTTTTATTATAGAACGGGCCAGAAATCGATTATTTAAATCCCTGTCTCTTATTTCCTTCCCTAAGCGTCACGTGACCCAAACCTCCATGAATGCGGGAGATCTTCGGAAAAGTATTCGGATGTCATATAACTTAAATATAAAATCTAAAGAAAGAGTCCCAACTGTGTAAAAGATGATGTACTATGGCGCAACAATAGAAGCGTTGGCTAGCGTCCCCGGCAAAGATTATAAATACCCCTAAGTTTAGGATACATTCATTGTATCTGGATTAGCCAAAGAGGACGAACCAGCGCCGGTTTGACATTTCTGGAGACATTTCGGCCTACATTAAAAAATAATAATTAATAGGAATTTAATGCAAAATTAAAAATATCATCTCACAGGGAGATATATTAATTAAAACGTCCTGAAAGTAGTTCATCGGTCAAACGCCAGGGTAGAATCCACAAGTGTCATGATTGCATCTCCAAGCCGCGGGAAAATTAGCAAAAGACGCTTTGTAATTTCGTTCACAGGAAGAATGGGAAAAATCTATTAATATCAACATCAGAAATTAATAAAACTTTAGGAATCCTTGGAGTTAAAATCTGGAAAACGAAAGTCCCAAAGGTGTAAAGAATGATATGCTATGGTGCATCAATAGACGCGTTGGGTAGCGTCCCCGGCAAATCTATATATATAAAGTAGCTTGTCCTGACTGACTGACTGACTGACTGACTGACTGACTGACTGACTGACTGACTGATTCATCATCGCCGAGCCAAAACTACTAGACATAAAGAAATGAAATTTTGGGCATAGATTCATATTAAGATGTAGGTGCTCGCTAAGAGAGGATTTTTGGATATTCCGTCGCTAAGGGGGTGAAAAGGGGGGTGAAATTTTAAAATGAGTGTGTCTATATCTCAAAACTTTAAAAGTTTACAGATGTAAAAATTGGTATTTAGAATCTTCTTTAAAAATAAGGAAACACGTATTTTTTTGTTTTCAGACAATCCCAATAGGAGGGGTGAAAAAGGGTGAAAAAGGGGTTGAATGCCTTTAATCCGGATACGCTACTTATATCTCAGAAACTGAAGATATTACAGACCTCAAAATTCGTACTTTTGATCGCTGTGAAAAATAAAGAAACACATATTTTTTTTGTTTTTGGAAAATCCAATTAATGCGAGGGTGAAAGGGGGGTGAATTTTTAAAATGAGTGCATCTATATCTCAAAAGTTTTACAGTTTAGAGATGTAAAAATTAGTATTTAGAATCTTCATTAAAAATAAAGGAACACGTATTTTTTTGTTTTTGGAAAATCCCAATAGGAGGGGTGAAAAGGGTTGAAAAATGTGTTGAATGCCTTTAAAGAGAATGCATATATCTCTGAAACTGAAGATATTACAGACCTCAAAATTGGTACTTTTGATCGCTTTCAAAAATAAAGAAACACAAATTTTTTTGTTTTTGGAAAATCCAATTAATGCGAGGGTGAAAGGGGGGTGAATTTTTAAAATGAGTGCATCTATATCTCAAAAGTTTTACAGTTTAGAGATGTAAAAATTAGTATTTAGAATCTTCATTAAAAATAAAGGAACACGTATTTTTTTGTTTTCGGAAAATCCCAATAAGTGGGGTGAAAAGGGGTGAAAAATGGGTTGAATGCCTTTAAAGAGAATACATATATCTCAGAAACTGAAGATATTACAGACCTGAAAATTGGTATCTTTGATCTCTTTTAAAAATAAAGAAACACGTATTTTTTTGTTTTTTGAAAATCCAAATAATGGGGATGAAAAGGGGGGTGAATTTTTAAAATTAGTGTATCTATATCTCAAAACGTTTAAAGTTTATAGATGTAAAATATGGTATTTAGAATCTCCTTTAAAAATAAAGAAACACGTTTTTTTTGTTTTCGGAAAATCCCGATAGGAAGGGTGGAAAAGGGTGAAAAAGAGGTTGAATGCCTTTAACGAGGCTACTTATATTTCAGAACCTGAAGATATTACAGACCTGAAAATTGGTATTGGGGATCCACTTTAAAAATAAGGAAACACGTATATTTTCGTTTTTGAAAAATCCGGATAATGGGGGGGTGAAAAGGGGGGTGAATTTTTAAAATGAATGTGTCTATATCTTAAAACTTTAAAAGTTTACAGATGTAAAAATTGGTATTTAGAATCTCCTTTAAAAGTAAAGGAATAAGTATTTTTTCGTTTTCTGTAAATCCCAATAGGAGGGGTGTAAAAGGGTGAATAGTGGGTAAAATGCCTTTAATGAGGATAAATATATCTCAGAAACTGAATATATTACAGAACTAAAAATTTGTATATGGGATCTCCTTTAAAAATAAAGAAACGCGTATTCTCGGAAAATCCAATGAAAGGGGGTGGGGGGAAAGAATTCTAAAATTAATTGACTTAATTGTATGAGAATACATACATCTAATAAAAACTAAAGTTGTTACGGACGTGAAAATTGGTATTTTGATCTCCTTTAAAAACAAAGAAATACGCTTTTATGGGGGAAACCATCTTGGGGGGCGGGAGTGGAAAGGAGTTGAATTCCTTTCATGAGGACACATAAATCAAAAACTGAAGAAGTTAGAGTCGTGATAATTGCTATTTAGAAGATCCTTTACTATTAAAGAAACAAGTATTTTTTGCCGGAAAATTCACTTAAGGCGGGGGGGAGAAGTGTGAAAGGAAGTAAAAAAAAGCGAATTATTTTTATGGGGATACTTATATCTCAAAACTCAAGGTAATATACGTGAACATTGGGGTTTGGAATCTCCTTTAAACATAAAGAAACACTCCTTCTTTTAATTTTTTTTGGGGGGGGGGGTAAATAAACTTAACGGCGGTGGGGTGTAAAAGGAGGTGAGACCAATTGATTTTGCTGTTCATAATGTACTTATAAGGAGCCTCCGTTGCTCAGGCGGCAGCGCGCCGGCCTCTCACAGCTGGGTTCCGTGGTTCAAATCCCGGTCACTCCATGTGACATTCGTGCTGGACAAAACGGAGGCGGGACAGGTTTTTCTCGGGATACTTCGCTTTTCCCTGCCATCATTCATTCCAGCAACACTGTCCAATATTTCATTTCATTTGTCATTCATCGATCATTGCCCCAGAGGAGTGCTTCGGCAGCCGGCACAATTCCTACTGTCGCCGCTAGATGGGGCTTTATTCATTCCATTCCTGACCCTGTCGAATGACTGGAAACAGGCTGTATATTTTCGATGTACTTATTCTGATCATAAACCGATCTTTTTAATCTTTCCTGGGTTCGTTTTCAACAGCCAACTTTTCCTTCGGAGAACGTTCTTATATTACAGTAGATTCTCCTGGCATATGAATAAAAATTTAAACACATTTGAAATAAACGATAGGAATGAGATTGACCGTCCAATTGTTCACCTCTATAATACGGTCAATAATGCACGGAAGTATGTCATTCGTATCGCCAGAAATCCCGCACACTTGCCTACGCGCGACATTGGTGCTGGTCACATTCTCAACAATAACAATGGCAGCAGATGTAATTTACCGCCAAGTAGCGGTCTTGCATCTTGCTGTGGGGTCCAGAACATCTATAATAATAATAATAATAATAATAATAATAATAATAATAATAATAATAATAATAATAATAATAATAATAATAATAATAATAATAATAATAATAATAATAATAATAATGTTCTGGACCGTCGTCAAATATGCGGACCGCGGTGGAAACGGGTCCTGGACGGATCTCCTGAAGGATTTGTTCCATATTAAAAATGCTTATAAGAAAAGATGGCAAAGATTTAGGGACCCAACTGACAGGGTGGAATACCTGGACCTAGCCTGGGAAGTACGAAATCGATTGCTGGAAATAAGGATTGAAAAATGGGAGGAAACTTGCCATAATCTATTAGAAAACGAGTCAGATCGCGAATTTTGGCGGATTCTCGCAGAAAACGATTCAGATCGCGAATTTCGGCTGATTATATATCTAAAACAACATTCAATTATAAATTTCAGTATAATACCGTAGCGAAGCACGGGTATCTTGCTAGTATTATATATACACCTAACTTTAGGAGATATTCATTCTAACTGAATTAGCCGAAGAGGACGAACCTGCGCCGGCTAGCGCCAAGGTTTGAAGGAACATGAGCAAATTTTCATATGTGTGAGGTGATGAGCTTTATAACATATAAAGTTCGAATCGGGAGATCACTGTAAAATCCTGAGTGTCGTTTGGTCGACGTAATTCCCTAGGACGGACAATATTATGTCTATATCTATATGATTGTATATTCCCAAAAGTGGAAACTGCTGAAATTATTTCAACAAAACTATGTATCTGGAATCTACTCACTCAGGATTGTGCGCAATTATGATGTCACTGTAATAACATGGAGTTCATATTTAGAGGAACATTATTTTCAAATATTTTCCTTAAGATTAGTCTATCATAGGACTGTATATAACAAACGTTTAAGTGTACGTTATTTCCTTTCATTTATACCATGTACGTATTTATCATATGACGGATAATAACGCAGATTATTACGAAAAATGGGATTTTTAGTGCAAATCCCGTGGGACATATCGTGCATGTCACTCCAAGGTGGGTAACGGGAAGAACTAACGAGCCATTTTACTCTTTTCGAAAGGGTGGATATTAAGGAAGGTATCACCAACGTCAGAGCGCCACGAAAATGGTCAGAGATAAGATATGCAACCTGAGAACCACGGAGTATTTCGCACAACTTCGGTCCAGGAATTGCACCGTACAATAAATTAGGAAATTGTCATCATTCTCCCTCGACTTTGTTCAGCTTAATCATATTTCACGTTACTGCCAGGGACCGTCGTAGGAAAATGTAATTTAACATGTCCCATTAAAGGTTTGAATAGAGCCATGCTACTTTGATAACTTCCTGAAGGAAACATGTAATCGAATGCAAATTCCGTGCGATGAAAGGGTACAAATACTAGTGTTATCTAGGTATTCACTAGTTAAGTGTAAGGCAGGGACACGTGTCCCTAATTTTGCCAATTAAAATAAACAGTATATCTATCCATGAACGTCCTCTTCTCCGTTGTCTATTTATCATATACTAGGCTACACGGTTACTGCCTTCATCTATTTCTGGGGATTAGATTTTGCTCCTTAACCAGCCGTGCTACTCTTCTTGGACCATACCTTCTTTTGTACCTTCTATAGTCCAGCTTTGTGTCTTATGTTGCGGAGAAGATCTATCAGAAAACACCCAAAACACGTTGTTCCACATTTCACTGACAGACCAGAAACACTGTAGGTTTGACCTGATTTTTAGTTGACCGGGCGAGTTGGCCGTGCGGTTAGGGGCGCGCAGCTGTGAGCTTCCATCGGGCTGATAGTGCGTACGAACCACACTGTCGGAAGCCCTGTAGATGTTTTCCATGGTTTCCAATTATCACAACAGGCTGTACATTAATTAAGGCCACGGCCGACTCATTCCCACTCCTAGCCTTTTGTTATCCCATCTTCGCCATAAGACCTATCTGTGACGCGGCGACGTAGAGAAAATTGTTTAAAAAAGTTTTTAGTTGTATTCAATGTCTCACCACCGTACGTGAGTTACCAATGCTTCCCATTGGATATTAAGCATGAATCTCTAAGTGATCAGTATTCCTTCCAGGCCGTTATTATCCTGGTGTCTTCATTCCGCTTCGGTGAAGTGCTTAAAAATACCATATCTCTTCCCCATGTTCGATATTTCAAGTATTGGAGAACAGTGTGCCATATAACAAGTGGAGATCAGAATTAAGAGAAGCAATAATACAGTATTCAAGAATGATTCCTAGTCGGCCTAGAAAACTACAGAATGCAATTAAAAATATGTCCTTCATCCTACTGCAGATATCGTGAGAACATAAATACTTAACTGTAACCAGCATATCGATTTAAAATTGGAACGAGCACATGCGACATAAAAGGTACAGTAACATGAGAGCAATTGCTAAAGAAGTAGCCACGTCCATAGACATTCCATTAACATACAAGAAATGCTCAATTCATATTTCATCAAGGAATCTTTAAATCAAGCTGGTAATATCTGCTATACTCCGTGGTAAACAAACACCAAAGGTCGTTTAACAAGAGACATGTTCTGCCGGAAGGTCCCAAGTAAAGTGCAAAGGTGTCGAGTTGTTAAAACGCTCTTGTCGCATCATGGAAAATTTGGATCCTTTTCCCATTATAGAGATTAGAATCAACATTCAAAGACCTTAGGCCTGTACCTGTGGTACGGGACATGCTTTATATTGCCTTTGTTAATATTTTCTCCTCAATAGTTTGATATTAACAATGTTCACAATATGAAAGGAGAACCAATCCCTTGTAGAATCTAACAAGGGAGGACAGTAGAAATTCTGACAATTATGACATCTGCTTTTTCTCTGCAACATTACGACACGACAATAGCCTTCGTACACGACCCGAAGATCTCCCCACTTTATGAGAGATGAAAGCATTGTTAGCTATAGAGCATTAGGACTTAGCCTCTATAAAATAAAATCCAGTAAAATACATACTTTATAGTCGTCCGCTGAGGAATAGGGATCAAAGCTGTATAATGAGCAGATAAGACTTACTACTGTCAAAGCGATTCTACGTATTGTCGAGAGGCAACTCAAGAGCTTCATTGCATCAAGCGCTTCGTATTGCTCCCAATTCTTCTTCTGCTTCCTCTTCTTCCGCTACTTTTCCCATATCTTGGTGTGTTCGTGGGTGCAAACTGTGTCGCACATGTGGATTTGGCCCTATTTTACGAGCGGATGATTTTCCTTACCCAATTCCTATGTGAAGGGATGTATTCACTATTGCGTGTTTTTGCGGTGGTCGTGTCTTGTATGTATATGAAGAGGATTGTATTGGGGCAAAAACATGCCCCCATTGCCGAGACAGACGAATTAACCAAACAGTTAAAATCCCCAGCCATAATGTCTCTTATGGTTCCCGTTATATTTCCTGACCCAGTAATAATTGGTATAAAATCTGTGGATGCGTGTAGGTTTCCTATAGATGTCGAATATGAAAACCGTCATTGCACCGCTCATAATATGTTAACCACAGCTTCGTCCGAATTCACAGAACTGGGAGACCCATTACAAATAACACATCCTATAGGGACGACCGTATAAGTCACACACCACTGGGCCCCGAGCCCTGATAATCTAGTTTCACTTTAAGCCACAATCATCCACGTTCTTACACATCGAGGACCTGTTAATTTATCGGCGCGTTACATATCAACCTCAGCCAAGTTCAACCCAACCCACCTAGACCGCATAATGGAAAATGAGATGTCTACTACCATAGCGGGTGATTTTAATGTTAAAAACTCCCCATGGTACAGTTTCACATCCACTGCAAGAAGACTTACGTTTTCTTATCATATCAATTGTATGCCTGCACAGCAAGTGTGGGCCTAATTGAATTAATGCCGATAATACTAGCCTGCAATGGGCTTACGACAGAAAAGCGGCTCCTGCAGTATAAGTTGACAATTATACCCGACGCTGCAGCTAAGTCGCAAATACGTAACAGTACAGCGCGTCCAGAAACCTGTGCTGCGTCGCTTAACACGTGTCCAGTGGTGCGAGTGGACCGACGACCGGCGTGAAAGGTACCAGCTTGATACCGTTCATAGAAGTATTTGTAGAACATCTACTAAATTTTGTCACGCCCGATAATGTAAAAATCCCCTGATCAGGGACATAAGAAACTACGATACCCTAGTCCTTGCGTACCGGAGATCTAAGGCCGTTATTTTGTAAATCCCTTCAGGGGTGCAGACTGTATCCTGGTAAGTTTGATTATAATTTTAAAGTTCCACAAGTACCAACATTAATGCAGTGCTAGCTTAGAAAATTCGCTAAATAGCACTCAAGGAGTCAGTAAGTCAAAGGGCTAAAATTCCTCATGATACCGGGTTCGCCCGGAACTGCTGTGAATTGTGGGTACGTGTTCACTTCTATGGATGGAGTGGGGGAGAGCTTATTGATTTCAAACGTTTCTTAAGCTGCCGAAGTTGACTGTCGGGGATGTGATTTGGAAGAGTAGGTTGCGAACTGGGATTAGTCACTTGGAGAATGATAGCACGCAATGTAGTTTTTTTTAGGCACATAACTGAACGCATAATGCGGGTATATAAGGTGGGTGCTGGAATTAGGACGGGGATCGTCTCAGAGTATTCACCGTGTGAGGGAAGGGATGAGGATGAAGTAGGCAAGTTTTTAAATCATTAAGAGAAGCCATAGTTTGGGTCAACGGTATGGAGAACACAGTATTACAGCGCAATTTCAAAATAAGAACTGGAAATAGAACTGTGTAACTCTTTAAGGTGAGGGCAAATGTTGGAAAGATTTAGAAAGTAATAGCACTGGGAAGCGTTCACAGGACTGCAGTTCCGAATTAATTCTCCAAGTACAAGGCTATTTATTCACCACTTCACATGGGAAAGTGGTGATGATGATGACGCTTGTTGTTTAAAGGGGCCTAACATCGAAGGTCACCGGCCCATGGGAATGTGGGGACACAAGATCCATAGTATACTATACCATAATTGACTCTAAATTCTGGAATGTTAGGAATGTACGAGAGGCGTCTAGGATCATAGAGACCACTGTCTGGTCTGCAGTGAACTAAGTATCACTAGGCCTAGGATAGAGAAGGTGAAGTCGGTCTGCAGACGGAAGACGCTAGAGAATCTCCAGGACGAGGAAATTAGACAGGAGTGTAAGGCTTGCCAAATTAAACTCAGACTTCTGTTGGTTTCTATAATGGTTTATTGAACATACAATGAGTAAAGTTTGATGTATGGATGATCTATCTGCCTAAATATAGTCGTCTTGTTGGTTCCAGCAAGCGTCCAAAACGTCCACTTGGTAACGGATACCCCTAGCGAAATACGTTCGTGGTTGGCGGCGATACCATTCTCTAGCTAATTCTCAGACTTACCATAGCTTGAGAATCGGCATCAGCTGATTTTTTGTTTCTCACCAAGCTCTCTGAACTGGTTTTGCAAATACTCACTCGTCCATGATGAAATGCACAGTTTCATCTGAGCACTATAGAACACGATACACACTCATTACCATACGGTGGTAAACTTCCGCTCTACTAACACCATCTGCCACCAAAAAGTGAATAAACAACTCTGGCCCACACACTCAGCTTTCGAAATCACAAACAGCACACAAATACTTACCGACAATACAATATTTCTACCTGACATACGTATCCATTCACGAGCGCATGCACAATGTTCTCTGTCTTCGAATAAGGAAGCTCATACTGAAGTCACAGTTTAATTTGGGTAACCCTTTTACATGGATATGATTAGCGAAAATTTCCAAAGGATAGAAATTCTGCTGATTTACGAAGTATTTCAGGCATGGTGTTCATAGGCATTTTGGAAACGAGGATGCGATCAACAGTGGAGATAAGATGGATAAAAACCGGTAATGTTTCAGAACACAGAGGGGCTGTCAGGACCAGATTTACGTTTGTGTTTCGTAGATGTAAAGAAGGAGTACCGAAAGAAAGGATATGGGGCGTATTTAGGGACTAAAGAATTACAGGTGGGTTATATTAGGCAGTCAAAGACATGTATTTAAGAACGCTATGCCATAGTGAAAATTGATGCAAGAATGAGTTATTGGTTCAAATTAGTAACGCGGTTTAGGCAACGTTGTAATCTTTCACCTTAGTTGCTTATAGTACAGGGACTATTTAGTGAAAGTAATAAAATGGCAGAGAGGGATTCAGTTGAGTGGAAATATAGTAAGTGACTTGACCTATGTCTTTGGTTTGGTCTTACTAGCAAAGTATGCCGAAAACAATATAATGTTCTGGAGCCTGAAAAGAGGTGGAAGGAGTATCAAAGATTAACTGCCATTTCCAAGACTTTAATAATGTCGGTAGGGAAGAAACCTAAGAAGACTGAACGTCAAGTCAGGAATACAAAACTGGAACAAGCGAATCATTTCAAGTACTCAGTATGTATATTGAAGAATAGAGAATAAAGTAATTCTCCGCGAATTTTAGTATATTACCGGTAATTGAAATAGAGTCAAGATGCAGCAAATGCATTGTAGAGAGTTTGCAGTTGCGATCATCTGTATTCTGTAAGAAAGAAGTCACTTCTCGGTCAAAACCATTCTCACATATGTTTGTTTTCAGACCTAATTTTCTCTACCGAATTTAATTCTGCGTCGACTCAGGATATCTCACTCATAAGTTGGAAGTAAGAGACAGGAAAGTTGTGAGGATAATTGCTGGTACATACAAACGGGAATCATAGCAGAAGGGTACACGAAATGTCGAGATAAATTTTAAGAATAAATTCGAAGAATGAAGCTGCACATATATTCTGCTTCGGAGGTGCGGTCGCGTAAGAGGTAAGGTCAGGTTTACTGAAAAAATAATGAACAAGGTCGTGGAGGGTAAGGGAAGCAGACGGTGACTAAGGAGACGCCAGTTACACTCACATTTTAATTATTTAATTAAAAGAGGTGTGGAACTAAACAAAACCACAGAACGAGTTACAAATGTTGCATTATGAAGGTGTTTAGTTAATTCATAAGGTCTAGCAGACTGAACGACGGAAGGCATACAAGTCTGTAGTGACGATGTTTGCGCGATGTAAAATCACAGATTTAATTTCAACGAGCATTTCAAATACTTTCATGATCTGAAGTTCTTTCTTAATAATTTCCCTGATTCTCCTTTTTTCCTTCTTCTCCATCTTAGCCTTTTCCCAACTATTTGTGGTGAGCCTTACAGGAGGATTAAGCCAAGTTTTACGCCTGGATGCCTTTCCCGACGGCAGCCTTAGCATGATGGATATACTTGGGGACAAAACACGATGGCTTCACTTCCTGGAAGCGAGCTGGAAACCAGCAGCCAATCACACCCTTTACCCTGCTGAGTTAAAAGAACTTTCTTCCACATCCTTCAGTCTTTATCCTTCCTTCGTGCCGAGTGCAGTATACGATTTGGCAACTCCGGCTACAGTAAACGTAGTAAATCCTATAAGCTGCTAACAGACACCGGGCTGCCGCCGGAGAGTAGTGGCGTGAGGCGAGGTTGTCATGTTTTGTCTCCATGTGTTTGCTCACTATTGCGCGTTTCTCTGGTTGTAGATAATGTGATGTTTTGTACTTAAGTGGTGATGAGAAAATGTGACAAAATACTATCCAGTCTGCCAAACACACAACAATTTCAATATACATTGTAACACTATAAACATACCTGTAAAAATACACACTATTATACAAAGAATAACATGTTTCGTTCTTCAAGAACATCCTCAGAGTCTATCAAATAGCTTAAAACATGCTTATATATGTACAGTATTGTTTACGTTGCGTAAACTTGTCAATGATAGAGAGTTACGTGATAATATGAACAAGTATTGACACATTATTTGTTAGAATCTGAGTAAGTGCTTGTTGAACGAAACATGTCATTTTTTGTATAATAGTGTGCATTTTACAGGTATGTTTATAGTGTTATAATTTATATTGAAATTGTTGTGTGTTTGACAGACTGGAAAGTTCTTGTCTCATTTGACTAAGTCGACACTGGAAAGTACGGCTTCCTTCTTTAAAAAAATGTCGAGATGTTTATTGTGGCGTTCATATTCACTCTCTTCCGAGTTGGAGAATTTATTCAGGCGTATCTAGAGTGCATAAGCCGGCCTGGCCGAGGAACGAACCCACGGCCTCTGATCTACTTTGACCTTCAGCCAAGGTACTGGACTAACATTTGCCTTTATTATTCCTTCTGTATTTTAATTACACAAACGCTAATGTGCGATTGATCTCATTACTGATAACTAATTGTCCTCACATGCAAAATGCGTTGTGTTCCTTCTTGCAGTATTCCATACGTGGCAGCATTCAGGAATGTCTGCAGGTGATCACATCTTCTCCTCGCCACCGTGCATTCTGTGGAGGGACGTGCTAGCATCTTGGTTCGTTCATGACTCTATACCTTTTATTAATCTGGGGTCTACGAACATTGATCCGTTTAGCATCAAGCTATCCGCACCCGTTGTTGTAATTTCTATTCGCCCCGACAACTGGAAAATCGATCCTTTTTACGAAACTGTACATCTTATGACAATGGCATACGCCAAAATATACATTGTTTGACGCCAACAAGCATCTATACGCAATTATGCTACGCAGTTCCAAATGAGTTCAAAATAGTCTTTGCCTATACAAACAACGCTAATGAACCTGTTTCTCGTTCTTTACCAATATCTTTCTCAGTAAAGTACATTATATGCCATCAAGAAATAACCTGCTTTTTCCACGGGATTGCTTCAGAATACCTTATGTCTGTATTTGATTTACTTGAATACGTAGCATTAGAAATATATTCAATATTTAGCTCACCTCGACAACAGTATGAACTTCGCAATGCTTCGTGGATCTTGTTTCACTTAGGAGACTTGTGCTATAGCAGTCAAGAACCCCTGTTCTTTGTGTATTTGTGGTCTTGTTTGAAGAAGTGTGGTTAGGGGCGCAGCTGTGAACTTGCATCCAGGAGACAGTGGATTCGAGCCCCACTGTCGGCAGCCCTGAAAATAGTTTTCAGTGGTTTCCCATTATCACACCAGACAAATGCTGGGCTGTGTCTTAATTAAGGCCATGGCCACTTCTTTCCCACTCCTAGGCCTTTCCTATATCATAATCGTCATAAGACCTATCTGTGTCGGCGCGACTTTAAGCCAATTGTAAAACTTAAAAAAGATAAAGTGTAACTTATTGGAAATAATTGCGATGTAAATAGCTGTGATTTAAATTGAAATTTTACGTATGCAAACACCGGATTGAACCTGCAGGGTGATAGAATAGGCTTTACTCCGCCGCATGCGGTGTTATTCCTACAGGCGAGCTCGTCGCTCGTTCGCAGCACGCGGTATGGGATGCCGCGGTATACCATCACATGAATTGTTCCCTCACCACTGCCTTTGTCTTGTATACCCGCACATCGCTACTAGCTGACCTTGTACATGCACCTAATGGCGCAGTCTATTTCAGCTGTTCCCAAGAGTGTATGGGTGTGTGTTGTGTTCTTTTCTAAACTCAGTAATTAGACACAAAGGCTATTGTGGCTCGTGCGATTCCAACGGCACAGCGTTTCCTCACCGTACGGTTCAACTGGGTTAACTCAGTCACTTCATGAAGTACAAAGACAGTTTTGAACAAAAAGCATATACAGCGTGAACAAAAAATGCTGCACTTGGAGGTCGGCATGCGATTCCTCATCCCATTGCAAGACAAAGGTTTCTATAGCCAAATCGGATCCGGTGCTGTTGGAGAACAAGTCGAAAACGAGAAGCTGGCAACACTGTCACATCCTGCAGCACATCGGAATGTAAAAGAGAAACGTGTATCATTCCGTTCTACCCAACCCGCCGTCGCAGCTCACTGAGTAGACGGCTGGGTTATCAGACCCACATGCACCATGGACCTACGGCTCGAAACTACGTAATGTTTTTTTCCTTTTGTGTGTGTGATGTCAGGTCCCTAGTTCCCGTCGTGTAATTGTGTTTGTAAGCATGATATCCTGTTGCCACATGACAAGAGTCGAACACATGACAGTGTGATCCATTCAAATGAATGCATGAGTCGACTAACCACTCAGTGCACAACCATAAACTGTTCCTGTCAGGTGCATGTAGGGCGGCTCCCTGATGGAGTATATAAACGGCGAATACGTCGATATGCTTTTAGTGTTGGCTGCATCCGATAACCAAGCTTCTGCTGCTGCTCGTGAGTATGCAGTACGGTACCCTCAAAGGCGCTATCCCTATAAGAATGTTTTTCGTCGCCTTGAGCAACGACTGCGGGAAACTGGTAATCTTCGTCCACAAGTAGTGGACAGAGGTCGTCGAAGGACTAGACGTACTCCACAAACAGAGGACGATATTATTGAAGCCGTTCACCAATCACCTCGGCGAAGTACCCGTGGTATTGCAAGGCGGTTCCAGGTATCTCAAACACTGGTTGTTGACGTGTTGCACGACGAATAACTGCATCCATATCATTACACGTTAACTCAATACCAGTGGCCAGAGGACTGCATTCAATGTGAATGGCTTTTGCAACAAGTTGAAGATAACGAACATTTTATAAATAATGTTATGTGGAGTCACGAATGTAGCTTCACTCGGGAAGGTATTTTCAACCATCACAACAGCCATTATTGGTTTGACCACAACCCACATGCAACCCGTGAAAGTGGCTTTCAGGCAGGCTTTGGCATAAAACTGTGGGCTGGAATCGTGGGAGGAGTGCTTTCAGGCCCTTACCTATTGCCGGAAAAGTTGAATGCGCCCCGCTATCGTACGTTTCTGGGTAATACTTTGCCTGACGCTTTAGAAAACGTTGCACTTGGTGTTCGGTGACAGCTATGGTTTCAGCATGATGGTGCACCACCACACTTTGGAATGCCTGTGCGTAACTGGTTAAATGAACCGTTTCCAGGGAAATGGACTGGTCGTGAAGGTCCAATGTTCTGGCCTCCGCGTTCCACGAACCTTAATTCACTAGATTTTTATTACCGAGCTCGATAGCTGCAGTCGTTTAAGTGCGGCCAGTAACCAGTAATCGGGATATAGTGGGTTCGAGCCCAACTGTCGGCAGCCCTGATGATGGTTTTCTGTGGTTTCCCATTTTCACACGAGGCGAATGCCGGGGATGTACCTTAATTATGCCCACGGCCGCTTCCTTCCAATTCATAGGCCTTTCCTATCCCATCGTCGTCATAAGACATATCTGTGTCGGTGCGGCGTAAAGCAAATAGCAACAAAAAAAAAATATATGGGGACACTTAAAGGAACATGTTTATAGTACTCCACCCATGGATGTACAAGTCCTAATAGCTTGCGTGCATGCTTCATCGGCAATGATGGATGCAGGTGTGTTGCATAGGATCCGGCAAAGTATGCTCTAGCGAGTGGCGAAGTGTTTGCTAATTCAAGGTTGTCGCTTTTAACATCTGCTAAACGTTGATCGTAAATGTACTTACCGGCTCTGTGAAGATAAGAGTGGAGGTCACACGGACACTATGGAATTACTGTGCGTAGCATAATGGGCAATCCAGTGTAGCCTCCCTACTGTACTGTATTGTGTTTCCTTGGACCGCATTGGATAGATAAGATGCTACTGTATCCACTATTGTGTTCTACGTATTGGGTTTATCTGTGCCATGGACGAAACAAAGTGGTCGTTTACACTGTAGAAAGTTCATGTTATGTTTCAATGTTTAATTTTTTTTTTTTGCTAGTTGCTTTACATCGCACCGACACAGATAGGTCTTATGGCGACGATGGGACAGGAAAGGCTAGGAGTGGGAAGGAAGCGGACGTGGCCTTAATTAAGGTACAGCCCCAGCATTTGCCAGGTGTGAAAATGGGAAACCACGGAAACCCATCTTCAGAGCTGCCGACAGTGGGGTTCGAACCTACTATCTCCCGAATACTGGACACTGGCCGCACTTAAGCGACTGAAGCTATCGAGCTCGGTGAATGCTTAAATAAAGGTAACTGTAACGGTAAGACAGAACATAGTGTATTGCATAGTGGAGGTGTACATTGGATACAAATTGATACATTAACTGAAAAAAAACGGCGCGAACGCGACTCGAAAAATCGGCGTGTCCGCACAAACCGTCTCACTGAGCTAATGGAAAGTGTTCGTCAGATGTGATAAGTAAGGAAGGGGCATCCGTAATTTGTTCCTCCTCCGGTGTTGGTAGGCTGACACATCAGCTAAGAGCTCCGTTTCTATAAGTTCGCTTGAGGCTAGTGGGGTATCCCCAAGGTCAGCTGAAGGCTGTATGCTCGGAGGGAGTGTGTCCTGTTCGGGATTAACGCCAGTGACTGCCCCAGAATATAGCACACGCGAGCACAGAAATGGTGTCCCGGTATAAACAAAGCATGGTTATACCCCCACCTCCACGCTTAACGCATTGCTGCAGGTAGACAGCCCGCTACAAGACTGTTGTGATTGAAATGGGCACGGTGGTGGATGTATAATAATACACACACTGTGCCTTCAGCACTACCCGTTCACTCCCTCCCCTCCTTTTCGTTACTGGAGTGGCCTTCGACACTACCCTCCTCACTCTCTCCCCTCCTTTTCGGTACTGGAGTGGCCTTCGACACTACCCTCTTCACTCTCTCTCCTCCTTTCCTGTACTAGAGTGGGGCAGTGTTGATTGTTTACGTCGGGACACCATTTCTGTGCTTGCCTGTACACTACGTGAATGTTTACTACTGGCTGCTAGTGGAACCATTCGGTTCGGACAGTTGTTACGTAAATGGGTCGTTTCATTACATATGAGGCATGTTTGAACCTGTCCATTATACGAGATATACCCGGGGTGGCCACCGAAATTTTCTTTTGAGCGAATCGGTTTCGTAACAGCCATAGTTACTGCGCGAATGCCATATAAACAGGAAACATATAAGACGACCACAGTGCTTTACGTACTTCACTGACGGTTCCATATTTACTGAACACTGATCGAAATATTTCAGAGGGAACTTCCAAGGGAAAATCGAAAACACGAACCGTAGTGAAATTCTAGTCAGCAGGAGTGATCTTGACATAACACCTTTCCCCAGATTCATAGCTAAATTGTACAGGGTCCTGAAAAGTTTGTAAGCATTTGTGATAAATGGAATCACTGATTACATTAATGTACATGGCTCGCTCCTGGGCATTCAGCTGAATGGCTTCCACTTGGTCGACGGTTAACCTGAGTGTGTTAGCAATCCACCGATGCATTTCCATAGGCGAAGGTCGCGGACTCTGACCATCCCACAAAGCGTACGTTGTTTTTCCGTTGATATGTTGACATTTCCTTATTATTTTCTTTCTTTCACTACAGTTAAATCCAGAAGGATTGTTCACTTAACCTTGTCGCTATACAACAGAGTATTGCACTTCACTGATTACTGTCGTATGCTGTGTATGCTGTTGAGACGCAAGCGGACAAGTAACACGTCCTTCCTCTACCACAGGCACAGCACTACTATGTCAATGAGACAGCTCCGGCAGAGCGTCGAGTTCATGCGAGCTGTGCTTAGCCACGCTGCACGCCGTTACAGCGTTGCCAGTGCCTCGTTTCTTAACTCGTATTTCTATAAAACCTATTGGTGGGACTACGTTTTGCAAGATATACTTTTGTCGTGAATTTCGACGAGGAACCGCATGCCGACCTCCCTGTGCGGCATTTTTTGTTCACCATGTATACATTCATGCATACATCATTATAAACCGTTATACTTTCCAGCGTTCAGTCTGCAAGCCTCTGTGTATTTATTAAACGCTACCTTAATCCTCTGTTTGTAACTAGTGCTGTGGCCTCGTTTATTTCTACTGTATCCCTCTTATCTTCAAATCGTTAGAAACTGAGTCTAACCATCATCGTCTTGGTCTCACACTTCTTCACTTACGCTCCACAACAGAGTCCATTGTACTCCTAGATAACCTAACCTCCATACGCCTCACATGACACCTCCAGCGAAGCCTGCTTATGCGTACAGCTATATCCATCGAGTTCATTCCTAACTTCATATATACCCTCATTCAGAGTATCCCCTGCCATTATCCCCACCTGTGTGTACCAGCAATAATTCTAGCTACTTTCATGTCTCTTACTTCCAGGTTATGAATAAGATATCCCGAGTCCACCCATAATTCACTCCCGTAAAACAATGTTCGTCTCAAAACCGACCGATATAAAGATGGCTTCGTCCGTAAGGTGACCTCCTTCTTACAGGATACCGTAGATCGCAACTGCGAGCTCACTGTGTTAGCTTTACTGCACCATGAATCAATGTCACTTTCTATACTACAATCCTGAGAAAACACGCATCCTAAATATTTGAAATTATCTACCTGTTCTAATTTTGTATCACCAATCTGACATTCAATTCTGTTGAACTTCTTACCTACTGACATCAACTTAGTCTTCGAAAGGCTAATTTTCATACCATACTCATTCCACCTATTTTTATGTTCCAAGATATAATACTGCAGGCTTTCGGCACTATCTGCCATTAAGACCAAGTCGTCAGCATAGGCCAGACTGCTTACTACATTTCCACCTAACTGAATCCCTCCCTGCCATTTTATACCTTTCAGCAGATGATCCATGGAAACTACGAACAAGGTGAAAGATTACAGCCTTGTCTAACCCCTACAAGTACCCTGAACCAAGAACTCATTCTACCATCAATTCTCACTGAAGCCCAATTGTCAACATAAATTACTTTGATTGATTTTAATAATCTACCTTTAATTCCATAGTCCCCCAGTATAGCGAACATCTTTTCCCTCAGTACCCTGTCATATGCTTTCTCTAGATCTACGATATATAAACACAACTGCCTATTTCTCCCGTAGCCTTTTTCAATTACCTGGCGCATACTAAAAATCTGATCCTGACGCTCCCTCTGTGGTCTGAAACCACACCGGTTTTCATCCAACTTCCTCTCAACTACCGATCGCACCCTCCTTTCCAAGATGCCAGTGAATATTTTGCCTGGTATACTAATCAATGTGATACCTCGATAGTTGTTGCAATTCTTCCTGTTCCCTTGCTTATAGACAGATGCAGTTGCTGCTTTTGTCCAATCTGAAGGTACCTTACCAACACCCCATGCTAATCTTACTACTCTATGAAGCCAATTCATCCCTGCCTTCCCACTATACTTCACCATTTCAGGTCTAATTTCATCTATTCCTGCTGCTTTGTGACAATAGAGTTTATTTACCATTCTCTCCACCTCATCAAGCCTACTTCCACCAATATCATTTTCCTCCTCCCCATGAACTTGGCTATTCGCAACAACACCAGGAAGGTTTCCTTTTACGTTGAGAAGATTTCCAAAATATTCCTTCCACCTGTCCAGCGATTCCCTGGGAAATATTGAGTTCAAGTGAATTCTTCTTCTTCTTAATCTGCTTACCCTCCTGGGTTGTTTTACCTTCGGACTCAGCGAGGAATCCCACCTCTACCGCATCAAGGACAGTGTCCTGGAGCGTGAGACATTGGGTCGGGGGATATAACTGGGGAGAATGACCAGTACCTCGCCCAGGCGGCCTCACCTGCTATGCTGAGCAGGGGCCTTGGTGGGCGGTGGGAAGATTGGGAAGGATATGCAAGGAAGAGGGAAGGAAGCGGCCGTAGCCTTAAGGTAGGCACCATCCCGGCATTTGCCTGGAGGAAAAGTGGGAAACCACGGAGAACTACTTCCAGGATGGCTGAGGTGCGAATCGAACCCACCTCTACTCAGTTGACCTCCCGAAGCTGAGTGAACCCCGTTCCAGCTCTCGTACTACATTTCAAATTTCGTGGCAGAGCCGGGAAACGAAGCCGCACTCACGTGAATTACCCAAGATATTATTTCACTTTCCTTTTCCCTCCCTTACTTTCCTTATTACTGTCCATAAACTTTTCCCTGCTGCTTAACCTAGCCTTTCCTGGTTATTACCAAAATCTTCCCAAGACCTCTTTTTGGATTCAAAAACTATTTGTTTCGCTCTGTTTCTATGATCTACGTACAATTCACTGTCTGCATCAGCCCTTGTTCGGAGCCTTTTCTAATACGACTTCGTTTTACGTTTACAAGCTGCTCTCACTTCATCATACCACCATGATGTTCACTTTTTCCCGTCTTTACACACAGTTGTTCCTAGGCATTCCCTTGCTGTATCTACTAAAGCATCTCTGTATGCCAGCCTATTCACTTTCTATACCCTGAACCTGCTTACTGTCCACTGTTCCGAACTTCTTACTAGTCATACCCATGTACTTCTAAGTTCCTCGTCATGGAGATTTCCCACCCTTATTCGTTTGCAGACAGATTTCACTTTCTCTACTCCAGGCCTAAATATACTTAGTTCACTACAGATCAGACAGTGGTCTGAATCATCCAAAAATCCCCGGAAAAGCCGTACATTCATAACTGATTCTCTTAATTCGAAGTCGATTAATGTATAGTCTGTTATTGATCTGGTTCTCACAGAGCTCGATAGCTGCAGTCGCTTAAGTGCGGCCAGTATCCAGTATTCGGGAGATAGTGGGTTCGAACCCCACTGTCGGAAACCCCGAAGATGGTTTCATACAAGGAAAATGCTGGGGCTGTACCTTAACTAAGGCCACGGCCGCTTCCTTAACAGTCTTAGCCATTTCCTGTCCCATCGTCTCCGTAAGACCTATCTGAGCTGGTGCGACGTAAAGCCAATAGCAAAAAAAAAAAAAAAGTGATCTGGTTCCCCTACCTTCCCGTGTGTAGCAGGGAATAGCCTTATGCCTGAAGAATGTATTCGTAACTGCTAAACCCATACCAGCACATATGTCCCGCAAACGCTTCCTATTCCTATTAGCTTCCATATCTTACCCACAATTACCAATCACCCTTTCGAAACCTTCAGTTTTATTTCCAACTCTGGCCTTGAAATCGACCATTAATACTATTCTATCCTTGCCGGTGACCCTGACTACGATGCCCCCAAAGCTTCTAAAAACTTGTCAAATTCATCCTCGTCTGCACCCTCACATGTTGAACACACTGAGACAATTCTCTTCCAAATTCCTCCAACTTTTAAATATACCCAATTCATTCGCTCATTTACGTGCCTAACACAAATTATGTTGCATGCAATAGTATTCCTGATGAACCGCCGTACCCCACGCCCTGCCCTTCCCTTTATGACACCCGTCAAGTACACTTTATAAACTCGTATCTCTTCTTCTTTATATTACCTTATCCGAATATCATTTACACCTAGCAAATCCCGATCCATAACCTTTGCTGACTCAGCTAGTTCTACTTTCCTTCTTCCATAAGCCCGATTTAATGTTGATAGCTCCCCATCGAATTCCATTTGGTTTCGTCAAGTTGCTTTAAAGGAGTCCCTCGCTTAACAAATGGAGGTGGGACTCAATTACTTGCCGAAAATGTTCAGAGCTCGGTAATTTCTATTTTTCTTTTCTTGCTATTTGTTTTACGTCGGACCGACGCAGATAGGTCTTATGGCGACGTTGGGATAGGAAAGGCCTAGGAGTGGGAAGGAAGCGACCGTGGCCTTAATTAACGTACAGCCTGGTGTGAAAATGGGAAACCATGGAAAACCATCTTCAGGGCTGCCGACAGTGGGGTTCGAACCCACTATCTCCCGGAGGCAAGCTCACAGCTGCGCGACACTGGCCGCACGCCAACTCGCCCGGTGGTAATTTCTGTGAAGCACGGTGTTACCCTACTTTCATATAGTCCAGGTGAGGAAATCTGCTTTCACGCCTGAGCACAAGGAGGGCCACGACTCAGAGTATGTCCGAGATGCCCACTTCCATTCCGTAGCAAACTGTCTCCTGACTCTCAGGACCAACTGCTAGGCCACTCAGCAGTTGACCACGGTTCACGAACTAGGACGTGACTACAGTAATCCATACAATGAACTATAAAGACTACAATCAATCAATCAATCAATCAATCAATCAATCAATCAATCAATCAATCAATCAATCAATCAATCAATCAATCAATCAATCAATCAATCAATCAATCAATCAATCAATCAATCAATCAATCAATCAACCAATCAATCAATCAATCAATCAATCAATCAATCAATCAATCAATCATCATTGATCTCCATTTAGGGCTGTGGCAGATTGCTTAAAATGCTATATACCAAGTAATATCTTCAATGATTTATAAGAAATGGGATTTTCCCGTCGACAAATTTTTCCAATTCCTAATTCCTCTTCTAATAAATGAATATTTGCCCCAATATATTCAATTAAATTCCAACTCTATCGTCATACTGTTATCATTCCATAGAAGCTCCACTCAAACTTACACGTCTACTAAGGTCACTCCACGCCTTGTCTCCACTGACAGCTCGTAAGGAAACCGCTCAGTCAAGTAGCTCATCCCCTTAATCCCAAGTATTCCCGGCCCAAAGTTTATTATATTTTCGTGACTGTACCCATTTGTCGGAAATCACCCAGAATAATTCATGCTGAATTCCTTTGAATTTCTTCCAATTTTTTGTAACAATCCGTCCTCGTATGGGTCCCATACACTTTAGCCACACTACAACTGGGTCTTACCAGATACTTTCACGCCGTCTCGTTGAATTCCTTACAACAACCATTTAGCTCCGCCATAACCATACGAAGATATCTGAAACAAGTATCTACAATCTCACTTATATGTTTTCCCCAATTAAGGTCTTTACATACATTATCCATAAGTACATAAGAGTGATCCCGGTGAGGTACACTCAGCCCTTCAACACAGTAATTAAAATTGAGGGGACTTAAATAAAAACCTGACTCACAGTCCCGTATTGTATTTACTACTCTATTCAGTATAAGAATATTAGCTGAAAAAGACTCAACTCTAATTTCAGTTGTTCACACATATCATTTGTATACATAAGAAAATGTAACAGCCCATAATGCTGCCCTGTGGGTTCCTCCTCGTAATGGTTACAGGATTAAATAATGCTTCACCTACTGTAATATTCTGAGTTCTATTTTCCAGAAATATAGCCCCCCATTTAACCACTCCTTTGTCTAGTCCAATTGCCCCTACTTTAGTCAGCAGTCCTCAAGGGTTACATAATGGCCTTTAGGTATTACACAACATAGAAATAAAAACATAATAATCATAATAATAATAATAATAATAATAATAATAATAATTCATGGCATTAAGGCGAATAATAGTAATTTTTAATACTAGATTAAATAACCTCGAACACATGCGCACGATTAATGCGGAAAACAGCAGAATGTAATTAGGCCTATCAGTTTAGGCATCATGACAACTAAAGGACGGAGGTAGGAAGCGGCGGGACCCTACCCAGGGCGTTGGAAGGTTTTGGCATTACT
Source organism: Anabrus simplex (assembly GCF_040414725.1). Taxonomy (NCBI): domain Eukaryota; kingdom Metazoa; phylum Arthropoda; class Insecta; order Orthoptera; family Tettigoniidae; genus Anabrus; species Anabrus simplex. The sequence goes on along the minus strand of NC_090266.1, from coordinate 349,894,970 downwards.
GGTGAAACGAAATTAGCGGTGATTTGATATACGTATTATATTTTACTGAAATAATAAGGATGATGAAATAAATAACATTAAAATAGGAACCATCAATGACGCAAGTATAACACAACCAATTCAGAGATACGTATATAAGCTGTACGGCGGTGAGTATGAAGGTAGGAATAGCTTAACACAATTAAGAAAAGTAACACATGTTCGCAAATTACGCCTACATGTTAAGACGTAATAATAATAATAAAAGTAACACATGTTCACAAATGATGCCTACATTTTAAGACATGATAATAATGGAAAAGTAAGGCATGACGAAAGAAGGAAAAGGTAAATATAATAAACATCTTAACACAGAGCACGTTCAGGAAGTAGCCTTTGCTAAAACACATCAGGACAAGGAGCTCGTCCCGAACGAGAATATATTAAGACGAAAATGAATTACGAGAGGTACGCCCTGGGGAAAATTAAAATTTACACATTTATATAATTACAACCAAAGGAAAGGGAAATGGAATTTCACATATAAAGCAATTTACGAAACCTAAAGAAAAGGGACTGCCTTTAACACAAAATGAATATGACTAACCACGCGGGCTAAGTCATGCGAAATTAAATTTGGCGAACGGAAGAAATTTCGTGCAAACTCCGTAGGCAAGGAAAATTAAATTAAAGCTATATTTGAAACTTGAAAATCTGAAATAAGGAGAAGATAGTGCTTACCTTGGAAGGCCGGGACCCCATCAAATGGGGTAAAGATCTTCACCCGTTGCCGGTCAGAACTACAAGACAGAGGGAACGAGCTTGGCTATGTAGAAGTGGCCAGAGCCGGAAGTGGTGAAATCGCGAAACAACCAATGAACGCGCCCGCATTTCTAGCATTCACCAAGAGCAAATTGTTTTATTATGGCCAATGAGGGCCAAGAAAAGAACTGCTGACAAAATACAACGTGTAGCTCCGAGAAATTTCCATACTGATACAACCGGAAATTCCTCGAAGCTTCCTACAGAACTTACACGTGCAAGTACACCATGCCTAAAAAGTTACAAAAAACCCTAATTTTGAGGAAAACCTCAAATCGAAGAAAACCAATAAAATAAACAAGACATTTTTCATTTAAACACACAAGAAGAAACAACCTCTTTAAAAAAGATTACACTTTGAAGTACAACAAATATCAATCAACCAATCAATCAATCCATCAATACTGATCTGCATTTAGGGCAGTCGCCCAGGTGGCAGATTCCCTATCTGTTGCTTTCCTAGCCTTTCCCTGAACGATTTCAAAGAAATTGGAAATTTATTGAACATCTCCCTTGGTAAGTTATTCCAATCGCTAACTCCCCTTCCTATAAATGAATATTTGCCCCAGTTTGTCCTCTTGAATTCCAACTTTATCTTCATATTGTAATCTTTCCTACTTTTATAAACGCCATTCAAACTTATTCGTCTACTAATGTCATTCCACGACATCTCTCCACTGACAGCTCGGAACATACCACTTAGTCGAGCAGCTCTTCTTCTTTCTCTCAATTCTTCCCAACCCAAACATTGCAACATTTTTATAACGCTACTCTTTTGTCGGAAATCACCCAGAACAAATCGAGCTACTTTTCTTTGTATTTTTTCCTGTTCTTGAATCAGGTAATCTTGGTGAGGGTCCAATACACTGGATCCATACTCTAGTTGGGGTCTTACCAGAGACTTATATGCATTCTCCTTTACATCCTTACTACAACCCCTAAACACCCTCATAACCATGTGCAGAGATCTGTACCCTTTATTTACAGTCCCATTTATGTGATTACCTCATTGAAGATCTTTCCATATATTAACACCTAGATACTTACAATGATCTCCAAAAGGAACTTTCACCCCATCAACGCAGTAATTAAAACTGAGAGGACTTTTCCTATTTGTGAAACTCACAACCTGACTTTTAACCCCGTTTATCAACATACCATTACCTGCTGTCCATCTCACAACATTTTCGAGGTCACGTTGCAGTTGCTCACAATCTTGTAACTTATTTATCACTCTATGGAGAATAACATCATCCGCAAAAAGCCTTACCTCCGATTCCACTCCTTTACTCATATCATTTATATATATAAGAAAATATAAAGGTCCGATAATGCTGCCTTGAGTAATTACAATCTTAATTATTACAGGGTCAGACAAAGCTTCACCTATTCTAATTCTCTGAGATCTATTTTGTAGAAATATAGCAACCCATTCAGTCACTCTTTTGTCTAGTCCAATTGCACTCATTTTTGCCAGTAGACTCCCATGATCCATTCTATCAAATGCTTTAGACAGGTCAATCGCGATACAGACCATTTGACCTCCAGAATCCAAGATATCTGCAATATCTTGCTGGAATCCTACAAGTTGAGCTTCAGTGGAATAACCTTTCCTAAAACCGAATTGCCTTCTATCGAACCAGTTATTAATTTCACAAACATGTCTGATATAATCATAAAGAATTCCTTCCCAAAGCTTACATACAATGCATGTCAAACTTACTGACCTGTAATTTTCAGCTTTATGTCTATCACCCTTTCCTTTATGCACAGGGGCTACTATAGCAACTCTCCATTCATCTGGTATAGCTCCTCCGACCAAACAATAATCAAATAAGTACTTCAGATATGGTACTATATCCCAACCCATTGTCTTTAGTATATCCCCAGAAATATGATCAATTCCAGCCGCTTTTCTAGTTTTCAATGTTGTATCTTATTGTAAATGTCATTGTTATCATATGTAAATTTTATGACTTCTTTGGCCTTAGTCTCCTCCTCTATCTCGACATTATCCTTGTAACCGACAATCTTTACATACAGCTGACTGAATACTTCTGCCTTTTGAATTTTCTCACATACACACTCCCCTTGTTCATTAATTATTCCTGGAATGTCCTTCTTGGAACCTGTTTCTGCCTTAAAATACCTATACATACCCTTCCATTTTTCACTAAAATTCGTATGACTGCCAACTATGCTTGCCATCATGTTATCCTTAGCTGCCTTCTTTGCTAGATTCAATTTTCTACTAAGTTCCTTCAATTTCTCCTTACTTCCACAGCCATTTCTAACTCTATTTCTTTCCAGTCTGCAACTCCTTCTTAGTCTCTTTATTTCTCTATTGTAATAAGGTGGGTCTTTACCATTCCTTACCACCCTTAATGGTACAAACCTGTTTTCGCATTCCTCAACAATTTCTTTAAACCCATCCCAGAGTCTGTTTACATTTTTATTTACCGTTTTCCACCGATCATAGTTACTTTTTAGAAACTGCCTCATGCCTGCTTTATCAGCCATATGGTACTGCCTAACAGTCCTACTTTTAAGACCTTCCTTTCTACCACATTTATTTTGAACTACCACAAAAACCGCTTCATGATCACTAATACCATCTATTACTTCAGTTTCCCTATAGAGCTCATCTGCTTTTATCAGCACCACATCCAGGATATTTTTCCCTCTGGTTGGTTCCATCACTTTCTGAATCAGCTGTCCTTCCCATATTAACTTAATTGCCATTTGTAGGTCATACTTCCTGTCGTTCGCATTTCCTTCCCAATTGACATCTGGCAAATTCAGATCTCCCGCTACAATCACATTTCTTTCCATGTCGTTTCCCACATAGCTGACTATCCTATCAAATAATTCCGAATCCGCGTCAATGCTACCCTTTCCCGATCTGTACACTCCAAATATATCAAGTTGCCTATTATCTTTAGAAATGAGCCTTACACCTAGAATTTCATGTGTCTCATCTTTAACTTTTTCGTAGCTTACAAATCCTTCTTTCACCAGAATAAACACTCCCCCTCCCACCCTTCCTATTCTATCTCTACTATACACACTCCAGTGCCGCGAGAAAATTTCTGCATCCATTATATCATTTCTCAGCCATGATTCAACTCCTATTACAATATCTGGTAAATATATATATATCTATTAAATTACTTAATTATATTCCTTTCCTTACAATACTTCTACAGTTCAACACTAACAATTTTATGTCATCCCTACTTGATTTCCAGTTTCCTGTTCCCTTATCACCGCTCCCTAGGCCATCCCGTTTCCCTGAATGTACCTCCCTACTACCCTTCCAAACAAATTTCGTAACTTATTCGTACCAGTGCGGTTTAAATGAAGGCCATCTGAGCGCAGATCCCTATCTCCTACCCACCCATTAGTATCTAGAAATTTCACTCCCAGTTTCCCACATACCCACTCCATAGTCTCATTTAAATCCTCAATCACCCTCCAGTCAGTATCCCTTCTACACAGTATTCCACTAATAACAATCTCCGCTTTCTTAAACTTCACCCGTGCTGCATTTACCAGATCCCACACATCTCCAACTATGTTGGTACTTATATCAGCTTGCCTTACGTTGTTGGTACCAACGTGAAACACCACCACCTTCTCCTTCCCCTCCTCCCTCTCTTCTACTTTCCTCAACATCTGCCTCAACCTAATTCCTGGATAACACTCTACCCTGGTTCCCCTTCCTCCAAACACACTTTCCCCACGTGTCTAACGATGGAATCTCCCATGACCAGAGCCTCAACCCTACCCACCTCATTTGATCCCGTCCCCTCCTGGTCAGCCCTATCTTTCCTGATAGCTGCAGAAGCTACTTCCTCCTCCCTTTTCACCTTCCAATGACCCTGTTCCACCTGTCTTTTCCTATCCTCTACTCTACATTTTCCTTTCCTACCTTCCCCTTCCTCCTACTTCCACACATCTCAGCAACAGTTCCCTGTCCCTCATATTCCCTCTGTTGTTCTACCTGGAGTGACTCGTACCGATTTCGCACAGACACCTGTCCTGAATTCTGATCCTGAATAGAGCCCTTAGTCTGCAATCTCCTTCCCCTTAGAACATTAGACCATTTGTCTTCTACAACTCCTCCCTTTCCCTCCCCTCCCTCTTGTACACCTACTGTAACCTGTACATTGTTTGAGGGAGTCCTATCTTCCTTCCTGTCTTCTGTATGAATCCTAATTATCTCCCTCAAACTTTCCAACTCCTCCCTCATACCCATCAATGCCTCGCCACACCCACAGTAAGTACACTCGCGCTCCTTAGCCATTCTTTACGGGGGGGGGGGGGGAAATGAAATTAAAAATAAAATAACTTATTTGCAAAAAATATATGAACGGAGGGATATATTGTCTGAGATAGTACACAACAATAAGGTAATTAATATACGACTACACTACAATACTACTTAGTCGTGCTCTATTTTTTTTTATCCTACAACCCCTGACAGGATAAAAACTGCTGTTAATTACTGAATAGCGAAAGTAATAGCCTACACAAGAACTACACAATTCCAAACTGCAATTAAGCCTATTCTAATTACAACAACAGTATTTTAGTAAGAGTTTCTACGGATACCTCTACTACACCAGTACTACACAAATATTTTACAATAATAAAATAATCACACTAAATTCTAATAGGATATTACTCATATACTACTGTACAGTACACTACAGTAATTTTAAACTACTTTCAGACGTATCCTAATTACTATACCGCTACCGTACCGTATGTCACTAAACTAAGCACAACAGAAATGAAATTTGCAAGAACTGCTGTACTCAAAGATTACCAACGAAGCTAAATGCATAGACAAATTATTATTAGTATTACGGTCTAATAGATACACACGAAAAATAACACACGAATATAGCAGGCAAGATACGGCACTATCTAAATGTACTGTATCTATACTACAATGTATCTATTAATACACTACACTACACTGCGTTTGGTTAAATGCTTAAGTATCGAAAGGATTGCCGTACACGAAGAAAAACACGAATATAACTGGCAGGATACTATTAATATATTATACCTTATCTTCACTACAATTCTACTGAAATGTGGTTATGTGATTATTACAGCTGTTGGATTACTATTATTTTTCCTACTTCACGGGACGGAGAATAAAAGTGTCCTTAATTAGGCCTACTGAAAAATACGAGGTTGTCTACAACAATTTCTCAAATATTTCTATCAAAACTACTACTACTACTACTCCAGGGACTTGAACTGCAATTACTGGGATATATGAACTTTATTATTATTAGCTAACCGCTCATAAATACCGAAAGATTGAGGGAGCGAAATATAAATTACGAATACTTTAACTACCTACTCAGAAGTACAAATGAATGGAATGCAAGGTCAGCTGATTTTTATTTATATTTACTTGACTACACTACACCCTTTGTTCACGACTGTAGCCAGCAATGCAATATTTGAATATGAGGAGCGACAATAATCGATAACAATACAACGAATGTTAACTATTACCGTGTAATCTCTTTAACTTCTTTTTAAATGGAAGTTTACAGGCGTATCGTGTTTTTTAATGTAGTAAATTATTACCTTCGCGATAGTTTGAACGGATATCTATACAAAATACCGGAGAAGTTGCTGCAGAAGTTGCGGTACTATTCCTTATGATAATCTGCCTTTGTAAGTATAACCAACGAACCTACAGATATTTACAAATATTTTTAAAGTTAATATTATTACCTAAAGTATTTCCTAAACCTAAATTCGAAACAAGGTACACCTAGCTAGCCTAGGCCTACTTAACCTAGAAAACGTAATTTACTGAAGACCAACTGAATTACTTGTTACAAAATTTAAATAAATATCACTACTCCCAATTTCTACCAACAAGCACTAAACACCACTATATAAACAGGACTAAATGAATCAGATATACACAAAATTTAGATATTTCAATAGGTTTTCACTACTTCATCACTACAATAATGCAAGAGCTCTCTCAACAGCCAACCGTTCTCAAGCGCATCGAACAATGTCCAACCATATGAACATACAAAGATAACATACAGTACTTCTTTTCTTTTCACACAGTCCATTTTTTTCAAAGTTCGATAAATCTTTCTTACCACCATGACAAGAAGTATCCAATCTAAGAAACCAGTTAACAGAGTCTGGTATTCACCAAAAAAAAAATTAGATGACATTGACCGTCATCTGGAAAATTATCCTAAAGAACATTTCGTCCTCCTGTACAAGTTGGAATTTCATATGGGTCTGTACGAAATGCTACTAAATTATTACTCTTAAATCCGTATAATATGACTGCGACACATGCTCTTCAACCAGGTGTTCCTGTACGTAGGGTCACATTTTGGGATTGTAGTCTAAAAAATGTATACAGTTAACAAAATAATATACCCACAATTCTTCTTATTCTCTAATAAGGCCTGGTTTCCCCTTCAAATTTACGTGTGTACACAAGTCTGTCGTTATTGGAGTGCTGTTAAACCTCAATTTGTAAATGAAGTGCCTCTCCATGGCGCAAAAATTCGTGTGAGGTGTGCCATCGATGGTGAAAGAATCATTGAACAATTTTTTTCTGATAATACGGGTGATTCTCTTATTTATGTGAGTTTAATACTACCAAACTACCCCGGTTTTCATATAATTATCCTATATGGAGCGTGATTTTGCGATTTTCGATGGGACTCTGTCATTGATTACACCGCGAATAATTCCATGAGGGATATTCACTAAGTATTTACACAGAACAGAGTTGTCGGTAGGGATTTGTGGACCCCAGTCCCTCGACTTTCAGCCTGCTGTTATTATCTCTGTGGTAAATTAACAATGCCGCATTTGGCATACAATACAACTACTGAAACATACTATTCGTCAGTAAATGTTGTGTATTCCATAACTTGAACTACAGAAAGTGATCTGCCGATCTGTTGTGAAATTTGTACCATGGGTGTTCACTTACGTGCCGGCAAATCTAATGAAGAGAAGCTGGTATATTTGAGAGTATGTGTGTGGAGATTGAAGTCATTTTCAATACCTGTTTTATAATGAAATGAAATTCTTAAAATTGTGCAATGAAAACATGAAGGTTCAACAAATTAAGAGCATGTCCTTGATGAAATACATTCATTGTATGATTTACCTTCGCTGCACTTACCTAGACCCACACATGGCATTGAGAGCATGCTCGCCCTTAAAAAACGCACAAGTAAAATCAAATAGATTATCCATGGTCAATGGGACCTCTCTTGCGTAAACTTAGATTCTTCATAAACTTCGAGGACCAATAGGTAATTTGTGTGTAAGCATTAAGCGGAATTCAGAATTTAAAACGTGGTTTTGTGTCTACATTTTTCATTTTTTCAGCGTTATGAAAAAATATTATCTGCTGTAACCAGTGAAGTAATAATAATAATAATAATAATAATAATAATAATAATAATAATAATAATAATGTATGTTCTTCAAATCCGGAGTTTTAATCGTTTATTGTTTTCAAAACTATGATTTATTTGACGTTGAACAATGAATGATTCAAATTTAAGAAGTCATTTGATGGCATCATTAACACTCATAACTCACCGTTAGCAGTTACGTGATGAAATTGATTCTATAAGTTGCTTCTAAGACGTTCAGCTTTCAGTACTCATCTTGTCCATTGATGCACGGAGACGATGCTTACTGTAACTGTAACTGTAAATTTTGATAAGTGACTTGAATGATGATAAAACTTTTTAACTTATAACAACAGAAATGTGAGGGATCAAGAGAAACGGGTTATAAAAAATATTATCTGCTGTAACCAGTGAACTAACAATAATAATAATAATAATAATAATAATAATAATAATAATAATAATAATAATAATAATAATAATCAATTTAAATAAATCAAAGGCATTTATGTTGACAATTGGGCTTCAGTGAGGAATGAGTTCATGGTTCAGGGTACTTACAGGGGTTAGACAAGGCTGTAATCTTTCACCTTTGTTGTTCGTAGTTTACATGGATCATCTGCTGAAAGGTATAAAATGGCACGGAGGGATTCAGTTAGGTGGAAATATAGTAAGCAGCCTGGCCTATGCTGACGACTTGGTCTTAATGGCAGATTGTGTCTTGGAACTTGAAAATAGGTGCAATGAGTATGGTATGAAAATTAGCCTCTCGATGACTAAATTGATGTCAGTAGGCAAGAAATTCAACAGAATTGAATGTCAGATTGGTGATACAAAGCTAGAACAGGTCGATAATTTCAAGTATTTAGGTTGAGTGTTCACCCAGGATGGTAATATAGTAAGTGAGATTGAATCAAGGTATAGTAAAGCTAATGCAGTGAGCTCGCAGTTGCGATCAGCAGTATTCTGTAAGAAGGAAGTCAGCTCTCAGACGAAACTATCTTTACATCGTTCTGTTTTCAGACCAACTTTGCTTTACGGGAGCGAAAGCTGGGTGGACTCAGGATATCTTATCCATAAGTTAGAAGTAACAGACATGAAAGTAGCAAGAATGACTGCTGGTACAACCAGGTGGGAACAATGGCAAGAGGGTACTCGGAATGAGGAGATTAAGGCTAATTTAGGAATGAACTCGATGGATGAAGCTGTACGCATAAACCGGCTTCGGTGGTGGGGTCATGTGAGGCGAATGGGGGAGGATAGGTTATCTAGGAGGATAATAGACTCATGGGGGGTAAGAGAAGTAGAGGGAGACCAAGACGACGATGGTTAGACTCAGTTTCTAACGATTTAAAGATAAGAGGTATAGAACTAAATGAGGCCACAACACTAGTTGCAAATCGAGGATTGTGGCGACGTTTAGTAAATTCACAAAGGCTTGCAGACTGAACGCTGTAAGGCTTAACAGTCTATAATAATAATGTATGTATGTATGTATAATAATAATCATAATAATGTATGTGCTTCAGTGACGTTACACCGTATTACTAAACTATGTGAGACACTAATTGAATATTTGTATTAATTCCGGTTCATGCTATTCAATATTCGTTGGTGTTTTAAATTTTCACTATTTACATAATTTCTAGGATTATTTTTCCTTTGTAAGCAATTTCTAAACATTTTTGAGAAACCAACAAAGGTGCTTTGAACAACATTAATGACTTTAATGGTTTTAAGTCCTTATAACTACTGTACATTTATGGTTTTCAGAGAATCCGATCTGTAGGGGAATTTCGTCCAATGGGTCCAACTTACGTTGCCGGCAAATCTAATGAAGAGAAGCTGCCATATTTGAGCACCACCGTATCAAAGCTGCCAACATGGGATAAGGAAGCCAGCTCTACTTCTAGACGGGGGTAGCCATCTCGCCGTAATCGCATAGGCTGAGTGGACCTCGAACCAACCGTCAGGTTCAGGTCAAAATCCCTGACGTCGAAAATCGAACCAGGGACCTTCGGGTAAGAGGCAGGCACGCTAACCCTGGACCGCCGGGCCGACTTGTTTGCTATTGAATTTTATAATTCAAATGTGCTATAAGAAATTAGAAAACAAATTTATTTCCTGTTTGGCACTGCTTATATCTATCATTGACGAAATATATTCTACAAATAACACATGAGTTGTTTCAAAAATGGAAATTTGTATTCCATTTCTTCAATGATTTTGGCCTTCAATGTGTCTGTTGTCACAAATGATAATACAACGAATTGAATGGTTGACATGAACAGCACGAGCGAGGTGATAATTCCCGTTGAAGAATGGCAATATTACTCTCCTTCCTGCCAGCTTCCTCTCGCATCTCAAATAGAAGACACCGGATATTGAAACTTCCCGAAGGATCAGCGCCCAGTATTTCCATACAAAGATCCATCATATTTCACTTCCTCTCGCAGTCAGCAGTAAATGTAATTCAAGTTCAGTCTTACAAAAATTCCGGATATTTACTTCAAACCAGCAAAGTTCTGTGAAAAATCAGTTTAACCTCTTTCTCCCAGTAATGACCGCTGGATTAGAAAAATTTCGTTTGATATATACCGTTAAAGTTTAGTGGCTTATGCCGTGGTTTTGATGCTGGTATTGTTGTTGATTGTTGCTTTGAGGGAACATGAAATTATCGCCATCAAATTTGTAGTTTGTTTCCGACTAAAGTTGGTGGATTACGTAAGGTCCCATATCTTAACTGGTAAAGTAAACAAAGGAAGGTATCTCCGTACAAGCTATGGAATAACTCAGTGAGTGGAGGGTAAATGCTACAGCAGTTTGGAATTTCGGCACTCTATGGAATCATTTGTTATATACCGATCGTATCTACCCTCAAAAATGTATGTTAAAGGCTGAGTGGAGATTATATATATATTGTACATGAGGACGTGTGAAAGAACGCTGGAGTACACCAGATGTATTCAACCAGAGTTCGGAAAGAATGAAATGAAACGGCGTATGGCTTTTAGTGCCTGGAGTGTCCGAAGACAAGTTCAGCTCGCAAGATGCAGATCTTTTGATTTGACTCCAGTAGGCGACCTGCGCGTCGTGATGAGAATTAAATGATCGTGAAGACGACACATACACCCAGCCCCTGTGTCAGCGAAATTAACCAATTATGGTTAAAATTACCGACCCTGTCGGGATCGAACCCGAGACCCCTGCGACCAAAGGCCAGCACGCTAACCATTTAGCCATGGAGCCGGGCCAGAGTTCGGAGTTCTTAATCTTCTACGTCGTGGTAGGCAGATGAGAAATGAACGGCTGATTTGACGTACACTATGACCCTGGAGCCGTTTAATAATGAGAAATGCACCCCTCAGGTGCGATGTCTTCCGATAATATTTTCCATTTGGATTAATAAATGGTAGCTGCCGGCGTGAGTGGCTCAGACGTTTGAGGCGCTGGCCTTCTGACCCCAACTTGGCAGGTTCGATCCTGGCTCAGTCTGGTTGTATATGAAGATGCTCAAATACGTCAACCTCGTGTCGCTATATTTTCCGGCACGTTAAATAACTCCTATGGGACTAAATTCTGGCACCTCGGCGTCTCCTAAAATCGTACAAGTAGTTGGTGGGACGTAAATCAAATAACATTATTAGAAGCGGATTACACAGTTCAAATTTGAAGATTATTATATACTGCATTGTCCCGTTAATCGCCTTCCGACATTCTGCTTTATCCGACACGTTCGTAAAAATATTTCGGCAAACATTTCGCACAAAAATTGACACGAATCGTTGATTCCTTCCTCGCACCACTCATATCTAGCCCAGACTATACCCTGGAAAAGGAAGAGGAAGAAGACGTATTTGATGACGATGGCGACAAACTAAAACAAAATGAAGAATTCAAAACTCTTGAAGCAGCATTGAAATACGTGAAGCAATAAGAAGAAACCTCCTGCACTGATTTATTTATTTATTTATTTATTTATTTATTTATTTATTTATTTATTAATTAATTAATTAATTAATTAATTTATTTATTTATTTATTTGGGAAACCAAAACAGCGACAAGCCGAATTACAAAGTTCCGCAATGAAAATATATTTACAATAGAGCAGCACAAGGCAAACATAAACAACATAAGTGTAAGAACAATGAAGGAAAACATCTAATGATGAAAATAGAGAAAAAATGATAAACTAACAAAATAACAAGATAAATGTAGAGACACAACAATTAACAACAAAACATAAAGGCAAAGGAAACAATGAGGAATACTGAAGATTGAACGTAAAACGAAGAGAAGAACTTATAGCTAGGCCCAGTAAGATAAATACAGACGTAACACATAAGTAACGGTATAGTACAAAAAATTACATGATGTAAAAAGGAGGGAACAGCAATGAGAAGAGAAAAAAAAGGAATATGAAGAAAACGTGATGTGTTACTTATACAGGGTTATACGTGACATGACGGCGTGAAAAAGGTATTTGGGGGGCAAGCGAAAATCTAATAAAAACTTCTTCAAAATTTTAAATCTACAGTATATCAACATCTTTTTATTCTCAAATGTTTCATTTTATTGTGCACTGAATGTAATTATCAACTGAGTCTAACTAAGGCAAGTGAGGTGTACGGACATGTAGTGCGAAGCGTGCCAGGTGAATGGAGTGGGAGTGAGGTGCGGACAGGACGAGTTGAGTGCTACAAGGGAGATGATTAGCGTTGAACAATATACGGCCATCATTGGCAGATGGCAGGGAAGTAAGAAGAATGCTACAGCCAAAAATAGTGAAGTTAGCTTAGGGAGAAGACTGAAAGGCGAGATGCTGTTGGTGGCAGCGGTGGTCACTGTCCTACTGGTTATTGGGGGTATGGAAGTAAGCCCAGGCCCACAGGGCAGTGGCAACATGAATTGGGAGGACGTTGAAATAATACAGAAAGTGGTTAAGGAGGTTATAGAAGAACTCTGTCCGTTTGAGCAGTTAAAACGGATGATACAAGAACAAGGCAAGGAGCATGAAAAGAAGAGACGGTGGATCCAGGAAAGCACTAATGAAGTCAAAGGCAAAATGGAAAGCAGTGAGAGAGAGGTAGTTCTTCTAAAGGAGAAAATAAAAAACATGGAAGAGGAGGTGGACACTTTGAAGAAAGAAGTTGAAGCCCACAGACATGAAATCATGAAGAAAGCCATTCTTGTTTATGGAGTACAAGAAGAGAAGAATGAGTCTAAAGTGGACATATTATACAAGGTGGTTGATGTAATACAACAAAAAATGAAAATCAACTTCAGTGAGGTCGATATAGATGACATGAAGCGGATAGGAAGGCTGACGGGGTGCAGACGTATAAAGGTCACGTTGCTATCCTCACTGATGGCAGACATAGTACTCAGAAATGCCGGAAACCTACGGGAAGAAAAATGTAGATTAAGAGAGACTGGGATAGAGATGGGAGTAGAAATTTCAAAATCTTGAAGAAACATATGATTAGGGGGAGATTGCAAGGGTTGAGAGCTTATATTAGAGGCCAAGTGCTGCTGGTGTCCAATGGTAAATGGTCTCGAAAATGGGGAGTGGTGAAACATTTATCTATGGAAGAAGATTTAAATAAAGACGAAACGAGTGCAGATGAGAGAGTGCATGTGGAAAATGTGCATATCATCAAGAGAGGAGCACTGTGCAGAAGTGATTCCTTCGAAGCGAGGAAAAAGCAAATGGAAGGAGGGTGGAAGAAGTCAGGAAAGTAATAAATGAACTTGTGATAGAAGTCAGCGCGAGAGAAGAAAGGGGGATACAGAAAGGGGAAATGGAAGAAGAGACACAGGAAATGACGAGTGGACATAAACGAAACGAAAATAATGGTTTGAGGGAAGAAGCAGTAGTAAGAGGTGCATTGGTTAAAGGGAGAAGCTTGAGTTTGAAGGAGCTATGGGGCAAAAAGGGAAAAAATATCGAAGGAGTAATTACGAGAAGCAAAAAGACAAGTAGCAGTAGTAAGTAAAGTGGTTGGCTTTTGAAATAATTAGTGTAGTGAGTGTTAACTAAGGTGTATTGGAGCTGATTTGGGAGTGTTAAGCTTGTGTGAAGGAACAAGTGGTGGCATGAGAGGAAAGAGAATCGGAAGATCTAGTGAATATAAGATAAGGGAGTGACTGTATATTTGGTGAGGTGAGGTGGTTGGCTATGGATGACAAAATGTGAGGGTATAATTTATTATTATTAGGCCTTTCCTGTCCCATCGTCGCCATAAGAACTATCTGTGTCGGTGCGACGTAAAACACATAGCAAATAAGAAAGCATTACACAACAGAATTTTACTTTAACGCTAATGGTAGACTACTGAATAATGCATGATACGCAGATGATACTGTCATCTTTGGTGAGGGCCTTTAGCGGTTAATAGCCAAAATATCAGCTGAAAGAAACGTTCTTGGTCTTAAAATTTCAGCTCTGATAATAGTAATTTAGTGTGGCTATTTATAGCCTCGTGCATTCCTTGTTACACAGACCCTTTGACGAGGATCGGCAACATCTGCCGTATATAAGAAACTTCGTGTAATTATGGTGGAGAATAGAATTCAGCGCTGAAAATTCTAAGGTTATGGTCATCAGTGTATACAGTAACAATCACATCTGTCTGAATATCTATGGCAAGAAATTCGTTTAGTTTCGGAAGTTTAGATATCTAGGCTATTAGACCGACTAGATCCAGACTTAAAGATCAGAACAAGTATTGAAAATGATCGAGAAAGCTTCCTGAAGGTGAGAACTCTCCTGTGCAACAAAATCTTTCCCTTACAAATTTGTGAATTTCTATGTATACTGAGTACTTCTAAACGGTGCCGAGGACTTGACACTGAAGAGCAAGGTGTTTGGCAAAGTAAAATATCTGAAATATTAATTTTCAGAAGAAAGACTCACATTTCATTGGCTCATCATGCCACCAATAAAGAAGTCCTAAGTCGAATGCAGAAGGGTCAAACACTTATTAAAGTATTCAAGGAACGTAAGATGGCGTATCTTGGGCATGTAATGAGGAATGATGAAATTTGTCCAAAGCTAATTTTAGTAGGAAAATTGAAGTTTCAGCGTGGCCGAGAACGAAGAAGGTATTCGTGGATGAGAAACTTACAAGAATGGTCAGGATTGAATTTCCATGCCCATCTGAGTGCGGCAATGGATCGAGCTGAGTTCACTAGGATTGTCGTAAACGTATATTAATGCAATGCAATGGAAGTGGCTTCTGAGTAAAATGACTGTTAAAACCAGAAAGTATACATATAATCACGTCTTGATTTTCTGAGTATGCTAAAATTACTTGACTGGCAGCAAGGTATGATTAAAATAAGTTTTATGATATACTTACGGTTACAGAGAGAATATTCCCGAAGTATCTTCAATCAATCAATCAATCAATCAATCAATCAATCAATCAATCAATCAATCAATCAATCAATCAATCAATCAATCAATCAATCAATCAATCAATCAATCAATCAATCAATCAATCAATCAATCAATCAATCAATCAATCAATCAATAAATCAATCAATCAATCAATCAATCAATGATCTCCATTTAGAACTGTCACCCTGGTGACCTACGCCTTTCTTAAATTTCCTTGATAAATTATTCCAGTCCTTCATTCATCATCCTATAAATGAATATTTTTCTCAATTTGTCGTCTAGAATAATTCTTCTACCCTTCCTTCTCCCCACGGTATCGTTGCAGATGGTCTCTTTTATGCTATCCTAAGTCAAATTATATCTTATGGTGTCGTATTATATGTTACCCTCGTCATTAACTTTTTATCTCCTGCTCTGTGTTCTGTTGGCAGTTTCTTCGTCGGCTTCAGTGTACCTCATTCATATCAACGGCTGTGAAGACCAGTTCACTTCTACCTTCCGTTGATGGAATTTACCCTAGCTCTACTTCGTATCTCCTCATTTCTCAGTCTGACACTCAGAGACGCTCAAACTAACCATTTCAATTTCTCCACCTTCTCTTCGCTTTTTTGCCACTACATTTACTTACATCTTATTATTTCAGTAAATGAATATTTCTTCAACAACGTTTCTTCTCACAAACGACTGCAAACATCGCCTTCTCCATAAACTAAGATTTTCTTCTGTTAACGTCCCTCCGGTCAGAGATCCTTTTTTTGTAGACATCAAGTTTACGTATACATATTTGATGATTTTCTTTCTCATTCACTTCGTATTTTCACAGGACTTGTACATTTTCAGAAAAACACTGTATTGGAGATGTTAGCCTTTCCGTATTAACTCCGTCATTCTACTATTTCAGTGCACATATTGCTTCCAAATTTTCCCTTATGAACAAATAGGACGGTTTCATTTATAATTGATATTATTAATTATTATTAATATTATTATATTAGGCTTGTACACTAAACGTTGAAATGCATAACAGTCTATAATAAAGATGTTAAATTTCCTCTGTGTCCAACACTTTTGGACCATTCCCTTTCACCTCCATATCTCCTTTGCTTCCTGTCTCTGACTTTCATGCGTTCCCGGTTTCCCATAAGTAAATGCACTCCAAAAATGCATTCCATGCTTCTGTATTTATGCACATCGTCGTTGCCGGAACAAAACCTCCTACATGATAATATTTTTGGAGATACACTGACCAGCAGCACATACATTACAAAGAGCGAGAATGCCTTGACAATATTCATACAATATTACACCTAAGGTGACAGAACATTACCAGCCAAAGTTCTAAGCTAAAATATTTCACATAGGAGGTTTTGTCCCGGCAGCGACGACATACTGCTTACTAGATGACTTTTGCTTTGGAGTGCTTTCTCAGGCATGACTATTCTTTTCATCACCTTATGAACACTGTTTTATTCACTGATGGCAGTGCTTCCAAGATAACAGAATTGGCTCACTTGTTCAATTTCTGAACTAATCTTCATTTCAGCCAGATGTCTTTGGGAGTCCTTATCTGTAACTATTGTCTTTATCTTAGTGTTCATTTTAGGTTGGAATCGAAGAGACTTTTAGCAAGTATTCTTAGTGCCCTATTAATTTATTTCGCATTGGAAGTAACCATTGAACTGTATATCTTACAAGTTGTTTTTCCTATTATCACCTCTATTGCCTCTTCCGTGTACATATTTCATTAATAAGGTGAAAGCGGACAGCCTTGTCCTCCACTTTTCCCCATGTTTACAGTTGCATTGCCTTCACTCACTTCAATTTCCGTTTGTTGTGGTTAGTACAGATTCAGAGTTAATCGTTTGTCTTTCCAGACAAGTCCTACATTTTTCATGGGTTGAGAGATAACTTTCCAGTCCACCTTATCAAGGATCATTTCTAGATCAATTGAGGTTCCCATGTACAACCCAGTTCAGTTCATGCCTCCTCTCAAAGAATATGCGTAGAGCAAGAATTGCATCCCTAGTTCCCTTCCCAGTCCTGGAAACAAATTAGTCACCGCCTTTGTTCTGCCACTCCTTTAATGCTCTTCATAACTACTGTATGTTGAGAATTATTCCACAAGCTTGTAAGAGAAGGGAAATGATTCTGTAATCAGAACAGTGATTATCGTTTATTTTCCTAGGGAATAATATTGTTGTACTTTGTACAAAGTCAAGCTGGAATAATCGTTGTTCGTAACAGTGAGTAACGACTTACAAAAGAGTCTTTTTCATCTTGTTCCCATGTACTTCAGAGGTTCCACAGTACTCTATCAAGACTCTTCTTGCTATCTTTTCGTTCAGACCTAGCAATGCCACTTCAAATTATCTCATGGTTATGCCTGAACCATCTAAATGATCATTCATTTCGCCTTCTCTTCCAAGATAATTTCCCATGGCCATTATAACATCCACACTGTACATATTTTGTACGTATTCCCTTCAGCGATCCGTCTGTGAGGATGTTATCATCCTTAAACTTCGCCTTACCACTTTTTGCTCTTGGTGTATACTGTAATATTTTAGTCTTGGCATAAGCAGTATTTTTTTTTTTAACTTCTTGTATAATGTTCAATTCCTATACCATTTTCATTTTTCGTCCCGACATTCGGGGACTCCTGCTTTTCCTTCTTTATTTCTGCTCACTCCTTTCCTTTATGAGTTTCAGTATTTCCTGTGTTATTCGTACTTTCTTTGGCTGAAATTTCCTCCCAAGAACACATTTTCTGCAGTTCATTTAATTCCAATCTTTACATATTGAGATCGCAAGTTTTATGCAGTCCTTATTACTCCTTAATTTTTTCTTTCACGAGTTCCAGTATTTCCGGAGTTATTCATTGTTTCCTTGGCTGAAATTTCCTTTCTCCAAATATTTCTTCTACAACTATTTTGTTCCAATCTCTATATCCATATATCGCTAGTCTATTGCAGTCCTGATAACTTAATTATGTAAATTTGGAAACTATTATCTTTTATCCTCATTTTTTAAAATCTTCTAGGCACCGTTACATTTGTGTGAAGCATTTGCCTGGAAGTCATATTACATATAGCTATCATTAGATTGTTTTCGCTGTCAGTGTCCTGTCCTAGGTAATTGGAGATGAATTAAATTTGCTTTTGATGCAGCAATCTACTAGAATTTATTCAATTTCCGAACATCTGGGGCAGGCACGCTAGCCCAACACCACGGGGCCGGCACATGATGGCCTTTCACCCATACCATTTAACCTGTTCTTAGAGAAAATAATTACAAGAAAGACAAGCTGAACGTTGATTGTTTGGCCTTTGCCGATGATATAGTGATCTTAAGCGAAAAAGAAGATGTTACACAAGCTCGATCATTCTAAGTTTACTACTGAGCTTTCACTCACGGAAGTAGACTTTCATGGCTAGTTTAATTAAATGACTAAGTATAAATGTATACAAGTATATTGAAGGAGAGAATGCGGTCACAAGATGGTAGGTAGCTATTGTTATTTCTAACCAAAGAGTATTGTGTTGATCAGATCTTCAATAATCCCTAAGTAGTTGCGAAATATTTAAAGATAATTAATTCTGGAAACGACATCTGGTACAGTACGAATGGAAACGGTATTAGCCGTACTGGGTTGGGAGAAGACAGAGTAATTAGCGGGTTATTACTGGCAACGGAAAGTATTTCTTTTTGAAAATCGGACTGACGTGAGAGTTCGA
The DNA here is from genome assembly GCF_040414725.1 of Anabrus simplex. NCBI lineage: Eukaryota > Metazoa > Arthropoda > Insecta > Orthoptera > Tettigoniidae > Anabrus > Anabrus simplex. The sequence goes on along the minus strand of NC_090266.1, from coordinate 349,875,593 downwards.
AGAGGGAAGTCAAAATACAGAGCTCTTGTCTTCACATAATTAGGAATAATTTATGTGATAATTTATGTGCAAACTTATAACGTGGATAATTAATTATAAGTAATTATTTCGGGAAAGTGTGTAAAGAGGATTCGTCCAAGAGGACGTAGCGATCTTCGGTAAGTCATTACAAATCCGCTAGGATAAATAAATACAAGTGACGCATATCAGTTTTTTTTAATGTGCACGAACGGTTTTTCTAATTATTTGCAGCAGTGCAATGGCACCAATTGTGGGAGTCGTGGACAACATTTAGTTGATTAATTAAGCCACAAACATCAGAGATATCAACGTGGATGAAATGTGTCAAACCACCACCCGCTCTTCAAAAATTAGTTCCGGAGCGTGGTCTGAGAATTCTACAAAAAATGCCGAGGACGCCGTGAAGGAGCCACTAGTACACTCGTTCTTACGTCTTACAGTCAGCACTCAGTCTTTCGTCTTACAGTCAGTCTTAGCCACAGTCAGCCAGCACTCAGTCATGATCTTTCAACAATAATAATGTTATTTGTTTTACGTCCCACTAACTACTCTTTTACGGTTTTCGGAGACGCCGAGGTGCCGGAATTTAGTCGCGCAGGAGTTCTTTTACGTGCCAGTAAATCTACCGACTCGAGGCTGACGTATTTGAGCACCTTCAAATACCACCGGACCGAGCCAGGATCGAACCTGCCAAGTTGGGTTCAGAAGGCCAGCGCCTTAACGGCCTGAGCCACTCAGCCCGGCTATGATCTTTCCACCAGCTGGACTTGCCCGTCGTTTGGTATCAGCCGCGTCGCAGTGATAATAACTTTTGTGTAGGAAGAGAGTTGGAAAATATGTCAAGGTTTTCGCGGAGCAGTGCCGTTCTACGTGTCCGACTCAAACAAAATATTTGCAAGTTACAATTCATAAACTTTAATCAGCCTTGCATCGTTAGAAAAGTAATGAGGTATAAAGTAAAATTAAATTAACAAGCTCAAAATGATGAACATTGAAGGAAGCTTATAGTCAGGGAGGTGGCAATTATTCTCTAGCGGCTGATGAAAATAAATAGAGAAGGAAGCAGTTTAAAGGCAGTACAGGTAAAATAGACTCATTAAAGCCATAGTTTGTATAAGCAGAAGGGTAGTCGGTAGCCAGTGAATTCACATAAATGAACGGAAGATGGTCAAGGACACATTCATAAATACAGTCCAGTTCGGGGGTAGGGGGTAATGGACCACTAAGCTCTGTTTACAAACGGTTATCCTGAGCCGGAATTTGTAGAAGTACAAAGGGTCTGAACAGCTGAGCAGTAAAGGATTATTTCGGTTATATGAATAGTCTATTCCAGGGAAAAACGTGGTTTATAATCTAATTGTAAAAATCTTGTTCAATTTGGGTGTAAGATAGAATAAGCTTCAAGTCTAACATATGGGAGAAACTACGTACAACTTAAAACCGAGAAAAAACTCTTTGCAGTGCCAAAATAGATTTCAGTTACTTCAGCAAGTTCCAGAAGAAGTCATACCAAGTTTTCCAAATAATTTTAAATCCAGTGGAGGTAACCTACAGAAGAAGAAAACCAACCGAAAGTCAAGATCGCCAAAGATTCATCTCTACGCAGACAGTCAAGGGCGGGGTATGGCAGAAGGCATCAAGGATGAGCTGCAGAATCCAGAAACTGAGGTTTTAGGACTAATAAAACGAGGTGCCAAAACTGAAGACGTCCTTTCAAGTTGTGATCCTGTGTTAGAGAAGGACAATTATGTGGTAATTGTGAGTGGTACAAATGACATTGCTGCAAATGAAGGTGAGGAACTAATTATGACTCTCAGAGGTAAGCTTTCCAAACTACCTGACTCAAAAGTAATTGTAGTTAATGTGCCACCTAGGTATGACCTTTTAGAGGACTCATGTGTGAACAAAGCTGTACATGATGTAAATATAAAAATCAAGAGATTATGTAAGAGTTTTAGAAATGTCTATGTAGTAGATACTTTAGGTCTTGGCAGGCAAATGTTTACTAGGCATGGGTTACATCTGAATTTTAATGGAAAAGCAAATCTCTGTAGACAAATTGCTACAATTATCAACAGAGATTTGCAAACTAATCTGTACTTAAGAAAACCCATACCACTAAATTGGCACATACAGGGAAACTTGCCAGAAAACCCAGACCCTTAAATCAAGATCTATGTACAAGGATCTGGGTTCCTGGGACGTTCTCAATTCATGAGTCAAACGTTACCCAATTGCAACAGTCAAGTTTTAGGGACGAAGGAGGTCTGAGATTGCTCTTGGTAAACTGTCAGAGTGTAGTAAATAAACAATTAAAATTCGGTACATTGATGGAATATTATGAGACTGATGTGGTGATAGGAGTAGAATCATGGTTGAGAGAAGGGGTGGGTTATAGAGAAGTATTTCCAGAAGGGTACACAGTCTATCATAGAGACCGAGGAGATAAAAAGGGAGGGGGGGTGTTTATTCTGGTGAAGGAAACTTATTGTTCACATAAATGGTTTACCGATGAAAGGGATGAAATATTAGGGATAAAATTAGTTTGTCATAATATGAAGGAGGTGGGAATTATAGGAACATACAGGCCTGGAAGAGAGGAAAGAGACATGGAAATATTTGAGAAAATAATAGATTATACTCATAAAAACAATAATAATGATATGGTAATAATTGGGGGAGATCTAAACTTGCCTGAAGTTGAATGGAATGGAGCTGCAAGTGAAGCCCATGAACAGAAACTGGCAAATACGTTAATTTGGGAGGGAGGATTTACACAAGTAGTACAAGAACCGACTCGTCTCAATAACTTACTAGATGTATTCTTGGTTAAACCATGGGAAATTGTTGATAAAACTGAGGTAATTGAAGGAATAGGAGACCATAAGGCTGTAATAATGGATGAAGAACTGGTACCAAAAAGGCTTAATAAGAGGGTCACACAAGACAAGAAATTATACAGAAAAACTAAAGTTGATGAATTTGGGACTTACCTTAAATCACAATTCAGTTGTTGGATAAGTGAAGGGAGTAATGTGGATACACTTTGGGCTAAATTTAAAGGAATCATTTGGGAAGGAGAGAAGAGATTTGTACCTGTTAAGAAGGGTAAAATGACCTCAGACCCTGTTTATTATACAAGGGAAATTAGAAAATTAAAAAGAAAATGTAGAATAGTAACCAGGAAAATCAAAGAGGGTAGGGAGAATAGAGAAACTAGAAAACAGCTAATGAGGGAACTGAATAGAGTGAAAAAGGAAGCAAAAGAGAATTATATGAATGGCATTCTTCAAGATCGTAATGACCACAAAGGGAAATGGAAAAAGCTGTATTCATATATTAGGAATCAAAAAGGAAAAGGAATCCAAATTCCTACAATGGTGGGAGAAGGGGGTGAACACTATTTAACAGATACTGAGAAAGCAAACCTCTTCAGTAGGGAATTCAGAGATTCAGTAGAAGACTGTCAGGACTTGGAAACCATAACAGAAGATACAGAGGAAGAGACACATAGGGAAACAAGAAGCTTCTCATTCACAAATGAAGATATTTTCAGAGAAATCCAACTGCTTCAGCAAGGAAAAGCAGCAGAAGTGATCAAATTACTGGGGAGGTATTAAAGACAATGGGGTGGTATATAGTGCCTTATTTAAAATTTCTCTTCGACTATGTCATAAATAATAGTGTAATACCAAAGGAATGGAATGAATCTATAATAATACCAATTTATAAAGGAAAGGGTGATAAAAGGAAATCAGAGAACTACAGACCAATCAGCATGACCAGTATAGTTTGTAAAATAATGGAGAGTTTAATAGCAAAATACATCAGAGGGATATGTGATGATAAAAATTGGTTCATGAGGAGCCAGTATGGATTTAGAAAGAAATTTTCTTGCGAGGCACAACTGGTGGGATTTCAGAAGGACATATCAGATCAGTTGGATTCAGGAGGCCAGTTAGATTGCGTAGCCATAGATCTTTCCAAAGCCTTTGATAGAGTGGAACATGGAATATTATTAAAGAAATTGGAGGGAATAGGACTGGACGTAAGGGTTATACGTTGGATAAGAACATTTCTAAATTCAAGGGTTCAGAAAGTCAAAGTAGGAAATTATATATCACAGGTAGAGAAAGTTTGGAAGGGAATTGCACAGGGTAGTATAATCGGTCCGTTACTTTTCTTAATATACACAAATGATTTAGGGAACAATATAACATCGAAAATAAGATTGTATGCAGATGACATAATTGTTTATAGGGAAATAAATAACATTGAGGATTGCTCAGAATTACAAAGGGACCTTGAGAGTATCCAAGAATGGGTTGAAGAAAATAATATGAATAATATTAATGGAGACAAATCAACTGTTACAACATTTACAAACAGGAGCTTTAAAACTGAATTTGAATATACTTTGGATGAGGTAGTTATCCCTAAAGATGGCAAGTGCAAATACTTAGGTGTGAGATTTGAAAGTAATTTGCACTGGAAGGGTCATGTTGATGACATTGTTGGGAAAGCATACAGATCGTTACATGTCATAATGAGGCTACTTAAAGGATGCAACAAAGAATTAAAGAAAAAGTTACTTAAGTATGGTTCGTCCATTATTGGAATATGCAAACAGTGTTTGGGATCCTCACCAAGAATACCTAATAAAAGAACTAGATGGTGTGCAGAGGAAAGCAGCAAGGTTTGTAACAGGGGATTTCAGGAGAAAGAGTAGTGTATCAGAAATGCTAAAGGAACTTGGTTGGGAACCTTTAAGTAAGAGAAGGGAGAAAACTAGACTTATAGGATTATATAGAGCCTATACAGGAGAAGAAGCATGGAGAGATATCCGTGAGAGGCTTCAGTTGGAAAATAATTATATTGGTAGAACTGACCACAAGTACAAAATTAGAAGGAATTTTAGCAGAAGCGATTGGGGTAAATTTTCATTCATTGGGAAGGGCGTGAAGGAGTGGAACAGTTTACCAGGGGTAGTGTTTTATTCTTTTCCAAAATCTGTACAGATATTCAAGAAGAGAATAAACAACAACAGAGAAAATAAATGAAATGTTCGAGGGCATTCGACCAGTGCAGGATATTGTAAATAAAAAATGTGTGTGATTAAATTAATTCCATCCCCTGGTCTATGGAGTTTGGACAGCCCAAGTAGGGGACTGCCTGTAGGGGTGAAGTACAGTGGGGACTTCGAGGGCCCTGGGACCGCTACGGTAGCTGTGAAGGCCCTTCAGGAACTCTGAAAAGTGGTGGCAAAATGGGCTCTGGTTAAGACGCAGCAGGTCGTTATGCTACTTATGTTCCAAAATGGGTAAAATATAAATATGTAAATAAATTATATGTTAATTTTAATCTTATACCAGTTGTATATTATTATCAGAAGTAATTTCACATACTGTATATGAGTTGACTATGTTTGTAAGATATTATAAGTAGAATTTTGTAAACAATATAAATTTATTAAGGATGATGTATGTGTTTAAAAGAACAAATTATTAGCGTAAATTGTATAATATTGTATTCTAGGAAAATTTTCTTCGTCTCTTGTTAATTTAAAATTTAGTGCTTGACAATAATGTATTTTAGTGTACCATTTGCCACCGAGGTAGACACCTCATTTGCAAATAAAGAGATTTTGATTTTGATTTGAATAACGTGTGATGAATTGATGCGTCTGATCAATGAAATGAAAAGCATACGATCGGTGCATTCTACTGTTCCTGTACCATGATTACGACCTTTGTCTTGCAATAATTTCACCATGAAAACGGGAACTGACTGAATACAGTAATCAACCGATAATCCAGTAAACTAGGTAAAGAAAATTTTGAATTTTCTTTTTTTGTAATTAATGTGACGATGAGCAAAGCGTAGTTCACGCAGGTTAGAACAATATACAATCCCCATGGGGAGGATTATGTGATTAATTACAGATGTAGAAATTGAATTCACGTACCTATTAATAGTAATAATTATAATAACAGTCAATATGGGAGATTGGATCAGTCAGGTTTAACAAGCGGGATTTGAATGTTTTAATCTAGCATGATGGATGAGATAAGTTTGAGGGTATCAGTGTTATTTTGGATGCTTGTTCGAATAATACAAGATAATATATAAGATATCCGACGCCTATAGGAGTAAATATAACAGTCATACTGCTTGAAGGAGAGTTACCGCAGTAATAATAATCGTAATAATTATGATAATAATCATACATTTATCTTGAACTATAATAAATTTATCTGAGGTAGCGTATGATTTTCAAGTAGTAAAGTATAAAACACTGTATTTGAATATAATGATGTGGGAATAATAATAATAATAATAATAATAATAATAATAATAATAATAATAATAATAATAATAATAATAATAATAATAATAATAATAATAATAATAATAATAATCCTATTTCAGAATTTATAAGGAAAGATTTGTAATTACCCGCGAGTTTAAGATGCAGAAGAAAAAACCTATTGTGCAGGCAATCATAGTTTGAGTATAGAAATGGTAATGCCGTATTGGTAAATATGGCCTCCATTGCTAACTTGCAGGAGAGGAAATAAATGAGATGTATACGATATAGTGGTTCAGTGAGAGATGGAAAATACGATCACGATTAAAAATGATATCCCTAGTATAATTGTGAGATGTGGGAATAAGGGCCGGAAGAGCCGTGTCGTGAAGAAAATGAGTGATAATCGTTTTTAAAATAATAGAAGAAGACATGTTAATTTAAAATTATTTGCTCGATCAATCGGAGTTCAAATCTACGTGGATAAATATGAAATGAAAATAATAAGAGGTGATGAATACGCCAGCAATTAACAGGAATCACAAAGATAATAAGAAATGACAGATGAAGATATTATTTCAGATAAGAAGTTGCTCCTAGAAATTATCGTGGAAACAATTGGACCAACGAAAATATGAGATCAATAAGCAAAATAGCAATGAGATAGGTATGTGATGTTGATTAAATGATTAAATTCTGAGACGGATACCGTAAAATTATAGGAGGATAATAATTTATGTATTTATTGCCGGCAGTAGAATCTCAGTGTCTATAAATATGTAAAAGTTAATTGTAACCAGGCGTGTGACTACATTATAAATTGTGATTTAATTTGTGTTTTATTTGACGTGGTAACTTTTGCCATTTATAAGTGACCATAAAGTAAATATTTAATTACGCGATGGAGATTAACATACTCATGACAATATGGTGAAGACATGAGTAACTGGTATATTTAGTGAGATAAAGAACAGAGTCACTAACGATGCCAGTTAACAAACCTACATTATTGTATCTGACACGGTGTTAATAATGTTAGGGCGCTGATATTTGTGTTCGGATAAATGTAGGAAGGCGTGTGAATGTCAAATTATATCGTAAATTCAATGTAGATATTGTATTTCAGGATTGTGTGCTTTTGTTATTTTATGTATAAGAACATTTTTTGATAGTGTTGTGTATATTTGTTACATGATTTCAAGGGTGATTCGATCCTTTAATCACCTGTAGTAAGGAAGGACAACCCGGTGGTCATGGTAACTAAATTGCAACATTTCTCTTCATCTTAGGGTCTAGTGCAAGACATCGCAAAAATAAATCAACACAACCAATAAATGTAACTGCGAAATTATGTCTTCTCACTGAACCGACCTTGATAAATTAACTTAATGTCAAAATGAATGCCGCTACATTGTTGATCAAAGGTGCTGAAACCTTCCGAATCAGTACATAATACAATAGGTTGTAAATTAGAAGAGTTGCTAAGAGTGATCAGCGGTATGATTTCTATATGTGTCGAAAAGCGAGTTCAATTGATCAATGAAAGGGAAGAATGTACTTATACATTCTAAAGTGTCCGATGACTGTCACAGAGTGTAACTTTATATTTTGATGGCTGAAAAATTGTTTTAGTTTCTTCTCCTATTAAATTTAAAGACAGCCATGAAAGGCAACAACAAGCCATTCGAAAACTGTGTGTGAGTAATATAACACAAAAATGAATTATGTTTAGAGATAAGGGTGTGTGTTCAAGGGCGAATTGGTTTCGCATAGTTAACAGTTTACAATGCTAGGTTACCTATTTCGAATTAATTGAATTATCGCCATAATGAACTAGTTATATTGATGATATTTTGCCTTAGGAATTAATGGCATTAACACACTTAAAAGAGTTTGAATTAATCTTATTATCATTTCTTTGAGTATATATAATTAGTTAATGTAAGTTGATTTTGAGTATTTTAAGTACAGTTAGGTGGTGGTTTTTCTCTTGAATTTGGCCTAGATTTCAGGATACTTTTTATTTCAGAATCGTCATTATTCTGTTATATTTGCGCTCCTCTGGGCGGGAGTAAATTCGTTTAAGTTTTTTTCGGATTACAGTTAAGTTTAATTTTGTTTGATTTTAATTTCATTGACCATGAATATTATTGACTGGTTTTTAAATCAGTCTGGGCTACGTTATTTTAAATGAACTTGACGCGCAATAGTTGTTTGTATCCCACATCAGCCATTTAATTCGAGGAACTATAGACGTACCAGCCCTGAGGTAAGTTTCAACGTGCGCGGTGAGTGTTATTTCTTTTCAGCAGCTGAGGCAAATCTACAGGTCGATCACCGTCACACATGCCATCAAAAGGGTACAGTATGAAAGGTAATATTAAACGTAAAATGGTCGGCGAGACTCTTTTCAGAACTTACACCGAAGGCAATGTTTCCATTGGACAAATATCAGATATATTTAAGAGTATTCTCCTTCACCTCCGCTGCGAACCATGAGACCTTGCCGCGGTGGTTGGCTTGCGCGTCCCAATGGAGCAGATAGCCGAGCCGCAGGTGCAACCATATCGGATGAGTATCTGTTGAGAGACCAGACTAACGAATGGTTCATCGAAAGGGGGGTAGCAGCCTTTCGGAAGTTACAAGGGCGGCAGTCTAGATGATTAACTGATATGGCCTTGTAATGACACTCAGCATGGCTTAGCTGTGTTGATACTGCCGCACGGCTGAAAGCAACAGGTAACTACAGCCATAACTAACTCCCGAGGACGTGCATCTCTCTCTGTATGAATAATGTACTGATGATGACTTCCTCCCGAGTAAAATATTCCGGAGGTAAAGTAGTCCCCATTCGGATCCGCGGGTGGGGACTACGCGAGAGGGGGCGATCATCAGGAAGATAAATACTAACATTTTGCGAGTCGGAACGTGGAACGTTAGACCTTTGAATCGTTGTGGTAAGTTAGAGAATCTGAATAGGCAGATGGATAGAGTAAAGTTAAATGTAGTTGGTATATGTGAAGTACATTGGCAGGAAGAGCAGGATTTTTGGTCAGGCAACTTCAGAACTATCAACACAAAATAAAACAATAGAACTGCAGGAGTTGGTTTAATAACGAATAATAAAATAGGGCAGGGGAGAAGCTTCTACGACCAGAATAGTAAAAGGATTATTGTTGTCAAGGTAAACACCAAACCAATGCCCACTACAATATTTCAGGTCTATATGACTACGAGTTCAGCGGATGATGAGGAAATCGAAAGAATATATGAAGATATAAAATATTTACTACTGTATATGAAAGGTGACAAGAATCTAATTGTGCTGGGAGACTGGAATGCAGTGGTAGGGCATGGAAGAGAAGGTAATGCAGTAGGAGAATTCCGATTGGGACTAAGGAACGAAAGACGATGTCGGCTGGTCGAATTCTGCGCCAATCACAATTTAGTCCTTGCTAATACTTGGTTCAAACACCACATACTACGGCTGTACCCATGGACGAGTCCCAGACACTGGAAGGTATCAAATAGACTTCATTATGATTAGGCAGAGATTCAGAGACCAGATTTTGATAGCAAAACTTTCCCAGGAGCAGACGTGGGCTCTGGACACAACTTGTTGATCATGAAATGCCATCTGGAGTTGAAGAATTTGAGGAAGGGATGGAATCCAGTGAGATGGGAACTAGACAAATTGAAAGAAAGGAGTGTGAAGAATTGTTTCAAGGATCCTGTTGCACAAAAACTAAATGTAAAGGCTGAAGGAAACACAGTAGAAGAAGAATTGTCAGACAAGAAGAATGAGGTCAGTAGGCCTTCTGAAAACAAAGAATCAATGGATAACTTAAGAGATAATAGACCTGATCGATGAACGACGAAGCTACAGTAATGTAAAAAATGAAGAAAGAAAAGATTACAGGCGATTAAGGAATGAAGTGTATAGGAATTTCAGGGCAGCTAAGGAAGAATGGCTGAAGGAGAAATGCAAGGATGTTGAAAGTTGTATGGTCCTAGGAAAGGTAGATGCTGCGTACAGGAACATCACGGAAAACTTTGGAGAAAGGAGAATTAGGTGTATGAATATTAAGAGCTCAGGTGTAAAACAACTTCTAGAGAAAGAAGACAAGGCAAAATGATGGCAGGAATACATCCAACAGTTGTATAAAGGTAAGGACGTAGATCATATGGTACTGGAATAAGAAGAAGCTGTGATGCTGATGAAAAGGGTGATCCTATTTGGGGGTCAGAATTCGTCAGACCTTTGAGAGACCTAAATGGCAGCAAAGCCCTTGGAATTGATGACATTTCCTCTGGATTACTAACTGCTTTAGGAGGAACCACCATTTTGTGTGCAAGATGTATGAGGCAAGGAGAAGTGTCATTCGATCATCGGTAGAATGTTGTTATACCTATTCCCAAGAAAGTCGGTGCTGACAGATGTGGAAAATACCGCACCATTAGTTCAGTATCTCACGCCTGCAAAATTCTAAGACGTATTATTTACTGAAGAATCGAAAAAGAAGGTGAAACTGGGTTCGGGGAAGATCAATTTGGTATCAGCAGAAATGTAGGAATACGCGAAGCAATCCCGACTTTACGTCTGATCTTAGAAATTCGAATTAAGAAAGGCAAGCCCACATACGTTTCGTTCGTAGACCTAGGAAAGGCATTTGATAATGTTGACTGGACGAAGCTATTTGACATTCTGAAGGTGATCGGGATCAGGTACCGAGAATGAATAATTATCTACCATCTATAGAAATCTATATACGAATCAGTCTGCAGTGATAAGTATCCAGGGCTATGAAAAGGAAGCAGCAATCCAGAAAGGCGAAAGGCAAGGCTGCAGTTTGTGCTCCCTCCTTTTCAATGTTTATATAAAACAGGCAGTAAAGGAAATCAAAGAGGAATTTGGAAAGGGAATCACAATCCAAGGAGAGGAAATCAAAACCCTGAGATTTGCCGATGATATTGTTATTTCATCTGAGACTGCAAAAGAATTGGAGAATTTGCTGAATGGTATGGACGGAGGCTTGGGTGAGGAGTACAAGATGAAAATAAATAAGTCCAAAACAAAACTAATAGAGTGCTGCCGTACGAAGTCAGGTGATGCCAAAAATATTAGGTTAGGAAATGAAGGCTTAAAGGAAGTAGATGAATATTCTACTTCGGTAGTATAATAACTAACGATGGCAGAAGTAATGAGGACATACAGCGCAGCCTAGCACAAGCAAGGAAGGACTTTATTAAGAAAGGAAAAGAAGAGAAATTTGCTCACTTCGAACATTGATACAGGCACTAGAAAAACGCTTTCGATTGGAGCGTGGCATTTTATGGAAGTGAAACATGGACGTTAATTCGCCCAGAAAGAAATACAAAAATGCTTTTGAAATGTGGTGTTACAGAAGAATGCTGAAGGTGAGGTGGATAGATCGAATCAAGAATGAAGCAATACTGAATCGGATTGGTGAGGGGAGATCGTTGCGGCTAAATTTGAGGAGAAGAAGGGATAGAATGATAGGACAAAACTTAAGTCACCCAGGACTTCTACAGGAGATTTTTGAGGGAAGTGTACTGGGTAAGAACGGTAGGGGTAAACTAAGGTATGAAAATGATAAGCAGATTAGAGCAGATGAAGGATGCAATAGTTACGTAGAAATGAAAAGTTTAGCACAGGGTAGGGTGGAATAGACGGCTGCATCAAACCAGTATATTGACTGATGACTCAAAAAATCATCCTCCTTCAAATTTCAAATGTCCTCTAACTTCCTTCCTTCAAATGTCATAGTTTAGGTTACAGTCCCAGTTCATGATTCAAAGCAGTCATAATTCATGGGTCAAATGAGTCTGAATTTTACCTCTGTGTGAAGAATGAACAGGGCTGAGTAGTGGGTGCGTGATGGTAGTGCTCCTCAATATCTTGTGATTTTGGTTGTACGTAGTTTGAAAAACGAAGTGAAACCGTGTGCCTCTGGATTACTAAGGTTTGAAGAATTGATGTACGTATTACATTTTTATTAGATCTTAATTAGTGATGTATTACGAGCCAAGTTTAAGTTATTTGAGGAAGAATCTATTAATGTAAACATTAAGGTGAAGTGCTACCTACTTGATTTCCAAAGAGTAGTGAAGAGCAGTTACCGTCAAATTACACAATCGATTCTTATATCGATCGTGATACCATTCTTCGCCACCATGAGCTCTTGTGTAGTATGTCAGAAGGCTGTTTCTAGGCAAGATATAAATTCTAAGATTCAGTGCAGTAACTGTCAAGGTTGGTTCCATTGCAAATGTGTTAATATAGGAGACGTTGAATTAAATTTCTTAAAATCTGAAAATCAAGTTTGGAGGTGTGCTCGTTGTGAAAAGGAAAGACGAAATAGTGTACATGGCTTGGAACTAGCAACAGCACCATCTATTGGCGACATCTATCAGCTCTTACTTGAGTTGAAGAAAGAAATTGCAGAGGTTAAGAATTCAAGTATAGAGTCTGAGCGAGAGTTAAGCAAAAGTTTGGAGTTAGCTCACGTAAAATTGGATGAGAATGCAACATTCATTAAAATGCAGTCGGAAGTAATAAATCAGTGCATGTAGAAAATGGAAAAATTGAGAGAAGAAAATTTAAATCTTAAGAAGCAACTAAAAGACACACAAATACAGTTAGATGAACTTGATCAATATGGTCGTCGTAACACGGTTGAAATTTTAGGCATACCTGAACGAGTTAATGAGGATGTTAATGAAATTGTTAAGGATGTAGGTCGAGTATTAAATGTGGACATCAAGAATGAATCGATTGATGCATGTTATAGGTTGAAGAGGCAATTGCATCAAGCTTCAGGTGCCATTGTAGTGAAGTTTGTACAACGTAGTGTCAAGAATGAACTCATTCAAAAACGCAAGGTTAAAAGGGATTTAAATGCGTCTCATCTCGGATTTTCTGAGTATGAGACGGTGTATATAAACCACAGTTTTACGTCCCTACGAAGAAAGGTCCTTGGCCAAGCTCGAAAAATTAAGAACGAAAGAAATTATGCTTTTCTATGGGTAGATCATGGAGGTAACATTAAACTCCGAAAAAGAGAGGGTGACCGGCAGGTGTTTAATCTAAAAACCCTGGACGATGTGAATGGATTTAATGAGACTGTGTAAATTTTGTGATTTGAGAAAAATGATTTGTAATGCAATTAATATTTACTACTAGAATCTAAGAGGGTTAAACACTAAAATTTCGGATTTTTATGTTAACAATAGTCAATCAGAATACGATATTCTGTCGATTACAGAAACATGGTTACAATCTCATGTTGCTAACAGCGAACTGTTTAGTAGGGATTTTAATGTGTATAGAAAAGATCGTGGGGGTACAAGGATAGGAAGAGGCGCATTAATTGCTGTTAAAGGTTCTATAGTATCAAGACAAGTAACGTTAGATTTTGGTGATACTGAAGCAGTTTATGTAAAAATTATAGTTAGTGGTCCCAGTTATGTAATAATGTCAGTGTATTTTCCACCTGCAACCAAATTGGAAGCATATTTGGACTTCTATAGATTGTTTGAAGTTAATAAGACCTTTCTAATTTAGATCTTATTATAGCTGGTGACTTTAATTTGCCATTAATTACTGGTGAACAAAGTAATCTTGTAAATTTTGGATCTGCATATAGATCCTTAGCTGAGTTTATGTCACTCTATCAGTTGCACTTGGTCAATAATATTCTTAATTCAAATGAAAATACACTTGATCTTATTATTACGAATGCTAACACATTAACAGTATACAGAGATGAGTGCCCCTTAATTAAGGAGGATAGTTATCATCCTGCAATTGCAGTCACGCTACTATTAAACAGAGAGCGTAGCCATGTTTCACAACAACCTGAACAACCTAAGCAGTTATTTGACTTCAGAAGGGCTAATTTCTTTCAAATGTATAAAGTGTTCGAGCGAATGGATTGGTCTAGGATTGTATAATTTACAGACGCTGACCAGGCTGTTGCGTATTTTTATGCTCAGGTACACTCTGTATTTCGTGAAACGGTACCAATGAAGAATTTTCACACAAAGAAAAAGTATCCTCCATGGTTTACTAAAGACATAATAAATAACTTAAAACTGAAGGAAATACACAGAAAGCGAAGGAAATATTCAGAGTATAGTAGGGTAATATTTAACAAGTTAAGGAGAGAAACGAAACATATGATCAGCAAAGCGTATAAGAATTATATTTCTAGACTTGAAGAGAATATCAAACGTGATGTTAATCAGTTCTGGAGCTATATGAAATGCAAAAGAAATACCAAGGAGGGTCTGCAACAGGGCATGAAATTTAACAATATCTTACTTAATAATAATAAAAGTATAGCTGATGGCTTTGCAACCTTTTTTGGATCGGTATATTCGAAACCTCCACCAACCTATGATATTCCTGATTCATCTCATGTATATGTTAATTATCCATTATCTTTAGAATTAGTGGATGAAAAGGAATATATGTTAGCTATTAAAAAACTAAAACCTGAAAGGTCATGTGGTGTTGATGGAATATCGCCGTACGTACTGGAAGCATGTTCTAATGTGTTGGATTTTCCCTTACGAGCCTTATATAACATTGTGGTAAAAACGCAAACTTTTCCCAAAGTATGGAAGATAGCGAAAGTGTGTCCAGTTTTTAAATGTGGGGACAGTAAAAATATTGAAAACTATCGCCCTGTTTGTATTTTGTGTGCACCGGCTAAAGTATTTGAGCAAATAATATACACGCGTATATTTAATAATGTGAGGGTCGGTATACATATCAATCAGCATGGTTTTATGCCAGGTAGATCAACTACGACTAATCTATTAAAATTTATACAATATGCGTATGCCGTTTTGAATAATCAAGGACAGGTCGACGTAATATACACAGATTTTTCCAAAGCCTTCGACAAATTAGATCACGGCATTTTAATGAAAAAATTGTCATGCTTTGGTCTGACCCCTCCTTGGTTAAAACTGCTTGCATCTTATCTTAGTGCACGGAAACAATATGTTTACTATCATCAGCATGAGTCTTTCGCATACAATGTTACTTCTGGTGTACCACAATGGTCTAACCTTGGCCCTTTATTCTTTATTTTATATATTAATGATTTGCCTACTAGAATTAGGTTTTCTCAGTGTTTATTATATGCTGATGATGTCAAACTTTATAAAGAGATAAAAAATGTTGATGATATGTTGAAATTACAATATGATTTCGATTACTTATACGCATGGAGTATTGAAAACTGTTTGCAACTTAATATAAATAAATGGTGTTTCCTTTAGATTTCAAATAAGAAAAATACCTTGAATTATAAATATAAAATTAATAATGAAGAACTCAAAGTTGTTCACTCTGTTAATGACTTAGGGGTAATTGTTACAAGAAATTTATCTTTCAAGGAGCATATTAATACAATGGTTAATGATTAATATAATAAATTGGGTTTTATAATTAGAAATGCAAGAGATTTTTCTAACACGTATGCACTCACCTTATTATTCAATAGTATTGTCCGATCAAAACTTGAGTATTCATGTATAATTTGGTCTCCATGTTATAAATCTTATCAAAATCAAATTGAAAGGGTGCAGAAACGCTTTTTAAGATATATTTATTATAAAAATATAAGATATTCCCCTTTAGAAATAATGTTTCACATGGATTTTTGTTGAATGAATTTAAATATGTATCGCTAGCCAGTAGGCGTGTAATAGCTCAACAAATTTATCTCTATAAGATGGTCAATGCATTAACTGACGATAATAGTTCGCTTCACGAGTTATGCTTTAATGTTAGAAAAGGAAATTTAAGATTTCGGCAATTGTTTATTACTCCAGTCTCCAAAACTGTATTTTTAAGAACTCTCCGTTTATCAATATGTGTGAAACATACAATAACTTAGTTAATAAGTATCATATAGATCTTGACTTTGCTTATGAATATGACACATATGTAAATATATGAAAAGAATTTTTCTCGTCGAAGTGATTTGTTTATATGTATAATATTTACATGATTTTGTTACAATTTTCTGTTTAATTTATTGGCAGGCTTCTGTATATAATATATTGTTTCATCCATTTCATACAGAGTATTATCATCTCATTTACATAGCGTTTTCATATTTTCTTCTTTTTGGTATTTCTATGTTATTTGTTCAAATAATTTGTAAAAGCCACCTATAATTGGAGCGTGTCTCTGTTGGTGGCACATTTATTAAATAAATAAATAAATAAATAAATAAATAAATAAATAAATAAATAAATAAATAAATAAATGAGACGGAAGGATCGTCGTATTACGAACACGTATTATTAACAATTCTCAGCATTTTTACCTCGAGTTTCATAAAATCCTGTATAGTCATCTTCATATGATACAACGACAAAAATAAAATTAAATAAATGTTTCAATATTTTCAATCTCTGCAATCCTAATCCAAAGATAATTAGATATATGTGTGACGTTATGTGTCTCCCTGGCCTGCCGTTAATGTGTATAAACGTACAATTTCCTAATGTCGCCCCAGAACACAGAACACTGTTTACCTGTTTTATTGTACACAGTCTGGTAGCTGACTTCGTACCAGGACATTCAGACTTCCGAAAGCCAGATTTGCATGGCCCAACTGACAATGAATTCCCTTACAAGGGATTCCCCCATCGATCGACGTGAGAGGGATACCACTACCTTTCAAAGCTTGGTAAGCTAATAGGTTTCTCACCGTTTGTGTGTAGCTCAGTAGTTGCACAAAGGTGTTCCGAGGCTAATAGGTCATGAATATGCCGCACCAACAAATGTTGCGGTAGCAAGAATAGATTGAACACTACAAGCTTAAAGAGAAGGTACAGCTGTTCGTCTGATTATGCAGACCTTGTGTAAAGGCAACAGGCTCCTTTGTGAATATGCTACACAACTCTGGGAAGGAGATCTCTACATGTCATCCACAGCAAACATAAATCCATTTTCCCCGTAATAGTATAACAATTTAAAGAAACTGGTGGTTCATGCAGTAGAAGGAGTTCCATACAGAGATTATGAATACCGGGCGAGTTGGCCATGCGATTAGGGGCTCGCCCTTGTGAGATTGCATCCGGGAGAACCCCCTGTTGGCAGCCCTGAAGATGATTTTCCGTGGTTTCCTATTTTCATACCAGGCAAATGCTGAGGCTTTACCTTAATTAAGGCCACGGCCGCTTCCTTCACATACCTGGCCCTTTCCTGTACCACTGTCGCCATAAAACCTATCTGTGTCGGTGCGACGTAAAGCAACTTGCAGAAAAAGAAATATATGAGCTGATATTATTCTCCGTGAATAAGGAAGTGTTTTTAAGACTTTGATCACGGAGGAGTCATAATCATTATCAATGTAATGTCATTGTGACGTACTGGTTAATGCGTATTGAATTCTCCACTGTCTAAGAATATTAGGCTGCTTTTGGGTTAAGAAATTGGAAATAGATTATCCAGTTGTTGGAAACGAACTCTCCCAGCAAATACTTTTGTATGAGGTTGACTATGGTGTAAATGCATCGCAGGTCACTAGATGTATTAATTATTTTTACGATTAGAAGTCATATGGAAATGTATGACAAGAAAATTGCTTACGCTTTTCAAAATGTGTTATTGGACCGCTTTGATGAAGACCGTTTTGAACTCTTAAATATTGGCAGTGTGATAAACAATGACCAAGTCAACCATCTCAGTAAATTTATAATCACTAATCTAGTTAGCTGCGCGATTCGGATCATGTAGCTGTTAGTTTGCATTTGGTAGGTGATGAGTTCGAGCCTCACTGCATGAATCACTAAGATAGTTTTACATGGTTTCCCGTTTTGAAGCAAGGCCAACGGTTGTGCATTAATAAAGGCCACAACCCCTTCCCTCCCACTGCCAGCACTTTCCTACCCTATCGTTGTCAGATAAATTGACTAAGTCACAGTGACGTAAAACAAAATCCCTTAGAGTTACGTTCAAACGCCGGGTGTATAAGAATTTTTTAAAAAATGGAAAATGAGCCTCTTAATCCCCTACAGAATTTCTTGCTTTGATTAAAATAGATATATAGATAAATGTCTTCATTGGCGTAGATAAGGCAATTGAACCTTCTTTTACACTAAACCAATTAGTGTATATTGAGTCAAAATTAATATTACCATAATTATTATTAATAGATAAAGGTCAATTAAACACAATCTAAATATCAAAAATATAAAATTCCACCCCGATGAGACATACATACTACAGCAATAATAATAATAATAATAATAATAATAATAATAATAATAATAATAATATAATGTAATATATTATAATATATAATAATAATAATAATTATTATTATTATTGCTAGTAATGATATTGTAACGGCACGATCAATGACAGACGAGAAATGCACAGTTCACTCGTATCCTGCGGTTCCTCTTAAGGCTCTTTTAAATGTCACTGTGGTTGGTATTCTTTTGACATCATCAGGTAAACGGTTCGATTCTCGTCCGGCAAACACAGAGAATGAGTTGTTATATGCGGCAGTTTGATAGTGAGGAATGACGAGCAGGTTTGAGCTTTGAGCCCTTGTATCTCTGTTATGAACATTTGAGAAGTAATGAAGACGCGAAGAAAGGTGAGATGGAGAAAATGTAGTAAGAACTCGATGGAGGAGAGGCGAAGTATGATGGTTACGATGAACATGGAGTCGCGACCACTCTAGTCCTAGGAAATTGGTCATGTTTACTTAAATGGCAAACATATATCACACAATCATTTTGAGCGCGCTGTAGCCTTAGGGAAAGTCAAGAACTTAGCATAGACCTAGGCTGAGCGTGCACGGGTAATACATCCTTGTACATAAGAGGTTAAAGTGTTAACACCTACTCACTCTGTACTTGAATTTTATCGTCAATGGGGTATATGTGTGGTGCAGCGTATTATTATTTAATTTTATAAACAACTGGCATTTATACCCGTTCTTCACACGGGAATTCGCAGTGGGTTACACGCTGCATTCAGGAATTTATGCGAAGTAACGTGGCTATATTCACACGCTGAATGCGA
The DNA here is from genome assembly GCF_040414725.1 of Anabrus simplex. Classification (NCBI taxonomy): domain Eukaryota; kingdom Metazoa; phylum Arthropoda; class Insecta; order Orthoptera; family Tettigoniidae; genus Anabrus; species Anabrus simplex. The sequence continues at coordinate 349,856,181 of NC_090266.1, read as the reverse complement.
CATATTAAAATGATATTTTCCTAGGACAACACTTGGCGGTAAGGAGAAATATGAAGCTGAATAATGTCAAGAAAGAATGAGGACGATTTCCGAATTTATTGTACGGTAGAGTTCATGGTCAGAAGATGTGCGAAATTATCCGTAGTTCTCAGGTTCCATATTTTATGCCTGACCACTGGTGTGGCGCTCTGACGTTGATGATATGTCGCTTAGCCATATCGAAAAGAGTAAAATAGCTGTTTAGTCTTTCCCGTTACCGATCTTGAAGTGACATGCATCACTGTCGCAGGGGATTTTAACAAAAAATCGAATATTTCATAATCACCTGCGGTATTATCTATCGAGCGATAAATACGTATAAAGGAACTGAAATAATACATTCTTAAACATCTGTTATATACAGTCTTATGATAGACCTAATGTCAACGAAAGTATTTGAGGAAAATCTCTCTCTATATGTATATATAAAATAACTTGTCCTGACTGACTGACTGACTGACTGACTGACTGACTGACTGACTGACTGACTCATCATCGCCGAGCCAAACCTACTGGACATAAGGAAATGAAATTTTTCGGATATATTCATATTACCATGTAGGTGCTCGCTGAGAGAGGATATTTGGATATTACGTCGCTAAAAGGGTGAAAAGGGGGCTGAATTTTAAAATGAGGATATCTATATTTCAAAAAATTAAAAGTTTACAGACGTAAAAATTGGTATTTGGAATCTTCGTTAAAAATAAACAAACACATATTTTTTGTTTTCGGAAAATCCCATTAAGGCGGGTGAAAAAAGGGGGAAAACTGGTTGAAAACCTTTTATGAGGAGACTTATATCCTAAAGACTGAAGATGTTACAGGCGTGAAAATTGAAATTTCGTATCTCCTTTGAAAATAAAGAAACACGTATTTTTTGCGTCTTGGATAATCCGATGAATAGGGGGTGAGCAGGAGTGACAAACGGGGTGAATTTATAAAATGACTATATCTGCTAATTATCTGAGATACGTAACATTTTATAGACTTGAAAACTGGTATTTGTAATTTCCTGTAAAAGTAAAGGAACAAATATTGTTTTGGAAAACCCAGTTAAGGGGAACTGAAGAAAGGGGAGAATTTTTAAAATTAGCGTACCTACAATATATCTCAGAAACTTAACATTTGCAGGCGTGAATATTGGTATTTGGAATCTTTTTTTTAAAAAAGGAAACACGTATTCTTTGGTTTTAGGGAAAAACCCTTAACCGGAGGGGGGGAGGAGAAGATTTGAAAAATTATTTCAATTATTTGTATGAGAATATATACATACACCAAAAAATAAAGGTGTTACACACGTGAAAACTGGTACTTGAAATCTCTTTAAAAATAAAGAAACACGCATTTGGTGGGGGGAATCAATTTGGCGGGGGGGGGGGGAGTTGAAAACGGAGTTTACGAGGATACATTTATCTCAAAAACTGAAGTTGTTATATTCGTGATAATTGGTATTTGGAAGCTCATTTGAAGAAACGGGTTCTGTTTGATTTTGGAAAATTCACTTGAGTGGGGAGTGTGAAAGGAAATAAAAAAATTGAATTATTTTTCTGGAGAAACTTATATCTCGAAACTGAAGGTTACAGACGTGGAAATCGTTATTTGGAATCTCCTTTAAAAATAAAGAAGCACGCATATTTTGTGTGGGGTGAAACCAACTTAACGGGCGGGGGTGGAATGAAAATAGTTGAATTCTTTTCATGAGGATACTTTTATCTATAAAACTGAAGATAATACAGACATGAAAATTTGTATTAGGAATTTTCTTTCCAAGTAAAGAAACACGTAATCTTTTGTCTTTGGAAAATCCACTTAAAGGGGGAGGGGTGAAATAATTGAAATATTAGTTGAATTCTTTGAATGAGGATATATATCAAAAATTAAAGATGTTACCGACGTGAAAATTAGAATTTGGAATCTCCTTTAAAAATAAAGAAACACGCATTTTGAGGGGGTCAGAAATCAACTTGGGTGTGAGGACGGTGAAAAAGGAGTTTAATTCCCATTTTTTGAGTATAGATACGTTCGTGATAATTGGCATTCGGAAGTTCCTTTACAAATAAAGAAACAAGTTCTTTTGGTGTTCGGAAAATTCACTTAAGGGGGGAGGGTGAATGGAAGTGAAAATTTTAATTCCTTTATGTAGAAACTTATATCTCAAAAACTTAAGGTTACACACATGAAAATTTGTATTTGGAATCACCTTAAAAATAAAAAACACGCATATTTGGAGGGCGGTTTGAATCAATTTAATGGGCTTGTTTGAAAAAGTAGTTGAATTATTTTTATGAGGATTTTTATATCTCAAAAACTGAACATGTTAGAGGCCTGAACATTTGTATTTGGAATCTTCTTTCAATGTAAAGAAACACGTGATCTTTTGTTATCGGAGCATCCGCTTAAGGGGGGGGGTGAAGGAATTGAATAATTAATTGAAATCTTTGTGTGAGGATACTTATATCTCAAATGAAAAGACTGAAGGAAACACAATAGAGGAAGAGTGGATAGCCATGAGAAATGAAGTCAGTAGGGCTGCTGAAGAAATGTTAGGAAGGATGAAAAATCAACTAAGAATCAGTGGATAACTGAGGAGACACTAGACCTGATTGATGAACGACGAAAATACAAGAATGCTAGAAATGAAGAGGGCGTAAAGGAATACAGGCGATTAAAGAATTAAGTGGATAGAAAGTGCAAGGTAGCTAAGGAAGATTGGCTGAAGGAGAAGTGCAAGGATGTCGAAGGTTGTATGTTCCTAGGAAAGGTAGATGCTGCATACAGGAAAATCAAGGAAACCTTTGGAGGAAGGAAATCTAGGTATATGAATATTAAGAGCTCAGATGGAAAGCCACTTTTAGCGAAAGAAGACAAAGCAGAAAGATGGCAGGAACATATCTAACAGTTGTATCAAGGTAAAGATGTACATAATTTGGTTCCAGAACAAGAAGAGGCTGTTGATGCTAATGAAAATAGGAACAAGGCACCTGGAATTGATGGCATTCCCTCTGAATTACTGACTGCCTTAGGAAAAACCAGCATGGCAAGGTTATTCCATTTAGTGTGTAAGATTTATGAGACAGGAGAAGTCCCATCCGATTTTCGGCAGAATGTTGTTATACCTATTCCCAAGAATGCCGGTGCTGACAGGTGTGAAAACTACCGCACTATTAGTTTAGTATCTCATGCCTGCAAAATTTTAACACGTATTACTTACAGAAGGATGGAAAATCAAGTTGAAGCTGAGTTGGGAGAAGATCAATTTGGCTTCAGAATAAATGAAGGAACACGTGAAGCAATCCTGACTTTACGACTGATCTTAGAGGATCGAATCATGAAGGACAAGCCCACGTACATCGCATTCGCAGATCTAGAAAAAGCATTCGATAATGTTGATTGGACCAAGCTATTTAAGATTCTGGAGGTGATAGCTTTCAGATACCGAGAACGAAGAATTACCTACAATCTCTATAAAATTCAGTCTGCATTGATAAGAATCGAGGGCTTTGAAAAAGAAGCAGCAATCCGGAAAGGAGAGAGGCAAGACAGCAGTTTGTCTCCCCTCCTTTTCAATGTTAACATAGAACAGACAGTAAAGGAAATCAAAGAGGCATTTGGAAAGGGAATCACAATCCTAGGAGTGGAAATCAAAACCTTGAGATTTGTCGATTATATGATTATTTTATCTGAGACTGCAGAAGATCTCGAGAAACTGCTGAATGGTATGGACGAAGTCTTGGGTAAGTAGTACAAGATGAAAATAAATAAGTCCAAATCAAAAGTAATGAAGTGCAGTCGAACGAAGGCAGGTGATGCATGAAATATTAAATTAGGAAATGCAGTCTTAAAGGAAATAGATGAATATTTTTACTTGGGTAGTAAAATAACTTACGATGGAAGAAGTAAGGAGGATATAAAATGCTGATTAGCACAAGCAAGGAAAAGCGTTCTTAAGAAAAGAAATTTCCTCACTTCAGACATTGATATAGGAATTTAGAAAGATGTTTTTGCAGACTTTCGTGTGGAGCGTGGCATTGTAATGAAGTGAAACATGGACGATAACTAGCTCAGAAAGAAAGAGAATAGAAGTTTTTGAAATGTGGTGTTACAGAAGAATGTTGAAGGTGAGATGGATAGATCGAATTACGAATGAAGAGATACTGAATCGAATTGGTGAGAGGAGATCGATTCGGTTAAATTTGACGAAAAGGGGTAGAATGATAGGACACATCATAAGACACCCAGAACTTGTTCAGTTGGTTTTTGAAGGAAGTGTAGGTGGTAAGAACGGTAGGGGTAGACCAAGGTATGAATATGACAAGCAGATTAGAGCAGATGTAGGATGCATTAGTTACGTAGAAATGAAACGATTAGCACAGGATAGGGTGGCAATGAGATGTGCATCTAACCAATCTATGGACTGATGACTCAAACAACAACTTATATCTCAAAAACTAAAAATATTAATGACGTGAAAATTGGTATTAGGAATCTCTTTTAAAAATGAAGAAACACGTACTTTTGGACAGGGGGAATCAACGGGTAGGGAAGGGGGTGAAAATGGAGTTGAATTACTTTTATGAGTATACTTATATATCAAAAACTAGAAGATGTTACAGACGTGGAAATTAGCATTTTGAATCTCCTTTAAAAATAATGAAACATGTATTTCTTGGTTCTCGAAAAATCCAGTTCCGGGGCTGAAAAGAATTTGAAAAGCGCGTGTATTTTTAAAAAGAGTACCGTTATATCTACGTTATATGTCAAAAACTTAACATGTTAGAGACAAGAAACTTAGTATTTGGAAGGTCTTTTAAGAATACTGGAACCTGTACGTTTTTGTTCAATCAATCAATCATACTGATCTGCATTTAGGGCAGTCGCCCAGGTGGCAGATTCCCTATCTGTTGCACCCTAGCCTTTTCCTAAATGATTTCAAAGAAATTGGAAATTTATTGAACATCTCCCTTGGGAAGTTATTCCAATCCCTAACACCCCTTCCTATAAATGAATATTTGCCCCAGTTTGTCCTCTTGAATTCCAACTTTATCTTCATATTGTGATCTTTCCTACTTTTATAGACGCCATGCAAACCTATTCGTCTACTAATGTCATTCCACGCCATCTCTCCGCTGACAGCTCGGAACATACCACTTAATCGAGCAGCTCTTCTTCTTTCTCTCAATTCTTCCCAACCCAAACATTGCAACATCTTTGTAACGCTACTCTTTTGTCGGAAATCACCCAGAACAAATCGAGCTGCTTATCTTTGGATTTTTTCAGTTCTTGAATCAGGTAATCCTAGTGAGGGTCCCATACACTGGAACCATACTCTAGTTGGGGTCTTACCAGAGACTTATATGCACTCTCCTTTACATCCTTACTACAACCCCTAAACACCCTCATAACCATGTGCAGAGATATGTACCCTTTATTTACAATCCCATTTATGTGATTACCCCAGTGAAGATCTTTCCTTATATTAACACATAGATACTTACAATGATCCCCAAAAGGAACTTTCACCCCATCAACGCAGTAATTAAAACTGAGAGGATTTTTCCTATTTGTGAAACTCACAACCTGACGTTTAGCCCAGTTTATCAACATACCATTGCCTGCTGTCCATCTCACAATATTTTCGAGGTCACGTTGCAGTTGCTCACAATCTTGTAACTTATTTATCACTCTATAGAGAATAACATCATCCGCAAAGAGCCTTACCTCCGATTCCACTCCTTTACTCATATCATTTATATATATAACAAAACATAAAGGTCCGATAACACTGCCCTGAGGAACTCCCCTCTCAACTGTTACAGGGTCAGACAAAGCTTCACCTACTCTAACTCTCTGAGATCTATTTTCTAGAAATATAGCAACCCATTCAGTCACTCTTTTGTCTAGTCCAATTGCACTCATTTTTGCCAGTAGTCTCCCATGATCCATTCTATCAAATGCTTTAGACATGTCAATCGCGATACAGTCCATTTGACCTCCAGAATTCAAGATATCTGCTATATCTTGCTGGAATCCTACAAGTTGAGCTTCAGTGGAATAACCTTTCCTAAAACCGAATTGCCTTCTATCGAACCAGTTATTAATTTCACAAACATGTCTAATATAATCAGAAAGAATGCCTTCCCAAAGATTACATACAATGCATGTCAAACTTACTGGCCTGTAATTTTCAGCTTTATGTCTATCACCCTTTCCTTTATACACAGGGGCTACTATTGCAACTCTCCATTCATCTGGTATAGCTCCTTCGACCAAACAATAATCAAATAAGTACTTCAGATATGGTACTATATCCCAACCCATTGTCTTTAGTATATCCCCAGAAATCTGATCATTTCCAGCCGCTTTTCTAGTTTTCAACTTTTGTATCTTATTGTAAATGTCATTGTTACCATATGTAAATTTTATTACTTCTTTGGCCTTAGTCTCTTCCTCTATCTCGGCATTATCCTTGTAACCAACAATCTTAACATACTGCTGACTGAATACTTCTGCCTTTTGAAGATCCTCACGTATACACTCCCCTTGTGTATTAATTATTTCTGGAATGTCCTTCTTGGAACCTGTTTCTGCCTTAAAATACCTATACATACCCTTCCATTTTTCACTAAAATTTGTATGACTGCCAATTATGCTTGCCATCATGTTATCCTTAGCTGCCTTCTTTGCTAGATTCAATTTTCTAGTAAGTTCCTTCAATTTCTCCTTACTTCTACAGCCATTTCTAACTCTATTTCTTTCCAGTCTGCACCTCCTTCTTAGTCTCTTTATTTCTCTATTATAATAAGGTGGGTCTTTACCATTCCTTACCACCCTTAAAGGTACAAACCTGTTTTCGCATTCCTCAACAATTTCTTTAAACCCATCCCAGAGTCTGTTTACATTTTTATTTACCGTTTTCCACCGATCATAGTTACTTTTTAGAAACTGCCTCATACCTGCTTTGTCAGCCATATGGTACTGCCTAACAGTCCTACTTTTAAGACCTTCCTTTCTATCACATTTATTTTTAACTACGACAAAAACAGCTTCATGATCACTAATACTATCTATTACTTCAGTTTCCCTATAGAGCTCATCTGGTTTTATCAGCACCACATCCAGGATATTTTTTTTCTCTGGTTGGTTCCATCACTTTCTGAATCAGCTGTCCTTCCCATATTAACTTATTTGCCATTTGTTGGTCATGCTTCCTGTCGTTCACATTTCCTTCCCAATTCACATCTGGCAAATTCAGATCTCCCGCTACAATCACATTTCTTTCCATGTCGTTTCCCACATAGCTGACTATCCTATCAAATAATTCCGAATCCGCATCAGTGCTACCCTTTCCCGATCTGTACACTCCAAATATATCAAGTTGCCTATTATCTTTAGAAATGAGCCTTACACCTAGAATTTCATGTGTCTCATCTTTAACTTTTTCGTAGCTTACAAATTCTTCTTTCACCAGAATGAAAACTCCCCCTCCCACTTTTCCTATCCTATCTCTACGATACACTCTCCAGCGCCGTGAGAAAATTTCTGCATCCATTATATCATTTATCAGCCATGATTCAACTCCTATTACAATATCTGGTAAATATATATCTATTAAATTACTTAATTCTATTCCTTTCTTTACAATACTTCTACAGTTCAACACTAGCAATTTTATGTCATCCCTACTTGATTTCCAGTTCCCTGTTCCCTTATCACCGCTCCCTAGGCCATCCCGTTTCCCTGAATGTACCTCCCTATTACCCTTCCAAACAAATTTCCTAACTTATACGTACCACTGCGGTTTAAATGAAGGCCATCCGAGCGCAGATCCCTATCTCCTACCCACCCATTAGGATCTAGAAATTTCACTCCCAGTTTCCCACATACCCACTCCATAGTCTCATTTAAATCCCCAATCACCCTCCAGTCAGTATCCCTCCTACACAGTATTCCACTAATAACAATCTCCGCTTTCTTAAACTTCACCCGTGCTGCATTTACCAGATCCCACACATCTCCAACTATGTTGGTACTTATATCAGCTTGCCTTACGTTGTTGGTACCAACGTGAAACACTACCACCTTCTCCTTCCCCTCCTCCCTCTCTTCTACTTTCCTCAACATCTGCCTCAACCTAATTCCTGGATAACATTCTACCCTGGTTCCCTTTCCTCCACACACTTTCCCCACGTGTCTAACGATGGAATCCCCCATGACCAGAGCCTCAACCCTACCCACCTCATTTGATCCCCTGCCCTCCTGGTCAGCCCTATCTTTCCTGATAGCTGCAGAAGCTACTTCCTCCTCCCTTTTCTCCTTCCCATGACCCTGTTCCACCTGTCTTTTCCTATCCTCTACTCTACATTTCCCTTTCCTACCTTTTCCCTTCCTCCTACTTCCACGCATCTCAGCAACAGTTCCTTGTCCCTCATATTCCCTCTGTTGTTCTACCTGGAGTGACTCGTACCGATTTCGCACAGACACCTGTCCTGAATTCTGATCCTGAATAGAGCCCTTGGCCTGCAATCTCCTTCCCCTTACAACATTAGACCACCTGGGTTCTACAACTCCTCCCTTTCCTTCCCCTCCCTCTTGTACACCTACTGTAACCTGTACATTGTTTGAGGGAGTCCTATCTTCCTTCCTGTCTTCTGTGAGAATCCTAATTATCTCCCTCAAACTTTCCAACTCCTCCCTCATACCCCTCAATGCCTCGCCACACCCACAATAAGTACACTCGCACTCTTTAGCCATTCTTTACGGGGGGAAATTTTAAATTATAAAATAAAATAACTTATTTGCAAAAAAATAAATGAACGGAGGGATATATTGTCTGGGATAGTACACAACAATAAGGTAATTAATATACGACTACACTACAATACTACTTAGTCGTGCTCTATTTTTTTATCCTACAACCCCTAACAGGATAAAAACTGCTGTTAATTACTGAATAGCGAAAGTAATAGCCTACACAAGAACTACACAAATCCAAACTGCAATTAAGCCTATCCTAATTTCAACAATATTTTAGTAAGAGTTTCTACGGATACCTCTACTACACCAGTACTACACAAATATTTTACAATAATAATATAAGCACACTAAATTCTAATAGGATATTACTCGTATACTACTGTACAGTACACTACAGTAATTTTTAAACTACTTTCAGACGTATCCTAATTACAATACCGGTACCGTACCGTATGTCACTACTAAGCACAACAGAAATGAAATTTGCAAGAACTACTGTACTCAAAGATTACCAACGAAGCTAAATGCTTAGACAAATTATTATTAGTATTACGGTCTAATAGATATACACGAAAGATAACACACGAATATAGCAGGCAAGATACGGCACTATCTAAATGTACTGTATCTATACTACAATGTATCTACACTACACTACACTGCGTTTGGTTAAATGCTTAAGTATAAAAAGGATTGCCGTACACGAAGAAAAACACGAATATACCTGACAAGATACTATCTAATATATTATACCTTATCTTCACTACAATTCTACTGAAATGTGGTTATGTGATTATTACAGCTGGTGGATTACTATTATTTTCCATACTCCACGGGACGGAGAAAAAAAAAGTGTCCTTAATTAGGCCTACTGAAAAATACGAGGTTGTCTACAATAATTTCTCAAATATTTCTATCAAAACTACTACTACTACTACTACTCCAGGGACTTGAACTGCAATTACTGGGATATATGAACTTTATTATTATTAGCTAACCGCTCATAAATACTGAAAGATCGAGGGAGCGAAATATAAATTTCGGATACTAACTACCTACTCAGAAGTACAAATGAATGGAATAAAAGGTCAGCTGATTTTTATTTGTATTTACTTGACTACACTACACCCTTCGTTCACGACTGTTTTCTGAGAAGGCACTTAACAGGGGTTGAAAATAAGTGAAAAATAGTTTAATTGTTTTTAATGAGGATACTTATATCTCAAAAACTGAAGATTTGAGAATGAGTACTTGGAATCTCCTTTAAAAATAAAGAAACTCGCATTTATTTTTTCGACTGAAGAGAAGAATGTTTCTCACATATACAGTTCTTTGTCGCATGGTCGTCTCAGCCCCAAAAGGTAATACCACAAACATGGTTTACAAAGAGTTTCTGGGATAAATATAACTCAATTTTTGGATGAGTTTTTATACTTCAGGAATTTTCAGGTAGTCCAATGCCACAGGAACGATTACTTTGATCAAATTACGACATCCACATGAGCGAAGCCGCTGGTAATTTCTAGTCTTCCTATAAATACCAACTCCATGTGATTACCGTGACATCATATACCCAAGACAACACAATCCTGAGTGAGAAGATTCCAAATAAATAGTTTGGTTGAATTAAGTCCAGCTAGTTTTCCACTTTAAGGAATAAACAAACATACAGATAGACAGACAGAATGATCCCAAAAGGAAAATTTCTATCCCATGTTTCATCTGTGTTCAGTTTCATAAAGAAGGGTTAATTTTCAAACCCAGCGAAATGTAATGCATCCACTGATTTTCTCCTGTTATGTATCCTACAAATAACTGTAGGTGATTTAGTCAATGGCTACAGAGCATTATACCCATAGAAAATAGTATTTTTCTCCGTCATTTGAAGGTTAAGCTAAATTATGTTCAAAACATAAATGATTTAAAATTAACGACCGTTTCACATATAGTACACAGATTTTACATATACTCTATTGTGTAAGAGAAAATTCTAAAACCTCTTCTGTCATTCTATAAAGTAAACTCGTGTCCTCATCCCGAGGTGGTGCAGCTCTTTTGAGGCACACCCCCATCGGAGGTGAGCTGCATGTACCTCTTCAACCACATACCAGTCCTCCTGCCATTTTTAAATTTGTGGTAATACCGGGAATTGAACCCAGGCCCCCGAGGACGGCAGCTAATAACACTAACCGTTACACTACGGAGGCGGACTGTCATCCTATAAACCCCTAGTATATTCAGTTATTTAATGACATGCATATCGAAACCTGCCCAGGATGAGCAGACTCTAAATATGAAGTTTGGTCGAGTGAGAATCATTATTGTAAGAGAAAATTGTTAAAAGTCTCTTCTGGTTATCCTATAAATCCCCAGTCTGTGCAGTGATGTTTAAACCATATGCATATCAAAACCTGCTCTTCGATGAGTAGATTCTAAATATTAAGTTTGGTCGAGAAATAATCAACAGTGTAAGAGAAAATTGAAAAATCTCTTCTGGTCTTCTAATAAACCCCCAGACTGGTCAGTGATTTTTAAATAATATGCATATTGAAACCTGATTCTGGATGACTAGACTCGAAATATGACGATTAGTTGAAATGCAATCATTAGTGTAAAGGAAAATTGAAAATATCTTCTCTGGTCTTCGTATAAAACCCCAGACTGTTAGGTGATTTTTGAAGGATATGCATATAAAATGTGCTTCTGGATGAGTAGACTCCAAATATGAAGTTCGGTAGGGATATAATGAATATTGTAAAAGAAAATTGGGAAAAACCTCTTTTGGTCTTCCAATAAACCCCCAGTCTGTTCAGTGATTTTTAAATGATATGGATAACAAAACCAGCTACTGAATTATTTAACTCTAAATACAAAGTTTGATCGAGGTCTACATAGACGTTTGCCCGTGATATTGAAAAAAAAAACAGACACGAAAGAAAAAGCAAATGATACGGCCTTGAGTTGACCTAAAACGGATAGATACATAAAAATAAGGCAAAATAAATCAAATTAGAGACAGAAGACTTCTACAATTTTATTTATAAGACCAGCAGATATACCATCACTTAGCATGTGCGTGATAATATTTCTGTCCTCACCTAATGTTATCGCTGAGATTCTGAGGTGGACAGCCTCTCCCTGTCAGCGGTTTGTCGTAACGTGATCGTTTCCTGACTCTCGCTGACCTTGTGCAGTTCCAGCTTTTTGACATCTGATCTCCACCCTTCTGATGTAAATGCCAAGTATCAGATTAATATTCAAAATGTACTGAGCATTTAAAACTTTCGCGCTATGATTTCAATAGCAACTCTCCAGAGAGTTAGTTATCGGCACTTGGACTTAAACTTTCAGACGACCGTTACTGATATTTTTTCTTCTTTTACACTGTATAGGACAAAGCAGTTTGAAAATCAGGGTCTAGATATTCTTTTCATAAGCAACTCTCCCCTAAAAACAATCCTAAGGAAGTAAGTTATAATTTATGTCTTAGGCATCCTGTGAAGCGTCACTGGTGCTGATTTTCCTTTTTGCAACTTATAACTTAGATCCCGTTCTTTCTTATCATATACTAAAATACGAAGTTCCATAAAAAATCCTTTATCAGTTTCTCCGTGAAGCTGTAAGAGATGAAAATAAACACGCACTAAAATTGAGTTGTCCCGACATAGGCTAATATGTGTCTTGCCTGGTATATAAACCAAGAATCAAGTTAATATTAAAAAATACAGGCGAAAGACGATTTTACAAAACAATGACTCATTCTTCTACTAACTACTAATTTTTCGGTTCTCGGAGACGGAATTTAGTCACCGCAGGAGTTTTTTTTACGTGACAGTAAATCTACCGACACGAGGCTGACGTATTTGAGCACCTTCAAATCCACCGCACTGAGTAAGGATCGAACCTGCGACGTTGGCGTCAGAAGGTCAGCTTCTCAACCGTCTGAGTCACTCTTCTCGGCTTTTGTATTATTATTATTATTATTATTATTATTATTATTATTATTATTATTATTATTATTATTATTATTATTATTATTAATTCATTTCATTTAACATCGCTAATCGGCCAACTAGGGACCGCGATGAGCCTCACTTTGCATTCTGGCATTTGTTCGTTTTTTGCTTGAACCACATCGTCTTCATTAGATCACTGTGTTTAGCACGACGTTCTTCTGTCCATTTAGCACCAGTTGCCCGTTTTTCGTCCCGGAAAGCCCCAAAAGTCTTGATGGCTGCTCTGAAAAGATTTCGGTCTTGTGCATCTTCTGCTTGTAGGCCCAGTTCTTTAAGATCTTTCTTGACATTGCCGTTTTTGGTATTGAGTCAAATATACTGAAGATACGTTTAGTCCATCGAGAGTCGATCATCCGTCGTACATGACCGTAGAAGCGAACTCTGCCTTCACGCATTGTGTCCGTGATCTTCTCTATCTTAGAGAATACTTCTTGCCTGGATTTTCTAATGTAGATGCCATTTTTGTAGTTTGGACCAAGTATGGTGTGTAGGATCTTTCTTTCTTTACTTTCTAAATCCGCATGGAATCATTTCTCAGAGAGGATAAGGCATTCAGATGCATACAGCGATACTGGTTTCATGACAGTGTCGTAGTGACGGATTTTTGTGTTCAGGGAAAAACACTTTTTGTTGTATACGTTGCGGGTGGTTTGGAAAGTGACTTCCATTTCCTTGATTCTTGCTGCTATGGCCTCTTTGTCTAGTCCATTCTGCTGAACCCATTCCCCAAGGTATTTTTTTATTTATTTATTTCATTTCAATATAGGCACCTGGGCCAAGGCTCTTCTTGGTGCAATATAAATAAATTACAATGGCAGCTATATTCACAATGTAATTACAAAATAAAATACAGTAAGTATATAATTTAACATGATGTATTAGATAAGATAGGACAAAGCTTCCTAACCATAATTAGCATACTACTTCAATTATTTAGTTACATTACTCTTGAATATAGATAAAGTTGGTAACATTTTTATATATCTTGGAAGCGAGTTATACATAGTTATAGAAAAATGCCAAAGAGAATTTTGACCACAACTAGTGGAATGAATCTGATTGTAGTTAATATTATAAATAATTCTTGTTTCATAATTATGAATCTGTGAATTAGTAATTACTGATGTGTTTGAGCGGACCAATTTGTTTTGAATTTCATAGATCATAATTATAGAAGCCTTTATGAGGAAGTTTGGAAGTGAATAATATATTACAATGTTTATACAGATCTTTAGTCCGTGTCAGAATGGGCAGTTTGACAATTATTTTAGTGCTCTCTTCCTAAGGACCTCTACCTCTCCAAATAATTCTTTATTACAGCATGCCCAGACATGTATCATATAAGAGATGTGGCTTTCAATAAGAGCATAGTAAGTACCCTTCAACAACCCACGAGAGAACTTATATCGCAATCTACTGAGGATACCAGTCACAGGGATAATTTTATTACAAATAGTCTCCACGTGATTACTCCGCGACAGATTTTCATCTATAATCAGTCCTAAGAATTTAGTACTGTGCACTTTCATTACTCTCTGATTAAAGAAAAGCAGATTTTATCCAAATTTAATACATATAAAGGTTTGTGAAAATTAATGTAGTTTGTTTTTGTTAGATCTATAGTTAATCGGTTGGAATTAAGCCATGTTTCAAGTAATCTAATACCCTGCTGCATATTTAGTTCAAGTTCATGATTGCTAGAGCCTGTATAAAATTATTAGTGTCATCAGCAAAAATGGATAGTCTTCCATTTAATTTAAAGTGACCAATATCATTAATGAAGATAAGAAACAATAAAGGCCCCAGCACAGAACCCTGAGGCACACCTATTGATATCACCTTTACATTACTCTGAGTATTATTACATGTAACAAACTGCTCCCTATTATAGAGGTAATCAACAAACCAATCCAATGCAATACCTCTAATGCCTGCTACTTCTAATTTGTGTAATAGAATTTAATGATCAACTGTTTCAAAAGCCTTTTTAAGATCTATAAATAAACCAGCTGCTAACATACCTGAGTCTAAATCTTGTTGTAGTTAAATAATAATAATATCTTCAATAGAATTACTGGTACTCGAGTGAGGTAGGAAACCATACTGAAATTGATAAAAATATTTATTATTTAACAAAAAATCTAATAATGTTTTTAAATCACTTGTTCTAAAATCTTAGATAAGGGAGGTAGTACTGAGGTTGGTCTGTAATTACTTACATTAAATTTATCCATGCCTTTATAGATTGGTACAACTCTGGCGATTTTAAGTTTGGCTGGTATTTTACCCTCTGATAGAGATTTGTTAACTAATTTTGTGATGTGAGGTATAAGAAATTTAGAGAGTCTCTTAATAAATTTACTAACACGGTTTATCGTTCCATATTTGGTGTTTAGTTGTGCCGTATCATCTTTGATATTAGACATTACTTTTGTCTTTTGAAAGGAAATTTGTAAATCTGTTTGTTCTGCTACTTCCTTCAACACATTGATCTGTTCTGTTGCACTTTCGAAATTTTCTGTCATAAGGGCTATATCATCAGCGAACGCTAAGCAATCTATTTCCACTTCATTTTGCTTTATCCCAATCCTTACGGGTTTGTAAATGTTTCTTTCTTTCAACGTCTGTCGCCACTCCTGTATTAGCTTCTCAAGTACGCAGTTGAACAAAAGAGGTGACAGCCCATCTCCCTGTCGAACGCCTGTCTTGGTCTCAAAGGGTTCAGAGAGACATCCTTGGAATTTTACTTTGGATTTGGTATTAGTTAGTGTTGCCCTTATTATCGCCAGCAGTTTCTCATTGACTCCCATTTCTGCAAGGATGTTAAGCAACACATCACGGTCGATGGAGTCGTATGCTTTCATGAAGTCTACAAATGTAGAAACATAGGTTCGACCTTATGGTATCTTATCATGGATTTATTCTGCACTTGATAGGCCTGTCCGAAAACGTGCTTGGTATTCCCCGAGTTTGTGTTCAACTTGCTGTTCTAGTCTTTCATGTATGGATAGTGACAGGATCTTGTAGGCTACTGACAGAAGAGAAACCACGGTAATTGTTCACATCTCTTATATTTCCTTTCTTGTGTAAAGGATGGATCAAGGCTAGCTTCCAGTCCTCTGGTAGTTGTCTTTTTTCCCATGTATCTACAATGGCTTGGTGTAGGATGTCAATTGCTTCTATAATCATTATTATTATTATTATTAGCACTCTCTACATTTCATGAAATATGGAAGACCTGTCTAAAAGAAGTGAATCCCACATTTAATCCGACGTACCGAATACTGTACGACGTATCTTTGTTAGATCAATTTGTGCAACTTCCATCAGAATGTAGGATTTCTCTCTCCCCTCTAGTTATGTGGGAAAATATGTACACAGAAACTAGTTACGCATTTCACTAAATTATCCTGTGTCACTTATGTCTTTATCTGTCCAAACTTAAGGGATTAAGATGAACTCTGTCCGGTACATACGCGTATTACAGTACATTTCACGTTTCAGTTGAAATGTTTCCATCAATACTACGAAACGTCCGAGGGATACATCATTTTAGATATTTCACATAATAATATAATAATTTCCCTGCATGAAGAGTGAATAATAACTCCTTGCTGGAAATTCGCTATTGTACTTTCATTGGGCAATATACATTGTAACATCGAAATTAAACTCATTACAGTGACTTCTGTATCTTATTGTTTAATACTCAATTAATCTTTGTCATAAAATGACACACAATTTAGGAATAATTAGCCTTGGAATTATTTTTTATGAGAGCCTAAAACTCTGTCGTTTAGTACAGGTTGGCTATGTATGATATGTCTGTAAACACAGGAATGTAAATCCCTGTACAGTAAGCCATGATTAATATGATAACCCATGTGATTTAAACGAGTAATGTACAAAGCACTGAAATTCTTGTTTAAAACTTCAATTATACTCTTGACCTGGATTTGTACCTAAGTACCCCATGTTCGACACACTCTTCAGAATATTATAATAGTCCTATGAAATAGTTCAAATATTTTAACATTACGATGAGTCAACGTTGAAGCAACTCAGTTTATTTTTATTTTTACTTCATTCATTTCTACTTTGAAAATGACTGAGGAATGTACCGTTATCTTGTTACCAACTAATAAACTCGTTCTCATGTAACCTCCCTCCGTACTGATATTAAATGCTGTCTTCAAATCTTTACATTTGCATGACTTCCGACCTATAGAAGCAATAAAGTTAAATTGTTCTCACAATTCAAAATTATTGATGTTTGAAGTGTTTCATTTTTGAAGTAAATTGAACATACTCATTT
This sequence comes from Anabrus simplex, assembly GCF_040414725.1. NCBI lineage: Eukaryota > Metazoa > Arthropoda > Insecta > Orthoptera > Tettigoniidae > Anabrus > Anabrus simplex. The sequence goes on along the minus strand of NC_090266.1, from coordinate 349,839,057 downwards.
TCATTTCCTTTTGGTGTAGCAGAAGGGCGAAAAAACATGTCGTGCATCCGAAAATCAATTTTATAAGCGGAACAACTGGAGCAGTGGAGTATAAAGGAATATCATCATGTTTATTGTTGTTCTTCTTCCTATCCTTGTCCCAATTACTCTGGGACTTCCGTATATGCGGATTAAGCCCAGTTAAAAGGCAGGATGTTTTTCCTGACACAATCCCTAGTATAATGGACGAATGTATTCATTGTTGTGTCTTTCTACGGCGGCTGGTGGTGTTATGTGGTGTTGTAAATGAAGACGTTTATTGAGAAGAACACAATCACCCAATCCCCTAGCTACATGAATAAATCGTACTTAGTTAAAATCCCACGATCGAGCAGAGATTAAAACTAGCGGGCTTATGAACGGATAACCACCATGCTGAACACAGCCTGACACACGATCATCGGAGATGATGGTGAATTATTACTTGATGTAATATTCTCTCTTTCCAATCTGCAAGTATTGAAATTAAATCTCGAAGTACCTGGCTCCAAAGTAGTAGCATTCCCTTTACAGTACCCTTTGACAGCCTTGATAATGTTAAGTATTTTCCTCCACATTTGATATGGACTTCACTATGAAATGTTAACAACAGTTTAATTCATTGAATAGTTTTGTTTCATAAAACATAGCGGGAATGGTTTCTAGCCAGGGGGAAAAGTGAACGTCTATAAGTTAAGAAGAGAATAACCATGCATTTTTCTTAAACGTGTTTTGTGTAAATGTAGTAATAATGTCTTCGCACCTTGGTCAACTTATTTTCCTCCATATATTAGCAATATTTTAATCCGTTAAATCGTTTTGTTTAGCGAAATTTAGTGAGGATAGTACGCCCTTCCTGCGTTCAGGATGGGTCACGTAAAAGAAATCCCGACTAGTCTCTCAGGGTTCTTGAATACATACAGTACCGTCAAAAGTTTTCGATCACCTATGCACAGAACTAGATACTTTATTTCAATGTGCAAACACATCGTAAAAACGAAATAAACCCACGAAATATATATTTCCTCACTAAGTAGAATAGAATATGTTTTATATTTTAGCCTCTACAAAGTATCCACCCTCTGCCCTCCGAACAGCTGCACAAACTCTTGGCATTCTAGAAATAAGATTTTGTAGCGTTTGTGTAGATATTGCAGTCACAGCCCTGTAAATTATTCCATAGCTCTTCAACATTAGTTGACCTCAGATTTTGGACCTCTCTGTCAAGTTCATCCCATTACAGTTCAATGGGATTTAAGTCAGGTGACTGACTTGGCCAAATCATATTTTTCAGTTCCCCACATTTCTCTTTTCTATTGACATACCCTCTAACAATTTAGAATAATGTTTGGGGTCATTGGCCTGCTGCAGAACAAACCCACGACCAATAAGCCTCTTGCCAGATGAAACTGCATTGTTGATCAGTATCCTGTGATATCCTTCCTTCTTTAATGTTCCATTAATTCGCACCAGATCACCGACTTTATCACCCGCAAAACATCCCCACACCATAACCGCGAATAACACCTTGGACCATTGCTGCACGCTCCAGTTTTTATGTTGCTGTGCCCATTGCATTCTTTTCGCCTTATTTTGTGTCCATAATAAAGGTTTCTTGGCCGCTATGAACCCCTTTAAACCTCGTTCACGAAGACGGCGTGCACTGTTGAGACAGATATTGGGGCAGCTCACATATCATTGACTTTCCCGCGAATTTCAGGTGCCGTACGAGTCCTCTGACGTTTACTCTGTACACATATGAACTGATCTTTCCTGTATGATGTTACACGGGGTCTTCCAGATCGCGAAACACTTGCATTGGCACCGGTTTGCTTGAACCGCTGCAATGTATACACCACTGTCGATTGGGCTACGCCAACTTTTGTTGCTATTGTCCTACTAGAATACCCTTCGTGATGCAGAGCTACAATATCAGCCCGTTTTTCAGTTCCAATCTCCTGCTTCCGCCCTATTTGGAAGTAATATGATATGCACCTGATCAGATACACAAACACACTGCTAGCTGCACACAGTGTACTGAAAACTAATGTGAAGTGCTTGCTACACAGAAAGCTGAAGGGATGAGGCCTATTCGAGTGGACACGTCTTGGGTAAAGACACTTCAGTGTTGTTTTGGTTACTCATCAGCGACCCTCCTTGCGGAGAACCGGTGAAATACACAACAGAGTCGTTCCGTCTTTACATGTTTATGATTGTTTTATTATCAGAACAGGGCTATGATAGATTAGTTAAAACTACATCTCTGCTTTAACCACAAATCCATAGTTGTGATAGGTGATCGAATACTTTTGACCGGTAGTATATATACAGGTACAGTAATTGTTTTACGTGGGATCAGAGGGAATGCCAATACGTCAAGTAATATTGTATTTACCAGCTAACTCGATGGCGTCTCCATCCGACGTATCAATCGACCGTATGAATACCCGGAAATTCATCGCCATAACTCTAAGTTGTTTTATATCATTACAGAAAATTATAAATCAGAGCTCATGTAAAATCTTAACAACTAATCTTTATATAAAAATAGAAATCTTAGTAAAAATGAAATTATGAAATTAAAATTTACAATGAAATTAATAGTTAACATTTAGTTACTAAAATACCTGTTAGTGATAACAGTCTAAATTCTCATCTTTTAATCACAATTTAAATATGCTAATAGTTCACCGTATTTCAACATTCATAGATAAAATTGATAACATCTGCAAAATCAGCATGGGAAAATTACGGTTTCGTTAAGGTATTACACTTGTTTGTCCATGGCACTGTTCTTAATTGTTCTAAGGACACTTTGTTAAAATAAGGCTTATTAATTTTAAGTTGGATTATCTCAGGATATATATTTGACATATCTCAATACAAGCATTGGAAAAAGCGATAAGATTCCTTTTTCATTATCAAAGATCTGCTCTTTATCAATTAAAATAACCATATTACTCCAAGTCATGCCTAAAATTAAATTCCCTATACAACCTGAATTCATCATTTTGTCTGACGAGGTATTCAGATTATTTAGTGAGCTTAAATATGCACATGTGACCTCGCGCGAATCAATTTAAAACTTTTAGGAAACATTTTTCTTAAGGACATTTTGTGATATTCAACCGATCTATATTCCGATATAAAGTAGCAATGATCATCCATATTAATCTATGTATGCCATAATTACTGCGTTAGAATGCAACTTTTCAGAAGAAATCCTAAGTTAACATGTCCAAGTGTATGAATACTCATTCTTATAAGGATATCTTTTGATTACTTAATCCTGCCATAATATTCTATTGAAGGTTGAAATACGTCACCATTACCATAGTGTATACATTCTCGACAACATATAATTTTATTTAATCATGAATATAAATTATCCTAATTTGCGTCAATCCTTCCATTTTTCACTTCAAATATTCTATTTCCGTCTTTTATTTCATCGTAGCACATATCTCCATCCAATATATTTTTCATTTCTTTCATATAACAGCATAACACCTTCTTCATTACTCATTTCAAATCATATCTCTTCTTATTACTCTAAACTCTCCACATATTAACCTCTCTTGACGCACAAGTAATTTTATCCTTTTATATGCTTAAACCATTGAACCAATATCTTCTTACATCATATCAACATTTCTTCTGTCTGTTGTCGTTTCCATATCTCTTGTTACCCTAACTCAGGGCCTCTCAGGGTGCATGCATCTGGTGCATGCACTGTGTACGGTGCAAAAGACGACATCACTTGGTTGACCAGAGTGCAGACCCCCACTCCTCGATTTGGAGCAATAGCGCTGTCTCTCTCTTTCCCCATGCCCCGTTTCGCTCGCCCCGCTTGTCTCCTCCTTCCTCACTTGCTCCGTTGCACTCCAAATCCAAGCCGAATTGAGCCGAGCTTAGCCGAGTAGCGCAGAGACGAAGCGTCGGTCCGAGCCGAGCCGATTGGGACGGATGCACTGTGCACAGGAACTCTACGCCTCAGTGTGCACGCGTTAGATTTTAGGCGTTTGATAGGCCCTTTCCTAACTTATTATGACAACGTAACATCTACATATTTCACCTACGTAGATATTAACATATCACTTGGATTCTAATTACCTAACATTTAAAGTATTCTACCCGTAAGAACTTCATGTCTGCTATGGAATAACATACTATATTTGGAGAGAATATCCCGCTTTCTACCTGGAACTTGGTTATATTTCTTTACGAAGACTACCTATTCCCTTTATATCGATATAATAACGAAATCACTCGCGAGAATCTGACATAAATTGGGTTATTTTGAAGACTATAACGATACAATATCCAAATTCTAGCTACAACTGATCAACACATAAAAACATCTACTAATCTACATATTTAAGAGTCTTATCCCTTTTCCTTCGCTTCCGGAATGATTTTATGGCTCTTTCGTGCTCCGTTCTCCCGGGCGATTGTCCAGCTGCATGGCTGGCTATGTAGACGTCATCTGCGATGCTGGTCCATCTCGGTTCAGCTCGGATTTATCCGTGTAGCCTGCCACCCATCTTTTAGGAAGCCATCGTCATCTTGTGTTGCTCAAATGAAAAGATAAAATATAATTGTGACATCAGCTGTTGCATGTTAATCATATCGAAGCTTTGTAATATACTCTACAATTATGTTTCTTTTAAGGTTTCTTTGCGTGATTTTCAATCTCAATCATACCTCAAAGATGCTTCTATATACATCACTATATATACGTTACATGGATTTGCTTTATCAATTTTCTGATAATAGTATCGCACTGTTTCGATCATTTACTTCTCTGGTTAATACTATCCGCCTGCTGTCTATAATATGGATGGTCTCCAAATCTTGTTGCGTGTTTCAAATGGAAATAACGTGCTTCATGATGATATTCGGATATGTTCCGCGTTATATCTACGTTTTATCGCTGTTGATAACTTCTTTCCCCAAACTGACTTCTTTTTTGATATACTGTTACGTTCCAGCTTGCTTCCTAATTGCAATACGTCTGCTCGCTAAGCTAGTCAGTCATTTGTGTTTTTTTCTACAGTGTTATTCTTTTAACAATTCGAATCCCTTCGTCTTTTTCACTGCCATCATGATTGTATGTTTACCGACATTGCGTTAACCTGAGCTTCTGTGATATTCTATAAAGTTATTTACTGTGTTTAATTTCTTTGTGGGTAATTGAGTTTACTCCAACTCGACTGAATTTCACTTCCGGAATAGTGGAATGGCACAATAGTTTCTAAGTGGGAAGTTATGCACGACTATAAGTTAAAGTTTGCGTATCCAAAGATATTCTCCAATGTGCTCGGTATAAATGTAATAATACCGTTGTATCTTGCTCCAGCTTAGTTCCCATACCTCTCAACATTTTTATAATAAAAGAGCCACGGATGAATTTAATCACCTGAAAAATCTTCACAGTTTACTTCTTTTAATTATATTTTGCTCAGTACAGAGCTACAATATTTAAGATAAACAAATACGGAAGTTGAAAGAAATTATGGAGTTTCGTCACTTGATTGACTTTAAAATACAATTATTTCGATCTAAAGCCTTCTATTCAACACGTTTTTTCAATGCTACATACAACTAGAGCATTTCTGTTTTTATTTACATTATAGGTTTAAACGTTTCTTCGTGAAGGAAGGGTTAGTTACATGACCGCTATCATGCAGTGTACATTGTGTTGTCACTGTAGTTGGAATGTGTTTGAGTGAGCTAAATTGGGCCAACAATTCTCATTACATATTTATAAAATGCAATGACTCATAGCAACGTTTTGTTGATGGCAGCATGATTGGCTGTACCTGCCACGGGCCCGTTGGCGCTTCGTTGCAATCACACGCCACACATCACAAAATCAATGTTACATCACACTTTCCAATGAAGTGAAAACAAGTCAATGCACGGACAGAGTGGGTGGAATAAAATCGTAGCATTTCCCAATGTGCTCATTGATTGCGATACTGATATTGAATAAAAAGATTTGTATGATATATCGTCGGCTTACTTCTAAAACCTCGTACGTCACAATGTTCTTCCTACCTAATATATTCCTTAACAATGGTCACGCCTCCCAGCCACATATTTATATGCAATCCATCAGAACCTTTTTTGTAGTGTTCATTTTCCTGTACAGACGTGTAAAGGAAAATGGACCTTAATATACACTATTGTAGGGATGTTATTTTCATGGCGAATTTAAGCACTCCTACAGTGAAGCGCATTTAAGGTTCAATTTCCTTTACACATAACCATAGGAAAATGAACAAAACGAAAGTAGTTCTGATGGACTGTACTGAGAATAATTACACTAGCCTGCAAAAAAACTTTTTGCGCGGTAAAAATGAAAATAGGTGGGTTTTATGAATTTCTTAACGCAGAATTCGAGAAAAAATTAGTTTTGGCGTATCACGTCTGGTTTAGTGGCAGTTTTACAGAATGTTATTTTGTTCTTACGTAAAATTGTTGATACTTAGTATTGATTAAATTTGATATATTAATGTAAATTTCAGCTTGCAAAACGTAATCATATTTTGCATGCATTAAATACACATAAATGCTGCTTTGTAAGCAAGCAGATGGTTTGTATTTTATTTTTAATATATATTGAATTTCGTGAAACTGAAGCATAAAGCGCCTATTTAGTTTCGGCTGTAAAGTTGCTTTTAAATTAATATAACCGTACCTTGAATAAAAATTACATGGTTAAACATACATAGTTTTGTTACTTACATTATGTGCAGGTTAGATTCACACCTCCGTCTTTTCCCGTTTTCCGTGGAATTTCCGGGTTTTTGAAGTTCTTGAATGATCTCTAGAAGGGTCGTCTCGTGCAATCAACCAACAGTAATCGGCCATCATATTCACAGCCCAACGTCCCTGATAGCGTCGTTTTGCATATTTGAGATGCTGGTGAAACCTTTCACCATGTTCTTCAATGACAGCTCCTAAATTTGGAGGGAAATAATCCAGATGTGAAGCTATGAAATGAAGCTTAAGGCTCATTTTACAACCAAGTTCCTTAAACTTTATCAACATTTTCCTTGCAATTTCTATGTATTCAGGGTCCTTAATGTTGCCAAGGAATTTAGTCACTACATCTTTGAGTGCGTTTCATGCCTTTTTCTCAATTTTGGTCATCATATCTGTGAAATTTTTATCCTTCAACAGTTTACGAATCTGTGGTCCATCAAATATGCCTTCTTTTATTTTTGCATCTGATAATGAGGGAAATTTAGTGCATAAATATTGGAAGCATAGGCTACTTTTATCTAACGCCTTGACATACTGTTTCAACAATCCTAATTTGATGTGCAAGGGTGGAAGTATAATTTTTTCACGGTCGATAAGACTTACATTCAAGACATTTTTTGATCCTGGTTGTAGTTGTTTCCTTTCTAGTCAATTCACTGTATACCAGTGTTTATCACGTGCCCTGCTATCCCATTCGCATAGGAAACAGGGAAATTTTGTAAAGCCTTTTTGCTGTCCCAGCAACAATCCAATGATCTTCAAATCACCGCAAATTTGCCACCCATTCTCGTGATATATTTTTTTTTCAAGCACCAAATTTAAGGTCTCGTATGTTTCAGACATTTTTGTGGAGTGTGCAAGTGGTACGGATGGCAGAACATTTGTATTTTGAAGCAAAGGATCAATAAAAACACGCCAGTTATTAGGATCATACTCTTTCTCTCCCAATTGACGTAGAAGATTTGAAACATCCGCACAAAGTACAAGTTCATCTTCGTGAGTATAATACTTTCGGACTTTTATCTTTGAAAGGAAACTGCTTTATCAGTCCATCATAAACATTGCATAAAGGCTGGGGTTTTTAACACGTCTGTTTATTCAAGTGGTCTAAGATCAAAGACAAACGCTCAACTGTTTTATCTTCAATCCTACATACCTCGCGGTCTACTGCGTATCTGTGGGAGTTTGTTATGAATTTACCAGGAAACCCCCAACTACAAAATGAAAAATTAAACAGCAATAAACCTATAATAAAATGCAAACAGTAAGAAATCAAATCACGTAATTGTATTCTAAAAAATGTTGTGCGAGAACATCTCTCTACATTACATCTTACGAATTCATGCAGACTCTAAAACACCGAATTGCGTCAGAACTAGACGTGATAGGAAAAAGCATCATTTTCGGAATCAAGGCAGCGATTTCCATAAGAATTACATATTTTCTATTTTACCGCAAAATCAAAACATCTGTTGCATATTCCGAAATAAATTTGTACATTATGTTCTGTTTAAGGAGTTTAAATCGATCAACATTTCTTTAAAACATTATTTTATAGTTAATATTTTCAAATGTAAATCATGTTGAATATCAGCAGATTACTGATATCTGTGAAAGGAAATGAAAACTTGATTTACGAGACTGTTTCACGAAAATTTCTCAAAAATTCATTTCATTTAAAATATTCCTATTTTAAGTACTCTATAAGAACATTTGTGACTACATGCTGACATTTGTGACTGATGGGTTTTCAGCCTGTACTAAAAGTTACATATGGATTAATTCTGCGGAGACGTGATATGATTCTTCAGCATATATAATTATTGCTTTAAATCTATGCTTAGATTAGATTTGAAACAATGGGAACAATGGTCATGGATAAGAAATACTTACTTGTGATAAATCAAATTCTTCATCTACTATAGTATTCACAGATGTATATATGTGGACTGACCAATGAACGTCTGTTGTATCAGATAGCATTCAGACAAATTTTGCTTTTTTTAATTTTATTTTTTTGCTATTTGCTTTACGTCGCACCGACGCACATAGGTTTTATGGCGATGATGGGACAGGAAAGGCCTAGGAGTGGGAAGGAGGCGGCCGCGGCCTTAATTAAGGTACAGCCCCAGCATTTGCTGGTGTGAAAATGGGAAACCACGGAAAACTATCTTCAGGGCTGCCGAGAGTGGGGCTCGAACCCAAAACTCACTATCTCCCGGATGTAAGCTCACAGCTGCGCGACCCTAACCGCATGGCCAACTCGCCCGGTGGTTTTTCATTTCGAATTAATAGTCATGATATACTCATAATGTTCATATTTCACAGGCTCTACTCAATTACTACAAGAACAATTCTCTTGTGTCACAATGTTAACAATTTTCGTGATAATTGCTTAGAAATTTTAATAATTTTTCGATTTTAAACATGTTACTACAAAGAGATCTAATGACTCATATCATAATACAGTGTCCCCATATTTCGCATACATCATTCAAACCGTATACGACACTCCATTTAAGCTTATACTTGTAAGACATCTGGAATGACCATTGCTTTCACGATACACATAATACACATTTGAATGAAATATTTTAAAATGTACAGACTTTATCTAATACAATTCCACGCTGCCACGCGCTTATTATCAATTAGATCAACATATACCATGTGTAACTAATACTTTTCATCAGGTTCAGTACTATGCAGGTTTACTGGCAAAGAGACAGACAATCGGTCGAGTGATTAAATACAGGGTATACATTTTACGGTTGCTTTTCACTCTTATTGCATGAAACTGGCAGGAAGGAGAAACGAATACATCTCTATGTTCACTTTTCAAAATTATTTTGAATTTTACAGCCAAAATGGATAAATCCATTTATATGTATGTCACACTGGTCCGACACTTTGGCTAAGTGGTCAGCGTTGAGGCCTTCGGTTCAGAGGGTCCAGGATTCCATTCCTGGACAGGTCGGTGATTTTAATCACGTTTGATTAAATCTTCTGGTTCGGAGACTGGGTGTATGTGTTTGTCCCAACACTTTCCTCTTCATATTCAGACAACATAGTACACTACCAACCACCACAGAAGCACTCAATAGTGATTACCTGCCTCCATATAGGGTTGGCGTCAGGAAGGGCATCCGGCAGTAAAACAGGGTCAAATCCACATGTGGGACACATTTCGCACCCGTAAGTGTGGGAGAAAGCGGTATAAGAAGAAGAATAAGATACGTATATCACACTGGGCGTCTAAATTCGATCATGTATGGATATCATTTCTGTTAATAAGTTATTCACACATTTCCATATCTCATTCCTCGTAGCGTAGCACAGTTCTTAATTCGTACAATTCAACCATTATAATTTTACCACGCTTTCAACTACATTATCATTACTATTGTAAGCATTCTGCGTTTCCTCTTAGCCTTAACAAAGACCACTGTCACATTCGAGTACGTTTTGTTCCTTGAAACTGGAATACTGTGTGCCATTTGACTATTTAGTGTTTTCACATTGTCTATAGCAAGACAAATACAATTATAATTTGAGCACCACCACGTACAATAAAGGCCATTACTCTGTTGAAATTAATTCCTCTCGGGCATTGTGTGATGGAAGGGGTTATATCAACTAGTTCATAGGTCAGTCGATATTTATAATCAATAGACTCATGACCGTTTCCTTGCCATTTGTGACTGAAGTCCTGCTCGACTATGTAATCTATTAGAATTGTCATCGAATTGTTCGGGAGCACTACTAAGTTCTGCAGCAATGTATTGACAGCTACTACCACTCACTCGTCCGCCTCCGTAGCGTAATGGCTAGGAAGAAAGAAACACACCCACAATATTGCATTTCACTCTGAAAGCTATTGAAGTGGATTCAATCCTTTACCTCAGTAGTGATGAATCTTTTAATTGCTATGAGGGGACAAAACAAAAAAAATGTGAGTGCATTGTATTTTAGGTTCTTTGCAATTAATATTTTATCAGAATTAATTTAAATAATCATCTAAACATAATTCACCTTCCATGTAAATACATGCTCTGTGGATTCCGGCAACGAACATTATATCTGTAGCTTCAAGTGTTTCTGAGACAAGTGTAGCTGAGAGAAACGAGTACAAACTACCATGCAATTTTTTCAGTGACTGAGAAATTAAGGTACCTTTCCATAAATATCGATTGGATGTTGAATGAATCATTACAACGGACTCGAAAGAGATAGATCATATTTTATCTAAACTTTATTTTTCATTACTGTTCATAATTTTAAAAATGCTGTGTACTTTTGTCTTAACAGGGAAATAATGAGTGGCGCTAACAACTTTTACCTACCGACGAAAACTTTGTAAATTTTCTACATTTTCTCCCTTCGTTGCCAATGATCTTTACTGACGTCTTATATCTACTATGTCTAGATATTCGCAAACTGTATAAATTTAAACAACTCACAGGCTAACCTTACCCTAGTTAAAAGCATTAGTGCATCATTCCTGAAGGCGGCTAAACATTACTTACCCTGCGGAAGTTGAAAGTCATAGTGAACTCTCTCATACAAAGAATTTGTAAAATAAACACTTATAAATACCAAATAATAAACTGTAACTTCACCTTCAAGGTTTTTTTAAATATTGAAAAGTAATATTGTAATATTGTTCTTTATTGTTATTTATAGCTTCGCATCCCTGCTATTGCATTCAAATCAAAACTTGCAGTGATTGAATGAATCATACCTGTGTTGTTTTCATTGACCTGTTATTATGAACGACACCGTTTCAAAAGACTTCTGAATGACATCCATTATACCAGTATCGGCTAGTATAATTTAAAAAGGAACGTCATTTTCGTTGCATGTCGAAAATAATTGTACACAAGTTTCGATTAAGAGGCATCATTGGCTGGGTACGTACGTCGGTGTGAGCTGTGTGATAGATTTGATGTTAATAAAAGATCATGTTCTCCACTTCCCAAATTGAAGAGACAAGTGAGGGACCTTTGCTGAATACAGGTGGTGATTAGAAGTGTCATTTGACATTAGCACCGGACAGTAACTACTTACGAAACCGCTGCAGCCGAGAAAGTGGTCGAGGAAGTTTCTACAACAGGGTGGTTGAAAATAATTCACCAGGGAAGTGAGGCAGTTGTTAAGTTTTACAATAAGGCACCAACACGTGTGAAGAGGCTAGCAAAAGCTTCCAAGCGGGTTGTGAATTTCAACGTTATATACGAGTAGTTCGTGCTTGGAAGCAATAGCTGACTACTGGAATAGACAAAGAAATATGAAGATAGATATATAAAATCAGTACATACGTGGGTACACTCATTGCTGTTTACTGACGACCTCTGGGGAGAGATGATATTGCTCAAGAAAGGGATCTGTAGAACAAGTTCAAACAGTGGGGAGTATCTCTCAATATGAAGACTCTTAATAAGATGGGGGAGAAGACTGTGTTGTTATCTTATAATTGGTGGAAGGACATCTCGTACCATACTCTGATGTGTGTGGCTAGCAGTTCTTACACAGGTGAAATATTTGAACCACTGGGTGCGCACAAGGCACAAAGAAGGATCAACAAAAGAGGTCCATAGTACGTTGGGAAAATTATAATATAACTTTCTGACACTTCATTGCTTGACAGGGTCACTCTGCAACATCGGTTATCATCCCATGATTTAGCCTGAGAAGAACTGCTGTCATGTGATACTGTAAGGTGACATCCACTAACGCATATAATGGACAGATTCGCTTGTTGGGGCAATGACTTGAAACTCAGACGGAGACAGAAAGACATAGCATCGTCTACAGTAATAATAGATTTTGCTACTCTACGATAGAATATCTAAACCGTGTATGTATTGACCCAGTCATATACAGGTCACAGAGAAGATAACTATATTATTTGAAAAGGTTGTGTATTAGTCAAGAAAGAGCACCAGGCTGGAATCTGGAAATTTATATATTTAGTCATATTCTTTAGGTTGGAGGTGACCTCGACGCGTGCGGTCATTTTTACCCTGTTCTGAGTGGTGGATCCCTTTCTACACAAGTGGCAAGCTGAGCGGATTGATATCACCAGAGGTAAAAATACATATTTCATGACTCTCAAGACTTCAATAGTTAAAAACGTCATTTTGGAGATTTGAGGACTGAATTTGAATTGGCTGGTTTTTTTCCGACTACTTTGAGTATCATCACGATGACGAGACTTTCAGATTGAAACTTCATCACTTTTGGTATTATTGCACCACATACCATGTTCGTCGCCAATCACGGGAAGATTTTCAAGGTGTGAGCATGTCGGTTTGAAGCAGCTGCATGGGAGCCGAGATTTTTATAACCAGTGTTAAGTCTGCATTTAAATTTAGAATATGAACGAGTTGTCCAGGGAGGCATTCCATATGTTACAACTTGTCTTGTAAAACTTTTACTATGAGGAATCAGAGTTTGGGAGAGAATATTAGCACGCGCTGGCTTAACGTAAAGCGTATCACAACTTAGACTGTGAGAACGCAGTCTTGCCTGTTAAGGAGGAGGGGAAGTCGTCTGCGAATATTACGAGATTCAACAGACGTTAACTGTTACGTCCATGTCATGTCAGCAAGTGACGAAGAGCCGTTAAATAACCCTGAGATGCAAGAGTCTACAGTTCCATGCTGGTAACCTAGACCAGGTAATTATAGTGCTACATGACTTCTAAGGAGTTCAGTATGTTCCTGAGATTTGTGGAGTAGAAGAAACTTACCATCATTTTTGAAACCCAGACGCGCGGAAGACTCAGTGTTTTGGAGAACAGTAACGTATGTTAATAAGTAACACGTTGTGGCACTATAGTAAGTTGTACAATAAGAACATGTTACTGATATGAATTAACCCTTTCTGCACCAATACCTAGTGCACATGACGTGTTGGTGAAACAACATTCACGTTCGTTAGAATGATCACTACTACGAAACGCAAACCAAGACGAAACCGAAATATTCTTCATTCCCAGTGTCACTATTACTAGCTAAGGTGGTGGTGGTAATTATTTTTTTAAGAGGAAGTACTGACTACCTAATAGCAGAGCTACAATATGATGGATTTGACGTTCATGTGACTTGGTCCTGAAACTCTGCAAGTATTGTACGTATATAAAGAGGTCCTGATTTGTGGTACTCATGCTAACACGAATAATTGATATTAATCCATCACCCTTGTGCATTTGTCAATTGTTCTGAACCTCTTTATTAACTGATATTTGAAATTACTCTTTACTTCTTCGTTCTTTCACGTCAGCTATCAAACTCCATATGTACCGATTTTAGCAACACATTCGTTTACACCGACTGAAATATACAGAAGACGACAGTAATTGTCCTTCGGCGGTTGTATCATATCTTACATACATTTCAATGTATACACTCATGCACATACATATAAACATTGCGGTGATGTTGGTAACTGTATTCAAACGAAGTTAAAAATGAGCAACGATCTTATCTTTACACTAATCATAAGGGGGGATACTTCGGATAATTGAAACATCGGTAAAAAGAACGGAAAGGGGCACGATGGGCGTGAAAATGTAAGGCACCATAGGCCTCACAGAACTCATGATGTGGGAGACAGAAAAGAACAAGAGTTGACCAAAGGAGGCCATACAGGGAAGATGAAAGCGGGGAGACTGGCACAAGTGAGTGAGATCAATCCCCTACTAAGCTAGGAGTATCGTGTTCATCAACCCATGCTCACTAGTTAAGAGCACCTGAGATTCCTTTAGTTGCCTGTTCTGACAGACAGCGGTTATCGTGTGTGTATTTTACCGTCCCCACTGACAAGGGGTATATGCATACGTACGAACATACATTTGTGTTTGCATAAATAAATACATTCAATGTTGTGTTTACGAGCCTCTGTGAATAAACTAGGCATCTCTGATGTGCCTATTTCAGCAATTGCTACGACTTTCCCTTAGTCAGCTCCAACCTTGACCAATTTTAAACTCACTGTTATAATTACCTTCTAGGATCCCTCTGGAACCATAACTCTGTACTGCCGAGTAAATTGCTCTCCAAGGTAATCTACTCCTATCCACTTGACTCGTATGGTACAAATAATGGTCCTGCTTCATATGTGGAGCTTCCACTGAAGTGTTCAATAATTCTAACATCACATTTACTATAACTCTTAGTTATGAATACATCGTTCTATATCTCTCATCCCTCCGTACCAGCAATCATTCCAACCTCTTAGATTAATACTTTTTGCAAATTTTTGCGGAAAAGGATCGATATTAATATCCTTAATCCCCTATAAAAGGTAATTATTACTCATTATTTAAAAGCCTCTCACTACAGTATAATTCCACCGTCTTCTACTACAATAATTCTTTCCTTGGAACCTTCAATATATTAAAAACTCATAATCACGATTCAACTGTTGCCCTCGTACTTACAATTAAGTGTCTGAAATGACACGTAATTTTCATATAAGTTCTTCTCGACAAATTATCACTCTTTCTTCTCTACGTTGCCAGTAAATACTTCGCCTGAACTAGTTCTGAAGGAGTATTACGAAAGTTGTTACTTTTCGTCCTGTTTCGCTACTTGAAGTTTGCTTCCATTACTGCCTTAGTTATATGACAGGTATATCTAGCCACAACTTTATTTTGATATTATTACTTTGTCATTACTCTTTACGCCATATCTTGTGTGTCTTTCACTACAGTTTATCATTTCAGAATGAATTTAATCTCCACAATTTGTTTTGTCGTTATGTAGTTCGATTTTGGTCTTTTCTTCACCTCCTTAATAGTAATTATCTTCCCATCGGCATTCGTATGATGATGAATTGTGTGGCCTCAAGGATTGTGAGGAGAGTTTAGTTTTGTTTTGAACCACATTAAAAATGCTTTTGTCTGGTAAGCTGTTCACTTCCTACTCCTTAAAACTTAGGGATATTTTATAACACTAGAGAAATAGTTGCATGCAGCTTGATGTAAAATTTAAAGATTATTTCTCATGGACTCACATTTATATTCTTATTGACTCTCCAATTTATTCGCAATACTGCACATGATGAGCATGCTACGCTGAGAGGTTTTGCTTCGTTACTTTTTTTAAACATAAGAGCTTTTCAGTCTGCCCAACACACAAGTTCAATATAAACATTACACTATACATAGATAAATGTCTTTATTGGCGTAGTTAAGGCCATTGGGCCTTCTCTTACACTAAACCAATTAGTATACATTAAAGTCATAAGTAATACTACCGTAATTAATACGAGAAGACACAATTTAAACACATCAAAATATAACTGAAATAAAATTCCACCACAGTGAGACGTACATACAAGAGCAGCAATAATAATAATTAATAATAATAATAACAATAATAATAGCTAGTAATGATATTGTAGTAGCACGATCACTGAAAGGCCAGAAATACACAGGTCACTCGCATCCTGCTGTACCTCTTAATGCTCTTTTAAATGACACTGTAGTTGTTATTCCTCTGACGTCGTCCGGTAAGCGATTCCATTCTCGTGCGGCAAACGCCGAAAATGAGCTGTTATATGCGGCAGTTCGATGGTGAAGGATAATGAGCAGGTTGGATTTTTGAGCCCTTGTATGTCTGTCATGAACATTTGAGAAGTAATGGAAACGCGAAGGAAGATAAGATGGGGAAAATGTAGTAAGAACTCGATGGAGGAGAGAAACAGTATGATGGTTACAACGAACATGGAGTCGTGACCACTCTAATTTTAGGAAATATGGTGACACCTGGTCATATTTTCTTCAATTGCATATATATCTCACACATGAATTTTGAGCGCGCTGTAGCCTTGGGGAAAATCGCGGCCTCACGTCATTGAAAACAACATCACAATAGTCAAAACGTGGCATTACAAGAGCTTCAATTAATTTCCTTTTATGCTTTATTGGAAATATATGTTTATATTTATATAAAGAATGTAATGCTGAGTAAACATTTTGACAGATATGTAAGACATGTGGAGACCAAGACATGCGTTCGTCCATGATAACACCGAGATGCTTAACTTGTGATTTAAAAGGAATTCGAAAATCCTGAAGGATTACTCTTGGCAACGGACGTTTAGTTATACTCGTTATTTGACTTTGATGGCCAAGAAGGATTACTTGCAACTTTGTAGGGTTCAATTTCAAGGCGTGCTCAGCAGACCAATCACTAACAGCCTTTATATTCTTATTGTTTAGTAAGTCGATAGTAAGTTTAGTAAGTCGATATTTTCCTGGAGGTCTCGTGCTGTAGAGTCTGTGTAGAATTGAAGATCGTCAGCGTACGTATGGTAGTTGCACTGTTTTAAATTCGATGATACGTCATTCACAAAGAGTGCGAAAAGAAGAGGACCAAGTACAGAGCCTCGAGGGACACATCTGTTCACGTGGCGCCACGAGGAAACGATTCCAATATTACCTTTCACACATTGTTGACGTCCGTGAAGATAAGAATGCATCCAAGCAATCGTACTCTAAAAAAATGTAGAGCCTTCAGTGTTACAAGTAAAATGTCAATGTCTACGCTGTCGAAAGCTTTACTGTAATCTAGTAGTACCAGAACTGTGAATCGTCCTCTGTCTATTGCTTGTCTAACATCCTCAGTCACTTTAAGTAAGGCTGTAGTTGTACTATGTCCTTGTCGGAAACCGGGCTGGAGAGGATTAAGGAGATTGTGCGTTCGGAGGTACTCAGACATTTGTGTATGGACTACATATTCAAAGATTTTAGACAAAACTGATAAAATACAGATTGGACGATAGTCTCCTTCGTTCGAAGGCGTTTTACTTTTCGGAAGAGGTAGCACAATAGCCTTCTTCCAAAGAGTTGGATATGTGGAGTATAGAAGAGAGAAATTGATTATGTGAGTTAAGGTTGGTAATATACAATAAAGAATTAGTTTGACCATGTCAGTCCCAATGTCATCAATTTCTTTTGCTTTCGTGTTTATTGTGAGTACTACTTTTCTGACATGGAGGGGCGTCACGTGACTGAAATAGAATTTCTATCTGTCAGGGGTAGGGTGTGTACCGTAATAATTCATAAGTCTCTGTTTGTCGTCAGGGCGTACTGCGGAGCAATTAGCAGTAAAGTACTCGTTAAGAGTCTCGAGAGGTACTGTAATTTCTTCTTATTAATAGATTTCCAAAATGTCGTCGATGTTCTACCGTCAGGCGTAATTAAACTCTAAGCGCGTCGCAGTTTAGCATTTCGTATTTGTTGTGTTGTCTTATTTCGTAACTTCCTATATTCGTCAAAGTTTTGTACGGTAGGGTCATTTTTAGACTGTCTGTGAGCGCAGTCTCTTTGTTTCATTAGTTGGCTAATTCCGTCATTTAACCACGGGGAGGGTGCTTTCGATATTCTCGTTCGCCGCTTTGGGGCATGCTTGTCAAATAGTTCCGTTACTTTGCTATTAAAGAAGTCAGCTCTGTCGTCTAGATTGTTATAGTTCATTATGTCATGCCAGGGTATTTTGCCTGCGTCTTCTAAGAGTCTATCTTCATTTATATTTTTCAGTGGTCGATAGGTGATAAATTTCTGGGAGGGTTTCGGTGGCCGGAGGTTATAAGAGATGTATATTGCGTCGTGTGCAGATATACCAGGTACAGAGTTTGACCAACAGTGAGAACTCTGTCTAAGTTGCTAGTAACTATAAGGTCTAATAGTGTGTGCGAATGAGATGTATGGTGAGCAGGAGAGAGAGTTAAGATTTCCATATTACAGGCTTGAAGCAATGTTCTGAGTCGTGTGGATTCGGAAGAAGTTGCGTCAGTTAAGTCGGTATTGAAGTCTCCCATAATTATTGTGTGAGGGTAGTCTGGCAGTAGCTTAGTTAAGTCAGTTTCAAAATCTTCTAAGTGACCTGTATTTGGAGGTTTGTAAACTACAAGGGCTGTAAATCCGTCCGTTGTTATTTCTACAAACATGTATTCTGGTTTCCTCTCATACCTGCCTGGTGAATGACCTAACAACTTAGGTTTGAGGCTGGTTAGGAAATAGCCACACACCCCTCCACCCCGTTTGTGAGTGCGGTCATTTCTCAGAAGCGAGTTGCCTTCAAGATGACACAAAAAAGACTGGCTACTATCTGTTGACCATGCCTCAGACACTAGCAGGACATGGAAAACAGGTGGAGTGAATATTTCTACAATCTCGTCCATTCGGTTGGCTGCTAATATACTTTTCGCGTTTATATGACAGACGTGTAGGGCTCTGGCGTGTTGCGAGACGAAATTCTTGAGGATAAAAAGCGGTACACTATAACATACATGCGAAAAAACACTGCTATACTGATTATGGAATCGTACATTATGTACAATTATTTCCCACACATTTTGCTTCTTAATAAAATATTAATGTTTCTATAGCACATAAGTATCTTAGATTGCAGTATTGCAATACACCCGTATTATACTGTATTCCATCATCGTTGTCCTTGTCATTTCGCGCATGTTGACATGTTGATTAATGATATCTTATCATAGATCTACAACAATGTCCGCATCTGATGAAACGATGTTTAAGCCTCAACGACCATTTAAATAGATGACAAACATTTAAAAACAGAAATTTCGAACTTGTTTTCCATTCGGGTGTCCTAATACATGTCACCGGTAATCACTTATGTAGCAGTCATGTTCAGTTGAAAAGTTTATTGCGACTAAATATATATATGTGATAGTCAGAGTGGAGAATATCGCGGTGAAACCTTAGGATATACGATACCTGAAATCCAGGTATTGTATACAGATAGGTTCCCACACCTTCTTTGCCTTTTTTGCACGGTAATATTATCTGGAGTGATGATTCTCTTGCTCGGGGAATTATTGCATATGCATTTTAACAAAGCTTTTGCTCTTATCTGGAATCTTGTTGGGCCGATTGTCACGAACACCTCTCTTGACATCCACAGGCTTTCCAAATTTAATTTTCTTCTGCAGCACCTGGGAACAGCGCTATGTTATTTCCAATATATCAAATGCAATTTTTGACTATACTCGCATATCCTTATCGTCTTCCGCTGTAGCCTACGTCTACGATAAACAAACATGTTGCGGCCAAAAGTCGTGTTTGATGGTCGTAGCTGTGTTGAAACCCCTGTAAAACTGCAGAACTTGTTCATGTCGTACGCCATTACACTGGGCCGCCTTGGTACCGAAATATAGCGGACACAAGTAACAGACACCCTCAGAATAGTAACAAAATCAAAGCATAAAATAAAAATGTAAAAGGACAGGTAACTTACCTCAAGAAGGCCACGATGTCCAGATAAAAAAAAAAAAAGGTGGATCGAAAAATCACTTCCGAGTACGGATAAATTATTAAACGTTTAAAAATAATTACTACCTTTGAAAATCGATAAAATATATTTAAATCAAAAATGAAAGAAACTAGAACAAGCAGAAATAACAATGTCGTCACCTCTTAAAATATCAAGAAAAAATAACATAACAGTAACTCACTAATAGAGAAAAGAAGAAAAACAACCGAGGTAATTCAAAGCTAATTAGAACGCGGTTGGCTGACGCAAATAAAGGATGCTAGTAAAACAATAAAACGATTCGAATAAAACTGAGGTAGAAGAACTAGTTAAAATTGGGTTATTAATACATCAGCCTCCTTTCACTAACAGAAAGATTCACAGACAAAATGGTAATAATTAAGATTTGTTTCTAATTTTGATTGTATCAACAAAGTTCCACCGAGCTTCCGCAAGGACCATTTCATCACCATCCACAAGATCAAAAGTGCTATCAGGTACAATAGCACGCTAATAAATGCGGAAAACATCAGTACGAAGGAGTGAAGGAAAAAAAACTCAGAAATATCCCAGAAGAAAATGTACCAACATGGGATGCTCCAAAAATACGGAAGTCTCACATAGAAAATAATAAACGCCCGTTTCATACACCAACAATAATCATCACCATCACCATGACAACACCAAAAACAAAAACAAATGAACCACGAAACCCGGAACAATATACTGTCCATTATTACCTGGGTAAACTAAGTCACCGAGCGAGAGATCTCAAAGGGGAACGTTCGTTCATCGCTTTCCGATTTTCTAGAGGCATGTAAGGGAATACTATTGACGACCAAGTACAAAGAATAATTTTAAGACAACATTTCTGATATTTATTCACTTAAACACTTTCTGAAACAACCAATATTCTTGCTGTATTTTAAATTTGCTACAATTTCATTGTGTAATGTCTTCTTGTAGTGGTCCGACTCGTTGGCTGAATGGTCAGCGTACTGGCCTTCGGTTCAGAGGGTCCCGGGTTCGATTCCCGGCCGGGTCGGGGATTTTAATCGCTTCTGATTAATTCTTCTGGCTCGGGGACTGGGTGTTTGTGTCCGTCCCAACACTCTCCTCTTCATATTCAGACAACACACTACACTACCAACCACCACAGAAACACGCAATAGTGATCACATCCCTCCCTATAGGGTTGGCGTCAGGAAGGGCATCCGGCCGTAAAACAGGGCCAGATCCACATGTGCGACACAGTTCGCACCCGCGACCCCACAGGTGTGGGAAAAGCGGTAGGAAAAGAAGAAGAAAGAAGAATGCCTTCTTGTAGTGAATATACATGAATCAAAATATTCTTCGTCGATGCGGACAACGGTTAGGCTCTGGGAAAATCTAATATAAACCTGGATTAGACCTTTACTGACGTTAAAAATTAAAATAAAAATATGAATTGAGCCTCCTATAACTCACATTAGCATTTACAAAATCAGATGGCATGTTATCTCATTTATTATTACAGAAGCAACGTTGAACTTGAAAATTCCACTTATCCATTAAAGATTTACCACGTGGTCATTTTTAAAAACTAATGATCAGTTACATTACTTCAAGGTAGTATCACTCGCTTATGAAATCAGGTGAAATCCCGCTTTCGAATATGAGTCTCCTTCAAAGTCACAATTAATTAATTATTATTATCACTAATTGTCATTGAATTGTTTGATAACATTTATCTCTGATAATCACAGGATCGTGTAGAGGATGGTTGCCTAGTTGTACTTCCTCTTAAAACAATAATCACCACCACCACCATCACAGGATCGTGTTCAAAAATGGATGTATTCCATTTGATAAATTCCCAATTCAATCGTGACTAACTTGCTAAATAAATAAATAAATTTATTATTATTACTATTATTTGTTACCTCCTTAACTTACAAGTTAACTATGTCGTCTGTAGACATATAATTTCTATCTACACAGCATTATCTATTTGAAAATCAATTAGAAATCGATTGAAAATTAATTATAAATCCACTGAAAGTTAATTATAAATCACGTGTAAATCAAATGAAAATTCATTAATAAATCACTTATAAATCATATGCCTTTGCTGATTTTTAACTAAATGATCTTTCGACTAAATCAGCTTTAAAATAAAATAAATTCAAAATTTGATTTAATCTAGTCTTACTTGGACCTAATCTCAACAAATGTTTCCTTAAAATACACATCAATCAAATCAACACTGTGGCAAACCAATGCTGGAATAATCTGAGTCATCACGGTGAACGCATGACCAGATTAGAGTACAATGTGAAAGTGAACACTTGAAAATATTTCTAACTACTTCATTCACTCATCTCATTCACACAAGGGTAACACGAATTTCATGTACATAATTTACAAAAGAATCCTGACTTAATTAGTTATTCCATTACTTTTATACATCGTCGGGTCAGTAAGATCAAGTAGATGAACTTATTTCCATTAGCACAATCGTCTTAATTAGTGACCAGTGATCGAATTGGAGTTATCACTTTCATTGAGTCACTCATTCAAGAACGACGACGATCCACCTAAATTCCAGAAAATTATTCGAAAATTCGAATAGAATTGAATAACATCAGCATCACATGGGTTATCAAGTCGCAAATACAGAGTCCATGAGCCCCAATCAATTTATTATTATTCCCTACACTCATGAAATGGATTCAGCACGTGCCCAACATTTATTACAACTCATTATGTTCCAAAGGCACTAGCAACAAATTATTCTAATTTTATCCCTCAGGATCACCGATATTCCAGGAACAATTATTAACAGAGCACAACGAATATCATATTCGGGAATATCTAACTCAGTTTATGGCTCACGACCATTAAATTACCTTTTAATCTGGTCTCATACTTGAAAATTATTATTATTATCAATGATTATTAAGTCTATCAGTCCTCCTGAAACTGTCATAAAAATGGATGACACGATCCTAAAGAATTGTAAGTAAAGCATGGATGACACTCAATTCGATACTACTACTCAAAATTTAGGTACAATTCCATATCACAATATTTCAAATATCACATGTTAATTAATTAAAGTTTAACGCGAGGTCAATGCTTTTTACACATAAAAATCCCGCACTTGAGGAACCATTCAAAGTTCAACTACAGAAACTACTCTAATAGAGTTCAAAAATTTCAGTCACAAATGTAACTCGTCTACCTCCCCACCTTTAAGAATGGAAATGGAAATAAATCAAACTACAGCAAATACTGATAGACTGCTATCTAGGGAAGACAGATCACCTAGTCATTACATAGATGAGAACGATTTTATACAATAAGTGGGTACTCAAATGTTACCTGGCTAAGGTCCATTTCATTCCGGCATTTTCCTTTCTTTCACCTTCTCCATGCCAGGATCGCCTTACATATTTAGCAGCTCATGGAGACACAGCAGTTGACGTCCCACGATGAAATTGTGGTGATTTTTGATGAAACAAGATTCATCTTGAGGCTGTCGACGATCCGTTGAGCTGCATCTTCGACATGTGCACGTAGAATTGAACTGTAACTAACAAAGCAGGAATTAAAATGTACACACACCAGTCGAAATGTTCACTAATCGCGTGGAGAAATAAACTTAAATATAATCGTCTAAATTTTCAGTACCACTCGGTGAAGTTCTACTTTGAATTACTACAGTTACAAGTAGCGGAGAAGATTATCGTCCGTAGGATTTAATTCAGTTCCACGTGGTTCGGCGAGCAGCAAGTACGTAACTTCAGCAGATCAGAG
Source organism: Anabrus simplex (assembly GCF_040414725.1). NCBI lineage: Eukaryota > Metazoa > Arthropoda > Insecta > Orthoptera > Tettigoniidae > Anabrus > Anabrus simplex. The sequence continues at coordinate 349,815,178 of NC_090266.1, read as the reverse complement.
CAGCGCAGAGCAGAATAAGTTCGAGAGAAATTTAATGTGAACACGAAGTTTTATACCTTTTGGATCGGGGGTGTGTCGTTTTCCAAGACGACCATTGGTTCACCAGTGTCTCTTTTAATTGGCTAAGACAATTACAGAAATTTGTAGATTGAGCTGGCTTGCTGGTCAGGCACACGCGCTGTGGCCTCGCTCCGTCACGTGATCTCCCATTCACTCGATCGAAGAATAGATAAACATTTGCTCATTCTGAACCGGTAAAAACCAGCCTGACACACAAACACGGCTCGCTGAAAGATAAAATCCAGCTCTTGGAAAGTAATAAAATTTTCAATGCAGGCCTGTATCAAATAATCCAATTCTGACAAAATTTGACGGGGACAATACGACGATGTGGAAAACTCCACATACCAAAACAATAGACAATTTGGCAGATCCCATTACACGAAAAGAATCACAAAAATAATTAAACGATGAAAAGGAGAACAGAAGAAAATAATTAAATGGAATACGATTATTTAAAAGAAATTATTGCGGTAAACCTAGTGCTGGTCAAACCACCTTCAACACAAATTAACATCGTGTTAGATTTTACCAAACGGTAAAACACCACACCATAATAATGATAATAATAATAATAATAATAATAATAATAATAATAATAATAATAATAATAATAATAATAATAATAAATGTACCGGGAGGTACACCTCAACGCCACGCATTCAATACTAGCGCCTAAATGAACTCCTCTATTCGTAAAACAGTGAAACTGAAACTACACCAACTAAGATCTTTACTCAGAAGATGTCACCAGAGAAATATGATGTAATTTTGTTATTGTGCAGTTGCCTAAACTGAGTGAATTTATCCTTGTTTTGTTTGCCATTCATCAAGAAGTTTGGACATTCTTCCACAGATGACACTACTAAAAACTATGATCATTCACCATGGTGCGAGGTGTAAGAAGTTATAATTTAAAGAAGTTTTGTATTTCTAGGTTTTTTGTAACTGAATGATGTTCATTTATTTATGGGTTGGCAATATTTCCTTCTTCTTTCCGCCAGTTGTGAATCTAGCCAATTCCTAATTTCTGTAATTAATTTCCCACCTATCACAGGCTTCTTGTTCGATTCTGAGTGTTACTTTTGAAATCTACCAATTAAATTGAGAGGGTGTGGCTGGTTTAGTCTTGAATGATCTCAAACCTTCCATGAGGGTTTATAAAGTGCGGCTTTTCAGGTTTCTTGGCCAAATCATCGTCACCTTTCGGAGTGTGTGTGTTAAGCAGGAGGTGAGCGGCCTCTTTCGTCAGCAGCTAGACCATCTATAAGGTAATGGCCACATAACTTTATTCTTTCTTGCTACCTCCGCAGTTTAACCCGAGGGAAAGGTCCGACTCTTTAGTATGTAACAACCTTTTTTAAAATGTAACTTTCTTCCGGGTGATGTAAAAATTTCATAAAATCTTTAACTGTAAATTCGGAAGAGAGTGATGTACCCTCTCGAGCTCCCCTTCATCTTGGTTTGAGGTGACTACGTTTTGTAACGGTTTTCTGCCTGTAATGTATTAAAGTAAATTCTATACGAGTCACCTCGGTAGTTTGGGAATAGTCCCCTGTTTCGTAGGCCTAGAGCCCCTTAAGATTTTAAGTTCTCACTATCTCGGAGCGCAGTGTAAGCCTCCCTTCAGGTTGTGTGTCGGGCCATTTAATTAACCTGTTCGTTTCCACATAAGCCCTATAGGTTGGGTACGAGATACCCCTGTTTCAAATTGTAAGTTGGGCCATGGAAGGCCAGAGAGTGTAAGATTTTTGAGGTTGCCTCGAGGAAGCTGAAAGAAATGGAGAGCCGGTTAGCTCTTTCTCAAATTTTGTAATTGTAAAGTGTGCCTCTGGAAGGCCAGATATTTTAAATTTTAGGAGCAAGTGCTCTTTTAATTAGGGGATTTCTGCCCTTTACTAAAGTTGTTCCTTTTTGAATTGTAAATTTTGAGGTGGGAACTCAAGAATTGTAAAACGAGGGGCTTGAATCCCAAGATCGTTTACGTTCACTAATCTTGCATATTTTCCTTGACTTGTTCCAAAATTGCTAATTGTGCCTGTTATGTTGTTATTTGTTGATTTTTGAAATTCTAAAACATATAACCTTTGTTAAAGATTTAAAATAATTTTGAGAATATACTTAGGCCCATTCAAACCCGCACCATCTTCCATCACCTCTGCGTTCCACAGATACCCCGGAAAATAATAATAATAATAATAATAATAATAATAATAATAATAATAATAATAATAATAATAATAATTGTACAGGGAGGTACACCTGAACGCCGCGCATTCATAATCAGCGCTTCAAGGAATCCCCTACGGAACAAAAATGAAACTAGTAACACAACAAGCTGGAACTGAAGAAGCTGAATCAGATGATGTCTCCACCGAAATATTAAGTAATTTTGCACCTGGGCGAATGCCCTAAATGTAGATCAGTATTCATTTATTTTTATTTATTTAAGGCGAAAGAAATTATAATTTAAAGAAGTTTTGTATTTCTACGTTGTCCATAACTGCATCTATGTTCATTTATTTTTAGAATTTGCAAAACTTACTTTTCTTTCCGCCAGTTTTAAATCGGACCAATCATAAATTTTGGTAATTAATTTTCAACCAACCCCGCATTTCTTGTTCACTTTGAATCTGCCAATAAAAATTAAGAGGGTGTGTCCTGATTAGTGTTGAATAATCTCGAGACCTTCCCTGAGGGTTTATAAACTGCGGCTTTTCACGTTACCTGGCCAATTGATCGACGTCTTTCTGAGTGTGTGTGTTTAAGCAGGAGGCGGGCGGCCTCTTTAGTCGGCAGCTAGAACATCTGCAAGGTAATGGCCACATAATTCCATCTTTCTTGCTGTATCCACAAATTATTCCGAGGGGAAGGTCCGAATCTTTACTATGTATCCTACTTTTCTAAAATGTAACGTTTCTTTTGGATAATGTAAAAACTTCATAAAATCTTTAATTGTAAATCGGGGATAGAGAGTGAGTTACCCTCTTGAGCTCCCCTTCATCTTGGTTTGAGTGGCTACGTTTTCGCAAACTTTCGTTCCTCTAAAATATTAAAGTTATTTCCATACGAGCCACCTCAGTAGTGCGGGAATAGTCCCAGTTTCTTCGGCCAAGAATCCTGTAGGATTTTATATTTCGTTATCTGGTGTGCAGGGTACGCCTCCATTCATTTTGTGTTTGGGCCAGTTGTCTAACGTGTTCTTTTCTTTGCGAAGGCCATGTAGGTTGGATACTAGATTTCCCTGTGTAAAAACCAGTTCAATTTGTAAATTGTGGCTTCAGAGGCCAGAAATTGTATATCTTGATGTAATGTTGCCTTGTGTAGGCATGGAAAACTGAGAGCCTGTTAGCTCTTTTTCAAAGTTTTGTAACAGTAAAGTGTGCCTTTGTGAGGCTAGATATTGTGATTTAGGGAGTAAGTGCTCTTGAACTTGGGGATTTATGCCCTTAACTAAATAATACCACTTCCATTTGTAAAATTTTAAAACTAGGGGCATGAAGCCCAGAATCTGTAAAAATCACTAATCTTGGACTTTCCTAGTCTTGTTTCAAGATTGATTTGTACCTGACATGTTGTTATTTGTTGAGTTTTTTTAAATATAACTTTCAGTTCAAGTTTTAAATTAATTTTGATATCGTAGATAGACCCATTCACCGCGGCACCATCATTAAACTCTTTCTGCTTCACGGGTAATCCCGTAATAATAATAATAATAATAATAATAATAATAATAATAATAATAATAATAATAATAATAATAATAATAATAATAATAATTTAATTAACTAAACTCCATAAACAGGGAAACGGTTTGGCGAAAAATATTATAACAATAACAATTAAACATAATTGGAGTAATTTACTCAAACCCCAAATAAAATAATATAAGAAGCCAAACTGCATTTCAATTTAAGAAAGAAAATTTTCAAGCGAAAAACTGGAATACACGCAGGACGTGATGTTTAGAAATTCAACATAGCCTACAGTATCCGAATTGATACGTGCCCACGTGAACCTTATGTTATCAAAGAAGATATTTTTGAAGTTCATTACGGGTACACCAAAATGGAAATATAGAGACATTAACTTACAGGTCTTGAAATCAGGTGAAATTATCCAGGGTCGAGTAAAATAGCAACCACTGCACTACAGAACACTGACCCTGAGAGCATGGATCCTTGCACTTGTGCCGGCCTCGCGGTGTACGAGTAGCGTGCCTGTCTCTTACCTGGAGGCCCAGGCTTCGATTCACGGCCAGGTTATGGAATTTTTTCTGGATCTGAGGGCTGGTTCGAGGTCCACTCAGCCTACGGGATTACATCCGAGGAGCCATCTGACTTTGAAGTGACGATCCCGGTCTAAAACGCCAAGAATAACGGCCGAAATGATTCGTCGTACTGACCACACGACACCTGGTAATCTGCAGGACTTCGGGCTGAGTAGCTGTCGCTTCACAGGAAATGACCCTTCGGGGCTGTTGCGCCAAGGTGTTTGGGGCTTTAACCTTGACCTTGTACCTTATTCTTGCGAAAATTCACTTTTCCTGTCCATTCTCTATTTTCGCCCTTCTTTGTGTGCATAATATAACCTAGTATATTAAATTTTCACTTTTATTGAGCTGTCGTCACCCCTGATCCCCACAAAAATATGTTCATTTTGAGGACATTTCATGTTTCAGCTGACATCCACACACTCCCTTGAATAATACACCCATTTACTTACTTAGCAGTCATTGCCATTTTACGGTATAACTATTGCAGTATTCTCTCCTGTTCTTTTAATCGGGTCGTGTGGTTAGGGCCTCACAGGTGTGAGTTTGTATTAGGGAGATAGTGGTTTGAACCCCACTGTCGTCATGCTGAAGATGGTTTCCCTTGGATTCTCAATTTCACATCAGGCAAATACTGGGGTTGTACCTTAATTAAGGCCACAGCCGATTCCTTCCCGCTGTTATCCCTTCCCTATCCTATCGTCGCCATAAGACATATCTGTGTCGGTGCGACGGAAAGCAAGTTGTAAAAAATCTTTAATCTTCATCATTTTGTACATTATCCATACAAATTCTCTATACTCACAACTCACTCCGTTGTTTACAGTAATGAACTATTTTTGGAATAATGTACAATATATAAATGATTAATCTTCATATATTCATTTCATCTCGTTACTGACACGATAAACTAATGCTCACTTGTTCCCAAAAATCACTGATATGCTGTTACGTTCATTGTAGAATAAACCACTTTATAATGAACAACCATGGAATTCGAGCACCCCCAGCTGGGATGGAAATATTTTAAATAATTCCCATAATAGACATTGAGTTAAGCAGGAGTTATTCCGCATTGAAACATAATGAAACTTGATGGATCACTAAAAAGAGCATGTTTATAAATATGAGCTTGGAATATTATACGATGACCTGAAATGTTATGCAGCCTGTTTTATAACTGCGGACGCTGAATGGGAAAGAGCGATCAATAACTCTCTAATCCATGTACTGCAATAGTTATAACGTAAAATTGAAAGGATTTCTCTCCAGAACTAGGTGCTGAAGCTTCGTTACCTGCGTGAATCACAATTCCATATCCCTGTCCATCCCTATATGACGTTAGTATCTGTATCGCTGTCAGTACTCAGTACGCAGTATGTTTCATTTTCAATATTAATTAATTTGTAATTTATATTTAAATAGTCAGGTGATAGTTTATAGGATATCGCTTTTTAGTAACTGTACACCCTGACCTATGGCCAGTCATTAAACCAGAACTACAGTGATATGTGTTTTATATTCCATTTTCCATATTTCTCAAATAATAAGTGAAACTTCCGCAAATATCACAAATACGATGATGGCTACGACAATGAGAACTTTACGACGTAGTATTAACTTTGAGTACTTTTAAGCAATATACTGGCAAACTGTTACATTTTTGACTGCAGTAGAGGATCGCTTTAGCTAAATGAAACAAAAAAATGTTAAGAAACCAAATTATATAATTGTAAATTGTTCTACAATATTGAAGTTTCAGTTGATGCGTGATAAAATGAGAGCGGTAGATGGATGAAGTATTTATTTCATGTAATCCATAAGAATATATAATTAACTGAGTCGTCAAATGTGATTTACACTGACTGACAGAGCAAATGCAACACCAAGGAGGAGTGGTTAGAAAGGGATGAAAGTTGGGGAAAAAACAGAGACGGCACGGACGAATGATTGATGTTTATTTCAAACCGATATGCATCAATGCGCACGGCATCGACTCAGTAGGATGTAGGACCACCGCGAGCGGCGATGCACGCAGAAACACTTCGAGGTACAGAGTCAATAAGAGTGCGGATGGTGTCCTGAGGGATGGTTTTCCATTCTCTGTCAACCATTTGCCACAGTTGGTCGTCCGTACGAGGCTGGGGCGGAGTTTGCAAACGGCGTCCAATGAGATCCCACACGTGTTCGATTGGTGAGAGATCCGGAGAGTACGCTGGCCACGGAAGCATCTGTACACCTCGTAGAGCCTGTTGGGAGATGCGAGCAGTGTGTGCGCGGGCATTATCCTGCTGAAACAGAGCATTGGGCAGCCCCTGAAAGTACGGGAGTGCCACCGGCCGCAGCACATGCTGCACGTAGCGGTGGGCATTTAACGTGCCTTGAATACGCACTACAGGTGACGTGGAATCATACGCAATAGCGCCCCAAACCATGATGCCGCGTTGTCTAGCGGTAGGGCGCTCCACAGTTACTGCCGGATTTGACCTTTCTCCACGCCGACGCCACACTCGTCTGCGGTGACTATTACTGACAGAACAGAAGCGTGACTCATCGGAGAACACGACGTTCCGCCATTCCCTCATCCAAGTCGCTCTAGCCCGGCACCATGCCAGGCGTGCACGTCTATGCTGGGGAGTCAATGGTAGTCTTCTGAGCGGACGCCGGGAGTGCAGGCCTCCTTCAACCAATCGACGGGAAATTGTTCTGGTCGATATTGGAACAGCCAGGGTGTCTTGCACATGCTGAAGAATGGCGGTTGACGTGGCGTGCGGGGCTGCCACCGCTTGGCGGCGGATGCGCCGATCCTCGCGTGTTGACGTCACTCGGGCTGCGCCTGGACCCCTCGCACGTGCCACATGTCCCTGTGCCAACCATCTTCGCCACAGGCGCTGCACCGTGGACACATCTCTATGGGTATCGGCTGCGATTTGACGAAGCGACCAACCTGCCCTTCTCAGCCCGATCACCATACCCCTCGTAAAGTCGTCTGTCTGCTGGAAATGCCTCCGTTGACGGCGGCCTGGCATTCCTAGCTATACACGTGTCCTGTGGCACACGACAACACGTTCTACAATGACTGTCGGCTGAGAAATCACGGTACAAAGTGGGCCATTCGCCAACGCCGTGTCCCATTTATCGTTCGCTACGTGCGCAGCACAGCGGCGCATTTCACATCATGAGCATACCTCAGTGACGTCAGTCTACCCTGCAATTGGCATAAAGTTCTGACCACTCCTTCTTGGTGTTGCATTTGCTCTGTCAGTCAGTGTAGAACTCTTTTATTGTACAATATGTTGGGGTAGAGGGGAACATTTCAACAGCTCATCACTCTCATTTTAAACTAACGTTTATAACGTTTTGCCTCAATTTTTAAAAAACTCAGTATGATAACACACGTAGCTTGAAATATTTCCTAATTTCAGAGTTGATAGTTATCCAAAACAAGAATTGAAACAGAATGAAATTTTATTGAACGTTCTAACTTGTTTCATGTATGGGTTACTTTCCAATTGCCCTGGAACACTTTTATCAATGATAGAATCATCAGATATACCAACAGTCTGCTTGGGTAAGGTTCGTAGGTCTGCCACTTTAATTTGCACTTAGATTCTTACTGAAGTTACTGGAATTTGAAAATTCATCTCATGAATCCCAAAAGTTATGTCAAAGGAAGAAAGGAGGACTTTCTTTCGATTAAACAAATTTTTATATCCTATTATCCCTTACACTCACCACCACATTTCGTATCCAATGATGGCTCCTATCTCAAATTTCCAGTATGATAGGGCATGGTAGAACTTACTGCTTGTTTACAGATTCTACTGCTGTACACGAAGGTTGTCAAGAACCATCAATCGCAGCATATTGTCCAGTTCTGATCGGTGTACTTCAGTTTGCTGACAATCAACGCTCTCATAGGAATCACTACCAATCCCTACTGATTTGCATTTAGGGCAGTCGCCCATGTGGCAGATTCCCTATCTGTTGTTTTCCTAGCCTTTTCTTAAATGATTGCAAAGAAACTGGAGATTTGTTGAACATCTCCCTTTGTAAGTTATTCAAATCCCTAACTCCCCGTTCTATAAAGGAATATTTGCCTCAATTTGTCCTCTTGAATTCCAACTTTATCTTCATATTGTGATCTTTCCTACTTTTTTTTTGCTATTTGCTTTACGTCGCACCGACACAGATATGTCTTACGGCGACGATGGGATAGGAAAGGCCTAGGAATTGGAAGGAAGCGACCGTGGCCTTAATTAAGGTACAGCCCCGGCATTTGCCTGGTGTGAAAATGGGAAACCACGGAATTTCCTACTTTTAAAGACACCACTCAAACTTATTCGTCTACTGATGTCCTCCCACTCCATCTCTCCACTGAACATACCACTTAGTCGAGTAACTCGTCTCCTTTCTCCCAAGTCTTCCCAGCCCAAACTTTGCAACATTTCTGTACCACTATTCATTTGTCGGAAATCGCCCAGAACAAATCAAGCTGGTTTTCTTTGGATTTTTTCCAGTTCTTGAATCAAGTAATCCTGGAGAGGGTCCAATACACCGGAACCATACTCTAGTTGGAGTCTTACCAGAGACTTATATGCCCTCTCCTTTACATCCTTACTACAACCCCAAAATACCCTCATAACCAGGTTCATAGATCTGTAACCTTTGTTTACAATCCTATTTATGTGATTACCCAACTGGAGATCTGTCCTTATATTAATACCTAGGTATTTACAGTGATCACCAAAGGGAACTTTCACCCCATCAACGCAGTAATTAAATCTGAGAGGACTTTTCCTATTTGTGAAACTCACAACATTATCGAGGTCATTTTTTCAGTTGCTGACAAACTTGTAATTTATTTATTACTCTGTACAGTATAACATCGTCTGCAAAATGCCTTATCTCTGATTCCCCTTCTTTACACATATCATTGATATATGTATATAAGGAAACATAATGGTCCAATAATACTACCTTGAGGAATTCCCCTCTTAAATATTACAGGGACAGATAAAGCCTCGCCTACTCTAATTGTCTGAGTTCTGTTTTCCTGAAACAGATCTACCCATGAAGTCACTCTTTTGTCAAGTCAAATTGCACTCATTTTTCCCAGTAATCTCCCATGATCTACGCTATCAAATGCTGTAGACAGGTCAATCGCGATACAGTCCAATTGACCTCCTGAATCCAGGTTATCTGTTATATCTTGCTGGAATCCTACAAGTTGAGCTTGAGTGGAATAACCTTTTCTAAATCCAAACTGCCTTCTATCAAACCAGTTATTAATTTCGCAAACATGCCTTATATAATATTTAAGAATGCTTTCCCAAAGCTTACAAGCAATGCATGTCAAACTGACTGGCCTGTAATTTTCAGCTTTATGTCTATCAACCTCTCTTTTATACATAGGGGCTACTATAGAAACTCTCCATTCATTTGGTATAGTTCCTTCATGCAAACAATAATCAAATAAGTACTTCAGATATGGTACTATATCCCAAGCCATTGTCTTTAGTATATTCCCCCCGTAACCTTATCATTTCCAGCTGCTTTTCTAGTTTTCAACGTTTGTATCTTACTGTAAATCATTGCTGTCATAGGTACATTTTAATACTTCCTTAGTATTAGTCACCTCCTCTATCTGGACATTATCCTCGTTACCAACAATCCTGACATACTGCTGACTGAATGCTTCTGCCTTTTGAACATCCTCGCATACACACCCCCTTGTTCGTCAATGATTGCTGGAATATCATTCTTGGAAACTGTTTCTGCCTTTAAATATCTATACATATTCTTCTATTTTTCACTAAACTTTGTACGGCCACCAATTATGCTTGCTATCAGGTTATCCTTAGCTGACTCCCTTGATAGATTTATTTCCTAGAAAGTTCCTTCAATTTCTCCTTACTTCCACAGCCATTTCTATCTCTATTTCTTACCAACCTACACCTCCATCTTAGTCTCTTTACTTCTCTGTTATAATAGACTGGATCTTTACCTTTCCTTACCACCTTTAAAGGTACAAACCTGTTGTCACATTCCTCAACAATTGCTGTAAACCCATCCCAGAGTCTGTTTCCATTTTTATTTACCGTTTTCCACCAATCGTAGTTACTTATTAAAAACTCTCTCATGCCTGTTTCATCAGCCATGTGGTACTGCCTAATACTCCTGATCAGAATATCTTCCTTTATTTCACATTCATTTTTAACTACCACAAAAACAGCTTCGTGATCACTAATACCATATATTACTTCGGTTTCTCTATAGAGCTCATCCGATTTTACCAGCGCCACATTTAGAATATTCTTCCCTCTAGTTGGTTCCATCATTTTCTGAATCAGGTGCCCTTCCCATATTAACTTATTTGGCATTTGCCATTTGATGGTCATGCTCCCTGTCGTTCGCATTACCTTCGCAATTGACATTTGGTACATTGAGATCACCCGCTACAATCACGTTTCTTTCCTTATCGTTTCCCACATAGCTGATTATCTTGTCAAATAATTCTGAATCAGCGTCTGCGCTACCCTTTCCTGGTCTGTACACTCCAAAGGCATCAGGTTGCCTATTATCTTTAGATATGAGCCTTACCCCTAGAATTACATGTTTCTCATTTTTAAATTTTTCGTAGCTTACAAATTCTTGTTTCGCCAGAATGAATACTCCCCCTCCTACCATTCCTATCCTATTTTTACGATACATCCTCTAGTTCCGTGAGAAAATTCCTGCATCCTTTATAGCATTTCTCAGCCTTCATTCAACTCCTATTACAATATCTGGTAGGTATATATCTATTAAATTATTTAATCCTATTCCTTTCTTTACAATACCTCTACAGTTGAGCAGTAACATTTTTATGTCATCCTTACTTGATTTCCATCCTTTCCGATTCATTGAATGTCGTACAGGTACTTAAGTATACCTGCTCCCATTGTGGATAAGTACTTCCATGTAGCTTACATTTTAGAATCAGAAAATTACAAGAATGAAAATCCAGTTCTGTTTCAGACCCTAGGGTGGGTGCCAGGACCAAACAGTAAATATGTTATAAAGAATGTAATAATGGTCCTACTAAAATAGGCAGCAAATCTTATGTTTCGTAGATCGAGAGAGAGGGAATGGTATAATACGAAGAGAAAGGATGTTGATCGAACTCATGGATTTTGGGACTGGAGGTGGCTTACGATGGGCAAAGTGTCAAATTATGTTAAAATTTGGCTACAATATGAATTCATTTTCGTTCATGGTTCCAGGGGATAACATGTGTTAGGAAAAACTGTAATTTATCTATGTTATTGGTTATAGTTCACATGGATCATTTAGTGTAAGGTGTAAATTGACAGAGAATGATTCAGTTAGATGGAAATTTGGCAAACACTTTGGCCTAGGCATATTACGCGGTGTTAGTGACAGACTATCCTGAAATTACTTTCCATCTAGTTGTTTGGAACTTGAAAATAAACTGCCATGTGTGGTATGAAAATTAGCATTTCCATGTCATAGTGATGCCATCTAAACGAAAACTGACGGGAATAAATAAGACCTGGGAATGATAAACTGGAGGAGTGGATTATTTGATATTCTTAGTTTTTTCCCACGAGAGCAATAAACTAACCGAAGTCAAATCAAGATATTTAAAGCTAACACAGTGAGTACACTGTTGCGACCAACTGTATTATGTAAGAAATTACGCCATGTTTCCAAATTGATCCAGCTGTGCTGGAGTGAAGACTGAATGGGCTCATTGAACCGGGTGAGCAGAATAAAGCGGAACCAGTCCATTCTGTAGCGGGAATTCCTGAGTGAGTGAATCGACCGGTGATGAAATAAAATGCCGGATGTACTCAAGACCGCGTTGCCGGACCAGGTTTTTCTTTGATGAATGTTTGTAAACGTGACACGTGTTTCGTTGGTGGCATTAATATAGTGTGTGATTTCAGTGAAATGGCTCAGGTGGCTCAAGTCGGGTATCGATATTGTGTTACCCAAAGAGTAAACATTTACGATTCATAGTCCGTAGCGGAAGTGCGAGGGCCGTAAGTAGATTTTTTCAAGAGAAGTTTCCGGATGTTCAAGTTCCAGGTCGAACTTCGATTCATAAATTAGTAATTCAATTACGTAAGAGGGGAAGCCATATTGATGAGAAACGTAATAAACTACGCACAGTACTCACACAGGAAACTGAAGGTAACATTGGTAACGCTCTGAAAAGCGCTTCTAAAAATAATTTCGACGACTTTCTCAGGAAATGGAAATTCCCAATGGTTCTATTCGTACGGGTAAAATGTTACTGAAGTTAAAGCAGTATAAAATTACTGCATTGCAAGATATTAAACAGGGTGACACTACATTACGAATGCGATTTCGTGAATGGGTTTTGAATGTGATACGTGACGGAGAAATTGACCCTAATCTAATGTTCTTTTTGGACGAATCGTTGTTTCACATAAATGGGTATATATTAATACAAAAATAATCGTTATCGGAGTACTGAAAGGCCAATCATCTTCAACAAGTGCCCCTGCATGATGCAAAAATTAGAGTGTGGTGAGCTATTAGTGGCGAGAGAATAATAAGCCCAATTTTATCGATGTGCAAACCATTTTTCGGACGTTTTTCGGAGAATTAACTGAGAGGGAATGAAGTATCGCGTTTTTCCAGCAAGACTTTGCGACAGCACATACATCCCACTTCTCTTTACAGGAAATCCATAAAGTGTTTGATGATAGAGTTATCACTAAACCTAGTGGCATAGGGGTGGCGTGCCTGCCTCTTGCCCGGAGGCCCTGGGTTCGATTTCCGGCCAGCTCAGGGATTATTACCCGGACCTGAGGGCTGGTTGGAGGTCCACTCCGTCTACGTGATAGGAATTGAGGAGCTATCTGACGGTGAGATAGCGGCCCCGGTCTAAAAAGCCAAGAGTAACGGCCGAGGGGATTCGTCGTGCCGACCACATAACACCTCGTAATCTACAGGCCTTCGGGCTGAGCAGCGGTCGCTTGGAGAGCCAAGGCCCTTCATGGGCTGCAGTGCCATGGAGGTTATCACTAACAACATATGGCCTCCTAGGCCCCCTGATTTAACCCCCTGCGATTTTTATCTCTGGGGGACATTGAAAGAGAAAGTGTGCAAAGCAAATCCACACATTTTTATGAACTTCGAATTAACATTCGTGAAGGAATTGCCGCCATTTCTCTGAGGGAACTGCAGAGAGTGATGAACAGTTTCCTAAGTAGGTGCCAGAAATGCTTGAACAACGAAGGGAGGCGGTTTCAACATCTCCTGGCGTGATATATGTTAGTAATTTAGTGTTTTGTGTTGTGTGTTGTTTGCTTTTTTGCTTGTTTGTTTGTTTGTTAGAAATAGCTTACGCGATAATGTATTTACTCCGGACTTGCTGTCACGCACGCACATCCCGCGTGAAGGCTCCGCTGCTGGGATGCAGGACTGGTTCCGCTTAATGTTGCTCATTCTGTATTGTCTTATTCATCAATTGGAAGTAACAGACACCAATGTAGCAAGAATAATTGCTGGTACAAACTGATGGGGAAAATGGCAACATCACTAGAATAAACCTAATAATTTCCTAGTGAAATTTATGAATAGTAATTTATTTCCCTTTTCTTAAACAAGCAATCGAGTACGACAGCCCAGAGAGGTCTTTCTTTTAGTCTAATTTTCTAGACCAGTATAGTTCTGGTGAATAATCTGTAATTCCCAAACCTTTGCCAACATCGTTTAATTCAGATGGTGGAATGCGTTTAATTTATGTAGTTCTTAAACCAATCTCCTAATCGGAATCCACATCTTTATTCTGAGAGTCTTAAGATGTGCCTTCTACGTTCCCTGGAAGTAATGTTATAAGTCACCAAAAAGTTGGGATAAAAATGCCTTCTCTCTTTTCATCGTAGAGCTCTGTTATATAACTTGAACTATAATACCAGTTCCCGTAGGGAATCTGAAATATTTGTCCCGAATGATTAAATTTATAATACCAATATAAATGGTCCGTTATTTGACATTATAAATTTTCCAGCTAACTCATTCCTGGTTGCCAGCGTTGCAGGCATGAATTTTTGGTAATGAGACAAAGTCTCTCATAGTGCATTGGCACTGCTGGTGGCTCCAAGTAGCCTACGCATTTGCCTCCACGGTATGCACTGGCCATGCGTCTTGATAGGTGTGCTAGGTACCAACTGATGAGCCCAACCTAGCACACGGGGGCGAAACGCTGGCAACTAGGAATGAGTTAGCTGGAGAATTTATAATGTCCAATAACGGACCATTTATATTGGTATTATAATAACAGTCATCAACCCACATCACTGGGACCTGGAAACAGAAAGATTATTTTTTACCGTAGAACCATTCTTGAGTTCTTCCACAAAAAAAGGAATATATCTCAGGTGACACCCAGGATGTATCAAAATCATCAAGTTGTATTAGAAAATACGGCTTATATGCTGTTTCAACGAAGACTATAATGTTTCTCTGCTGTTTATTCAACACGAATTTTCTAAATACGTATATAAAAAAGTTATCTGACGAATTACGACGACCTCTTGTAGGCATGATGGTTTCTAAGAAAGCTACTCGCTGAGATAAAACTAAACTTCCACAGAAATTACAGAGCATTGAACTCTACACTGATATAACCACCTCAGAGGGTGATGTAGTTATAACTGAGTTAAGGAGTGGACATCAATGTAATTCTGTATGTAAAGCAACAATGCTGGATGCTACTGTATGTCATAATTGTTTCATTAATGGTAAACCAGAAATAGACAGTTTTCCAATGCCATGAGAGTAACCGGATATTCTTGAGTGTACTAAAGCTAATTCTGATTAAATTGATTTACTAAAATATTTGAAAAAGAAAACATATGATAAGAGAGTTATACCAGAAAAAGTAACATCTTTTTCAGGAATGCTATAAATTAGAAAGGGTCTAAGTGCCAATATAAGCGCATTTGAGTTAAATGGTTTAAAGAGGTCTATGTGCCTAGCGGAATGCGTTTATAAGGGTTTTATAGCTTCAAAGTTTGTCTCGTAGTTTTTAATGTTCTCAGAAGATGGCAGGACCCGTATCTCCAGCGGCTTTAGTTAATAAGGGTCAAAGTGCCGCTTGTTCTGACCAGTTGATAGCAGTGTGTGTACCGCGTATAACACAGAATGTCGTCCAGTGGTGATGGTAAAATTCTAATGAGGAGAAAGACGGGCTCTAAAAGTGTTTACAAGGAAAGGAAGAGTCTAAGGAACAGTGGTCAGAAGACCTACTTACGATGGAACTACACCACTGGAGTGCAGAAATCGCCTCACAGTTGAAAAGAAAACTGATTTGAAGTAAATAATTCCCTACTTATCAAATGAACACAATCAATTTTATGACAGTATGACACAGTAGACTCCAGTAAATATACGTTAAATTAAGCTGTGCCACGTACTGTACAAAGTGAGACAGTAGTAACATATCGTCGCTGCCGGGACAAAACCTTCTATGTGAAATATTTTAGCTTAGAACTTTGGCCGGTAAAGTTCTGTCATCTAACGTGCGATATTGTGTGAATATTGTCAAGACATTCTCGCTTTTCATAATGCATGTGCTGCAGGTCAGTATAACTAGAAAAGTATTATCCCATAGGAGGTTTTGTCCCGGCAACGACGATGTGTTTCGACATAGACCTTTGTATATGTTAGTCCACGTGGTACATGACAATTATTCAAATATCAGTTTCGAGATAGGTTTTTCCAGTGGAACAGTGTATATTATTGATTTTTTCTTACTTAACACGTTCCTATGAAGCATGTCTGTTACAACATGTAGTTTATTTTCTTACTACCCAGCTTGTATTGAAATAAAACATGTTTATAGCTTTTTCTCAGTTCTTTATTCTTGACGCATAGACCCTTTCTAATTTATAGTATTAAGTTGTAAATTAACTGAGGCGAAACTGAAAAAAAGTAGCTTCCGATATCACAAAATAACAAGATATATCACTCAGCGAAAGTAAGAATATGGAATTAGATAAGACAAAGACACCTTAGTACAGGCCATGAAGGCCCTTGGCGGAGTGGAAGGTAAAGGCTTCCACCATTGTTAACCGCGGCACATGATGGGGTAGAGTGGTTAGCTCTACGCACGACCACCTTTGCCCCCAGGAATTAACCTGGTACTCATTTTTGGTGTAGGCTGAGTGAACCTCAGGACCATATGCACCTCCGGAAGTGGAAATCTCGTTTCTTAAATTTTACGACTTCCCGACGGGGATTCGAACCCACGTCCTTCCGCGCGAACCGAGCACGCCTTTACCGCCTCGGCCAGGCAGCCCCTGATGGAATTAGATATTGTACAAAACGGCCAACCAACGAACCAAAATAATTAATTTCATTAATATCATAAGCTATAGCGTTATCTATGAATAAGGAACCTTATTCCATTAGTACAAAATGCATTTAATGCATATATATGGACTAACATATGCAAAGGTCTATGTCGAAACATATATTACTAATGTGTCTCTTTGTAGAGTATGTGGCACAGCTTAATTTTACGTATATTTACGGGAGTATATATAACAGGCGGCTCACGAATGCCGTACTTTCTACTTATAAAGGTCCCGCATACACAAATGACGAATGGAATGTCTACTAACTGATTTTCACAGGGGCAGTAATGCCAGCAAGCAGGTTACGTCAGAATATGAACAGATATAGTGTATCGGGGTAAGATGGTAATCAGGGTATGATGCCTATTTGCTCCTGTTGCTTCACTGTGTCGAGAGAGCTCAGCACTGATCAGTCCACTACTTCCTTGAGTCAGTGTCTCGAACGGCAAGCGATCAGTGCAGTTGTGACAGTCATTTTCCGCCTTTGTGAGCTTAAAATCGGTGGCAAGTATTAAAATTTACGCTGTGAAATATTTTCAGATGCATTTAAAAACAATAATAGTGATTTATGTACCCCTGTACCAGTTGTAACAATGTGTTTATCATGTACTGTATATCTTGAAGTGTATGTGTGTCAAGTTACTACCTGTTTCCTGCCATATTGGATCACATATTTCAACTGGCATCTCACCCCGATCCCTGGGAAAGACGCCATTTTTTTCGGGGCAAGATGGACACTCATAATAATTTACCATATATATATTAATTTGCCTAGAAATTATGTAAGATCACAAATAGAGGTCAGTGGAGTGAAGAAAGTCTCCATTGTGCAAAGGACCGTGTAGAGTCTGGTGGCATGAACTTTTTTCGAGCTTCTCAAGAGTATGACATTCCATACCGGACCGTGAAGAGGCGGATAGGGAAAAACAATGGCAAAAAACGTGTCAAACCATAAATAAATAAAAAAATAAAAAATAAGAAAATAAATAAACAAATAAATAAATACATAAATAATAAAATAAAAGTCAGAACTAATGACAATAATAATAATTATCATAAAACCATATTACTTTTTAGTAATAAATATTGTGTGTTGTTTCGTAGGTTGCCTTGGAGCAGAAAATGAGAAACAACTTGTACTCTACATTAAGAGACTACAGGCTTCCGGATTTCCCTTTACCGGAGAAGGTTTGCGAAAACTAGCATTTCAATTTGACGAAGCGAATAATATTCCTTATCACTTCAACAAAGGATGCTTGCACGGCAGGCTAGGATTGGTTGCAGTCATACTTGAGACGTTTTCATGATTATGTGAAGAGGAAACCCCAAGGTCTTTCCATCGATAGGGTAATGGGACCCAACAGAGAAGACATTGGAAATTATTTCAAATTATTAGAGGATGTTCTCTTGCAGAACAACGGCTCTCAACAGCCTGGTCGGGAACTGAAACTACTACAAGTGTTGCAGCTAAACCAGGGACCTCGTTTGAAAAGATTGCACCGATACCAATTTTGGAACCACTCGAAAAAAGAAGGAAAACTAGATGTGTGTTGACAAACCAGAAAAACCTAAAATGTTCGAAAGAAGCACAACACAGAAGGACCGGCCCAAAAAAAACTCCTCCTACCAGCAAAAAAGAGAGAAAGTGAAAATCGACTGCTGAAGACAATAACTGTGTTGTGTGCAAAAGAAACTATTACGAAAGAAATGAACCACAAGTGGTCTGAATTCAGTACATTCACTGTAAGAAAGAGCTTCATGAAACATGCACAGATGAAGCAGATATGTGTAAAGACTGCGCTAAAAACAGTAAACATCAACCGTAGAAGGGTTGGTAATTACAATGTATTATTGTTATTTTGTATTATTTGACCATAAATCACATACTAAAATTGGTAACATTCATATATTTCTATCCAATTTATTTTGCCATCTTCGGGGTGAGATGCCTAGTACGCTAACCTGTAAAAAATATTATACTACAGGATACAGATATTATGCTTTTAACATATACAGTGGTTTTTCAGTTTGAAAAAACCTTGCCAAACATGTGTGATAAATCTCGTTTTGAA
This sequence comes from Anabrus simplex, assembly GCF_040414725.1. Lineage (NCBI taxonomy): Eukaryota > Metazoa > Arthropoda > Insecta > Orthoptera > Tettigoniidae > Anabrus > Anabrus simplex. The sequence goes on along the minus strand of NC_090266.1, from coordinate 349,796,375 downwards.
AATCGCAGTATTTCCCCTTCTAACTTCATGTGGAACCAAAAAGTATGGCATCTTCCCCCGATGTACTCTAACAACCGGACGGTCACTCGCAGCATTTCCTCAGCGCTACCCGTCTAACGGAACCCCTTGGATTAGAAAACCTCGTTTTCGACCGCATCGTACTAGGCTGGTGTATGGTTCACTAGCTCTACGTTTGCTATCTGAATATCGGCAATGGCTAATATGTTAAACAACGACGAATAAGTTACACAGACATTATTTTAATCTATGGAGAATCCGTTCGGAATGCAGCCAAAGCTCGCAGACGGTATGCATAGGAGTTTACAAACAAACGCCTGTCTTCTACACACCAGTTTCGCCGAACAGTATTAGTTTTTTCACAGAAACAACTTTTTATAGAGCGGAGTGCCTACAGGTGTATAAATTAGTAAGTTAATAATTTTTTCTGCATCTTTGGAGTATTTACAAATGCACCCTGTTATCGAACTTTGGTTAGTTAATATTATTAGTATTATTAAAATTCTCTGTAGACATTAAAATAGAATATTTTAGTTTACGAGGAAATTTTCGTACCAGTTTCTTCATTGCAGCCTATATAAATAATTCTGTTTCAGTATCTTTTCACTTAGCAAGTAGTGAAATCACTGGCATTATACTGGTAGCACTCACTGTAATGAACAGTGTAGGTTCATTTGAGAACATCTGAATTTATTTATGAGCTATGTGGATTTAAAGGACAAGAAGTGCTAATAAAGTAGCCGAGCAACCGCATATGAGTTGCACTTCGTGAAGAGAAACTGTCAATAAGGTTAGTAATTTCAGTGTATGAACACTTGGTTCTTTAAGCGAAGTAATACTATTAAGAGATGCATCATGGACACAAATTCATGAACTATTTTAAAATATTTTCTAAATAAAAGGAGAATCGAAGGAATTATGAGCTTGAGATTTCAGTAAACCTAGTTTTATTTGCACGTTCTCAATGTTGAATTCATCAACAAGGGGGTGATGGTGCGGGATATTATTAATATTTACAAATTATGATTTGAATAAGTAACACTGATTATGGCAACAGTGCCATTATCCAAGTCATTTGCCATTAAGTATAGTTCTGGAAGTTGTATCAGATCGAAAAGCGTTAACTGGCAACGAGGTCTCGAGTGCCATTAGTATCATTCTATCAGAAAATATGTACACATTATTACCTTCCCACACTCGTATCCTCAATTTAATAATGTCAATAAAAGATATCGACCATTGGGATGCGGACAAGCGTGGTATTGGTTTCGTCCAGCAATGCTGACGCCCCGCGTCCCCCGCCTACAATAAGTCAGTGGACCGTGAAAAGAGGAATGCCATTGTCAATTGCACTGTTGTGGTTCTTAGTTAACAAGTATCTAAACTGCTACATTGTGTTTGTCTCGTAGAAGTGACACTTTCTTTCCGTTATTGTTCGTGGGAAAAAACCAGTTGGACGCAGCAACAAGAAAAGACTGCATAATTCACTCAATACCACTTTAAAGGAATGTCAAGATAAACAATACACTGTTATACACACGGACACAGAATCACTTGGTTTGGAATACGGTCCGTGAGTAATTATAGCTTTCTGTAGGAACTGAAAGTTGTCAGTATTCTATTCAATGAGGTTGATAGATAAGTACAATAAGAATCATCTAAGGTAAGTAACAGAAACGACGGCCAATTATTGACCTACAGTATATGAAATATGGCCCGTGGATAGTCCTAATAATATAAAAATAACGCAGAGTATATCATTTTTGCCCAAACTCGTGATTCAGACTGGGAAGAGTCTTCTCGTAGCAAGACATCCGGCTCAATAATGTTCCTCTTGGCTTCCCCACTCACCTGGGCGAATCATTTACAGACCAAATAAAGGCAAATTCATTCGTCAAGCAATCGACCTATTACTAGGCAATGCCATATAAACGCACTGTTCCTAGTGATCCTGGACGTTCCTAGACTACGTAATAGCCTATATCTGGGTGGTTCAGCAGCCCCTTGCGATTTAATTTTATGCATCCCGTCACTTTTACAACAATTCTGAATTACATCGGTCCTCCCTAAACCGGGTAATATAATGAGATGTGTGTTTACGTGCTAGAAGACTGCAGGAATCGTGAACGCAACTGTTAAATGATTATTGGTACAACGAATGAACCTGTAAAACGAGCACACGTAGCTTACAAAAACGGGTGCACACATAGACCAAGAGCAGGTATTGTATAGACCGGAAACTGTGCGCTGCATGTGAAGCCTCGCAATAGCTCTCTTGGCAGGGGCGCGATGAGAATTGGGATAGCTGACAGTGTTCGAAGGTGTCCTAGCCACAGACCATCTCCCCATCCTCAACCAACGCAAATCAATACCGTATGTAACGTTACATAAGGCCCATGATAGGGCTAAATACACAAATCAGTATGTGTAGGCCTACGCAACCTTACCACATCCAAGAATTTTGGTGCCAAAATGAAAAATGAAGCAAATACTTACGTTGGATTCAAACCTAGCCGCCTCTGTGGTGTAGTAGTTAGTGTGATTAGCTGCCACAACCGGAGACACAGGTTCGATTCCCGGCTCCTCCACGAAATTTGAATTTGAAAAGTGGTACGAGGTTTGGAACGGGGTCCACTCAGACTCGGAAGGTCAACTGTTTAGAGGGTTTCGATTCCCACCTCAGCCATCCTCGATGTGGTTTTCCGTGGTTTCCTACTTCTCCTCCAGGCAAATGCCAGGATGGTACCTACCTCCTCAAACGTTGTATATCCCGACCCAAAGTCTCACGCTCCAAGACACTGCCCTTGATCTGATCAAGATAGGATCCCTCGCTGATTCAGAGGGGAGAGCCAAACCTGGACGGAAAATGGATTAAGAATGAAAGAAGCACACATCTCGTCATATTACTACGGTTTAGGGAGTGGGACCGATGTGTGTCAGAATTGTAATAAACGCGGCGAGATATATAAAACTAAATCGCAAGGGGCTCGTGAATCACCCGGTATATTGGAAACACAACTCCCGCTAGTATCTATATATTTTGTCGCTCAAATGATTTTAGAGAAACTGACCAGTACCAGATGAATATTTAATAATTGAAAACAGAGTGCAGCATGTTATGAATATATCCATGCAGGAATGCATGGATGGATGGATGGATGGATGGATGGATGGATGGATGGATGGATGGATGGATGGATGGATGGATGGGTGGATGGATGGATGGTAATGAGAGGCCACGATAATTTATTCCACAAATAATACCATTTCTGTGTTTAGTAGTATTGTTCTACCGAGTTCGACAGCTGCAGCCACTTACGTGTGGCCAGTATCCGGCGTTCGTGTGATAGTTGGTTCGAACCTCACTGGCGGCTGCCTTGAAGATGGTTTTCAGTGGTTCCGCATTTTCACACTACGCAAATGCAAATGCTGGGGCTGTACTTCAGTTAAGGCCACGGCCGCTCCCTTCCCACTCCTAGCCTTTTCCTCTCCCATCGTCGCCATAATAACTATCTGTGACGGTCCAACATACAGCAGATGGAAAAAATGTTGTGTTTTAATGATCCTTCCCCATCTTCCTTTCTAAGGTTTTATGGCATTTATGAAATCACTGTGGTATGACGGTCTGTAAAATTGTTCTGAACGGCGTAGAGACTGTAGGAAGAATTCTATTATTTATGAGTTCCTACTCATTACTACAGTAAAAAAGAATAAAAGTGAAGGGATGGTGATGAGGTGCCATCAAGTCGACGTCGACTCCTGTGGACTACATGGATGGACTGCCTCCAGATATTTCGGTCTTCAGATCCATCACATATCCACGTTGGATTTGATGCAGTCTATCCAGCTCAATGCTGGCCGCCCTCGTCTTCGAGACCCCTTCACATTCCCAAGCATAATAGTGTTTTCCAATGAAGCAGAGCCTCTCTGAAATAGGGTACGACAGGTATTTTCTTGTCAAGGGCCAATTTAACAGCTGAAGATATGCATGAAGCAAATATTTAGCAATCTGTGACACAAGATATTCAGTTAACCATCATAACGTGAAATAGAATTAGGCTACGGCCTGAAATCGACAGAATTTGATCCAGTCGTGAGCTCCAACATTCTACGAATAGAAACGTTCAGTATAATGTGATTAATGGTAAAAACCATTTCTGAATATTATTCCCAAGGAATCCAAAACTAGCATGCACAAGAAGATCAAAATGAAAACCCACATGAGGTTTCCCGTTAATTATTTCAAGAAGTCCTGTAATAATAATATAATGGCGTGAGTACTCCAAAGAGGCCTGGTGCAGGTCTTTTGAGTTGACTCTGTACAAACGACTCGCGCGTCTGTGAAGATGGATTTCTGCCTATGATGAATTCTAGTGATGAAGACGGAGCACACACCCAGACTCCAAATTACCAGATTTAAACAATGAACTTTAAAATCCGCGACCACGCCCGTTGTCGAACCCAGGAACCTTGGACGGATGGCCGGAATGCTTACCATTTAGCCTTGGTGCCTAAAAGACCCGTAATTCATTACTATAAATTTACATCGCAGACCGGTTCATAATTATCAAATTCTGAAGTAACTTACTCGTATGATACAAAATATTAAGTCCACACGTGAAAAAATCCGCCCCCATGGTCATAAAATATTAAGATGAACTGATCACATTCAGTAACAATTTATCAAAAATATAGTCGGAGCACGCGATAATTAAAGTGGTTCCGTTCAAGACGCATATATGAAGGATTAGCAATCCCTTAGTTAAATTTTGCTCACCTGGGTAGGCATTGTCCTCTCCGTCGCATCGTGTGACAAATCTCAACAGTTCATGCTGTAATTAACAACAACAGCAATAATAATGAGCCAAAATACACGAAAAGTCTTAATGTCCTTCTCAATTATAAATTCTGCTTCAAAATTTGAATTGATGGTCAAACGACTGTATCATAGACACCATATATCGTCAAACAAAATATACCATGGAGTTCACGCAAATCAACAACTATAATATCAACTCTCTCGCCCTTCTTCTTCTTCTTCTTCTTATTCTTCTTATTCTCTCCTTGACAAGGTGCGGTGTGTTGTCACTAGCAGTTGGAGATTTTTCCATGCTGATCGACCTTTGTCCGGTTGCGAAGCCTCGAATAAAGACTTTCCAACTATTATCGTTTACGATCGACCCACCTTGTCGGTACCCGACCCTGAGATTCCCTCCTGGTATCTTCCCCTCTAGAACCATCTTCTCCATGACTTCATTCCTCCTTGAAATATGGTCAAATTTTTGTCAAGAATGTTCGTTTGATCTTACTAATGAGTCTCTGCTTGATTCCAATCTCCTGAAGAACTGAAGCGGTTGTTCGGAATTCCGTCCATGGTATGCGCAGGACTCCACGGTAGATCCACATTTTTAGTGCTCCTATCTCCTACTTGTCAGCTGTTTTAACTGCCCTTGCCTTTAGCAGAGTACTTCACGATCGGAAATATCAGCGCTTCAATTTCGTATTTACGGTGACGGTCCTGGACCTCCATAGCTTTCCGAGTTTGGCAGTCACCACGCGGGCCAAGGTAAGGCGTCTACTTATCTAATCCCATCAGCCTCCTTTGTTCGAGACTAGAGTTCCAGATAGATGAACCTCCCCACCAACTCAAACCCAGCTACCCTACTCATATGTGGCAGGTTATTGTTTGCCGCGTCCACGATCATGACTTTCGTCTTGCTCTTGTTGATCTCGAGGCCTTACTCCTTGTTCGTTATCATTAGCCGATCTATGAGTATCTCCAGCTCCCTGACACGTGTGGTTATGATGAGAGTGTCATCTGCGTACCTCAGGTTTCTGGTAGTTTTGCCTCCCGGTCTGAATTCACTTTCCCTTCCAACCAGGACCTTCCTTACGGTGTGTTCAGAGTAGATGTAGTATAGTATAGGCGACAAAATGCATCCTTGCCTGACCCCTGCTACGGTTTCGAAGGTGCTGGAGAACATTCCCTTGACCCATACCTTCCCACGGTTTTTAGTCTACAGGGCCTTAATGGGACGTGTCAGACGATTTAGAACTTCCATGTTCTGAAGCATGTCCCACGAAGCCTCTAATTTCACGGAATCAAACGCCATTCTGCAGTCAACAACGTACAAGGCTGCCGGGATGTTGTACTCTCGGACTTTCTCTACGATCCGTCGAACGTCCAAGATCTGTTCGCTTGTGCCCTTGCCTCGCACGAAACCAATTTTCTCGTTAGCTATTTGTGGGCGAACCTTCGTATCGTGAGGGATAAGTGCCACAGTCCTTTAGATGTTGCAATCTGTTAGAGATCCTTCCTTGTACAGTGAGGAGGACTGCGCAAATTTAACTCTATCATGCTAACAACATCGTCAAGATGATATTCCAAACGGCAAAGAAGTTAGAACGTGTACAATGTCATACAACCCTATTTTAACTAAACCTGTACTAATGTAGAGAGAAAATGGTTGGCAATGACATCATGTCGAAACTTCCAGGATATAGTTTCATATTTCAAAAAATATCCAAATAATTTATACTAAGATTTATTCTAAAACACTCACATTGTTCTTGTCATAGTTAGAAAAGGAAATGCAGGTTTCTATTCGCTAAACGTACACACACAGGCAAATTTTATAACAGGTTTTGGGTAACCTCAACCTCAGTGGAGCGCAAAAGGCTGCCACTATCCTCTATTTGTAACTAGCCTTGTGGCTTCTTTTAGTTCTCTACCTCTTATCCTTTAATAATGAGAATTTGCTATACGAGCATACATAGGTGTGCATATACATATCGACATACACTTTCAATATAGACTGTTGTGCCGTTAAGTACTCCGTCTGTAAGCCTGTGGGGAAACAGACTCTTCGCCTTGTCTCACTCCACTTCTCTTACCCTCCGTGGTTGAGTCCATTATTTTTCTAATTAACCTACTCCCCTTCATCCGTCACATTGTCCTAACACTGAAGTTGGTTTTTGGGAACACGATCATGCATAGAGTTAATTTATATCTAGGTCTTTATCTCCACATTCCAAGTACTTGCTGCCATTGTTCATATCTGCTCGTACAGTCACGATGACAAGAATTTCGGGTAAGAAAGAAACCGGCAACATTTGGGCGAAGATTTTGGCCAACCCTGAGGATGAAGGAGAAGTAACCAAGACAAGGCCACGTGTGTCTGTCTTCCAGGAGGTGTGGCTTGCGACGTTGCGCACTCAGAGGCCACTCCAAACTCCATTTTTTCGGGAAATGATTAAGATGTTTCTATGGTTAAACATTCTGGATACACAAGCTTTTCCTAATTAAGGAAAACAATTCATTAACTGTAATTTCATTGCGATGAAGTGCGCACGATTTAATCCCACCCCAGTAAGATATATGTCATTTAATTGTTTGATCAGCGCTGACAATAACTTCATACGAACGGTTTTTCAAACGCCATTGTGTCTCTGACAATCATAATTATTTAATGCCAGGTTATCAGTATCAGTATTAGTAGTAGTAGTAGTAGTATTTAATAGGGCCTTTATTGACGAATGTAAGGGTCATTCTTTCTTAAAGTGTTTGAGTGCGATGCCATTTGATAATGAAGTCAAAGTCGAGTGACATTTCAGCCAGACCTCGCACACAAGAATTACAAAGAAATTTGAGAATTTGACCCTCAATGAGTTGACGTACACATTACGTCTGTTGCCTTGAAGGAAGAATGTGATTCCTCCCTTCATTCCCCTCTCCATTCATTGTTGAGCCAGTGGGACGTGTGGGCAGGCGGGCAAGCAAGTACCTTCCCCTCCACGTGTGTTTCGTTTTTGCTAGATATCTTCCCACTACCGTTTTCTCTACCTCCATTCTCTATTCAGATGTGTGCTTGTGTTAACGCGTCTGATGGATGTCACCAATGAGAGAGAGTGTGTACTGGGTGGTTCTGAAGGCTGTACTGATTTCTTGCCGGAAATTAATATTTCTGGCTACGAGATACTAAAGATTTCGAGTGTACCAGCAATCACACTAACTATGTTCATGTCTGTTACTTCCAACGTATGAATAAGATATCTTTATTCACACAACTTCTGGGCCTGTAAAGTAATGTTGGCCTGAAAACCGACCGTTGCAACTGTAATTTAGTTTGAGAATACAGTCCTTTCTTAATTGATAAATGTAATGGTAATAATAATAGACTTCGAGATAGGCTAAAGTGTCAAAATAATGTCTCAATATCGTTATTGAATGAGATGGAGGCCTATCACTCTTCTTTGTGGCATTTAAACGCACTCAAATGCCATAGACCTCAGCCGGAATCGAACACTTCGCGTTAGATACTGTCAAACCATCCTTGCAACTGAGGACGATAAATGTGTGTGTGTATGTCAAGCGTGAGATAGAAATTGTAATACTGTAGAAGTATTTTAGAGAGGAGTTTGTTCTCTTATTGACTGATGATTATTATTATTCACATCCTCTGTCACTCAGTCCATATACAGTATTTTATTTTCATTTTGAAGCCCAGTATCCATTTTCCTTGCTATCATATTGTTTGTTGTGGTGATGAACATCATTCCAACTGAGAAAATTACTTTCAGAATTCCAGTACCAGTGTTAATTAATCATGTAGAAAAACATAATTCAAATGCGGCATGGCATTTGCATACCAATAACGCGTGTCGCTTTATGCGAGATGAGCAATACATTCATCGACGAGGTAACAATAGCCTTCAGAATGTAATGCAGTTTGTACTCCATTTTCTCCCATCGCACAACTTGTAATTCGTTTAAGTGTGGATGTGTGCTCACCAGTAGATAACCTTGATAAATTGGATCGTTTACCAAGTTGGTATGCCTCTAATTAAATCCCTGAGTTTGGGGACAATTTGTGCGCTAGTTGCATAGGTGGGGAAACATTCGAATACTGACGAGGATTTTTAAATCCCGCTAGCATGCCGAGAATATCAAATATACCCAGCTAATTTATGTATGGATAGCAAAGAAGAGAATTCAACAAAAAGTTACATGAAAACATATTTAAACTGACGATGTGTTCTGTTACAAATATTGGCATGAACAGCCGTATGCTTTTGGGAAACGGAAACAACAAGATCCGCGAACATAACGTCAACTAGACTGGTCGACATGAATGTGTGTTAGTAAATAGCTTCAAAATACGTGACGCCTCTTGAGGTCCATGAACTTCAGGTAGGTAGACATCTTAGTATTCCACTGTTCCTCTCAAACACATCATAATTTGTCATATGTTCGTACAGAATACTTGATAACACTTGTGACACCCGAAAGTCTGTGCAAAAGATAAAGTGATTTATTCTACATTGCAAGAGTTGAACATCTGGTGACGGAATTTTCTGCAATATATGGGTAGTGGGAAATGAATGTCCAATAAAAGCCTTATATGGTTCCGTTCAGTGTGAAAAAAATAACTTGTAATTCATCCTGTAATTTTGACATTCATTCTTTTCAGTATGGCATACCGATGAGGTAAGGTCGTAGCTCGTGAACCAAGGGCAACGGCTGAGTGGCCTATTAAGTGTTTCTGAGAATCAGGATACCATTTGCTATGGAAAATGACCGGGCATCTCGGATATATTCCGAGTCATGGCCCTCCTTTTGCTCAGGCAGCTAGGACTATAGAGTCCAACGCTGCCCCTAACCCGTTAGAAGAGCGTTCCTCACTGGTACTATGTGCAAGATGGGTAGCAGCAAGCTTCACAGAATTTTTACCAAGCACATTAAAAACGTCTTAAGCAAGCCTCAGACTTATGGGTGTTAGGGTGTCCCTCTTAATATTGACAGGCGAGGGACACATTGGAAACAACTTGCCAAACGAAATGCAACTGTATGGGGAACTGTTAAATTTATGGGGCTTCTGGAAGCAAGAAAGTAGATGTTTGTTATTTAAAGGGTCATCGGCCCAAAGGAAGTAGAACTGGCTGAGTCAGTCAAGGGGATTTGTCAGGAAATATTAGGACTTAATGATATTCGGGTAGGGGGAGTAACGAAAAAGAGGTAGGTGATTATAAAGTGTTCTTAACAGGAGTCAAAATACGGAAGGGCAGAGTGTAAGGTAGAACTCTTCATCAGAAATATTATTGAACGCACCATAGTTTCTGATAGGCACGTAATGACGTGGGTAGACAAACATTGTCTCAGCCTAATCAGCATGTGAGGATGTGGATGAACCACTAAGTGAACTGCTGAGGGTCAACAACAAAGAGAGCGGGGTGCTAACGGGCAACTTAAAGCGACAGTTTGGCAGAGAACTGAAGGATATAATAAGGTGAGGTAAATGTGGGGAAGGTGGGGAAACTAATAGAAATGGGAAGCGTTTGTTGAACTTATATGCTAGTATAAGATTGGTAGTTACGAATACTTTCTTCACTCATAAGGCTATTCACCGATACATTTGCGAAGGTATGGGTACCAGATCCATTATAGACTAGGCCCTATATCACACCTGCCTTCGAATTCAGGAAACTCTGTTAGGTATATGCGGGTTTTCCGGGGAGTTTTTTATGGTACAGACCACTATCTGATCTGTAATGAGCTGAGTACCTCTAGGCCTAGGATAGAGAAAAAGAAAAATGTCCGCAGACAAATAAGGTTAGAAAATCTTCAGAGCGAAACAATTAAACATGGATATGATAAGTGAAATTTACAAACAATATACAGTAATCAGGTTCAAGATATAGAAAGAGAATGGGTGAGATACAAAGCAGTTGTAGTAGATACAGCAAGGGAAAGTCTAGGAACTGGTGTGTGTAAAAATGGGATAAAGCAAACATCATGATGAAATAAGGGCAGCTTGTAAACGTAAACGAGGTTGCATGATATAAGGCTCCAAGCAAGTTCTGATGAGGAGAGGGAATTGCACGTAGATGAAATAAACGGGGCGAAACTAATAAGTGTTGAAACCAAGAAGAAGTCATGGGAAGATTTCGGTAATAACCTCTAAGGACTTGATCAAGCGGCAGAGGAACCCCTCTGGACAGTAATAAATAATCTTAGAAAGGGAGGGAAAAATGTTATGAATAGTATTTTGGGTTAATGAGAAGAATTCGTAGTAGATCCCGGGGAATCACTGGGCAGGTGAAAGATATATTTTGAAAATCTTCCCAAAGTAAATGGAAATGTCTCTGTTGATTTTGGTGGACAACCGAGCTTATAGGGAAACGGGCAATGATGTTAATGAAATTACGATTGAGGAAGTGGAAGGACTTGTAAATAAATAATTCAATAGAAATTGATGCAAGTAGATCTTAATGGGAAGGCAGGGATGAAAGGGCTTCATAGAGTAATCAGATCAGCATGAAATATTAGAAAAGTACCTTCTAATTGGACGAAAGCAGTAATTGCACCTATCTAAATGCAAGGGAACAGGAAGTATTGTAACTATAGCTATGCTAGTTACAACGCCATCGTCTGTTCTGAGTGTAGTTGGCTCAATAAAGAGGGAGGATGGCATTCAATTGAGGCATGTTAAAACATAAATTTGAATGACTTATGATACGTAGTGATGTACTGTCTAGGGATTTCATGCAACAGGATTATTCAACATTTAATTTATGTAGATATTTTGTATTCGTACAATACCCATGACAGATGTTATATGCAAATTTTATACAGTTTTCATAAGCAAAGTAAAATACATTTATTGATGTCTGAAGAATGATTTCAATGAGCATGCAGATGCACAGAGAGGACTCAAGTTCTGAACAGGTCAAGGTGAGCTACTTCTAAGTTCTTTACCCCCAAATTGCTTTGTCCAGTGTTCCAAAGCTATTTTCAGAAAGAGTCCTCAGTGATAAGCTAAGGAAGTTCCCATTGTATATATGCCAATATTATTCATCCAGAAGAGGTACAATAAATCGCCTGGGCTACTACAATCGAGATAATGAGTTACTAATGAGAGCCAGTGACGTCCAGCCTCTGTTCACGTTCCTAAAGGATTAGATAAAATCCTTATTTCCATTTGAAGATAAATTCTCCGGGTTCCTGCCGATGATTTTAAATCAAGGGTTGGCGATATATCAAGTACACTTTTAACACTGTACGGCACTTCTGAAGGCCTACCTGTGCCACTAATGGGGGAAAGCGCGGGTGATATTATAACGAGGTAGTTACTATGCTACTTTCTTCAGGAATATCTGTTTGGTGCCCATCGTGGGCGATATCTGAGGTGGACGGTACAGCTATCGGGAGGCAACATACAAAGGGTTGACTGTACTTTCGAGATATGTCATTGATATGTAAGCCAACCAATGTATTCACCTCTATTGGAATAGTTTAATGGTATTGCTCTAACACTTATACGATGATTATTCACTCAGAGGTTCTTGATCTAGTTAGACGGATTATGATCAGATCAAGTTTTATGACTACCCTTGATCTGCTGTGAATCACATTTCTGCTGGTCTTTCACTGAACTGACTTATCCGTATCTAATGTCCTTGCGCATTATTATTATTATTATTATTATTATTATTATTATTATTATTATTATTATTATTATTATTATTATTTATGCATCTCCCATCGATGAGATTTGAAAATTCTTATCCCCTATTTCTGATCGTTTTGCAGAGTCATGGCCGGTGGCATATGTGTACCTTTATTTCTTGAAGTTGGGCATCGATATTTAAAGATCTTTGCTCGTGTAGAAATTGAATATTATCATATTATTTATGGATTTGATATTGCTCCGTGACTTATTTAATTTCGGTCATGAATATTATGATATGTGATTCGTGGATAACGTTATTATTATATTGTTTACTAACTAATTTATTCATGCTTTCCCCTGAATTTAAAATACTTGGTTTGAGAACTCAATATTCGGTTCACCTTTCCATAATTAGTATTACCCTGTATAATCGAGAATGATTCAGTGAATTATTTAAACGTTGAACAAACAATCTGTCGGATAATTATTTTAAAATGTTTTTATGTTTCAAGTCAAATTTTTCTTGTTATATTTTCTTAAATCTAATTAAATTTATTTTACTCGACAATGAATTCTTTATATCAGGAAAACATTACTAATTTCATTATTGAGATCGTCCATCGATTATTTCCATTTACTTTTTTATAAGTAATATCTTGCACTCAGCGCGCTCTCCCTCTCTCTGGTAATCATCGGGTATTACTGAATCATTTTAGTTTAATTATTTCTTGAATGGTAACTATCTGACTCATTAAATCATTTTCCACCACGACACACGGTGATCAGTACTCCAAGAATATTATTGCTGCGCGTCGAATAAACGAATCAAGCTGTTAATATGAAGGCAGGGATGAAAGGGCTTCATAAAGTCATCAGATTAGGATGGAATATTAGCAAAATACCTCCTAATTGGACGAAAGCAGTATTTGCACCTATTTAAAAGTAATGGAACAGGAAGAATTGCAACTACAGCTATCATAGTTACATCTCCATCGTCTGAGACGATCCGTCTGTGGTCTCATTATTCAGAGACACTCAGAGCACGAGTGTAATATAGCAGCCCGTCGTATGTACAAACGGCCTGAATGTATGTCGTTAAATAAAACGACAGCATTCCACGGATGTTCACAGTGTGATCGCCGGAATGACATTTCAAATCTTCCCATTATCCTTCTGGGAGATTAATACTCTTGTTAGACGCAATATGGCAATTTTGGTGTGAACATGGAATCAGCGAGTTGTTGAGGTCACGATCGTTTGTGTGGACAGTTCAGGGTACCGATTTGAAAACTAAACCTAATGCCTCATTACAGGAAGAGTAGATTTTTCAGACAATTTAATATCAAGGAATGTTAAGCATTCTATCCTTTATGTTGGAAGAATCGATCAGTAACCGAGCACTGAACGTAACTCTGAACGAACTGTATGTAGACACTCATTTCAGTACTACCTGATTAATAAAACATACAGTTGCTCATTAGTTTCTAGGAGTGGTAATTTGTATCCGAGGGTTTTAATGACAGATGTGTATAACGGAGAACTGATAGCTTCTGTTGAAAATTATTGTTTTGGGACTTTATGTTTAAACTCCGGACAAGTACTGGATTGGTAAGCTGAGGGACGTCATCGACTTGCATGTTGGCCAAGCCAAAGATTTTTCATAATGGAAAGTTACAAGTGCTTAGAAATCTATGTAGAACTATAGCTGTAGTGGATTGAGATCTTGATATTAATACTGAGTTAAAGCTTGAATTTACCTCGGATAGGTGCTATGATAGTGAATTTCATGCAGAGCAAAACTGCTTCATTACCTACGTTAAGTACAAATTAGAGTTAGTGCTAGGAATAAAATACGAAAACCGCACTGTTTATCAGGCTAAGTTAAGTGGATGGAGTCGATTACTAGAATACCCCAGTCAAGGGATAATCGAATTAGTTCTCATTCCTTACTTTAAGTAGAAATTAGAGATACTACTAGGAATAAAATACGAAAACCACACTGATTATCAGGCTAAGTTAAGTGGATGGAGTCGATTACTAGAATGCCCCAGCCAAGGGATAATCGATTTAGTTCTCATTCCTTACTTACCTACTTACTTGTCTTTTTCACGCTAACAAGTGTACTTCTCAAAGAGCTCGCGTCCCTTGCACAATGCCGTGGGGCCGTATTGACTATGCAATTAGGAGGACCTCAATAAAAGTATCCCTGTTTCAAGGCATACCTATTGTAATCCTCCTCCCGTGACACTCATAATAACTTACTTCCTCATATCACTTACTACCTTACGTATCCTACAGTGGCCATTGTAATATAATGATAAATGCTTTTTCACTTGATTTTATGAGCCGAGTTTCAATCAAAACAGAATTTGAGCTCTCTTGGACGTAGTTTCTGATCGATTTGCTAAACAAATTATCTAAGAGACTTGATTCACAGGGCGTTATTTACATATTGGAAAAAATGGTATTTGTTTGATACAGAGTATATCTACTTAACTCTTGTTCCAAAAGTCAAGAATGCATACTGTATTCAGTTTTATATTCCTCATTCGCCAGTACGTAAGTTTGGCCCGACCAATACACTGTGCATGGGTGTTCTGCTAAGAATGATTATGAGTACTTACTCTTAGCCACGAACTGTCCTACCCGCTACTTTAACACCCATGGCTACATCCCAAACGGCTCTCAGTTTCGCCACTCGGCTCTGAGGTGTAAGCATTTTGTATCATTCCAAACGGCTCCCGTCCATTGTCAACACACACATCTTCTTATCAAAATATGCTATCTACATTCATGAAAACGCTGGAATATAGAATGGTTAAACTGATGTTGCATGTTATTGCTGAAACATTGTTATACTTGCCGTTAAGAAACAAACCCCACATTTCTTTCGAGATGTTCGTATCGTTAGTAACCAGAGCGTCCTGAACGTTTTTGTATACATTTGGGTAGTTTAGTTTGGCAGTTTGCATAATGCAGTTCTTCTATTAATAAAATTGATATCGTCTGTCGTGACCATATTTAAATTAGCAGGTTCAAGTTCACCTCATATAAACTCACCGTCTTTCGTTCAATAAGACTTCTATTGTTCCTCCCAAAACACTTTCATCTGAATGGGAGTTGTTATATCGATGGCTTACTTCTAAAAATTAATATCTCCCAATGCACTTCCTATCCATTACCTTCCTTAAGACTGGTCACGCCTCCCAGCCACATATGGATGTTCAGTCCATCAGAACAATTTTCGTTGTGTTCATTTCCCTACGGTTAAGTGTAAAGGAAAATGGACCTTAAATACGTTAAACTGTAGAAGTGCTTAAATTTGACATGAAGACAACATCTCTACAATACGGTATGGTAAGGTCCATTTTCCTGTACACGTTTGCACAGGAAAATGAACACTACGAAAAAGGTTCTGATGGATTGCATATAAATATGTGTGTGACCGGGCGAGTTGGCCGTGCGCGTAGAGGTGCGTGGCTGTGAGCTTGCATCCGGGAGATAGTAGGTTCGAATCCCACTATCGGCAGCCCTGAAGATGGTTTTCCGTGGTTTCCCATTTTCACAGCAGGCAAACGCTGGGGCTGTACCTTAATTAAGGCCACGGCCGCTTCCTTCCAACTCCTAGGCCTTTCCTATCCCATCGTCGCCATAAGACCTATCTGTGTCGGTGTGACGTAAAGCCCCTAGAAAAACACATATATATAAATATGTGGCTGGGAGGTGTGACCAGTGTTAAGGAATATAATGGGTAGGAAGAACACTGTAACATACGAGGTTTTAGAAGTAAGCCGACGATATTCTAAATGTTTATCAAAAATCCACTTGAAATAACTTCACGCGTCGTTCACTTATACCATTCCACGTCATGAGCGAAACGTATGCGGAAAGGAAACGCAAACTCTTCAATTAGGAACACTTCCTTACAAATAGAACGTACCATACGTTTCAACCGACTAAACTTCAATTCCCATCATGAGCGAGGGTAGCGTCTAAACACAAACATTCGTCAGAATGGTGTTGCTTTCACTCCTGTAACAGATATATGGCGGCATAGGTATCAGATGTCTACTTGTAGACTAGACGATGATAGATGATATTATTGGACATGTAATTTTGTTTCCACCAAACTTAGGAAACACCTCTTGCACCTTGTTCTTGTGACACCTAGTGTAGATTACTTGAAGTAACAGCCAAGATAAATTTTATGTCCCGGACTTCCTAGTTTATGGGTTAAAGGACAATGATGACTGAAATTACGCTTAAAGAATTGTAAGGGCTGTTAAATAAATAAATAAATAAATAAATAAAGCAGTAGAAATTAATGGAAGTAGAGCTTCATGGGAATGGAGGGATGAAAAGGCTTCATAGTGTAATCAGATCAGCATTGAATATGGGGTAAGGTACCTTCTAACTGGACGAAAGCAGTAATTGCACCTATCTAAAAGAAAGGGAACAGGAAGAGCTGCACTACAGTTACCCTAGTTATAACCATCCTCTCTTCTGAGTGTAGTTGCAATAATGAGAGTGGCATTAAGTTGAGGTCAAGTTTTAAAACGTTATTTTGAATGACTTATGCTACGTAGCGATGTACTTTCCAGGGATTTTCTGGAATAGTATTACTTGAACATTTAATTTACGCAGGTATTTTGCAATCGTACAATACCATGACAGATGTTAGATGCAATTCTTTTACAGTTATCATAAGCGAAGCAAATTACATTTATTTAGGCCTGAAAAAATATTTCAGTTAGCATACAGATACACAGACAGGACATAAATTCGTAATAGATCGGCCTCAAAACAGAATAGGGTAACATCTGAACCATCACGGTTCAAAGGGAGAGTTGAGAATGGTTACAATTAACTGTTGTCCTATTTTAATACAGTGTTCGTAATAATATTATTTTGCTCAATCGTCTTGCTGTATTAAAGTAGGATATTTGAATATACGTTTTCATTTCTTTAAAGTAAGATTTCCCTCACAGTCATTCTGGACAATATTCGAGGATGATAATAATAATAATAATAATAATAATAATAATAATAATAATAATAATAATAATAATCACTGCATTGTTTTAATTAGAAATGAAATAATATTTCAAAATCAATGGAAAATTTTATTTATGATAAATAAGGCAAGGATGGGGAGTGAGAACTTCTCAATTCAAAAGTTATATCATGTTGACCTTCAAGACTGAAACATTTACTATAAATATGTTTTTAATAACGGTAAACAGAAGGAGAATACTATATGTCAAATAAAAATGAAGCATTCGGAGTTGTGAAGGTAAGAAATCCATCTCACACATAAACCAGGATTTATAATATTTGACGGCTGAAACCGAATAATTTCAGACGGTGTTAAAACATTTTTAAAAATTCGTAGAATAATTTCAAAGAATCGATAATAAGTTTAAGCTAACTTACATACAGAAAAAGAGACCCCAATAGGTCGAATCTGGGCAAATGGGCGACTAAATATAAGGTTCTATAAAGAAATCCATTACTTTTTGGGTTTACATAGTTAATCTATAACTGACAGGTTTTTCAGTGTGCGTTCACAAGATAACCACAGATGACAAGCTGCCGTAATGGCTGACTGCAGGTAAGTCTAACACGGCCGATGAATAATCTCCTAAAAATTGTGAAGCAAGCTATTCATAGACTCAAAGCACAGCTAGGTAAGGACAAATGCTCCTTTACCACGCAGCTTAAAGTTTTAGTATGATTTGAATACAATAGTTGCTTTTAGTGGGGTTATGAAATCCACGATAATAATGATAAAATATGGAAATAAAA
This sequence comes from Anabrus simplex, assembly GCF_040414725.1. Taxonomy (NCBI): domain Eukaryota; kingdom Metazoa; phylum Arthropoda; class Insecta; order Orthoptera; family Tettigoniidae; genus Anabrus; species Anabrus simplex. Next base: position 349,778,103 of record NC_090266.1, on the reverse strand, counting down.
TAATCATAATTTTCGAAGTAAATTTCAACCAAATTGGTAATAATAAAAACAGTAAGTGTAATAATAGCACTTAATAACAACTAAAATGATGTTACGCATGGTTTACGACTTAACATAGCTGATTCTGTCTACAGTACCTGATAACAACGGTTTGATTTAGCGTTCTCCATCGGAGACTTTAAATCTCATTAAAAGATCGGGAAGTGCATTATACATAGAAAATTTGAACTGGAAGTAGGTTTAATGAGATGAGTGTGAACTTATAGGCTTGTAACCGTTTCCCTGCCACTCAGAGTGCTAATTAATTAGAGGTACGCAAACGAAGGGGCTACATTGTCATCCATTGTTCATTGTCATCTAGGTTATTGGACAGAGTTTGCATGCAGAAAGCGCACGATGCTGTTAGACGCCATGTACAACGTCACCAAAACGATTTAAAAAATTATTATTTTTTTGTTTGGAAGAACATATTAAATTGTTTGTAGGTATGGTTTAATTTTCAATAGGCCTACATGAGTTATTCATTTTTAAACTTAAGCGGTTTAAACATGGTACACAATTAGCTCACGCACTACTACGTTGTTGAATTCTCTAGAGCAAATTCTGATAATTTGCTGCATATACTTATCTATGCATTCACGATCAATGAGCATTGGATCAGAAAGGAAGCGATTGTGGTCTTCAGTGGAATAGAAAATTCTAACAGTAACCATTTTTGAAGTGAGTACAGGAATAAGTCTAAATCCCTGCAAATGTGAGGGCAGGCTCTCGACGCGCTATACCTTTTGTTACGTTATTTTTGAGAGGGAATATTTATGCTTCTGAAAGCAGATGCCTATTCAGATTCTCAATTGCTCCTCACTAGCTCGATTTATGCAACAGTAATAACTTGTGAATGATTGAGCACCTCCTGCGTTACATTGTGTGAAGCTGAATCAATAATTCCACCCGTCCGGGATGAGTTTGGTGGAAAAACGCTATCTGCAATGTCATTCAACTCTCATAATTTGAAAAATCCCTCGCCCTGACATTCTTCCTCTCGCCTGTATTTTGTCATCCGCCAATCCGCAGCTATATTACTTTCATGTTTCATTCTCACATTCTGTTTTAATATCTTCTTTACAATCCTCGACTGAATAATAATAATAATAATAATAATAATAATAATAATAATAATAATAATAATAATAATAATAATAATAATAATTGTTACGGAGATTTCCGTGGTAGGTAGAGGTGAAAGAAGGTGCGGGTGTGAATAGGTCTCCAACTACGGAATTAAAGTTAAATGTAAAATTTAACAAGGTTATATTTTCTTTGCAAAATCAAGAATTAACAAACATGGCAGGTACAGAGTAGCAAGGCAACAAAAGTACAATTACAGTATTCACAGAATTTGGGCTTCGAGCCCCGCGCTCACAATCCTTGAGCAATCAGCTCAACTTTACGATATACAGTATTCAACAAAGGGGCCGAAAACCCCATTCACGCCCAGGAGCACTTGCTCCAAATTACACAGAGAAGCCTCCTCGAGGCATACAACACACCATTTTTCAAGAAGGAGCCACCCGCTCTCAAAATTTAAGCCTATCACAAGGCCACACCTAACTCGACTTTCAAGCTGTCCTCAAGGGACATAGACACAGGGGTAAAATACCCAACCTACTGAGGCCTATTAAGAAAAGAAACCTGAAAATTACAATGGCCTCTAAAAAAAACCAACTTGAGAGGAGGCGATCATGCACTCCTAACACACTTTATTTAAAACCTACTTGGCACTAGGCCGTTAATGCAAGGGCTAATCCCATACTACAGAGGTGACTTCAGAAAAGAACAATTTACATTATATTAACGAAGAATAGGTTGAGAAAAATAAGTTCACCTCAAAACAATATGATTGGGAGCTCGAGAGGGTTAAGCACTCTCTATCCCGATATGCAGTTTAAAAGATGAAATAGATACAAGTTTCTTTACATTTTAAGGAAGGTTACATAATGGAAAAAGCTTCGGACCCGCCCCGAGAGTTAAACTGCTGAGCTAGCAAAGAAAGAAGTTATTAATTGGCCATTACCTTGTTGTTGACCGCTGCCGAAGAAAGAGGCGCTTCCCGCCCCCTGCTATGTACTTTACACACTGAAAGATGGAACAGAAGTGGCGCAGAGACCCTAAAATCAGCAGTTTATATACTCTCGCGGAAGGTTCTAGGCGTTAGGGGAATGAGAACACCCGCCCACAATCACTTTATTGGAGAATAAAGAGAAACCCCTACACAAGATGAAGAAGAAACACATTATTGGTGGAAAATTAATTTCAGAAATTCGGGATTGGCTAGATTTAAAACAAGGGGAAAGAAAGGGGTAATATTGCCAACTTAACCAAGAAATTTAACAAAGAACAAACTTTTGAAATAAAATTTTCTCCAAAGAACAGTTCATTTTCTTCGCACTAGGGTGCACTATTGTAGTTCTTCAGTAGTGTCCTCTAGAAGAGAAAGTTCACACTTCTTACTTCAAGCAAAACAAAAACACATCAAAAATGACACAGTTCTAAAACTCCAAAATTTACAGGTAGTGACATCTTCTGAGAAAGTAGAAAATTAATACCGTCAATAAAGTTCAGACTTCCTCCAGCAGAGGAGTTTCAACTGGCGCACCTTTTGAATTAGCGGCGTGGAGGTGTACCGCCCGGTACAATAATAATAATAATGTTCTTGTGATACATACAGCTCGTTAAGAAGTTAGGATTTCTGTGACGATTATTGCACAACCGCATGGCCTTCGGATATTGAAATACCACTTGGTCAATGTGAAGAACTTCTCAGTTCGATTGTTTGGTTTACTTGACCTGAAAATAGTAATAATTATTATTATTGTAGTCATTTCTACAGGTATTCATAAACTTTGAATTATTCATGGACAATACGTTTCTCAGCTCTTCGTCAACCATATTGCTTGGAATTCATGAAAAATGTCAGTGCCTCTTATATCAACCATTCTTATGCACGTGGCTGAATGGAGACTGTTCAACAGTGGTCCGAATGTACGATCTAGCAAAAGAAATATATAAGAATCTAATATTTGCTCTAAGTATGTAGTAAATAGGTCTTTTAATAATAAAAATAAAATAATTGATGATTTCTTATAAAGAAATCCATTACTTTTTGGTTTTTACATAGTTCATCTATAACTGACAGGTGTTTCAGTGTGTCGAAATAAATGTAGAAAATGCCTTACAAAATACTATCGCATTTATCGTCTGAAGAGTTTATGAACCCCAAACACTTATATCACATGACAAATCGGAATATGAATATTGTACAAAGGATTTAATTCAATCACTATCACTAGGCACATCTGTAAGCAAACATAACACTTCAAAAGTTTGATTTTCTTGTAAAAGAATTAACATGTTCATAATCCAGACCATGATTGCAAAATTTAGACAAGCGAGACATTAAATGCAAAACCAGTGGAAAACTATACAACGAATTCGGCTTCCTCGGAAGAATTTTAGAAAACTCGTAACGTTCTTCTCGGTAGAATTTATTCGAGAGCTCCTATTTTAGCCATATTCATTATGTGCGTTGAATTTTTATCATTTGCGTCCAATTCTAGTACTGCTTCATGACACTAGGGATTGCACTCCAAGCTCAAGACAGTTGTCAGTACTCCCATGACTGACTATCGTCTCTCGAATGCGTGTCGAAAGTGACAGATCTGAAGAGATAATTATCGGTTCCAGGCATCAGGCACTGGTAGTTTCCTGAATCAGAAGATATAAATTTTAACAACGTAGTTATGACACCGTTGGCAAGAGAGTATGATTAATCATTGGACGGAAGACATAGGCAAGACTCTGTATAAGGTAACCCATGATCTACACGTTTTGTTTGTCAAGGGTGAAGTAAAACTTGTTATTTCTTTTGTGTATTACTTGAGAAATTCTTAACAGAACAGTTCGAGCAACAATGTTATTGACCACTGTCAATGATTTAGTACTGATTTCTAGTGAAAATGTTTATATAAATATCCCTTTATATCTAACAATTTACCGAAAGATTCAAACGAATCTTTGTTCACACCTCTGGATATTTCCAGAATGGGTTAGAATTATGGTATAGTATTAAGACCAATTCTTCTCCTGTATATGTTAGCATTATCCCAACTACCTAGGTATAACTTTAATTTTTCAATTGTAAGCATCGGAAGTATTACTAGTATTTTATTATCCTAAGGATTTAGAAAGACTTGGAGATGGTTCAGTTGTATATCCATGATTATAGTCATCAAAGCAATAAATGCACTGGTAAATGCCTATAATGACAACAAAATATATATTTAGAAAAGACGCATGAGAACAATAGCATTTGTTTCTATTTATTAATGTTCAGGAAAGAACGCCGAATGCTCGTAAGGAATGTACATATGCAAAGGTGATTGTGCTCGTTTAGGTCTGAAGATAAGTGACGAAATATGTTCATGTAAAGCCTGACTAATCAATGAATGTAGATTCATTCAAAAACTCTAATTGTGTGAAAATAATAAATTACTTAATTTTTATGGAGAACTTTACAAAAGTTTGTTGATCATTCAGTTTATTTAATGGGTACTTGTTCTTGAAGCTATTATTATTATTATTATTATTATTATTATTATTATTATTATTATTATTATTATTATTAAATAATAATAATACGATTTTTAATATTATTTTTGTAGTTGTTGTAATCATCCATTTATTCTTGTTTTTTTTCAATTTCTTTGGGTCAGCAGTGTATATTTGACCCATGTTTACGGCTGGATGGCTTTCCTGGCGCCAACTCAATGTTGTGTTACGTTAAGTGCTTCTGTGGTACCTGATAGTGTATTATGTTGTATGTAGATGGAGGCATGCTTGTTATAACGAACAAGAGGTAGGAACAATCCTCAAAATACCCAGTCTGACTGGAAATCGAACTCAGGTCCCTTGAAACTCAAGACCAGTACGCTGACCGTTTATCCAAGGTGCCGGGCATAACAACACAATAAAGAATAACAATGCCATTAATGGTTTGCACTTAACGTCCCTTCATTGGCAATACCGTTTTGAGGGTCAGCGTTTTCCCTGACATGGCGTTACTTAACCTGTCAGCAAGTGTACTAACACGAATGTGTGATGTAGGAACACTGCTAACCGTAAAACGTCAAAGGTTTGGTGGAAAGGTAAAATAATTCCACCCACGTCTCCTTTCAAAATAACGCATGTGAATTTTGCGAATTTTGTTTGGGTGACATAATATTAATGTCGTTGTCAGTTCATAATTCTACTTATTTTCGACCCGGTTTCTTAGTTATTATTAATTATTTACAAAATGCTGGACGTCTTATCTGTAGCTTGAAAATGTTTTGTATTACCCCACCGCGCTTTATTGAGACATTCATTTTTAACAATTGGCTTTACGTCGCACTGTCAAAGATAGGTCTCATGGCGACGATGGGATCGGAGAGTGTTAGGAGTGGGAAGGAAGCTGCCTTGGCCTTAATTACGGTACAGCCCCAGCAATTGCCTGGTGTAAAATTGGAAAACGACAGTTAATCATCTTCAGGGCCGCCGAAATTGGGGTTCTAACTCACTATCTCCCGAATATAAGCTCACAGCTGCGCGCCCCTAACTGCACGGCCAATTCACTTGGTTTGAGAGATTTATTATCGGAATATATATCACTAGAGGTTGAGGCATTTCTTTATTATTTATTTATTTATTTATTTATTTATTTATTTATTTATTTATTTATTTATTTATTTATTTATTTATTTGTGATTTGCGATTTGTGATTTGTGAGCCTGTAAATCACCATTGTCAAGAAATTTAGCTTTGAACAGCTCAGTATTTTTATACAGAAATTAATTAATGTTAATAATCCAAGAGGAACAAAATTTGTGCCAAATTAACAAAGTGTATAGCCTTTTTAGTGCAGGGATTGCCCAAGGGCATGTTGGGCTCGCTAGTTTGGCAGCTACACTTCCCGATATATACCACGGCGAGTGAGTTACATACCACTGAGTGAGGGTTTTGCCTGTTTGTACTGATGAATCTCAACGGCTTAGGGATGAGAAAGAAACAATCGTTGCTTTGAGAAACGTACTGTCCTGCTATTTGCGTGGATTTGAAATGAAAAATCACGGAAAACCTTTTCTAGGATGACAGGAACATGATTCGAACGCACTTGAGAACCCAGCACGAAGCTAGCAACCACAATTATGGACGACCTGGAACACCCTTTTCTAATCTGTTTGGTACCAGATTAACTTTGTGATTGCTTCTTTGAAATGTAAGATTTTTATTATTCCAGTTAGAAGTTAGTTTGTGAAAATGGCTCGTAGATAAGTCACGGAGACGAATAGAATGTGAAATGTAGTAAATAAAGGTGATAGGTAGCTGATAAAAGGGATCCAGATTAAGATGATTTGTATATGCCTCATAACAGTGACATTGGGCATAATGACAACATTAACAATCTCAAATTCATGAATATCATATCCTTGTGAGCGATATTTTCCTAACTCCAAAAATATTGTTTTTGCGAGATCTGGAAAGGAACATATCGTCGGCTTACTTCTAAAACCTCGTATGTCACAATGTTCTTCCTACCCATTATATTCCTTAACACTGGTCGCGCCTCCCAGCCACATATTTATATGCAATCCATCAGAACCTTTTGTGTAGTGTTCATTTTCCTGTGCAGACGTGTAAGGGAAAATGGACCTTACCATGCAGTATTGTAGGGATGTTGTTTTCATACCGAATTTAAGCTCTCCTATAGTTTAACGTATTTAAGGTTCAGCTTCCTTTATACATTACCATAGGAACATGAACACAACGAAAATTTTTCTGATGGACTGTACATCCATATGTGGCTGGGAGGCGTGACCAGTATTAAGGAAGAAAATGGATAGGAAGTACATTGGGAGATACGAGGTTTTAGAAGTAAGCCGTCAATATTACCAATGCTCCTAGAGAGATTCGAAGATCGGAACAAAGTATTGTGAAATCAATGAAGGTTTGACGAAGGATGATTTAAAATTTAATGTGCCAGAGTCTTTCAATTTGTTATTTAACTTTTTAAGTAATGAATGTAATTCTTAAGCTAACCTATCAGGAGGGTGATTGTAGAAAGATAAAGTCAACAAAAACAAGCGAATTATTTAGGTACCTATATTGGAATTTTGGTACAAATGATCGAAACATATTACACTGCATTACAACTCATAATTCATTGTTACAACTAGTCACATGCGTTTTGAAAGACTCGTGTCCTTAATCAGATTTTATGACCGAAGAACAAGAACAGAAAGACGAGAGCATGAGAAGATCGCCCGCTTTCGTGAAGTTCTCAGTAAGTCGGTTAAATACACTGACTGACAGAGCAAATGCAACACCAAGGAGGAGTGGTTCGAAAGGGATGAAAGTTGGGGAAAAAACACAGACGGCACGGACGAATAATTGATGTTTATTTCAAACCGATATGCAGGTTACACAATGCGCACGGCATCGACTCAGTAGGATGTAGGACCACCGCGAGCGGCGATGCACGCAGAAACACGTCGAGGTTCAGAGTCAATAAGAGTGCGGATGGTGTCCTAAGGGATGGTTCTCCATTCTCTGTCAACCATTTGCCACAGTTGGTCGTCCGTACGAGGCTGGGGCAGAGTTTGCAAACGGCGTCCAATGAGATCCCACACGTGTTCGATTGGTGAGAGATCCGGAGAGTACGCTGGCCACGGAAGCATCTGTACACCTTGTAGAGCCTGTTGGGAGATGCGAGCAGTGTGTGGGCGGGCATTATCCTGCTGAAACAGAGCATTGGGCAGCCCCTGAAGGTACGGGAGTGCCACCGGCCGCAGCACATGCTGCACGTAGCGGTGGGCATTTAACGTGCCTTGAATACGCACTAGAGGTGACGTGGAATCATACGCAAGCGCCCCAAACCATGATGCCGCGTTGTCTAGCGGTAGGGCGCTCCACAGTTACTGCCGGATTTGACCTTTCTCCACGCCGACGCCACACTCGTCTGTGGTGACTATCACTGACAGAACAGAAGCGTGACTCATCGGAGAACACGACGTTCCGCCATTCCCTCATCCAAGTCGCTCTAGCCCGGCACCATGCCAGGCGTGGACGTCTATGCTGTGGAGTCAATGGTAGTCTTCTAAGCGGACGCCGGGAGTGCAGGCCTCCTTCAACCAATCGACGGGAAATTGTTCTGGTCGATATTGGAACAGCCAGGGTGTCTTGCACATGCTGAAGAATGGCGGTTGACGTGGCGTGCGGGGCTGCCACCGCTTGGCGGCTGATGCGCCGATCCTCGCGTGCTGACGTCACTCGGGCTGCGCCTGGACCCCTCGCACGTGCCACATGTCCCTGCGCCAACCATCTTCGCCACAGGCGCTGCACCGTGGACACATCCCTATGGGTATCGGCTGCGATTTGACGAAGCGACCAACCTGCCCTTCTCAGCCCGATCACCATACCCCTCATAAAGTCGTCTGTCTGCTGGAAATGCCTCCGTTGACGGCGGCCTGGCATTCTTAGCTATACACGTGTCCTGTGGCACACGACAACACGTTCTACAATGACTGTCGGCTGAGAAATCACGGTACGAAGTGGGCCATTCGCCAACGCCGTGTCCCATTTATCGTTCGCTACGTGCGCAGCACAACGGCGCACATCACATCATGAGCATACCTCAGTGACGTCAGTCTACCCTGCAATTGGCATAAAGTTCTGACCACTCCTTCTTGGTGTTGCATTTGCTCTGTCAGTCAGTGTATTTGTCAAATACTACGTATCCGGTACTCATCTAAGAAAGTTGATTAGATGCTTTCTCTTTTTAGATAATGTATTTATTTCAAGGTTTCCAGGAAAGGCAAACCTGGGAATCTACGGAGCACTCACACATATTTTCGCAGATGCACGTGTCGGTTATGTTCTAGATATAGAAGTGTTTGTAGGGAAGGACGAGAAACCTATTGAAAATTGGACTGCAAAGCATTTCTGAAAATTCTCGTGAACACTGTACAAGGGAGAAGAAGACGTAAGAACTGACTGCTTTTGCTCACCCTAGGAACACGTAAAATATCATTATACGACTGCCAAGCGTACCACGCTGGGAACATTGAAGCGTGACCGAAGACTTATATTGGAAGAAGAGAAGAAGATCTTGGGCCAAGACATTAATTAACCTGCATTCCTGTTTACAGACCAGCAGTTTATATAGTTTCGTACAACACCCACCAAACCCCACCAAAAGCCTCCTCTCCCGTTCCACCAAGTGTAATGACGACCAGTTTATGGTACGAATGAAAACCAAACTCCGACCTCAATCTGCACGGCAATGAGACCAAAGGGGATGTAAATGGTACTCACTAAATGCATGGAGGTAATTCTGTATAAGGGAGGAGGGGTATCAGTAAGATGGCCACTGTCCCTGTCTTTCACATTAATAGATGTGGACCTTCGAAATGGTTGCACCATGTTTGCAGCGGACAACTGAAACTCGAATAAGAAGCAGCATAATGTCAGAAGGTTGCATGTGGTAGAGTTAAGTGAAAATTTCATAAATCCAAGTGTGGAAGAGAGGGCTAAAATTGTACTTTTCTTGCGATAACCTCTCATTTATGCCGTGGATGTTGTCCTCACGAGAATAATTGTGCTTCCGCAACTGTTTCTCCTGGTGAATCCTATTCAAGGTGAAGGTGTCATATTTTCTTGAGAGCAGTGCACGCTGAAAAGATAAGGACAAAATGCCCAACGTGGCAACAGTTTGGTGTAGATGTTCTAAATATGCTAGGCGCACACACTTTTTCAAGGAAATAACCTTCACCGACCGTGGGAGAAGTGCTAGTGTAATTAAATTAGCGAGAAATATTAATTAGCTACTACATTTATGCACTGAAATGGCTACTGAGTGATAGTGTTTTATGCTTCGGTGTTCTTTCCCTTCTAATTTATTTACCACTTATTTTCTTGCTTAATTTACAATTTACTTCATATCGCACCGACACAGATAGGTTTTATGGCAACGATGTGATATTAAAGGCATAGGAGTCGGAAGGAAAAGGCCGCGGCCTTAATTAAGGTACAGCCCCAGCATTTGCCTGGTGTGAAAATAGGAAACAATGAAAAAACATCTTCAGGGCTGCCAACAGTGCTGTTCGAACCCACTATCCGGTATGCAAGCTCACGACTGCCCTCTTTTCTTTTCTATGAACAGGGCTGAGTGGCTCAGAAGGCTGAGGCGCTGGCCTTCTGACCTTAACTTGGCATGTTCGCTCATGGCTCAGTCCGGTGGTATTTGAAGGTGCTCAAATACGTCAGCCTCGTATCGGTAGATTTACTGGCATGTAAAAGAACTCCTGCTGGACTAATTTTCGACACCCCAGTGTCTCCTGAAACCTTGAACGTCGTTAGTGGAACGTTAATACCTATGCATTACGTTTTGTAGAATGACTAAATATATCGTCGTTGGCGGGACAAAACCTCCTATGTGATAATATTTTTGGAGATATACTGACCCGCAGCATATACATTATGAACAGCGAGAATGTCTTGACAACATTCACACAATATTGAACCTTATATGACAGAACCTTACCGGCCAAAGTTCTAAGCTGAAATATTTCACATAGGAGGTTTTGTCCCGCCAGCGACGATATATTGGCAACATGGACTTATTACTTTTTTCGCACCCAATAGTGATTTTTCTTCTAATTTACTTATCAATTCCTTTCCTTTATTAGTTTGTGTAGCAGTAGTGCCATATGGCTAGAGATCGGATTTTAGCAAGTTATACTGTATGTTAGAATACAAACTTATTGAAGCGAGTAATAAGTATAGTTCAGCCTACACAATGGTTATGCTAGATGTTTTGCATAAACATTAGGCGTAGGGCCCATCAGAATCCCCTAGAATTAATGTTACCGTCGCAACATTTTTAAAGAAAGGGCTAAGCAACACTATCTAATAACTAAATTAGTTTGCTTTCTAAACTATTAACGCCTAAAAATCCCAAGTCTAGACGTTAGTTTAATTCAGGGTCTATTCAAATTTTAAAACAAAACTTGGACAATTATTGCCTCCCCTTATACATTCAGGTAACAGATCATACCTTAGGAGTTCTGGTGTTAAATGTCAACAGACTGTTCCAGTATACAGTCATCCGATTGTTAGCGTTGATAGTGAGCGCCTAAATAAAGAAATGTTAATTAGCTGGACAGTAAAAGAACGTCATGATAAGATAATTGGTGCACAGCTATAACAGTGTAACTGATCAGTGTGAATACATCCTCAATATTGCTCGCTTTCTTTACTGAGTTCTTAGCCTATTATATCACGGAGCTCCTCAGTTGGCCTCACAAATCTTAGCGAAACTCGTTCCGACCTTCAGTTCGGAATTAACTTCTTCGGAACAGACAGTATTTGAACCCGTGTTCTCCAAACAAGAGTAAGGCGCACCAAAGGTGATTATTAACTAAACTTACCATTATTTATGTTACACCTGAGTGGGTGGGTGAGTTTTGAGGGCTGGACCTTGGGTCTGAACGGGATCGATAAACGGGATAGATAAAAAAAATCGTAACGGATAATTTCCAGTAAAGTTGTTACAAATATTACATCTTTTAAATAACAAAAGAAGGATGTAGATAAAAGAAGGAGAGGATAACAAAGTTAATAATTAGTTTCAAATCGGCAACAGTTAACAAGAGGAAAGGAATACATATCAATAAATAAGTTGGACCTTAGAAGGTGAGAAGTGCTAACCTTCCATCAATGCTTAAGACAAACGTCAATAATTTGGAACAAAAAGATTTGCAGAAAGTTTTATAGTCGAGGATTCAGATTGCACGGTCTTGCAAGATCCATATTATCTCAGAAAACTTACAACTATGCTAACTATATAAGGCCATCGAAGTGAAATTAAAAACGTAGAATTCTCAGTTACCTTGACCAAAATAATCTCAGCCAAGTGGGACTTAAGTGAGTATTTCCACCCTCAAACACTCACGGAAATTAAACGGCCGGATACAAGCATTCACACCAAAGCAAAGCAAAACTACATTTAGAAAAGGCCCAACCCAACAAGAAACAAGGGAACAAAAGTCTAAAATATATAAGTAAATTTGTATGTGGCATCCTCTCTAATCCGGGTTTCTCTGCAGACCTCCTACATGATGTCGTCGTGTCTGTGATGAGGGGCTCCATGCATCTCCATTTTTACTTTTAGTAGTAGATAATTTTGGCTTAGTTCATGTTGATTTGGCTGCATTATAACATCATGATTTTTATTAAATTTGTAATAATTTTTTAGCAATTCTGAATCCTTGTGGTCAGCTGTATATACAGGCCGATGGCCTAGATGTTAGGCCCCTTTAAAAAGCAAGCATCACCATCATCATCATCGTCTTCTGTATTTACAGTCAGACGAATACACTTATTTTATATCTACAATATTTTACTGGGGCATGGTTGTCGAATCAAAAATGGTTATTTTAATGCTACACTACGACCAGGGGGAAAGAAGCTCAGTTCCACAAAGGTAAAGACGAAAATAAATTTTGAAAATCCAGGGAGCAGTAAAATGAAGAGTGAGGAGTATTCGGGGGGGTAACACATTCACATTTCCTTGTGACAATCTGCAATTTCAACTCTCAATTAATTCGGCATGGTGGCCTGAAGAAAATTACATTTCAGATTTTACCAACATGACTCGACAGAGTCCGTATCTCCTAAACCAACGGTTCAGATGCTAAAATGCTAGCTAAAATGCTCCCTCAATTCAGGAGGCGAACAGTTTTAACGAAGTTGATCCGAAATCTCCTACCTTATATGTGCCCACTAGATTCATTCGGGACCGGCATGGCCCACAGACGTTCAGTACACAGTGCCCACACTTAAGACCAGACGAGTTCAAACAAGGCACGCCCTAGCCAAACTCACACGCCATTGTATAGCTGGTGGACAGATGGTGCCACTCTGATTTTTAAAGGAGTACCAGTGTGGAATCTTAATTTTCATTTTAGATACAAGTGTTGCGCTGGACTGTGTTCATGAAGGCGCACGGAGTGTTTACTACGTATTACAAGTCACAGTTAACATTAAACACATTTAAATAGTTTTAAAATTTGTCTTATTTGTTTCAAGTATGTGCGTACAAAATTACCCATGTCTGTTCCGCTTTTATCATTTTAAGACTTACTGTGAGTAGCGCAATCGTAAGGGATTAAGATCAATGATGACTGGCGGGTTTCTCTACCGTATAATTCATCCTCGTACAATTTGGCCACTTAGTAATTCTCAGATTGGTCATAGCAAATTTAGACGTAATTTCCGTGTTTCTCTTTTTTCTAAGCCAAGAGTGTGGAGTGATGAGAATTACGCACCGGGATGGATGTTTTTGACCTGCAGGACCTCTGTCTCCCCTAGGAATTACATTTGTCCTACTGTTGTCATAACGTTGGCTTATTGTCCAGCACACTGCAGTCGGAGTGCAGCAGTATGTAATGGCTGATGGGATTCCGCTGACATGAGTGGAGTACGTGGTGGGAACAGGACAGCTGGCAGATATTCCCAGGATACACACACCATCAGACAACATTAATACAATAAGAACACGAAGCTGGTAGCACTGTAAGCCCAAAACGTTGACTATATAATGGATTGGAGTGTTAATGAACTTTTCTTAAATACTAATTTTAACTTCGTCTTCAGATCAGAGTCTGCAGAAAATTCGTCAATTTAGTGTACCCATGCAATGTGCGAACAGAGATGTGATTGCATTCTGAATAGTTCGCAGTTATTATTGAAACTTCCATTTTCCTAGACCCGTTACAATGATAACTAGTTATTCTGCGTTACATTAATATAAAAATAACACTAAGATGGCCGCAGTGTGGGTGCAAGTAAATGGCCATATAGTGATGTGAATGACATAGAATCGTAAACAGTTTGGTATTTAAGATCTAAGATCTTGAACCATCACATCGAAATAAAATAATGCACCAGTTTTAGTTAATGCACTGAAAACCGATTATATTATTATCTGATTGAGATATTATGCTCAAAACATGACATAAATATCATTAGAATTTAAGAAATAGGTTCCTTGAGATGTTTCACTTTGAAGAAATTTCGATTTTACGTCCAGAATCTTAACATCAGGAGTGAAAACAACTGTTAGTACAGCAATGCCAACAATAATCTGAAATTTATTTTGAATTATGCCGTCAAAGTAGGTATGCATTAAGAAAAGGGCACAGTATAGGAATGATTCTCTTAAATGAATTACCTCCAAATGGCTTGAATGAAGGGCAAACTTTGAGGGTAAACAGTATCTATGTGGATATTATCATCACGCCCTCGAATATAATGTTATGGAATGCTGGAAGATGATGTTGTATTTCTGGATATCGCTGGATTAACTCTAAAACCTCGTATGTCACGATGCTCTTCCTACCCATTATTTCCTCAAGACCGTTAACGACTTCCAGCCACATATTTATATCCAGTCCATTAGAACAATTTTCATTGTGTTCATTTTCCTATGCGAGCGTGTAAAGGAAAACGGACCTTAACATACCGTACTGTAGGGATGTTGTTTGCATGGCGAATTTAGGCATTCCTACAGTTTGATGTGTTTAAGGTTCATTTTCCTTTCTACGTTAGCATAGGAAAATGAACACAACGAAAATTGTTCTGATGGACTGTACATCCATATGTTGCTGGGAGGCGTGACCAATCTTAAGGAAGATAATGGGTAGGAAGTGCATTGGCAGGTACGAGGTTTTAGAAGTAAGCCATCGATATAGCGAGGGCATCCGGCCACAAAACAGGGCCACATTCAAATGTGTGGGAAAAGCGGTAGTAGAAGAAGAAAAGGATAAGGGACTTCGAGTTCCTAATACAAATTTAGAGTGATGGCTATACTCTGAAAATAGTTAGGTGTGCGTATTATGAGTAAGAGAATTGTGTATTTACTTGTATTGTTGTACTGTCTCTGATTTCATAAGTTTGGGAAAAAGGTCACGACATTTAACGAGTCCGCCTCTGTGGTGTAGTGGTTAGTGTGATTAGCTGCCACCCCTGGAGGCCCGAGTTCGATTCCCGGCTCTGCCACAAAATTTGAAAAGTGGTACGCGGGCTGGAACGGGGTCCACTCAGCCTCGGGAGGTCAACTGAGTAGAGGTGAGTACGATTCCCACCTCAGCCATCCTGGAAGTGGTTTTTCATGGTTTCCCACTTCTCCTCCAGGCAAATGCCGGGATGGTACCTAACTTAAGGCCACAGCCGTTTCCTTCCCTCTTCCTTGTCTTTCCCTTCCAATCTTCCCATCCCCCCTCAAGGCCCCTCTTTAGTATAGCAGGTGAGGCTGCCTGGGCGAGGTACTGGTCATCCTCCCGAGTTTCATCTCCCGACCCAGAGTCTGAAGCTCCAGGACACTGCCCTTGAGGCGGTAGAGGTGGGATCCCTCGCTGAGTCCGACGGTAAAACCTACCCTGGAGGGTAAAGAGATTAAGAAAGAAAGATAAATTGTTTACAACGTTTTCTGAAGTCTTGTTCCTGATAACAATATTATTATTGGTTTTCCGTCCCACTAAGCACTGCTACGGTTACCGGTGACGCGGGGAGGCCAGAAGTTACTTCCGCCGACCATTTTGGTGCCAGTAAGCCCACTGAAACGAGGCTGGCGTAGTTAAGCTCAAAAAATGATGACCAGGCGGCCTTACTTGCTATGCTGAACAGGGGCCTTGTGGAGGGATGGGAACATTGGAAGGGATAGACAAGGAGTAGGGAAGGAATTGGCCGTGGCATTTAGATGCCAACCCGGCATTTGCGTGGAGGATAAGTTGGAAACCAAGGAAAACCCCTTCCAGGATGGCTGAGGTGGGAATCGAAACCCCCTCTACTCAGTTGACCACACGAATATGAGTGGACCCGATTCCAGCCCTCATACCACTTTTCAAATTTCGTGGCAAAACCGGGAATCAAACCCGGGACTCCGGAGGTGGCAGCCAAACACACTAACCACTCCACCGCATAGGCGGACGCCGTAATATTGTACTCGTATTAAACACTGGAAAGCATGCGTGTGCCTTCTAGATCATATGAACGTGACACGCCGCGAAACACTAAATTCATATTGTGACCTCAGTAAACATAATACATGCTACAAGTTGCACAGTAAACTGCACGAAACCGCAACGTAGTTGGTAAAGGCGCGGTTGAGAGGGCGTGCGTGCGAGGTGGGCAGTTCGAGTCCGGGACGATGATTCCATATTTTTGAAATATTTGTCTAATAAGTACCGCACGAAACGAAAGTTCAGTACCCGCTTTCTTGCAAATTGTCTCTGAATGAATGTGTTTGTGGCGCTAAGATGGACCGACTAGTTAGCACCCCGAATATGTAATAGGAATACAACTGCCCTGACAATGCATTATCGGAGAAAATTCTCTATATAATTACCGTTTTTCTTTATGCACATTCGGGCCCAGTGTCCAACAGATCGTCTTGCGCGCTGGAGCATTCCAGGTGTAATTTCTCGGCAGGCGTCCGTGATGAGTTGCCGGAGCTGGTCGGCGTTTACCGTCACTTGCGTGTAAACGACGTTCTTCAAATGCCCCCACAAGAAAAAGTCAATTACCTAATTACATAATCTGTTTACCCTCCAGTGTTGGAATTTCCCTCGGACTAACCGAGGGATCCCACATCTACCGCCTCAAAGGCAGTGTCCTGCAGCATGAGACATTGGATCGGGGGATACAACTGGGGGAATGACCAGTACCTCGCCCAGGCGGCCTCACTTGTTATGCTGAACAGGGGCCTTGTGGGGGAATGGGAATATTGGAAGGGATAGACAAAGAAGAGGGAACGAAGCGGCCATATCTTTAAGTTAGGTATCATCCCGACATTTGCCTGGAGGAGAAGGGGAAACCACGGAAAACCACTTCCAGGATGGCTGAGGTGGTAATCGAACCCACCTCTACTCATTTGACCTCCCGAGGGTCAGTGGACCCCGTTCCAGCCCTCGCACGAATTTTCAAATTTCGTGGCAGAGCCGGGAATCGATCCCGAGCCTCCGGAGGTGGCAGCTAATCACACTAACCACTACACCACAGAGGCGGACAAGAAGAAGTCTAACGCCATTATATTCGGTGATCTGGCAGGCCAAGGAACAGGGTCTCCTGGTCCTTATCCATTTCGCTGGCAGTTCCTCGTTCAGATATTTTCGAACTGGTAAAGTCGAATGTGGCGGAGGTACATCCTGTTGCAACGACATCGTCAAACGATCGTGCAAGGGGATATTCTCCTGCAGGAGTGGGAGTTCCTGGCGCTGAAAGTGCAGGTAGCATGGGCCCAATCAATGGCCGTCAAAGAAATAAGATACAATCAGGCGATCCCCCGAGATTCCACGCCGCACATTCATTCCCCAGGATTGTCCGGACTCCAGCAGTGCATGTTGTGGTGATTGAAGTTCCCATTATTGTGGAAGCGCCATTGTCCGAGAACAAGATATCCGATAGGAATGATGCATCACTGTCCAGCCTGCCTAATTGCTTCCGACAGAACTCCATTCGAGCTTCGAAATCACAACTGTGGAGCTCTTGGTGTAGCTCAAGATGATATGGGTGAAATTTATGTTAAGGCAGTATTCGCCTGTTGCGAAATCGCCCTTGTACTGATGTGTGAATTATTACGAGCAGCCTCCAGAACGGCCTCTTCAGTTTCACCCGATGTAACCAGCCTATCGCCGACTGGTGGCTGCTTGAAAATCTTGCCTGTTGTCCTTAGGCATCTTTCAAAACGGCGGGTGTCGCCTGTCGGGATACCATTCCTGGTACAGACGTAATGCTTCGCACGCGTTTTGTCTTGCTTTCCCATCAATGAGGAGCATGTTAACGTGTTCCTTTTTGGAAAACATGCCGAACGACAGAGATATTATATTTATGTCCTATCCAGTGGAGTATGTGCAGGGCACAAGATGAATAACAGCATGGTTTTACTGTTTTAATGTAGCAAACGTGGGCCTTGGTTTACGTATTCAAACATAATACCGATGCCAAAATATTTTAACGATGCAGGATTCGAACCGCCGATGGCATATTCCTTCGATTGCTAGGCTAACGCCTAGTCACAGCCGCTACGCTGCACTGCAGTGACCATGCTGGTAGTACGACAAGAGTAATGTACATAAGCCGTCCGGTTCAGTGTATGAGTCATTAATGACCACACTGTTACCTAGTTTTATGCATTGATCCTCCTCATCGTTACACCCGATCAAGAGGCACGACACATTGACATAGTTACATCGTCAAAGGACGTCGCTACATGATTTCAAGGCGTCATGTTTTGCAAGCGGATGATATAACCTGTCGGTAGGGTTCAGAATCGTGTGCAAAATGTGCTTCCTGGACATTAGTACCATGCAGTAGGCCTGCGGGGAAATAGCCACCTTATAACCATGTCGCATGTTAGTTGGGTTGCATAAAACTACATTGGAAGTGGCGGATGAATCACACGATATAATACGCAAACGAAACGTACTGAACTTTCAGCCTGATAAATTAACACCTTGAATTACGAACTTAATGGGTGATTAACTTTCTTACCAACATACAGCAGCTTTCATTGATTATTTCAAAGTAGTGTTCTACCCAAGCTTTGGTTATACTCCTACTTGGGGCTTAGTTGGATTCTAAGATAAACTGATTAAGTTCTCATCGCAAATCAGTGCACGTGTTAGCGCAATCCAAAAAAACAAATACAATCAATCACCAAATTCTTCATCTTGTCATGAAATATGGTATAAGCAATACACATACATACTGAAGGCACCAATCGCTTTTAGTTCAAAATCAAGCAAAAAATATTGCCGTATAATTTTAGCAAACTGATCCACCGAATACGTGTCAATCAATCAATCAATCAATCAATCAATCAATCAATCAATCAATCAATCAATCAATCAATCAATCAATCAATCAATCAATCAATCAATCAATCAATCACCACTGATCTGCATTTAGGGCAGTCACCGAGGTGGTACATTCCCTGTCCCTTGTTTACCTGGTCTTTTCTTTTTTTCTTTTTTTTTTGCTATTTGTTTTACGTCGCACCGACACAGATATGTCTTATGGCGACGATGGGATGGGAAAGGCCTAGGAAGTGGAAGGAAGCGGCCGTGGCCTTAATTAAGGTACAGCCCCGGCATTTGCCTGGTGTGAAAATGGGAAACCACGGAAAACCACCCTCAGGGCTGCCGACAGTGGGGCTCGAACCCACGATCTCCCGATTACTGGATACTGACCGCACTTAAGCGACTGCAGCTATCGAGCTCGGTCCTGGTCTTTTCATAAATAATTGCAAAGAATTTGGACATTAATTGAACAACTGCCTTGGTAAATTATTCCAATCCCTAATCAAATCCAATCTTAAATAAATTCAAAGTCATTCCACGCCATCTCTCCACTGACATTGCAGAACATACCACTTAGTCGAGCAGCTCATTTCCTTTCTCCCAAATCTTTACACCATAAACTTTGCAACGTTTACGTAACGCTAATCTTTTGTCAGAAATCACCCAGAACAAATCGAGCTGCTTTTCTTTGGATTTTTACAGTTCTCAAATCAAGTAATCGTGGTGAGCGTCCCATACACGGGAACCATACTCTGTTTGGGGTCTTACCAGAGATATCAAGTTCTGCTTTATAAGCCACTTTTCTCATTCTCAATACTCTTTCAACTTGAGATCAGCATATTCCGCCTTATATTATATAAAATTTGGTGACTGTGATTTGACACACCATTGATTCCGACACTTAAAAGTATATAATTAAATATTTGCGATTAAATACAAATTGATAAAGTAATGGGCACGGAGTTTGTGGAAACCAAGAATTTTATCTGAATATTTAAAGATTCTTGTAAAGGTTGATTTTGAATGTCCTTTGCCATGAAATTTAACGGTTATTGCACTAAGTCTAATTCTGCCTTTTGATTAATATAGAAAGTCTAGCGCATGGGAAACTCAGTGAAAATGAGAACAATGCTTTATACAGCAGAATTTGAACATTTTGAGCAAGAAGAAAAGATAACAATAGATAAGTATGGCACACTGGACACTATTGGTGTAAACATTGGATGGGTCACTAAATGAAGCCGGCACTTCTTATCTCCTGTGGTACCGTGATTAATGGGACAAGTCATTTACAATAGTACACACGGTGTATGAGGTTTATGTCTACTTTAATAGGAACGGAATTACGTTCAAAACGCTTCAAAATTTACATAATTCAGTGAGAAACGTTGTACATTGTGAAAAAGTTTGTACATTTGAAGTTTAGTATGCAGACCGTACATACTATTACCATGTTAGTGTGAAAATAATAACAGTAAATTGCAAGGAAGTCATGCAAGGAAGAATATCAAACTTAAATGGGTTGGTCAAGTTATCAATGACTAGGAAGTATGTGTAATGTACCCGAACAGTGCATGAACACAGGACTATATTTCAGTGCAGTTCATAATTTAAGAGAACCCAGGATCGAACGGAGAGCTCGCCAGTGAGACAGTTTGGGAGCCGAGAGGGGTTCGCAGAGCTTCAATCAGGGAGTGCAATTGCATGGGACAAGGAAATGCAGACTAGAGCGAGGAAGTACATCTCATCAAATATTTGAACATACAGTAGCTTGGAATCCCCATGCGAGAGAAAACAGCGACAATAGTGCCAACTCCAAAGCAACATTCATACTGATGAGATTCAACATCTCGGGATCAAGACCCTCGAAATAAGAATAACATACCAAAGAAGTGGATCAGGATGAATTTTCGAAGCGATTAATGAATTAATTTGCTGTAATTTACTGCTAATATAAAAGTATGTCATCGTAACGGTTCTCAGGGGAAAATCAACCGCCATTCAATGCAGGTGTTGAGGGGAGGGCCGGTGATTCCCCGTAAGGATTGGGGTAGCGTCACCAAAACTACTTATAAGTATTTAACTGCGTAAAAGTGTTCGATCGGATTGCAGGCACGGGTAGATAACCAATCCTTGGTATTTAAGAGCTACGATTTAAGGGACTCAGCACATTTTTCCGCCCAGGGGTAGTTGTGCGACCCTCATTAATGACCTCACCCCCACGTGTCCTCCGGACGGAATAAACTTCGAGCGACTCTTGGAACATTCTCCAGTTTAAAACGTGAATTTGGGACCTAGCGCGTTACCCGTCGATATCGTGAATCTGAGTCGGTACGAGTGTGTGTACTTATTTTGATTTCCGAAAGCACTTTGACAGAAAAATAATCTTTATCTCGCTTATTAGGGACAGATTCAGCCAGGCGCACGAACACTTGAGTTCTACGGACACATAATATGCCCGTTATTTTGAACCGCTAAATAGTCTTCAATTAGTTCGCTTACGGGATAAGTGCACGGCAGACTCTAACGTATCCTCACAGACGCACACGAGATGCTGTCAGCTGGTACAATTATTTTATTCACATATATTTACAAATTAACTCACACACGACATTAATCACAGTATCACAACAAACAATTCACTTCGAGAATATCAACAAAGCCGCCATTATTGAAACAACTGCCAACACTTCAATATGGAGGTTACAACATTGAACCACAGTTGAAAACAGATGACTGCTTATTTCAGTATGGAGACTGCAAATATTGCATGTCAGCCCGGGATGTATACTTGCTACACCATAACGCCACTAAACAACAACTAAGTGTTACCGTCAAGATCGTATCCTTATACAGTATATCGTCGGCTTACTTCTAAAACCTCGTATGTCACAATGTTCTTCCTACCCATTATATTCCTTAACACTGGTCACGCCTCCCAGCCACATATTTATATGTAATCCATCAGAACTGTTTTGGTAGTGTTCATTTTCCTGTGCAGGCGTGTAAAGGAAAATGGACCTTTCCATACAGTATTGTAGGAATGTTGTTTTCGTGGCGAATTTAAGCACTCCTACATTTAACGTATTTAAGGTTCATTTTCCTTTACACATTACCATAGGGAAATGAACACAACGAAAATTGTCCTGATGGACTGTACATCCATACGTGGCTGGGAGGCGTGACCAGTCTTAAGGAAGAAAATGGATGGGAAGTGCATTGGGAGATACGAGCTTTTAGAAGTAAGCCATCGATATGTGCCTGGCCAGGCGTCTAGAATGTTACCTTACAAAAATACATCTTCTCAATAACTCGAGAATGAGTAATACACAGATTATAATGTATAGAATATTCTCAATCGTTCTCGTCCTATTACCATACTGGAAGTTACAGTGTGTTTCACAATTATGGATTGCAGTTTATGTATATAGGTAAGAATAAATTATAATATTAATTTACAGATTTTTACATTAACTGAACTGATAATAAATGTCTATACACAGTGCACGTTTCATGACATAATCTCAAAAACAACGCGATCGTATCGTATGTACACATGATGTAATAATAATAATAATAATAATAATAATAATAATAATAATAATAATAATAATAATAATAATAATAAATGGATGTAACACTACACAGCTATAAATACAAGTAATATTAATAATAAGCAATATCGTAAAAAATAATTATAATAATTATTCGAGCTCGATATCTGCATTAGTTATCCACGGGCGAGAGAATATTGTTTTCAAGTTATACCTGTTATCGCACTTGCGTCAACTCCTAAGATAGTAAATGCCATACTATTAATCGCGCCTAGCATTAATAGTTAGTTTCAGTCTCACAGAATCAATAACATAACTGAGTATTAAAACCAGGGAGCTACTAATCCTCACTAGGAAAGAAACGCATATGCCGCCAATCAACTGTTGCGGTACAGGACTGTATACGTACAATCACATTCCTTCGCAGTGTTCCACAGACTAACAGGAAGATAGAAGATGGACACTGAAATGGAAATTATTGCTGCAAGACGTGAACGATCTTCTAGTGTGAACAGTGCCTCGAAAATGAGCTAAGTGCGACGACGGAGGACTGAAGACCCATGTGTTTGTGAGTCATCCCGGTGTAAGGTAAGAACCCCTTTTCATATATTAGCACATAATAACTGATGGAACTCGTTACGTGTAAATCTGAAAAATACTGAATTCCCGCAGTGTTACTGAGGAGTAGGGCCAACAATTATTTCCTTTTTCTTTGTGGCTTTTAAATCTCTTTGTGTAGCTCGTGATGGGAAATGTAGTAATGTTTTGTATTTGTCAAGTAGGATATTCTAAGAGGTTACCTGGGGGAGATTTGATGAGAATTCGTGTGATAACAGCGTTTTCTACAGCATGAGATGGTGTAGATGCAGGGATTTAAACCCAGGTTAACGCAACGTTAGAGAGGCACTCCGTTCATCAAAGTACTTATTTATTTGATGCATGTTAGTCAAGTAAGGTTTATTTTCTTTATATCAATGTTGTGTGCATGGAGACATCAGTGTGGACCTAGATCGAACCCATAATTGCCATGCTTGAACTGTCTTCCGCAGATAGCCTTATCCAAAGATTTTCCGAAAATGGAAGGGATTATTATTGAGAAGAAAAGCAGTTTGAGAGGACCAATGATTGAATAATAGCAGGGATGATATTAGGGTCCTAAGCTATGTGCCCGACTTCGTGTGTTGATGCAGAGATATGGGTAATGGTGCGGAACCTTAGAGATGAATAACGAAATGAATAATATATTGTAATATGAAGGATTTAGCTTCCTAGTGGAATAATAATAATTATTATTATTATTGTGGCCCAGATTGTTAATGTCTCTCTAAATCTCGGCTTTCTTGGTCTTGTACCTGACTTGACTTGTTGTTATTAGTTAATATCTGAAATTTTTATGTGAAAATTGTTAAGTTTCGAAAATATAACCTTTATTGAAATATTAATTCATCTTTCGGCCTTGTAGTTAGAACCATTCCAGCCCGCACCTTCTTTCGCCTCTGCTGATCCACCAAAACACGGTAATAATAATAATAATAATAATAATAATAATAATAATAATAATAATAATAATAATAAGGAAGACTGGCTTGAAGGTGTCTTGTGCATTGCGCCAGATAGCCCTTACCTTTCTCAACCATATCTGAGGTACTTACCCGCAGAATGGTGGGGGGGGGGCGGCCGGGGTTCGGGGGAGTAATATTTGGAGTGAAACCGCCGATAGATATGAAAGGGAAAGTGAAGTGTGTACGATTACGTTCCCGGTTTGTACGTTAGGACAGTAGTACGGTAACTGTCGACCAAAAACACAGATGTCAAGTGTCATCAGTACAACCCAGTTATAACTAAGGCTTTCTTAACGACGAGAGAACATATGTTAATCAAATTACAGCTTATTTCTATCCCAGCAAATAGCAAGAGATAGGTAGGTTAATTACCTATAATTATAATTATGGAGGGCGGTCTTCGTTACCTACGTGGATAAGGGTTTGCAACTGATCCACTGCTATATATTGCATCCATACGCAGACCAATGTTCAGCAACACTTTACGTTAAATAAGAAAAAAGACACACGTGTTCTAAAAATGCATGTTATTTTTCTAGTTCATCTGTTTTCATTTTTAATTATTTTATGCCGGATATCGACTAGTTTGTATTACCAAAATCTGTGGAATCAGTTTCAAAAATACATGATAACTTGTACAAAAATTTCGTTACTAGTGTTAATTTAGAATGTAATATGAATTCATGGCCTACTAGGCCATTGTTAACTGCAAATTATAAATTGAGGTTCAGGGTTCGAGACCACGAAAACATGTAATTTTGAAGTTGAGTGTTCGATTTCTCTCTTTGTAACTTTGTATTGGAAGCGCCTGCTTCTTTCTCTTTTCAACAAGGTTATATTCAATATTCCCTGAGCAGGGAACTCCATTTCTAAAGGCATGTGCCTCACTGATGTCTTCATCATTTACCTAGTGTTGAAATACTTATAAGACTTAATGTTTTGTATAAAAATGTGAGTCTTTGAACCCCGGTTGTAAATTTACAAAGCTTATAAGCTTCTCTGTTACATATTGTTGAAAATTTTTGCTAGTTGTTGTTTAAAATAAGTTATCTATATAAGAAAAGAAAATATCTTTCAATAAATATACTCTTCAAAATGTCATGTTTTGTGCATGCTTTGTCCAGCTCCTTATCTCTCACCTTTCTCTCCCCACCCTTTATTATCCAATTATTATTATTATTATTATTATTATTATTATTATTATTATTATTATTATTATTATTACTATACTGACAATTTCCTTATCATCAGTTTTAATAGTATGATATAATGTTCTCTCATATCTAGACTGCTAATGTAGAATGTGGAGTCCCTAGAATGTTTAAAATGACTGTGTTTAAGAGTAAAATACGTATATGACAGAAGTTTATCCAGAAAAGTCCTGAAACACCTCAGGGATAATTTCAAGATTTAAGTTTTGCTACTTTAATTTCATTGCAAATAAAAGAAATAGTTACAAGCAGCTGCTCTTACGTGCTGTGCAAAGGCGGCTTTCATATGCTTCGTCGAAAAAATTTCTACTATACCAGGAGTTTTCTGCTATTGATCTCCGGGGCAGTAGGGCATAGTGAGAAAATGAAATGTCCTTCCGAGAAATCGGTTTCTTTATTGTTCGAAGTGGGGCTACAACGTTTGTAATTTGGAATAGACGGATGGAAAAGGGCCGACGTGGAACATCCTAACGTCAACGTCCGATCACAGAACAAGAGAAAAGACATCCAGTGCGCAGTGCACATACGGACCATAGAGTCATATCACAACCACTGTCTTGATAATTCAAATGCTGCACAGTAACCAATCTCCATATGCGCGAATTGATGTGTCCACGTATCCAAACAAACTGCAAATGTGATCATCTCATAAGAGAAAAATTAAATATTAATTATGTTATGCTTAATGAAGAGGGTCTCGTATGATGAAATGTGGCAGAAAAAAGGAATTATTCATTTATAGTATACTGTAAAGGACATTTATCGGATTTCGACACTTGCTTCTCTATTTCGAAGACGATTAGTGCAGTATCCATCACTGTTTCCACAGATGTAGTCCATTAAGTGTGTCATTGTTTGTTGGCTAACAGCCCTTCCCTTGGAATCTTCTCAATATTTGCGAATAGAACAGTAACACACTCACGAACACTGAAGATTGTAACGGCCTGGACAGAATTTTACATGTGAACTACAAAGCTTGGTACTTGGAAGACGGGGTGATCTCTAGTTAATGGTTAACAATTAAAGATCACTTCATATGGGAATTTTGCAGGATCTTTTTGCTATTGCAGCATACCGGATAGTATTCACTGCCCAGATTCAATATCTGAATCATCTCCTTCCGCATACAGTATCGAGTGTGTGCTACTGCAACTAAAACTCTCGCGTTCTACATATTCATATCGTTAGACTACGTTTGGCATAGTTATATGCTATTGCATTTCGAATTGATGAAGAAATAGTTCTCTCTTCTAGTAGCAAAATGTCCCCTGCCTTTCACATATACTGCACCGGCCATAAGTATCATGACAATCGATTAAATTGCTCTGGTCTCGTTCTTTATTGACAGAATGCGTGCACTTGTACAACACACATAATTTGACCATTTCTACACCCACTCAAACCATCACAATCATACAAATGTAAATGTATAACACAAATAATAACATTAGAGTAATACATGGAGACCATAAATATTCATACGCATATAACTACACAGAAAAACCAATCCCGAAATACATACTATCTGCGCACTTTTTAGCGATAGATTTACACCCTAGTGCTGAAGCGGTCGACCTCGGCAATCTTCGAGATTCGTACTGGCAATCTGTGAAACACAAACTATGAATCGCTTATGCATCGCTGTGCGACGTCTGGCGTACACTTGACGTACTAGTACTGTTGTTATTTATACAGCTAATCCAAACTATACAGTTCACTCCAGGAATAAGGTTCGCATCGAGAAATGTTATATAATGTGTGTGTGACACAGTTGTTGGCTTAAAATAACAAAGATTAAGAAGATTCATATCGATCGATCATACTATCGATTCATTTTAGATTTCATTTCCATTCAGTTTTAGTACTAACGGAACCGGAAGAGCTCCCTCCTTACTCCTCAAACCCGTACACAAATCTATCGCTAAAAAGTGCGCAGATAGTATGTACTTCGTATCATCTAATACTTAGTCGGCTGCCATTTGCTTGTACAACTGCAACAGATCGAGTTGGCATTGAGTTCACCAATTTCTAAAGGAATTAGGTAGAAATTTTGGACTATTACTTATTTAAAGCTTCAAATAATGCCTACATCTTTGTGTATGTTTTACGTTTAATACGACTATTGAGTTCCTCCCATAGATGTTCAATAAGGTTTAGGTCAGGGCTTTGACTTGGCCGATAAGTAACTCTGACTCTTTCCTTGCTGAGACATGTTTTGACAAACTTGGAGATACGCTTAGGATAATTTTCATGTTGATACAACCACGTACGAAGCATGGTTTTCATCATACGGTACCATATGTTGTTCAGTGATCCTGCCGTATATAAATTGATTCATGATGCCTTCAGTTTTTACCAGTGGACTAATTCCAGTTCTAGAAAAGCATCCACAAGCCATTATAGGATCACCATGTTTTACTGTGTGTTTTTGGTACCGTACATCATTGTGTGCGTTAACTGGACGTCTGACAAAAGAATTTCCATCCGAGCAGAATATATTGAATGTACTTTCATCGCTCCACAGTACATTATTCCTTGTTCGTCCACGTACAATATTTCTTAGCAAAGTCAAGTCGGGCTTTCCTTGTCCTTTGCTTAAATCTGGGACTTATTGCTTAGTCGTCGGTCCATTGAACCTTTTTCAGGTACCAGGTTAATCTAGGTTTGATCTTATAATTGCCTTCTAAATTATTACGTACGGCTACTTCCGCCGTACGAGAATAATCAACACATTGCTTTTGAACGAGTCTCTCAACAGCACGAGTAACAATTCTAGGGTAACCAGATCTAGGCTTATTTAAAAGTGTTGCGCGCCTGTTGTAGCCTCTGTTCCAAACATTTAAAACTTGTCTAGAATGGGTCCGGCTCCATGGCTAAACGATTAGCGTGCTGGTCTTTGGTCACAGGGGTCCCGGGTTCGATTCCCGGCAAGGTGGGGAGTTTTAACTGTAATAGGTTAACTTCGCTGGCACGGGGGCTGGGTGTATGTGTCTTCTTCATCATCATTTCATCCTCATCACGACGCGCAGGTCGCCTACGGCCGTCAAATCAAAAGATCTGCACCTAGCGAGCCGAACTTGTCCTCGGGCACTCCCGGCACTAAAAGCCATACGCCATTTCATTTTTGTCCAGAAAGGCCAAAAGTCTTTTGCAACATGTGCTTGGCTATTGCCTCTTTTCATTTTCCCCATTGCAACATCTGTTTGGGTGAAAGAAAGAACTGGAAATCGGACGTAAATAAAGCATTGCTATAAGTAAAATATCGTATGTCAAAATACTTACGGTCTCCACGTAAAAAATTGGTCAAACTTTACTGCTAGGTTTAAAACATAAATAACACTGAAATCTCTACTCAGGCACAAGCAGGTAAAGTAATGAACCGGTGTAGTTTTTCTTTTGCATCATGGGTATCAATTACCTTATCTATGGTGGAAAATATGATTGTCAAAATACTTATGAATCTGATCAAAAATAGATGTTGGCTTTTCAGGCGTTTGCTCTATTAACCAGCGTTTCGTCTTAGGTCTGACACTAGACTCGTCAGAGTGGGATGTGTCAGACCCTACCCACTGACGCTGGGGTGTATGCAGGTGAACATCATCATCATCATCATCATCACAAGGTTGGTTCATTCCCACCCCCTGGGGAGTGGGCGGGCCATCAGCTCAACCAAGGAGCTCTTGGGCCGTTCAAAAAGGAAAAGTAAGAAAGAAAGATAACAGTAATAGAGGTATGTACTGTACATACCAGAAAGGAAAAAAAGACTAGAGTAGGCGCAGGGGCACCGGGACGACAAGGCGGAACCCAGGGGAGACCCGCAACGCACCCCGCACAAGCCATCCCCAAAAACACCAGAGAAGAAGGAAAAAAGATTTATTGAGACTACTACTCGGTATCTCGGGCGCGTTTTCAGAAAAGGAGCATACAGGGTATTACAAAAGCATTTTACATATTTTATGCATGTGCAAAAGGTGCGGGCGGTAGGAATTGGGAGGAAGGGTTTGGGTAATGTTGTAGGAGAAGATAGTAAAGGGTGGTGGTAATATTCGTAATGGAGGTGGCAAGAAGTCGTAGAAGGTCAAAAGTAGGGTATGGTAAAAGGGAGAACTGTGGGTGGAAACCAGGAAGTGGAGGGTTTGTCGGTGGTGGGGTGGGTGGCGGCGAGGGCGTAGGAGAAGGAGGAGACGTGAAACGGGTAGAGCCAGCAAGCCGCAGTGGGGAGCGAGAACGCTCCACTCGATGGATTCGTCCTCGAAAACGAACGCCTGTAGTGAGAAGATGGTCGACGTCAGCAAGAGAGGCGAGGCGAAGGCGGACCATAAAAGTCGGGCCATCAGTGTTAAAGATTCGAAAGACCCGTCGGACAGGGACACCCTCCTGTTGTAGTTCATGTAGGATATCTTGATCCAGGATGTCGGGTGCAATCCCACGGACGACACAGCTCGGTGAGAAGAGCGGTTGAGGGGCCGGCGTCGAGGGTTCTTCAGTTCCTTGGGAGACGGGCGGAGCTGCGAGGTTGACATCCAGGCGATGAGCAGCAGACGACTGGGAAGTAGTTAGGGTCGAAGTGCAGGAGGTCGTGGCTGTGGACATGATAGGGGAGGGATGACTGTACGTAACAGTAGAGGGAGAAGTGGACAGTACACAGGAGGTATCGGAAGAAGGGGAAGGATGAACGGAAGCTGCGACAGTGGTAATAGTGACCGTAGTACGGGAAGACAAGGGGGGACAGACGGAGGTAGTGGAAGGTGGTGCAAGGGAGGGAAATTGAAGATTAAAATCAGGATCGGAGGCGAGTTGCTCGAGAATATAGTCAGGAGTGGGGAGAGCTTTATATTGAGTATATAGGAGGTTTAAGTAGCCGTAGAGGAGGGTGCTCTTCGCGAACCCTGATGAACGAAAGAAGACCACGATGTCCGGAGAAGGTTGGCCCGATGAGGCATCTTGAAGTCGGATGACCGCATTAGTTGGGACATGGTGATCACTCAGATATTTGCGAATGTCAGAGGGAGAATAGTGAGTTTCCACGTTCTTGACGAGACAGGAGTCAGACAGCATGTTGAGGGAAGGCGACAGCCAACGAGGCGTCTGCCCATGTGTTTATTCTTGGGCCGACTGAGCCGCAGCAAGAAGGAGCGCCACCCAGCCGAAAAAATGCGGGGAAATGCGTTAGACGAAGGATGCAGGTGAACTTATCAGAAGCCTATTTATGAGGCACAGTCTGATAACTGCATACGGGAGATAAAACTCCACAATGGAATTAATGCCCGCCTAGCAATTCCAAATGGAGATTCTAAGTTCCCATGTAGGGAATTAGATATTTTTCCACCAATAGAGCATATCAAAAATCTGATCAAAAATTAGAATTTCCATTTAAAATACTTATGAGCTTTTTGTCTTGTAATGTCTGAAGCCATCTCTTCGCAGTCTCGACTAAGTTAATTTTTAACTGTTAGACTCTTTAGGCTGCCGAAACTAACTTTGAGTGTACAGGACCACGTGGCAATAATAGTACTTGTATTCTGCTCATCGTAAGGGCTGTTCTAGTTTTTTTCTAAGCACTGCAGTACAGTCTTGCGGTTGCACGATTTGCACTTCGTAATCCGTTAATGTCAAAGCGCACAGAACACTCTTTTCCAGCATATTATTACTGTATTTACTAGGTTTCATTTGTATCCTACAAGTAAATTTAGGTGTACCTTGGCATCAATTGAGGAATGGATAATGGTTGCCAGAGAGTTCATGGGATGTCAAATCTTAACTGGAATTGGATTATACTGACGATTATGATAAACGCTTATAGTACTAGGTTAATAAAGAACAAATATATTCGGCGTTACAGCTGCAACTTACGCTGGAAAGAAAACGTTACAAGTAAGGATGACGGTAATGTTACGATAGAAAAGTCTACAACAAAGTCATGTATTCGCAGTTGAAACGAGGCATAGTAAGGTCGATTTAATTACCTGTACCGTATGGTGTACATGACGAGAGTTCACACTATTTCAAACTTGAAAGAGTGAGCGTCTGTGAACATTATGTATTGAACTGAGAAAAATGTAACTACATCTATTTCCCTGGAGAATTGCCAAATATACTTGGACCCCGGAAGATAAAGGAACTCTGACAGTAATTCAAAATCTGTATAAGAATGCTAGTTTACTTCAAAGACTTCATGGGACTAAAATATAACCACAGACAGAAGAACACATCTTGTATTCCCGAATGATAAGAAATAAACAAGTTTTCGATACAAATCCAATTACCCGCATAGCCGCGATGAGACTTGGTCGCTGCAGATCAATAAAGCACTGAAGACTGCAAACCAACATGTACTTTACCGTATTAAGCATAACAAGAAGTATAATCTATTTTGTTTATTCAATGGTAATTTTAAAAGTATCAGTTATAACGTTATTTTATACAGCCTAAGTATAAGTACAGAAATATATGATTGAAGGGCAATGTTGATTGTATCATGAGGTTAATATTTGGCCTCATTCAAAATTCATAACAAGAAATCATGACTGGGTTATTTTGTATTTCGCAGTAACTTAAGGTGGACATATACACTAGGATTAATTTTTGTAAAGAATAATCTCTAGCAATGTTAATTTTTTCTGTTGTTTTTTCATGATCAAACTAAGAAATTTTGAAGTTCATTTTACACAAATTTTATATTAATTGTTTATACAAAATTATTTCTTGCTATTTACACTGGGGTACTTAAAGTCTTTTCTCTCTCACACTTTTTAACCAAAATCCATGAAACTTGAACAAAAACAATCTAACTTACATGGGGAATGTTCGCTATCACTTTTGTTTGGATTAGTCGCAAGCAAGGGTTTTAAAATTATATTAAAATTTAAGTTTCTTGAAATTTGGTTTAACAAAATTGTTTAAAATATTGTTAAAGTTACATTTTTATGAATATCATTTTCTCAGTGCTAGAAAAAATAGATACATGTATCAGCTTTAATTTCAAATAAAAATCAAGCAGATACCATTTCTTTGACAAAAGTTAAAGCACTTTGAATGACTTCAAATGGAAAAAAAAAATTAATGAGTAAATCGCATTTTAAGTTTACTTAGTATGTTTTCACTCACATTCCATTTTTATCACATCAGAAACCTCCTGGGACATACACAGATCCTTCCTTGGAAGCTGTATGGTCTTCCTTCATCTCTTTCCGGCCTCTGAGGTACCTCCTTCTTGTTTTCCCTTCTGGAGTAGACTTTCCGGCACATGTTGAAATACGAAGTTGGTATCACTAAGTCTACCATGTACTTTCGAGGAATTATGTTCATTTTTTCATTACCTGAAGCTCTATTCGTCTTCCACAATTAATGTGACATACAGCATCCATTACTGATAGTTTTAATGTGGTGAGACCAACATAGGAGATTTTACGGACACCGCAGCCAAATGGTGCCATTGAACGACTCATTATTATTTTGTGTCTTGCCATGCAGACACTTAGCAAGCATATGGTAGCCTGTTCTGAGTGCTGCAATTCTAATGTTATTTCTATAGTGCAAGACGAGTCATTGCGAAAGGGTTGGGCTTCAAAACTGGCCTTGTGTTGTAAATTTTGCGGTCACATGGCAGATTACATGTACACAACTCCTAAACAATGCCAAGCTTATGAAGTGAACAGAAGAATGGTATATGGTATGAGGCAAATTGGATGTGGTAATGCTGAAGCAAAAACGCTTTCATCAGTGATGAATATGCCACCACCTCCAAATCCCAATGCTTATCAGAACCACACTAAGGAACTATGCAGAGTAGTTACTGAACTTGACAATGAGACAATGAAAGAAGCAGCAGATGAGGTCAGAGAACTTATTGGGGAGAATGAATGTAGTGTAAGTGTGGATGGTACATGGATGAAGCGTGGTGTTTCTTCCCTTTTGGGTGTCGTCGCTGCTCTCTCAGTGGATACAGGCAAAGTGTTGGATAGAGAAGTTTCATCCAAGGACTGCTTGGGTTGTAGAAAACATGCCAAAGACGATAAAAATGACCCAGCACATCTTTCCTGGAAAGCAGACCATGCTGCTTATTGTGATATTAATATAAAGGCAGTTCTCCTAACATGGAACCTGCTGGTGCAGTTAGAATCTTCATGCGTTCCAAATATACAAGGCAACTCCAATATACTCACTACTATGGTGATGGTGACTGAAAAAGTTATAAATTTGTTATTGAGGTAAAACTATTACTAAAATGGGATTCATTGGGCATTACCAGAAAAGTTTAGGCACTGCTTTGAGAAAACTCGCTACAGATAAACTTGGTGGCAAAGGCAAACTTACTAAAACTAAAATTGAAAAACTGCAAAATTATTTTGATATAGCTCTTAGAGAAAATACAGAAAGTGTGGCCAAAATGAAGAATTCTATGTGGGTCACTTTCTATCATCTTGCAGCAAGGAAGGATTTTCCTACCCACCACAGATGTCTAACAGGAGAAAATAGTTGGTGTATTTACCAGAGGTCAAAGGCTAAGGGAGAACTGCATGCTTACAAAGTCAAATAAGGCATCCCTTTTGATATTGTGCAAGAAGTGAGACCTATCCACGAACGGCTCACTGAACGGCTCAGTGTAAATGAAATAGTAAAAAATTACAGTTTTCATCACCACTAAATTTCTCTCTAAGTTCATCAGTTGATAATTTTCTATATGAAGCACCTAGGTTATGTTGTTCTTGTTCATTTGTATTTTCACCCGTAGCACTCACATTATTTACATTAGAGGAATACTGATTACCAAGGAATTTCATTTTCCGTTTAGCACTATTTCTTGAAGTGGAACCCATTATATCAACGAATACACACTAACACACACGAAGTTTGGAATGTTTTTTCTTTCGCAAAACAAGGCAGGTGTTGCATTCTGGTGAAATGCA
The DNA here is from genome assembly GCF_040414725.1 of Anabrus simplex. NCBI lineage: Eukaryota > Metazoa > Arthropoda > Insecta > Orthoptera > Tettigoniidae > Anabrus > Anabrus simplex. Next base: position 349,743,917 of record NC_090266.1, on the reverse strand, counting down.
CATGCACTAACATGAAACAAATGAACAACGATATGCTACTTGACGGAAACCATTGGGAAAGAGAAAGCGAAAGTCAGTTTAGGCTAGAAAGGAATTGTATAGATCTGCTGATACGCCAGACATGACAGCTGGCAGTCAGAACGGTTGCGCCCTCTTACAGTAAATAATTTATTTCGACATGAACGTTTAATGGTATATTTATGAACCACACATTTACTAAAACTAGAACAATTATCCAACACTATGGATTTTTTAAATAAAGTGAAATTTCTGTAAATAGTGTATATGGCCACCTTTTAAGAACAACTGATGATGGAGGCGATGATGCTGGGAGATCGGATGTCCTCATTTCTTCGTTATATTTTGCCTCCATTTTTTACCTTTACTGATGCTATGAACTTAGAGAGATCAAAAGTCAAATTTTTAAGGCCATAGACTACTGGATGTCATCGTATTCACCTAATTGCTGTATATTATTTAATGGCAATTACTGTAGCTCGAAGTCCTAACGATGTTAAGACTGATTACAACACTTGAAAAAAGAACATTCTCGTAATTACTGAGATAGTTACTGCCCATGTGTCACTTTCGTTTAATGCCACGCTCCAGACTCTAGTATTTAAAATATCTTTTTAATTTCTATATGAATGTTCAAAGTTAGTGGGCTTCTTTTCTACAGAAAGGTATTTCTTGATTGTGCTACTGTGCACGTTATGTCCTCATGACTCTGACATCGTTAGTTATCCTACAGGTACCAACCAAGTAACAATATTCATCAGCTTTTATTAATATTTCATTTCCCAATCTATTAATTCCTGCATCACCTGAATTCGCTCGAATGCACTCCGCCACTGGATTTATTTCCAAATTGTACTCCATCTCCAAAACTACATCACTACCATTCAATAATACAATTTACCAGATCTTCAGCAAACTCAGTTAAAATAGCAATATCATCGGCAAATCTCAGAGATGTTTTCCTTTCCATGGATTGTGGCGTGCTGGGAACGTGGGTTTGTCCTCCTTGATTCGGTCTTCTAAGATCAGACATAAGTCAGGATTGCTTCAGATGTTCCTACATTTCTTTTGAAGCCAAATTCTTCCAGATTGTTTCCATTGTTCTGTAACTATCACTCGTTAAAATTTTGAAACCGTGAGATACTAAACTAAAAGTGTGGTAATTTACACACTTGTTAAACCCTAATTTCTTTGGAATTTCTGTGACAAAATTCTAACCTAAATCGGATGGCACTTCTTCTGTTGCACACTAAATGGAAATAACGATAACTTCTCCATAATCGTTTCTCCTAAGGCAGCCAGTAACTTTGAGGGTTATGTCATCAGTTCCAGGCGCCTTGTTCCGATTTTCGTCTCTCGAAGAGCTGAGGAATTCTGACTTCAGAATTGGGTCTCCCATTTCATCAGCATCAACACACTCTTCCCATTCCGGAAACATACCATCTACTACATTCCCTGTTACAATTGTTGAATACGTCCCTGTCATCTTCCTGCATTGCCCTATTTCCCTAGGAGCCGATGACCGAGACGTTAGGGCCCTTTAAAGAACAAGTGCCATCATCATCATAATCATAATCATCATCATCATCATCACCTTTTCCGAGAAATGGTTTTCCATCTGAGCTCTTAATAGTCATGCCCCTAATATCAGTTGTAGAATCTCGTGCATTATTCACTGATTTTTACTAGATATTGCCTTTCTTCCTAATATTTCTTCAGCGGTCCTACTAATCTCATACTGCGCGACGGTCCGTTCTTCAATTATTGTGTTTCCAGAGTCCTTGCATTTAATATTTGTGCAATTTGTTCCTTGAAACAATCCCTCACTCCCTTTTCCTTCAAATTTTCTAGGTCACATCTCATTTAATTCCTTCGTTTCTTCAGTGCAGATGACATTTCATAATCACCAAATTGTGGTCAGTGCCCACATCTCTTCTTGGGAATTCCGTGCAATCCAGTAAATGGTTTTTGAATATCTGATGAATTGTAATGAAGTTTATTTGATACCTTCCAGTGTTTCGATGTATTGTCCATTTATACAGCCGTCGTATGTAGCGTTTGAATCAAGTATTAGCAAGGACTACATATTGATCGGAGCCAAATTCAACCAGCCGACTTCCAACTTCATTCCTTTGTCCCAGTCATTTACGACATTACCTTCTCTTCCTTGCTCTACCACTGAATTTTAGTCTCCCATCATAGCTAGATACTCCTCTCCTTGTACGTATTAATTCTTCAGTCTTCAATATATTCATATGCTCTTTGGACCTGCACTGTTATGGCGGGAAATGGCATGATGTGTATCTTGACAACCATAATCAGTTCTGTATCCTGATCATAGTAGTAGCTTACCCCTGCCTTATATTTATTCATTATTAAACGAAATCCTAAATTTCCTCTGTTTAATTTTGTTTTGATCATTCCGTAGTCGTCTGTCCAAAAATCCTGCCTTTCCTGCCGACGCACTTCACTTTTGCCAACTACATCTAACTTTAGTCTCTCAGTCTCACTTTTCAGATTCTCAAACCCACCACAACTATCCAAACTTCAAGTAACCTTTCGAATGATTGCTCTCTCTCTCTCGCAGTCCCCTCACGGAGATCCGATTGGGGACTGTTTATCTCCGGAATATTTTTTCTGGGAAGTAGCCCTCATCAGTGCATCATTCATCCATTCATTCATAGAAAGCTTCATTTCCTCGAGAGTTAGTTATGGCTAAAGTTTCTCGTTGCTCTCAATCGTGTAGCACTATCTCAGTAGCTAATCCATGATAAACATTATTACAAGGTCATATCAGTCAATCACCCAGACTGCTGTTCTGGAAAGTTCCGGAAGGCTGCTATCCCTCTTTCTATTAACTATTCTTTACTCTGGCCTTTCGACGGATATCCATCCGATATGGTTGTACCTACTGCTCCGCTATCTGCTTCGAAGGAAGTCACATGGTTCATAGGAAAGGTTATTATTATTATTATCATTATTATTATTATTATTGTTGTTGTTGTTTTAAAGGCTTTTTGTCTAGATCCCTGGCATTACATATTGAAGGATGTTTTTCTTAAAGAGATACTTATATATCAAATGAAAAGAAAAATTATGAACGTATCACAGTCAGTAAAGTTAACTTTATATGAACACTCGGTGTAGTACAGACTGACGAGATAAACGTATGAAATCCAAAATATATAGGATAGCTCCCAAATACTATTCAATTTGCACGTTTCACTTCATTATCTTTTCACGGAAACTCTCGAAACGAACGCAATAGTGAGACGTTTGTGAGCTTGGGGCTCAAGCTCTTGATACCACCACAATCTGTTTTTTATTGAAGACCGAAGTTCATCTTCTTCTATTCACCATTATTAGTTGAATTAGCTATTGACCTGTAGATCTCTTGACTTAGTGCTTGGCGCTACGAACTGTTATCTCTCAACTAACATTCAATTTTGCTAGGAGTTATCGTATTTCAGGGATCAGTCCAATCTCCTGAATCAGTTCCGCAAGTCCGACGTACCTCAAATCTCTGGATTATTTATTACGAGGTGATGAGTTGAGGATCGTGGAGTGTTCTGCAATGTACCATTGCCTTTTTGATCGAGAGGTACGTATTTTAATACGGAAAGTTCCTTGGTTGGTAACAGCCAATGACTAAGGAAACCTCTTAGTGAATCCTTTAAATGAAGAAAAGCCTGGACGTTAAAGTAAATGTGATGTCCCTGTTCTATAATCACTGGAGGGTTTCCATTGACCTTCACGCGTACCCTATGATACTTGCTGATTATTCTTCGAGTAGCTCGTGTCATAGGAAAATGGAAAATCTGCTGTGGAATAGGTTTATGAACGATGAACATCCACCCTGGAATGTAAGAATTAAAGTTCCTCACTCGATGAATGTTATAACGATACACATTACCAGCTTATCATATTAAGAATTTACGAGTAAGGGAATAAGTAATGCCATTACTTGTCGCTATTCCTTCAACACCATGAAATTCCATTCCTATGTTGTATACTATATAGTCAAGTTATTATCAAAGTACAGTTCATATACCATTATATTTAAAGCACTTATAGTAAATAGACTTAGGAGACTCAAGCCTCAAAATATGGACGTTATTTAAAATGATAGGAAAGGAAATTGGCTGTATATTGACCAGGCTGTTTGCTGAATGCCTTAGAAAGGCTCATAGTAAGTGGACGGAAATCACAGGTTACAGACGAATAACTTTTCACTGTAGGGTGATGTGAATGAAGCATTATGTTTCAGAGCATGCATTGATGGCATTTGTGTTTTTGACCACACATACAGTAAGTATTGTCACACCGGGAAGATTTTCTGTCAAAACTTTTACCTAGATGGTTACTGCCCATGTGTAAAAACGTATCTAGAATTAACATGGTTTGCAGCGGCTTGAGATCACATCTATTGTGCAGTTTGGTATCACCAATGTAAATGATTTGGTGAGAAAGAAACCCTTCTTCTTCCAGTGTCGGCTCAGTTAATGTAACCTTAGAGATTTTCAGTGTCGAAGCAGGAAACATTAACATTAGAACACTGTAACATACCTGTAAATGCAATGTGTAATGCGCTCCCTTATAATTATGTTGTAGTGTTCTAATTGTAATATTTCGTGCCTCGATAAACTGAAAAACATCAAAGTCACATTAATGTAAATAAGTTTTTTTAGACTAATTTAGTTGTACACTGTCTGACAAAATGTTCAAGCACCCAGAAGGGGAGGAGGAAACGGAATCAAAGTTCACTTGTTGAAAGGGCATGCGATGTCATTTTAGTGATTAAAAAATCGCGTCAATTTTACGAAGGACATGGTAGTATGACGTTGGACCCCCTTTGGCCTAGATGCATGCACTGATATGACTGGGAAGGGCGTCATAAAGCCGTTGAGGCAAGCTGGACCATGGCTTGTTGTAACTGATCCCTGATATCGTGTATACTTACACTGCGACGGAATTGACATACGAACTAGTCCCAAACATGTTCTATCGGGGACAGGTGTCGGGATCTTGATGGCCACGGGAGTACCTCAACATCACGTGGACAATTGATGGAGATACGTGTCGTGTGTGATCAAGCATTGTCATTTTGAAAAGAGGCACCACGATACATTCGCATGAGAGGTAACACATGAGGGCGCAGCATGACAGTGACGTGCTGTTGTGCCGTCAGAGTTCCCTCAGTCGTAACCAGCCACGACCTAAAATCATACACGATGGCCCCTCACACCATGACACCAGAAGTAACACCGCTGTGCTTCTCCAAATCATTGAAAAATAGGATCTTTCCCCAAGTCTCCGCCACAATCGCAGACGATTAGCATCCCGGGATAGTGCAGAACCTAGATTCGTCGCTGAACACAATGCTATGCCATTCGTCAGCATTCCACGCTTCCGGGTCACGGAACCACTCCTTATGCAGCTGTTTGTGTTGTGGTGTTAACACAAGCCTACGCAAGGGACGGTAATTATCTAGTCCGATTGCTGCTAATCTCCGACCAATGGCGCCGGATTCCACAAAATATTGCAGGGAGTCTATTACTTGTTCTCAGATGGCAGGCCCCGATGCGAAGACGTTACGAAGTTTATGGTGCACAATACGGAGATCTTCCCTTGTGGTGGTCAAACGTGGGCAACCGGTACATTGACGGCGAGTATGCGTGCCCTCGCGGTCCCATGCAGTCCAACATTGGGCCACTGTCACATCCGAATGTCCCAAAGATCTTTATACTTCACGATTCGACCAGCCGTTCAAGTCGAGACCCACACTGAGAACCCTTTCAAATTCTGCCAGGTGCTGATCACGCTGTTTCACACGAGTGAGTGGCATCTCTGTGTCCTTCACAGTGATCAATCAACATATAACGCTGTTCACGCCCCTAATATACCCTGCCAGGCCTGGTACTAACACTAATCACGAACAACCATAATGAACTCTGGTGGTCGTTCAACCTGTTACGGGGAATAATTGCAGCTCTAATCATTAACATATCCACCAATTGTGTGTACGTGTATTCTAATCCATTAATATACCTGTAAATGCAATGTGTAACGTGTTCCTTTATAGACATGTTTTGGCTGTTTCAATTCTTGTGTCAGGCAATATAGTTTAGGAATTGCAGTCTTTTATTTCATTTAAATGAAGTTTCCGTTACATTGTTCTATACAAATTAATGACACATGATTATATATATATAACTCCGGTTTTAATAGATTATTTTACTTATAAGTCAGTGTAAACCCATGGATAATTAGCACAAGTATTAAATAATTCAATTCTAGCCCTGCAAGGCATTCACAAACTTTTAAAGAGTGTCGTTCCATACCTAGCCTACACAATGTGTCATGAGGTCATTAATAGCACCAAAGTTCTATGTACACATAAATCTAAACCTTCATTGGCTCCTTCGCCAATAGTTTCCTATGTTGCTATGATACAACAACGAATTTTACTTTGAAAGGATAAGAATCTGAAATGATGTGAGCAGTAAATAATATGTTAAATAATTTCAGTACTTGAGTAATTCTAAACATGGTAAGAAATTAATGCTTGAGTGAAAGCATAACATATATATCATATTATAATGAAACATATTTCACTGAAAGTAATAGAAAGAAATAAACTTTCAGAATAGGAGAGAAATGGTAATTTCGAATTTGTATCCAATGAAGGGATTTCATAACACATAAATGATATCGAGCATGCGCAAATAGGATAAGAGAGAGGTCAGATGGCGCTGATGTCGACGTGTGGTGTGCATTTGACGTGCATCCATTTGGGAGTGTTGTTACTGAGTGGCGTTGAAGTGAAGAGTGCCGATTTTACCGCTCAAAACCATGTTTTCAAAGTTGATTAGTGTTCATGGATTAAAATAAGGGTTTCCCGTGGCAAAAAATGCACCAGAATGTTCACAAGGTTTACGTGAAGAATGTGGCGAGAATTAATTATCGTAGAGGAAGTTTGCACCATGGGTTTCGAGTGGGTCGCAATGAGACTACGGATTTGCACCGCACGGAGCGACCGTCCATTCCTCAAGATCAGATTGGCATCGTGAGTGGTCTCGTTTCCGTATACGATCGATGGACTGTCCGGGAATTATCCGTAGAGGTTGGTCTCAGTCATCAAACGGTGTGGCACGTAGTGACGAAATATGAGGAAAACTGCGTCCCGACTCACCGACGTATGGAAATGGCACCGGCATGCAATGGCTGGCATCCAACTGGACAGATACCGAAACGAAGGAGATGCATTTCTGCACCGTATTGACGCCATTGACTAGACATGGCACGAGCCTCGGAGCGTGAATTAACGCGTCAATCGAATGAATGACATTATCCAGATTCTCCACGTCCACAGAAATTTCGACAGGTACGCAGTCGGGTAAAGCTTATGCTGACTGTGGCATTCAACTACGAGGGTGTTATTCTTCCTCGTGCTGTGCCTGAGGGATAAACCATAACGGCGACCACTATTGCTGATTCCTGGTACAACATCTGCGTCCAGCTATGCGACGCAAAGGTCTACGTTTATTGGGAGATGATCACCTTAGCGTGTTGCATGACAACGCGCATTGTCACGTCACAATCAGTGTCAAGCTCTTATTGCAACGGTGGCATTGAGAGGTCTTAGAACGTCCTCCGTACTCACCGGACATGAGTCCTCGTGACTCCGACCTGTTTCAGAAGTTGCAGAAACCCCTTCGCGGCCGCAGGTGTGAGATTCTTCGCTGTCATCAAAAGAGAATGCCTTGCTAACGGACCCCAACGGCATCCCTACATTTAGCAAAACGACTTTGCGGGTGACTACAATGGAGAAATGTAATGCAATTTTACTTGATAGTTCATTAAATATTGCGTTTTATCAACATTGCCACTACTTTACTTGCAGCCCTCGTATATTCTCAACAAACCAGTGATGGACTGTCCTGGCCCAGTGAGCTGTCAGAACTGAAATCGTACTGATTATGCATATTTTCCTAAAAATCTCGAGCATAAAGGCACATTTCTATATTTTCAGTCTTTTCACACTGTATTAAGAAGTGGTTTTCTTAATGTCTGGGAAACAACCTTACTTTTCGAAGCAACAATTATTCGGCGATCTACATATAGCTGATTTTCATGAATTTTCAGTCAATATTACCGTCAGAAATCTTTGCATACGTATTATACGAATATTTATTTCCACTAAAACTTGCATGTATTTACCTGTGTTGAATATAATACCCTTCATCTCCAATGAAACTATGCAAATATTGCGTTATTGAAGTATGGGATTACATATTCCATGCTTCATTCAGGGCCTTTCCCCCTTTTATGTTGCTAATTTAATTTAAATATTAGAGTATTAACCTTTATTTTTATATCAGCATAAGGCTTTTTTGCAAGTTGCTTTACGTCGCACCGACACAGATGGGTCTTATGGCGACGATGGGACAGCAAAGGGCTAGTAGTGGGAAGGAAGCGGCCGTGGCCTAAATTAAAGTACAGCCCCACCATTTGCCTCGTGTGAAAATGGGACACCACGAAGAACTACCTTCAGGGCTGCAGACAGTGGGGTTCGATCCCACTATCCCCGAATACTGGATACTGGCCGCACTTAAGCGACTGCAGCTATCGAGCTCGGTATGGCAAAATTAATATGATGTCCTTGGTGAATATGAACTCAGATGAAATGACTGAACCTCTCTTGTTGGGAATTAGAATGTGAAGAAATTTTTCAGTAGATCGAACACAATTTATAACGCAAATAGAACGTTAAGGCATAATCTCCAGTAAAAAATATTACTAAACATATAATGACATGACTTGCCAAGTCAAGTCGACATCGTCAGATTTCTCAAATTGTGAACAAAAACAATCATATTGAAAAAATATTTTAATTTGCGTCGCACCGACACAGATGGGTCTTATGGCGACGATGGGACAGGAAAGGGCTAGTAGTGGGAAGGAAGCGGCCGTGGCCTAAATTAAGGTACAGCCCCACCATTTGCCTCGTGTGAAAATGGGACACCACGAAGAACTACCTTCAGGGCTGCAGACAGTGTTACGAATGTGCTAGTTTACGTTGTAGATTGTTGGAATACGTAGCTTATTTAGCAGTTTGTGTTGCACGTCCACCAATCATGGCACTGAAAGCACAACTACCCTGAATTCTAGCAAAGTTTTCGTAACATGATTTCTAAATATATGTGTTCATGTAGCTGGCAGAATATTGGCCATGAATTCTAGGGAATATTATGCAATTTCCAAACTCAGACAATTTATTGAATGACCTATCTACCATGAACTCCCTATTCAATGTCGCTGTTTGACTACAATCATTGCCCGATAAATTCAAAAATCTGTTTCCGGGCTATTTTCCACAAAGAGAAGTTAGTGACTACGACTTTGATAAGAAAGGATTTCCATGGAAAGGATACCGCCATTCCCTTTCCAGAGATCCGAATATGTCTCGTGACTTCCTTTCAGTTTGTAAGGTAATAGGAATGCCCTTCAGGTATGTGTTATTTAACGTTAGCTGAGCTTCCTTTTCTGGGATAAGTTAAGTTTTACAGCTTAATTGATGTCAAAGCATTATCATTTATTCCCGAAACGTAGTATTTTAGACTTGTTTCAATGCCTGTGAGCTAGGAACCCGTATGAATTATCGTAGGTTTGGTAGAATTATAAAAAATTATGAACGTATTACATTTCATTCTTGTTCTCTGTGTACCTACAAAAATGAACTGTATTTGTCCTATATTTTTACACTTTTTTTGCTAGTGGTTTTACGTTGCACTGACACAGATTGGTGTTATGGCGACGATGGGATAGGAAAGGTCTAGGAGTTGGAAGGAAGCGGCCGTGGTGATTTTTACACTTTTCAATCCGATACCGAGAAGAATGACTTGTAACCATTCACATCGTGTAGGGAAAGGTTCTAGTGGTATCTCCCGGTTTCTTACAAGAATTCATATTGCAGTAGGAATGCGGGTACATCTCATAATTCTTACGAGAGTTATAAGTTGTACGCTAATGAAATGAGTAACTTACTTCCGTGAGAAGCGTTCTCTTACAGTGTAGTGAAGATGGCAACACGTCGGGAGTTAACCGACTTTAAACGTGGGATGATTATCGGCGCACGGCGCGTAGCATTGCGGATATTACGAACAAATTCAGCTCAAGAGTGTCGAGAGTGGATCTTCAATATCGAGGAGAAAATGTTACCACTCGCGTATATCGCCGCATGGGACGACCACAGGTGTTTAACGAACGGTCACCACGTCGCCTCTGCAGATCCATACCGGGCGCTCGACGGGCTACTGTGAGTCAGATCACCGCCCAGATTAATGTTGAGAGTCAGGAACCTACTGCTACCAGCACTGTAAAGAGGCAGCTGCACGGCAAAGGCTTCACCACCCGAAGACCAACTGGTGTCCCTTTGCTGACACCTAGACAATGAGCTCAAGGATCTGCATGGACCCGCGAACATCGGCAATGGACCATGGAACAGTGGCGACGTGTCCGATGAATCCAGATTCCAGTCGTATCGAGCTGATGAGCGGGTGAGAGTGGGGCGGATGTCCCATGAAGCCAGAGATCCAGCGTGACAACAAGGTTGTGTCCAGGCGGGAGGTGGCTCAGTTCTGGTCTGGGCGGCGTTCTCATGGTCGCAATTCGGCCTCATTGTCCGGCTGCAGGGAGCGCTGACAGGTGCACGTTATTTGGACATTCTTTCAGAGCAACACCATCCCTTTCTGGCCCAAGAGCACTCTGATGGAGATGCCATATTTCAACAGAACAATACACCATATCACCACTCTGTGATGGCATGCAGGTGGTTGGAGGAGCACTCCAGTGAAGTTACGACCACGGATTGGCCCTCCAGATCGCCCATCTTAATCCAATCGAGTATTATGGGATGCTGTCAATACTGGTGTATGCTTCATCAACACCGCACCAAGAACACAAGACCAATTGTGGGTACCAATGCAAGAAGCGTGGATCCAGATCCCTCCAGAACGATTCCAACAACTTGTAGAGTCGATGCCTGGTCGTATTGCTGGCGGAGGAGCAATTCGTTATTAACATCAGATTCAATGTCTTCCTATGACTTTTGGCCACTTAGTGTATATTGTGACAACTAAGAGTTGTTTTTGACAGTCGAAGATATTTACGTATGTCCACGTAGCCTTGATTCCATAAATTGAATTGTAACAGTATAGATTGAAGAAAAGCGACTTATAATATTTACATCATTGTTACACCATTAACCTTCAACGACTGCATACGTTTATTTTAACACAATTGTTTGAAAGGTTATTCAATGATTCATGTCAGGTCCAACTTTACATTTCTTTTATTTATTAATTCCTCAAATTGGAGAAAGGTTTGGTAACATTAATCCTTATGGAATCGAGATTTATAAAACAATTGCCGTGCCGTGCTGTGCCCTTCAATGAAGTGAATGTACAGAATATCAGGTACATACTATTGAGACATCCGCCCTCATTATCATAATTGGAATGTACAACCAGATCAATCGAAGCGGTTTCAAATTTCTTCAAATGACCAAAATAACTAAAGGATTGGGGGTAGATTTAATAATTTGAAACGGAAAATATTCCTAATTAAGAGGAACTAAATACATTTCATCGGAAGTTTTGACAATGCTATCCAAGGAAAATATATTGGATTTAATTATTTTTACAGAAGTTAATGTTGTACTCTAATAAACATTATTAAAATTGTATTACTTACGGGCTATGACAATTGGCGTATTCGAAATTAACAGTTTCTAAAATGAGGTCCTTAGCTGTACATGTGAAAGACTACAATTAACGTATTAAATATCCTTAACCACTTGTATTAATCTACATATGTGTAGTAATCTTCCTTTAATTTCGTTGATTTTACGGAGATAATTTTGCGACCTGAATCGAAACACGTACTGGTTCGAACGTGAATTTGTGATGCAGTACACTCAGAAAATCATGTTTCTAAAATGCTGTAAAATCTCTTTTTCACGTGAACCTCGCCCACTGATTGATTAATGAAATACTTCCTAGCGCCGGCAGGCTAGCAGGATGTAAGCACCCTCTGCAGGAAGCAGAGAGGCATTCATTAATGCAAAAGTTCACGACCTCGCTATGGCAGAAGGAGGGTAACGTTCACTGCTCTTTTCCTTCATTCCTCCTCATTATAATGTATGTGATACGTAACCTTGCGTACCTTGTTGCCGTGTCACAAGAAAAAATGAGAGCATTCACATTCCGAGTATTTTCACTTTCTGGCAAACAGGTATGAATTTCTGCTGATAGACAAGTGTTATGTGTGTTTTGAAACTTTAACTATTCAGTTTTTATATAAAGACAAGAATGCTTGTAATATGCACGTACTTCGTGATAACATGATCATAATCGTGTGACATCAAGTTTTATGTGGAATCCAAAATCTCGAATTGCATTGTCGTAGATCCAAACCGCAGATACCCTGGCGATAAACTGGTGATAATGTAATCCAGCTACTGCACCTGACTTCTTTTGAATATAAGAATATTCTAAAAATAATATATCGGCGTCCTAGTTCTCATACCACGTATATGACAATTCCGTTCCCATACATTATTACCCCTAAGAATGTTAACCCTTCCCAATCACATGTGTTATGACTTCCATCAGAACAATTTTCGTTGCGTTCATTTTCCTATGCTAATCAGTAAATACAGTATTCTGTAGGAGTGCGTAAATACGTCATGCAAACAAAATTCCTACAGTATGGTACGTAAGGTTCATATTCCTTTACACTTTAGCATAGGAAAATGAACGCAAAAAATGTTGTGATGGACTGCTTATCCATATGTGTCTGGGAGGGGTGACCAGACTTAATTTTAAGGAAAATAATGCATAGGAATAGCATAGTCAGATACGTTGTATTAAAACTAGGTCGTCGATATTCTATGGAGTCGCTTTTGTTCTTAGGCAATCTCGTTTAGGACTATCGCAGGAACATTTCGAATGATTAGGTGTAGTGATATTTAGTATCGTTGTTGTTTTATGTTTTTGTTGCTGCTGCTGCTGCTGCTGGCGCTACACCATAAATATGGTGATCATAACAAGGGCAAAACATTTTCCTCTTTAGTAAATGCGGACCAAGGACATTCAAAGTATCAATACACACGACAGTGTGACGAGCACTCATGGAATCGGACAAAAATGGAACCAATGTTCACTGTCTGTCAGGCATTTGACAGGGTAGATCATGGGAGACTACTGGCAAAAATGAGTGCAATTGGACTTGACAAACGAGTGACTGAATGGGTGGCTATATTTCTAGAAAATAGAACTCAGAGAATTAGAGTAGGCGAAGCTTTATCTGCCCCTGTAATAGTTGAGAGAGGAATTCCTCAAGGCAGTATTTTTCGACCTTTATATTTTCTTATAAATATCAATGATATGTGTAAAGAAGTGCAATAAGAGATAAGGCTTTTTGCAGACGATGTTATTCCGTATAGAGTAATAAATAAGTTACAAGATTGTGAGCAACTGCAAAATGACTTCGATAATATTGTGAGATGGACAGTAGGCAATTGTATGATGATAAACTGGGTTAAAAGTCAGGTTGTGAGTTTCACAAATAGGAAAAGTCATCTCAGTTTTAATTACTACGTTGATGGGGTGAAAGTTCCTTTTGGGGATCATTGTAAGTACCTAGGTGTTAATATAAGGAAATACCTTCATTGTGGTAATCACATAAATATGATTTTAAATAAAGGATACAGATCTCTGCACATGGTTATGAGGGTATTTAGGGGTTGTAGTAAGGATGAATAGGAGACGGCGTATTAGTCCCTGGTAAGATTACTTGATTCAAGAACTGGAAAAAATCCAAAGAAAAGCAGCTCGATTTGTTCTGGGTGATTTCCGACCAAAGAGTAGCGTTACAAAAATATTGCAAAGCTCGACTAAGTGGTATGTTTCGAGCTGTCAGTGGAGAGAAAGCGTGGAATGACATCAGTAGACGAATATATTCGAGTAGTGTCTAAAAGTAGGAAAGATCACAGTATGAAGATAAAGTTGGAATTCAAGAGGACAAATTGGGGCAAATATTCATTTATGGAATGGGGACGTAGGGATTGGAATAACTTACCAACAGCGATGTTCAATAAATTTCCAGTTTCTTTGCAATCATTTAAGAGAAGGCTAGGAAAACAACAGATAGCGAATCTGCCACCTGGGCGACTGCTCTAAATGCAGATCAGCAGTGATTGATTGATTGATTGATTGATTGATTGATTGATTGATTGATTGATTGATTGATTGATTGATTGATTGATTGATCGATTGATTGATTGATTGATTGATTGATTGATTGATTGATTGATTGATTGATTGATTGATTGATTATTTTCCTCAAAATTATGGTTAATTTACAAACATATCTGTTCTCTATTTATTCAGTTCCAACCACCGCAACACGTATCACAATAACACAGGTATGAGAAAAAATAAATCTCTACAAATGCATAAGCCCGGTGAACGCTTACCGCCAATTGTTTTCTGCGAAGATATGTCGTATAAGACTGCTTTGCTATCACGGGTTTTACTTTAATATATCTTTCCTTGCTATTGCATATATGTGTTCAGAATTAATCAGTAAAATTCTGAAGTCACTTTCCGAAAGTCATTTGATGAGACTCGCAATATTATCTATTTTATAATGTGGAAGTAACGGACATAAAAGTAGCGAGAATGTTCGCTGGTACGAACAAGTGGGAACAATGACAGGAATACACCAAGAATGGAGAGATAAAGGCTGAGTTATGAGCGAACTCTATTGATGAATCTCTACGCATAAACCCGCTTCGGTAGTAGGGTCATGTGAGGCGAATTGAGGAGGATAGGTTACTTAGGAAAATAATGTATTCGATCGTGGTGGGTAGGAGAAGAATAGGGAGACCAGGACGACGATGGTTAGACTCAGCTTCTAACAGTTCAAAGAGGTATTGAACTAAGCGAGCTCACATACCTAGTTTCAAATAGAGGACTGTGGCGGCGTTAAGTAAATTCACCGAGGGTTTCAGACTGAACACTGAAAGGCATAACAGCTTATAATGAAGATGTATGTATGTATGTATGTGTAATATTTCTCGCAAATACCTCATTAGGGATTTATTTCTTACGTTACACCTCTTTGAAGCTTGTGTTTCAGGATTCGCAATGAAATCTGTCAGTTAGAGGCGCGCGGCTGTGAGCTTGCATCCGGGTGATAGTGGGTTTGAATCCCACTGTCGGCAGCCCTGAAGATGGTTTTGCCTGATTTCCCATTTCACACCAGGCAAATGCTGGGGCTGTACCTTAATTAAGGCCACGACAGCTTCCTTCCAACTCCTAGGCCTTTCTTATCCCATCGTCGCCATAAGACCTATCTGTGTCGGTGCGACGTAAAGCCACTAACAAAAAAGTCTGTAGTAATTTGTGATCATTAATGTCAGAAGGATACAGACTGCCGGCCAAATTATATACATGTCCTTATACATTAAATGTTGGCATTAAACCACGTTCGATTACTTGTTTACCCGTATCCGAAGTCATTTGAAATGTACCATTATAATGATGTATGCAATCCTGACTTTACATCCGATCTCAGAGGATCAAATTAAGCAGGACAAAAGCACACGAATATGACATTTGTATATCTAGAAAAGGCATTCAATAATATTGATTGGACCAAGCTATTTAAGATTCTGATGGTGATCGAGGTCGGATATAGAGAAAGAAGAATTATCCACAATCTGTACAAAAATCAGTCTGCAATGATAAGAATCGAATACCATGACAAAGAAGCAAAAATTCCTAAAGGAGTGAGGCAAGGCTGCAATTTTGTCCTCTATCTTTTTTCAATCCTTTTCAATTTCTATATAGAACAGGCGGTAAACGAAATCAAATGGGGATACGTAAAGGGAATCAGGATCTATGGAGACGAAATCAAATCTCTGAGATTTGCCGAAGATATTGTTATTATATCTCAGTCTGCAGAAGAAGATCGGAGAAACTGCTGATTATTATGAACACCGGAAATATTAGGTTAGGATGTGAAGGCTTAAGGTTTTAGGTGGATATTGTTCCTTGGATAATATTATAGCTCATGGTGGCATAAATAACGAGAACATTAAATGCAGATTAACACAACGAAGGAAGGTCTTTCCCAAGAGAAGAAACTTGCTCACTTCGAACATTGATATAGTGCACCTGTCCAGGGTTTCTGTGCATAGTAATAATAACAATAATAATAATAATAATAATAATAATAATAATAATAATAATAATAATAATAATAATTCGTAAGTGCATTAACTGAATGGAAAGTGCATGATGAGATCTTCGATGAACAACCCTAAAATCGAAGTTCCATCAGCCCTACTTCACAATAACCACCACTAGATTTTAGAGCAAAAGGGCCGATGATGCGTCCTAATCAATGGGCATTAAACGAAATATTTATAAGTAGGGGTATCAAATACAAAAAACCAAACCAAACCCCATGGCACTACAGTCCTTGAAGGGCCTTGGCCGACCAAGTGACCGCTGCTCAGCCCGAAGGCCTGCAGATTACGAGGTGTCGTGTGGTCAGCACGGCGAATCCTGTCGGCCATTATTCTTGGCATTCTAAACCGGGGCCGCTATCTCACCGTCAGATAGCTACTCAATTCTAATCACGTAGGCTGAGTGGACCTCGAACCAGCCCTCAGGTCCAGGTAAAAATCCCTGACCTGGCCGGGAATCGATCCCGGGGCCTCCGGGTAAGAGGCAGGCACGCTACCCCCACACCACGGGGCCGGCTTTCAAATATAAGAGGAATATAACGTCACCACTAAATTAGAAGAATGATATTTTTAAGGTTTTACAAATATAAGTTTAATTAAACTGAGAAAATAACACTTACAAATATGAATATAGAATGTGCCATAAAATCTAACATTAATTAGAAATATGACGGATTTAAGTCGGTGAAATTAATGTTAATATGTCCTTTCAGAATTTGCATTCTGCACCAAATAATCCCATAATATTTGAGAGGCATTTTCCTCATTACTATTTGAAGTATTCACACACATTGTTAGAAACACTCATTAATTGATTGGTGAATTAATTATACACAATAAAATGCACATTCTATATAAATAGTTGTAAGTATCATTTTCTCAGTTTAATAAAATTTATATTTGTAAAACTTTAAAAATATCATTCTTCTAATTTAGTGGTGACGTTGTATTCCTCTTATATTTGAAACCCCTACTTATAAATATTTCGTTTAATGCCCATTGATTAGGACGCACAATCGGCCCGTTTGCTCTAAAATCTAGTCGTGGTTATTGTGAAGTAGGGCTGATGGAACTTCGATACTACTGTTGTTACTCGAAGATCTAATCATGCAATTTCCATTCAGTAAATGCACTTACGAACATTATTATTATTATTATTATTATTATTATTATTATTATTATTATTATTATTATTTCTTCTTCTTCTTGCGTTCCGGCCTGCTAAGGTCCACGTTACAATTCAATTGTTCCTCCTTAGTTGTTCTTTTCTTTTCTTCCAGTATTCTTTCATTGTTTCACTGTGTTTCTTTGTCCACTTTGTGCCTGTCATCTTTTCCTTCCTCCCTTGAAATCCTCCCATTTGTAAGACTTTCTTTCTAAAAATCTTTCTTTCCAATAATTCTTCTTCTCGTACGTTGTTCCTTTCTTGACTTCTTGAATCCAGGTGGTAGTTGATTTCTTTTCCCAAAGGTACTTGAAGATTCGTTTAGTTAGTCTATTGTCATCCATTCTGAAAATGTGTCCAAGAAATAGCAATCTCCTTTTTATTGTTTCTGATATGTTTTCTACGTTCTGGTAAATTTCATTGTTACTTCTTAATTTCGGAAACTCTGCAATTCTTAGAGGACCTAATATTTTCCTTATAATTCTTCTTTCTAATATTTCTAATTTATCAAGCTTGTAGTTCAGCGCTAGACATTCGCTGGCATAAAGGCATTCTGGTTTCACTACTGTGTTGTAATGCTTCATTTAAAGTTTTTTGATAAGCACTTTTTGTTGTAAGTATTCTTAGTTATACCGTACGGTCTTTCCATCTTTTGTATCCTCTCCTCTATAACAGATTTTTCTAAACCATTTTCTTGAATTATCTCACCCAAATATTTGAATTTCTTTACCTTTTCTATTTGACCAATATCCGTTACTAAAAACTTTGGGGCACTTTTTATATTCGTCAAAAATTTTGTTTTCTCGGCTGAGATTCTCAAGCCTGTCATGTTGGCTGTCTTTTCAAGGAGATTGTCTTGCATTGCTGCATCTGTAAGGCTTTCTGAAAGTATGGCAAAGTCATCTGCAAATGCTAGGCCATTTATTGCAACACCTTCTTCCCCAGCATGAGTGGCAATATTTTAGATTCTTTAAGTTTTTAATTCCAAATTCTTACAATTTTCTCCATGACCCAATTGAAAAGGAGTGGAGATAGACCATCGCCCTGCCTGACACCTGTATTTATTTTGAAAGGTCGACATACTTCACCCATAAATTTTACTTTCGAGATAGTGTCTGTAAGTGTTTCACGAATTAGGTTTGCCAATTTAGTTTTAACTCCAAATTCACGGATTTCTTTATCTAGGGTTTCCATATCAAGAGAGTCAAAAGCTTTTTTAAAGTTAATAAATATTACAACTATGTCTTTGGAGTTTATTCATCTGTGTCGAATTATATATTTCAAGTTGAAAATCTGTTCGGAGCAAGATCTTCCTTCTCTAAATCCACCTTGATATTCACCTAATTGACTGCCCAGTGTCGATTTTACTCTATTTAGTAGTATTGTTGAGAATATCTTGTAAGCAACTGGCAAGAGAGATATACCTCTGTAGTTGTTGACATCTTGCTTGTTACCCTTCTTGTGTAATGGGTGTATTAGAGCCACTTTCCAATCCTCTGAGATCTTTTCTGTTTCCAAATTTCTTCAAAGATTATTTGTAGAACTTCTATAATTTTTGGTTCAGCCCATTTTAAAAGTCCAGCTGTTATGGAGTCCTCCCCACTAGCTTTGTTATTTTTAAGATGTTTTAATGCTTCCTTTATTTCTTCCGCTGTAAGAGGTGAATCAGCTTCTAGATTTTTGTGAATTTCTGAAAATTCTAATTTATGATTTGGCTCAGGGCAGTTCAGCAGGTGTTCGAAGTGTTTTACCAGAATCTCACAATTCTCGGCATTGTTAAGGCCGATATTACCATTTGCATCTCTGAAGCAAATGCTCCGGGATTGATTCTTCTTGTTTCCTTTCTTTGTTGTTTAAATAGCTCATAGTGTTCATTCTTTCCGGAACATTTCCATTTTTTCCACTTTTTCGTTCTTTCCATAAGTGCTTCCTCACATACGTTATTCCACCATACTTTCTTTTTAGTTTTAACTGATCCAAATATTGTTATTGTTATTATTATTATTATTATTATTATTATTATTATTATTATTATTATTATTCACTGAAGCCCTGGACATGTGCATATAAGTGGCGCTCCATTACGTGGTGCATTGTTGTCTTACGGGCAAGTTTTATATCGCTATTGTGGTGCTATAAGTTGACGACCACGTGCGTGGCGGGTATTGCTTTATGGGTAAGACTGTTAAAGCACAAGTCTGAACACCACTATGATGAATGGAAATACCGAATGTATTCGTATAATTAAATTTGTTAGGGAAGAGGTATACGAGATAGATGAAATCAAAACGTGTGAATATAGTATTTATAAGGAATTAACATGTGAGATGGAGTGTTGAAGTCACGACATAGACAGGTATACCACACGTGATGATATTCAACTGAGTGACAGAGGTAAATTAAAGTTTAGTAGGAAGAAGAAAGGAAAGATCGTGTGTCCAGTTTAAATGGAAATATATACGATAGTCACTCGTAATTATAGTATACCCAATGAAGTTGTGAACCTTCAGGGAAACAATGAAATGATTTTCCCATTATGAGGATAAAGTGACTGGAAATAATTTTTTCAAATTCTACCGGTTACGGGTCTATGTTCAAGTTGAGACATTTGCTGCAGGCCTTGGTAGTTTACGGGCCACATCCCATTGTTAATGGCTTCGATATTACGGTTGAGAAGGGAAGCCTTATCCCAATACTCTTATTTCTTTTTATGATAAACAGTGAAATGTTGTCAGCTCGTAGACGAGTAATTATCTGCTAAAGCATCTTATTAGTCTTGAAGTTGAAAGCAGCCAATATTTAAGATACAATGTTTTTGGTATAAGTAAATTACTGAGTCCATTTTAGGTCGCGAGTTCGATTAATTTTGATTCATGAAGGGCTAAAGTAAAGTCATGTAAATGATACTTCGGGATATTATTGTTGAATAAGTCATAAGCAAACTGAGAAAATGACAGTTAATCGCTAGGAGGCGTGACACAGCTGTTGTTAAGCTGATTTTGGTTTAATGTAATTTTCAATTTGAGACAAAATACACGCCTACCTAAAACTAGGGAAATCAATCATTGTGATTGAGGCAATTGTGATCATTCTGATTCGGGGGTACATGTTTTCAAATATTTTCAGAATGGAAGAGTTGAGAGAAATGATAGCCAAAATGATGGCGGACAATCAGGAGCGTTTTGAAAAACAGGAACAGGCAAGTGCGAAATTAGATAAGCGTTTTGACAAACAGAAAAAAGCAAGTGCGAAATTAGATGAACGTTTTGAAAAACAGGAACAGGCAAATGCAGACTTGAGGCAGCAGTTAGATGAACGTTTTGGTAAACAGGAACAGGCAAGCGTAAAACTTGACGAACGTTTTGAAAAACAGGAAAGGCAACTCACTGACCGTTTAGAAAAATATGAGGCGTCGTGTAAGGCTCAAGCCGCAGAAGTAAAAGTGCATGTTACTTCTCATATTAATTATGAAAATGACAGTATAGGCTCTATGACCAAAAAAATGGAGCAGACATACACGCGTTTAGACGAGCATTTGAGGGAAGTAGACGCGAAGATTGTCACTTGTGAACAAAAAATTGAAAATATGGACGTGAAGGTGGATGCCGGGGCTGAAGATGTCGGATGCCTTCGGACCCAGTTCGAGAAGATGTCATTGAAAACTCAGGAACTTGGTGGACAACTGACTCAGGTTATAAAGAATAACGAAGCCAGATTTAAGGAGTGTTTCAACCAGAATATAAACCCAATAAAGGACGAACTGCGTCTATACACCAAGGGAAAACAATGGGAAACCCTAAACGTAATTGAGAATCTCGTGAATGAAGTTGAGAAATACGAGTTAAAGGCTATTAATGCGTGTATTAAAGTTGATTTAAATGATCACTTAATTCAGGAATTAGAAGAAGAAGTTGGGAATTTAAAAATTCAAGGATCTCAAGGAGATGAGGTATTGAAACCGATCCTAAAGAAACAGGATCAGAATCAGCAGGATATTCAAGGGAATAATACCGGGCCAGAAATGACGAGACACGTCACACATTAATGAGGCTCATCCAAGTCGCCTTCCGCCAGGATGCAGTTCGACTCCTGTGGACATGAGTTCGATGCCACTGTATCACTTCATCCGTATGTCCAATGATGAACCAAAGAAATTTGGATCCAATACACATATGACGCCTAAGGGTTTTCTTTCTGAGACGTATCAGTACTTTATAGACCATAACATATCCATAGACAAGGGCCTTAGAGTAGTTGAGAGATATCTCGCCGAACAACCTCTTATTTGGTTCAAGGCGTTTAAAAACTGTTTCGACAGTTATGAAGAGTTCAAGCGTCGATTCCTCGATAAATACTGGGAGATCGAATCTCAACAGAACTACGTTTTGAGCTTTATTCTAGGCGATATTCCGCCACAGGTCAGACGAGATTTCCGGAGTACTTCACCCGTCAGCTTTCACGGATGAAAGAACTTAATAGCCCACAGTCAGAACTAGAATTGGTCTCGGCGATAGGTAAACAACTACCCCTAGAGGTACAAAAGGTACTCATTTCAGCAAATGTTAGGACGGCTGTTGAAGCTGAACGTATATTACGCCAGCTTGATCACACTACTAATAGCGTACACTTTAGACAGAGACATCAGGAGTCGATCAACATGATGAACGTAGAACAAGAAGAAGGATTGCCTAAATTAAGAACTCAGGGTACAAATACTGAAGGATATAAAGAAATCTACCCATCGCCGAGGGGAGATAATAAGAACCCTCCAACGTGGAATAGGCCCATCGACCGATATCGATACGCATGGAACTCTCAAGATTATGAACATCGACGTCGAACGGAAAGAAGAAATGGACCCAGGTATAATCAAGGGGATAGATTCCGAAGACCACACTCTAGATGGAAAAATGACAACCGTCAGTCATGGAAAAGACAGAGAAATTCGGATAGTAAAATGCGAGAACGTCAAGCCGAATCTCGTAGATATGTCGAGCAGTTAAGAAACCAACCGATTGGAACAGATAAATGGCAGAAACCAATTCAGGAAATGGCCACCTCAGGAGAGTGTAAAGGAGCAGAGAGTCTCCAATTTCAGGCCCAACGAACCCATAACCACGAAAATAGACTCAGTCCACATGCTACTGAATGTTTTGCTGGGAATGGAGCTGTAAAGAAGATCAATTAATTCAGGAAGAGATAGTGTTTCAACAGGTTAGCAGTCATCTGAGCGAATCAGAGTGGACTACGGTTACCATTGACACTTGGGTAGTCCAGCCAGAGGACTTAATAGAGGACCCAAGTCGTGTTTTCAAGAAAATTCGTAAGGAGCTACCTATAACGTATATACGGGTGCAGGGACTACGCGTACGCTGCTTAGTAGATACAGGGGCTAGCTTAAGCGTAGTGTCGAAGGCTTTTATTCGGGAGGTCCAACCAAAATTTGAAATTCCGACATTGCCCGTATCCAAAGTTAAAGTACGAGGTGTTATTCCGGACCGTACTACGATGTGCGATCCAAACGTTTACCTAGATTTAGAAATAGGTAACGCTGTATTAGCCCATCCATTCTTAGTAATGGACAAAATGGAATATAACATCATTTTGAGCTGCGATTTCTTGCGGGAATATAAGGCAGTTATTGATATGGACCGAAATCAAGTAAAGTTTTACATAAATATGAGCCACGAAGACGTCCAGTTGAACGATAACCCAGAGACTATCGATGGAGAAAGGATTTGGACAACTCAAGTATTTCATAATGAGAAAAATCAGCAGGAAGAATTCCCAAATGGGGACACGCAAGAAATGGAAGGAATTAAAGATAAATTTGAAAAGATGACGGCTAACTTAGAGAAAGGAGAGGATGATGAGGAGCCCAAATTTGAAGACTTGGTCCAAATTAAGGTGGACGAAGCCAAAGTCGCCGAGGGAGATACACACAAATTGAAAGAAATTTTGGAAACGTATCAGGATGTTTTTGGGACACAACCCGGGAAATTGTTAACTTTAAAATATAATTTCGTTGTTAACAATTGGAAAAATTTTAATAAAAATCCTTATCCCATACCGGAGAAATACCATGCCAAAGTTCTCACTATTATTAAGGAAATGGAAGACCATGGTATAATTTCAAAGATTCCAACGCCATTTTTGAATCCACTAGTCATTGAGAGTAAATCGAAAGGGTCTTTAAGGGTGTGCCTGATAGCGAGGGTCATTAATGACAGATTAGTGCAGGAATATGACCGGGAAGCCAATATAAAATACATTCTGAAGAAATTCCTAATATGCAAGTATTCTCAAGCATCGATTTAAGAGCGTCTTTACATCACGTTGAATTATCCAGCGAAACAAACATCCTAACTGGATACCATTTCGACCAGCAGACATATGTCTATGAACGGCTGCCGTTCGGGATTAAAATGCTGGATCAGCCCTGATTCGGGTATTGGATCGAAACCTCAGTGATAAGGTTAAAGATATAACGGTCAGGTATGTAGACGCCGGCGCTAGAAGAGCACTTTGAACATTTGCGTCTTGTTTTGGAAGAACTCAACCGAAACAGTTTTAAAATTAATCTTGGAAAGTCTCACTTTTGCCAACGTAATATTTTGTTCTTGGGACACATCATAGATTCAAAAGGTATTTCCCCAAATCCGGCGAAGTTAAGAACTATTCAGAACTTCCCTAAACCCACCAGGGTTAAGCATGCGAGACATTGCGGGTTCTTCGTGGACCATTGTCCGGCATACACGACCACGGTTGCTCCGTTACAAGACATATGAAGAAGAACAACCGCTCGAAGTGGGATGCAACTTGCAAAGAATCGCTCAACAAAACTAAAGAGCTTTTGAGTAAGAGTGTGAAGTTGGGAAATCCCGATTTTAATGAAAAATGTATCATCCAGACTGACGCATCCATGATAGGCGTTGGTGCGGCGCTCTATCAAGAGAGAAAGGATACTGAACCCCGCATAAACTAAGTGGTTTGTATGAGCCGTAAATTAAGGGAACATGAGCGACATTACGCTGTAACTGAATTGGAAATGCTCGCCATTGTGACAGCTCTTAGGTATTGGCGCAAATATATATATGGTTTCCCTATTCTTCTCCGAACCGATCATTGAGCGTTAACTTTCATGCTCAAATCTGTAATGTCATCAGAAAGGCTGAATCGGTGGATCCTATTTGTGCAGCAATACGACTTAGAAGTCGAACATTGCGCGGGTAAATACAACGTCATTGCTGAAGCACTGAGTAGAAACCCGGATCCTGAGGTTGAGACTATACAACACTTGGAACTGAGTGAAGGAGATCGTGAAATTTTAGACGGGTTGAGACTAATTCCTGAGGAGCAGAAAAGTTGGCCCGAGATCCGTCGGATGATTCGTTTCCTTCAGAAACGTCTACAAACAGGGACACCTGAGTATCAAGACGCCGAAAAACGTGCTCAAAGTTATAACTATCTAAATGATATTCTTTACAAGTATATTGATGGAGCCCATACTCAACTTAGGGTCGTTGTCCCACCAGTTCTGCAAATGGATCCGACCTGGTTAACGCACAATTCGATAGGACGTGCGGGAACAGACAAAGTTTTGGCAACATTGAAGGGAACTTTTATTTGGCCGAGAATGGGGAAAGATGGTGCGCACGGTTATGATGACATGCGATACCTGTCAACGCGTGAAACCAAATCCGTACTTACTCTAGCAAGCGCCAAAGCACTTGATTCCGGATAAACCCCCCGAGCTATTTTCCATGGACTATTATGGACCCGTTTCCAAGGCAACCAGAGAGTAGCAGTTTATTTTAGTGTGCATGGACGTATTTAAAAAATTTGTTACGTTGTGTCCTGTGCAGAAAGCAAATACGCGCTCTGCAATAAATCAGATTCGGAACAAAATTATCCCGATGATGAGAAATCCAGAAAAATACTTAATGATCATGGATCCCAGTTTACATCGGCTGCCTATAGACGGGATGTGGAGTAGTTGGGAATCCAACACATCATGAGCTCGATTAGACACCCGGAATCAAATCCCTCTGAATGAATCATGCGGGAGATTCGGAAATTTTGCAGGATTTATTGTCCTCGACAACATTGAGGTTGGGTTGATGTTCCAGTCATCATGGAATGCATCAACTCTACGTTCCCTAGCGTGATTCATTTTAATGAGCAGCCTGAGAGACCGTGGAGTGGGAGTGAGTTAGAAGAGGCAAATATCACGTGACAGCCAGTGGGCTGCACTTAATTAAGTCGGGTTTGCCTAGGGATACGTAATTCCCTACATATTTCTTGGTGTATTCAGTGATGCCAGCCAAAACCATTCACTTGTTTCAACATTTTCAACGTTGAGAATAATAATATTATCCTCGTAATAATCAGAGGATTTTTTGGTTAATTATGACAGCAAAATATATTCCAATTATTTAATGTATCATCAATTACGTGATGTGTATGGGTGCGGCGAATTATGAGAAGAATTGAGAGAGAGGAATACATTAGAGCAGCTCCGAAAGCAAGCAGAAAAACGATTACGACGAAACCGAAACAAGCAATTCCACCGACCTCTACGTGTCGGAGAGCTTGTGTTGGTAAAACGCCCAGCCATCTCAGATCCGCCGCGAAAATTCTATCCTAAATTCGCGAAGCTGTACATCGGACCGTATAGAGTCATCCAAAATTTAAGGAATAATTCATACAAGGTTCAGTCAATGGACAGTACAATAGAAGCAATTTATAACGCGTCTAATTTAAAATTGTCATGTACCAGGAATACTACCAGCAGAAGACCCTGGAGATCAAGGTGGACAAGATTTGCCTGAAGAACACGAGAACGAGGACATACCTCACGCTGCGGATGATCCTGAGATTGTTGAAGAAGAAGATGATATAAATTACATATTTATGTAACAAGATTGTCAGGATGAGGATTACAATGACGATACTATCGATGCAGAGGACTGTTATGAATGTGCGGAAAGACGTGATATGATGACATTGGAAGTATGAAAAGATATGAGGTCACACAGGAAAACGCTATTTTTTTGTAAGATTCAATCATAAATTTTTGAATTACCATGAGATTGGAAAATCTTCGCCGTAAGACCTATCTGTGTCGGTGCGACGTAAAACCACTAGCAAAAAAAGAGTTTGGAAAGAAAAATCAATGTTCGTGATTTTTCTTAGTCAGAGCAGGGGAGAGATGTGACCGTTCACGATACTGTAGATAACATATCGGGATACCCTGTAACAATAATATGCCACTTTCCGCGTCATTCTATGATGATTAGTCGCGTAACAAGCAGATTCTGGCACTACACGGGACACTAACCACTCGCCAGTGTTACACGGGACGAAAGTCTCTTGGCGCGTAATGACGAAAGTGAGTCATACGCTAGCCAGCAATTGGAAATTTTCTCTCTCTTGTGGGAGTGAGTTGGAAGAGACAAATATCACGTGAAGGCCAGTGGGCTGTACTTAATTAAGTCGGGTTTACATAGGGAAACGTTATTCCCTAAATATTTGTTGGTGTATTCAGTGATACCAGCCGAAAACCTTTACTTGTTTCAAAATTTTCAACGGTGACAATAATAATATTAATCACGTGACTCCTGACATACGCACCGAATATTTATAGGTAAGAGCTCGTCATAATCAGAGGATTTTTGGGTTAATTATGACAGCAAAATATATTCCAATTATTTAATGTATCATTAATTACGTGATGTGATGGATGCGGCGAATCATGAGAAGTCGTCATGAGTCTGGCCAGGCGAGCTTATGTTGATTTTTGCCGAGGCGTAGTTTCAACTACTGGAAAAGTACAAGGTGACGCTTTGATGATTATGATGAAACCTACGATCTTACATGAATAAGATTCGATCAGTGGGATATAGAATGTAAGAGCTATTTTTTGATGTGCGAATCAGTTCCAACAAACTGTTTTTACCGGAACGATATCCGAGAAATAGGCGTGGTTACCTCCCATCCTCGTTTTTTTAACCCTTTTCAGCATAAAAGAAGTTGGACTGACGACTATCTAGCTATTATCTAATGTGTACTCGGACCATTCCGACGTGTCGTTGTTCGCACGGTCAAGTGAAGTTGTGCAACATTTTTAATTGTGGTGCAGTGTTACGCTTGTAACATATAGATGGTGAAACATCGTGTAAGTTGTTATTTTGAGTACATTAATTACTCATATGGCACAGATTGTGAAGAGTTTGTATATTTACGATATTCCGTACTATGTTGTAATCATCGAATTTAGTGAACCAGGAATAATCAACCTGCAGTGAGCTGCGTGGTATCTTAGCTACTTTTATGTGTGTAAGTGAATGTGTGTGTGTGTGTGTGTCACAATTGAAGTACAATTGGTTAAATACAGTGAAGTGTCGTGAATACGTCGTCAACATTACGAATATAGAGTTGAAAAGAGAATTTAGTAAGTAATAATAATAATAATAATAATAATAATATACGGGCATCATCTGCCGAATATATAAACGTGATGAGTGAGTTGTCTTACATTTCTGAGGTATTGTAAACTAGGCAAATTTCAGATCCTTAACATCAACTTACAGTGCTAGTATGTGTACGCGAGACTTCAATAACATTTGAGTGTTAATAACTGTATATGCAGAGTAGAGGATCAGGGTGACGAAACAGCAGGACATTATCATTACCGGGTTGGCTTACTTGAGTACATGAGTAATTCTAACCATATTTGATTGTAGTGCGTATCACAAATTTGACGCAACTATAATCACATTGTTTCCTCATTGCATATCTGAACGGGTGATCGTCGGCCTTGAGGGAGAATCTAAGAGTTGCCTACCTTTCCTACATCATAGTGTATCAGGTGTCTAGAAGATCATTCAACTCCGGGTCAAAATCTACAACATGGAGGACCACATCATAGGGACGAACCGAAGACGTCGAGATGATAGTTTAAGTCAACATGGATGTGCCCATCTCGGAGAAGAATGATCACAATAGATAAGTACATTTCAAAAAACTTTTATGTTGAAAGTCATTGTCCACCTGTAAATAAGTAAAATTTGCATATTAATTAGGTAAAATGTAAATGATGATCGCAGGCTATTTCAAAGGGATTATAGTTTCTTAGTTAATGTAGTAGGAATTTTTTACTGGTATAGTAACCCGCATTTTGTTTAACCACCTGGGAAGATTAATGCACGTTAATTATAATATTTTAGTAATGATATTTTTTGCATTAAGTATTATAATGAATGGGAGTAGTATTCATTTAAATAATCCTTGGGCTGGGAAGACTTGGGAGAAAGGAGACGAGTTGCTCGACTAAGTGGTATGTTCCGAACTGTCAGTGGAGAGATGGAGTGGGAGGACATCAGTAGACGAATAAGTTAGAGTGGTGTCTTTTTAAAAGTAGGAAAGATCACAATATGAAGATAAAGTTGGAATTCAAGAGGACAAATTGGGGCAAATATTCGTTTTTACGAAGGGATGTTAGGGATTGGAATAACTTACCAAGGGAGATGTTCAATAAATTTCCAATTTCTCTGCAATCATTTAAGAAAAGGCTAGGAAAACAACAGACAGGGAATCTGCCACCTGGGCGACTGCCCTAAATGCAGATCAGTAGTGATTGATTGATTGAATCTCGATTATTATCATGAGATGATACGTTGTGTATCCTCAGAAAGTACGTAGACTACTTTATACTTCATGAGTAAAATAGAGTATTTTAGAAGTTAAAGATACAAAACCGGATGCAAGTATGATTTTAGATCGTGGTTATAATATGTCAATTTTTAAAATGTCCCGAAAATGAATTCTGTTGCAAATATGTGTGTGTTTGGAATGTCGAAGTGAGAATGATGGTCAGACAATACGTCGTCAACTGACATTTTGTAGTAGAATGGAGATGTGTCAGAGATAATTTATGTAAAGTGTGAGGAGTAATGCCACACTAATGACGGCAAAATGAGGTTGAATAAAACTATATGGGAACAAAATATGTTAGATTTGTACTCTAAGGGGCTGCATTAGCCCGAATTTTAATATCGAGGCAGCTGAGGGAAGAGAAATATCCCTCCTTAACTGAGTTGAAAGGGAGACAGTGCAGATTATCTTTACGTTGAAAGAAAGTGCCAGCCGAATATGCTTTGGAGAATTACGGTAGGAGTCTGAGGAGAATGACCAGGCCGCAGGCTGCACAACTTTTGGGATGTTGACTGATTGTTCGTTTCTGGTAATATACGACGAACACACACACAGAAGAGTTAATTGTCATCGTTGTAATTGAATTAACATATTAGGAAACGGAAAAATTCCTCACAACTTTTATTTCATTTATTTGATCGGATTTAGGGGTTTAAAACGTGCATCCAACTGCAAGAAGACCATGGGTTCGATCCCATCTGAGGGCCACGAGTATCATCACCGTCACTTTGGTGATGGAAGGACCACTCTATATATTTATGAATACATTAAAAGTGATATCATGTGTGTTTATTTTCAGATAAGTTTAGTATTACATGTGAGATTATGGTAATATTGTCAATATGTTGTCCATAAGTTCAGCGTTGTTTCTGCATTATATTATTCCATGGTATTAGTCATAATCCCGGCGAAATACGCCTATGCGATTATTTACATAATTGCAAATAATAATGAGGTTAGTTAGTAGGAATTATAATATGCCTATGAGATATTTTGGGATGTGCTTTTCATAGTAAGATTATTGCCTTAAATCACGTTATCATATAATGACATGATCACAGAAGATCATGATACAGCGGACTTCAACTCCTAAATATGAAGTCATGATGATTACATAACATGTAATTATAATGGTGCCTTTTATTGTGTATAATTAATTCATTAATTAAACAGCATGTTCAGAATGACTGATAAGAGAATCTTTTGAAATGCGGTGTTGGAGAAGAATGCTGAAAGTATAATTGGTGGATCAAACAACGAATGAAAATGTAATGAATCGAATTGCGTGAGGAGATCGATTTGGTGAAATTTGACCAGAAGAAGAGTTAGAATGATAGGGCACATCATAAGATACTTAGCTGCATCAAACCAGTCTGTGCGAGGATGATCCTAACGACAAAATATGGTTCATAAAAACTTTACTGTTTTGACGGTCTCCTGTAAGAAGCGAATGCAATGGTTCGGCAGGTGGAATGTATCCGTCAAGTCTAACATTCCCCTGGAAACAACGTATACCTTCATTCCTCTCTACATTTTAACGCTGGACAATATTATCAGACAGGATAGCTAAAGAACCTGTTGCATCATTTTTATATATAATGAACGAATCATAATCCACAGTGCAATACTCTTTATCGGACCACAAACCACGAATATTTATCCCTCTCTCAGAATAACATGTCTGTTTTTGTCAGCATATTGGATATTGTTTCGCTCAACAGGGGCTCTCTTACTCTCTGAGAATCGCATCCATTTCGAGCAGCTGCTAGGTCGCTAGTTTGCTCTGCAGACGGTTCTTAATTTCTCTTTGAATAATGCCTACTTCGATCTGGGGACAGACGATTAGTATCTTTTTGAAGCCATTCCTACTGTTCCCTCTGAAATCGATGATCTCTTTCTTGCTCAGGTTCTTTATTTTCGCTGAAAACACGCACTCCCATCAAGTCCGAAGTACTAAGACCAACATTTGCTTTCCATCTCGGTATGATGAGCTATCGCTGAAATCATTACAGAACTGTTACCTGCGCAACGAAATGTTCAAAGATGTAATAAAACGTATCACTGTGTATCAGATTAACAGCCAAACTTCCAACACATTCACATTCCTCTCAAACCTGCACTCGACTGTGTAGCCTGTGCAATTGAATGTTCACAGACGGAATAAAAGTTTGTAGGTGAATCAAATTAATAGAGAAACTCCCAACAGATCCAAAACTTATCTGAAGTCTCAACTTGACAGTGCAGCCAGTGCAACGGAATGATAACAGACGGAATAACGAAACTGCTTAAGTGCATCAAATGAAAAGCTCCCTATACATCCATACAACTCTCAAGCTTAAACTCTATAATTATTTCTCTATAACTCAGTTACCATGCGGCTGACGCAAGTGAGAGGTGGCATCGAAATTTTACATTTAGAGACTCCAGATATCTATTTCAAACTGCTATTTCGGACTAAAAATAGCATGATAAATACAAGACGACGATATCTGCTAAAATATAGATGCAAACTACATACTGTGTGAATGACATTTTAAACTGATTACACTATATTTCGAGACGAATAAACAATTCGTTAAGATAAGGATTAACTGATCAATTCAAAAAGGTGTTTCTTAATTTGACGTTGTATTTCAACAGCAATCTGTAAAAACATTACTGTATATTGGGTTATCTTTTAAAGGTAGATATGCTGACACAGACTTATTAGTAGAAAATTTGATGCTGAACAATTTTAAACCACATGGTATAGATATATCTTTACGGTTTATCCAGCATAACGATGGCTTACTTCTAAAACCTCGCATCACCCAATGCACTTCCTATCAATTATCTTCCTTAATTAGGACTGGTTACGCCTCCCAGCCACATTTGGATGTACAGTCCATCAGAACAATTTCCGTTGTGTTCATTTTCCTGTTCTAACATGTAAAGGAAAATGGACCGAAAAAACAGTAAACTGTAGGAGTGCGTCAATTCGCAATGCAAAGAACATCCCTGCAATTGGGTCAATACATTTTAGCCCAGGAAAATAAACACAACGAAAATTGTTCTCTTGGACTGCATATAAATATGTGTGTCTGATACGAGGTTTTAGATGTAAGCCAACGATAAGCTACAAAGGCTTAAGGCGCCCGTTTTTCCTTAGGCTTCCTTCACCTAAATCCTTTATGCTCTTTGGTTACCGATTGATGTTAATAGACAAAAGCATTTCTCGAGAAATGCTATCAAGAATGGTGAAGAACACATCAAACTCCAGCCAGTGGTACTAAATATTAGCACGAAGAAACACTCAAACAGATGTACAGACAGGAAGGAGGGCTTTATTTCGTTCCTATACACAGAAAAAAATCATCTAAAAGTGAACCCCAAATACTTATGAAATAGAAGGTCCTACTCATGTACTGCTTTCTCTGAAATGAAGTGTGAGCTAGAACTTATAATTTTAGCCCACACACAGATTTTAATAATTATTGGAATGTGTATTTATTTTAGAGTTTTTTAAACGGAACAATGATTATTGTCATGAACAAAATAAAACTAGAATAAATTAGAATATAAGACCGGTTTTTAGGATTCTACTTCCATTAATTTACGAGCTATTGTAGTTTGAAACTTGTAAACACCGGCAGTTGTCTGCTCCATGCGACAGCACTAACTTAAGAAGAAAGTGAATAAATTAATTCTTTGGCTTCTGAAGAAGAAAGGGAATTTGCCTTCAAAGATCGTGTTCTAAACGACGACCACAAACGTCAATACGAACTTCCAGTCCACCATATAGAGATTACTGCACACATTTTAGCATTGCATCAGAACATTCAGCTAAAGCAGCAGTAATGCGTCGTTTCATATCATCCGATGTAGTCGGAATGCCCTTGTAAACAGCGTCTTTTAGCTTTCTCCGGGGAAAAAGGTAGAAGGATAACATCTGGTGAACAAATCGGCCGAAATACAGATCGCCATCATCCTCTGCAACGACTTGGGAACAGTATTGGTGAACACAAGCTGTAGTACGCGCAATATGCGCTGGGCAGCCATCTCGCTCTTAACACATATTCCTCCGAGTATGCAGTGGAACGTTTTCTAACAACTGTGGATTTTTTCTGTTAGGAGGTTAGAAATATTTTTGAGAATCTAGTGCTTCTTCTATGAAAAAATTGCCTGTGAGCCGATGGTTCACTATCCCACACCATAAATTTAATCTCCATGGACGTTGACGTTACTCCTGACAAAGCTAATGGGGAATTGTTTACGGGCCAATACCTTGCCGTGATTTGTAAATGTTGCTTCATAAATAAACCAGATAAATGGAAAATCTCGTGTATCTAATGAATTGGTAATACCATCTTCCACCACGTTCTACTTCTTGAACTATCGCAAGGTACCTGACCAGGAAGTCGCAATACAATCAGCACACTGTAACAGAAACAATCAGATAGAATAAAAAATAATAAAATATAATAAAATAAAAAAAATAAAAAATATAATAGCATAGTAACTAAGCGGTTGAATGGAGCAAACCACGGTCGGTATTTAGAACTTCCAAACTACGTTAGCTCGTAAACTATTTGTACTGGGAGCCTAAAAATAAGAACACCTCCGACATTCGAATTTACTGTAGCTTTATTTTGTTAATGTCAATAGGCATTGTTCTATCCGAAAACTGAAACTTTCTAAAAGAATACACATTCTAGCAAATATTTAATTTTTTCATGGGCTACCATTAAAAGCCCTTGGTTGTACTTCATTTCTGTGTGAACTTGCACATTAATACTACCTTCCAGCTCAGAAATATTTAGAGTGTAAAACTTAGGTGACTCGACTTGTATAACACGTTTAATCATAACCATACATACACTTTCTTTATATTATAAACCTTTTTTGCATTATAATACTGAAATGATAAGAAATCTCCTCGTTCATAATCTAGTCAGATGAAACTTCTTCCTTTTCATGGTACAGTTCTTCCAAGCAACCTATTTTCGAATCCACCCACCTTTAATTACTACAAAGCTAAGTCGGTCTGAAAACTGAAAAATGGTGTCATAATTTCTTCTTCAAGTTATACTTAGAAAAGTGCTGTTCACCGTAATTACGAACTCAATGACCTTTATTCTGTTTCTCTCACAATTTTGCCATCTTGGAGAACTACACCTGCTACGTAATGGAAGCTCCTCCTGGTCCATTTTCTTATCCTCCGCAAGGGATCCAATATCAAAAATAACCCCTCCACCGGCATCACTTTCATCAATGAAATACCTAATTTCATTATTACAGTCAGTGTATTTACAAGTTGCAAGGTATGTACTGTCCTCAACACAGTCTTCCTTTAAGACCAAGTCTTCGTTTGAAGGCAAACTGTTTACGATATGAATATTTAATTGAATCCCACCCTGCCAATTGATGCTAATCAGTAAATTCAACATGTATATTGCTCAAAATGCGGATAAAATATTACTGGATTGTTTGTACCCTGTGACAACCTCATATTAAGCCAATAATCCAATCTACTACGGTTAATTCTCACTGCGGCCTGACTGTCAACTTGCATACATTTAAATTTCTCTAAAAACCTATATTTTCCTTCACTGCAGCATCCCATATACTTAGTAATCTATTATGCGCTTTCTCTATAACATATACAACAGCATAACTCTATCTGACTCTCGATTAATATCTTCATTAGAGCGTACTGAAAGTTTGATTCATGTATCCTTGCTGGGGCTGAATATCATAATTGTGTTAAAGTACCCTCCACAAATGATCCTACAACCACCATTTCCGAAAGTGCTATTGAATATTTCGTCAGGTATGAATATTAGATTAACAGCTGCTATACTTCTACTGTGATGCGAATTGGAAGGTAATTTACGAAAGTTCCATGCCAATTTTATTAAATCAAATTTGCTACCACGTTTCACACTTCAGGTTAAATTTTATCCATTCCTGTGGTTTAAACACTGCTGGCTTATTACTATTATTCTCACTTACTCCGATATGAATTTGTTCCTACCACTATTCAATTTGAACGAATTATGTGGTGCAAACTTTACCACAAAAATGTTTCTTTTACGAGTAATATTTGAGTACATCTCTTCCATCAACAAAGCAGTTACCTTCTATGTACCTGAAATGCACTTCAATCGTCCAAATAAATATTGTAATTATTTCTAAATACCATTAATAATAATATAAGACACATGCGCCTCACGCATTGAATAAATAATACAATTATTAAAATATATTAATAAAAATTATTAATCGAAACGTCCATAGTAAGCGGGCCAGAGTTAACCAGAATTGATCCCCCAAATTTTGATAGAGCATGATAAATATTTCTCTCACAGGGCGTGTACATAAAGCTGCATACTGGTACATCTGCTTCAGACCTTACCTAACCTTCTGAAAACGACTAAATAGGTAGGAACTGCACCTAGGTTCATCAATAGCTCCACTGATTCTAAAATAACTAACTATATTCTGAATAACATCCGTGCATGCGCACCTCATCAACACCCCAAAATATTTATACTGTATAATACACCCACAAAATGTTGCTTGAAGACTCCATATTTACATCAACAACAATGAAAACAATGGGAAAACGAAAGCAAGGACCAAGCCACCATTTGCAGTTGGTCCGAGGAACAAAGCACATATATGTGGATAAGTACCCTTCACTGTCTCTCTGTATTAACACGACTTGTAGATTCTCATAATACCGAGCTCGATAGCTGCAGTCGCTTAAGTGCGGCCAGTATCCAGTATTTGGGAGATAGTAGGTTCGAACCCCACTGTCGGCAGCCCTGAAAATGGTTTTCCGTGGTTTCCCACTTTCACACAAGGAAAATGCTGGGGCTATACCTTAATTAAGGCCACGGCCGCTTCCTTCCCACTCCTGGCCCTTTCCTTTCCCATCGTCGCCGTAAGACCTATCTGTGTCGGTGCGACGTAAAACAACTAGCAAAAAAAAAAGATTCTCATAATTGGCACTTATTACGTCACACAGGTACTGTACCTAATAATAGTGTGTTCACTTACTCTAACACCTGTTTTAAAGATACATTCACTTGAGCAACACACGCATGTCGTTCCTGAACATAAATTATGGAAAGTCTGAGATAGCTTTCACTAACATATAATACCAAGCCTCCACAAGTGATACAATACCCAGTGCCTAAGCACTCCACAGTTTGTAGGTCAAACACGTTCCACAAAAATAATAACAGCCACGTTCCATAAACGTTTGAAGTACAGTCCAGTCCAGTCCAGTGTGTTTAGAAGTTCACTCCCGTGTGTGTCATTCTCGCCGTTTGATCAGATGCGTATATAGACCTCAGCTCTCACATGATACGTCGAGATTTATCCTAGCCAGCCAATCATGAGTAGGTCCCCTCGTCAAGACCACGTCCTGAACCTCCCCCGTGTCACAAGACTATCACAAGATCAACAGACTTTGGGGTGTGTCACATGAGTCATCGGGAGTTTTCGACTACAACAACAATTCCACCTTTTCAGACTCTGGGATGACCGCATGAGTCATACAAATTTCCCGAGTTAAGATAGCAATGTTTTCCCAGCCGTTGTACAAAACAAATTACTCATACCACATATGGAGGCCTTCCAGCATAAGATATTAAGAATAAGTGTACAAATGAAATAATGATGACAATAATAATAAATCGAATACTGACAATAATATCTCACTTCTACGTGTAGCGCGAGGGTGTGATATTTGTACTATCATACCATTAATTTCCACTTTTCCTTTCATTCCTATGAATTATTATGAGAACTTTCAGTAAAAGGCAAATTCCCACCCGTCTACACTAATTTCCAGATTATTTCCCAAGGACGCTCATGGTTTCATTTTTCAATACGCAATAACTATATTCTGACGCAAGTTAGGTTATGTGTATAACTGAAGACAATTTTTCATGTATTATAGGCTAGGTTATGTATTGAAGTTTAATAATGCATATACAGCTCTTCTATTATGGGTAAGGTTACACGTATTGTTTTTAAATAATCCTGCGTGTACTAAACGTAATTCAGGAACCTTCTCATTCTGTCTGTATTACTCAAGGAAATCTTGATAAAGGTTACATCACGTTTATTACTTGAAAATAACAATCCGCATTTAGCAAGTTGCTCAGGAAAACCCCCCAGTGTGTGTTTGTTAATATAAGTGAGCTCTGGAACCTTCATGTATAAAGGACATGCTGTATAATATTCTATATGTTTGAATATATATTTAGGTTATGTGGCAGAGAGAGAAGCTTCTTTCAAGACAATTCTGTAACGGGTACGTACGAAGGAAATTCCGATATTATTACAAAATCTTCCAGATATCTTGTACTAATACTGTGTGGTAAGAAAGAAAACTGAATAGAATCACAGCCAGTATATCATTGAAGAGTGTTGAGAGAAGTAGAGATGAGTTGTACATTGATACAAGACGTTCGGTGTTGTTTTCGTAGTTCCGCTTTTGATACCGCAGAAGTGGATCGATAGTGAGTTTTGGATGTAACAATCTATCGCAGATCGATAGTACCATATTGATACTGCTTCGCAGATCGATTGTAAATTATTGTGTGTATTCTTGAAGTAATGTCTTGTAATTGTGTTGAGTGAGAGTCTATAGTGTAGTCAGTGATTGTAGTGGTGTCTTTAATATTTAACTATATCACCGCATTCTACTTCAAAACCAATAGATATTTCACCCCTCAGGACAACGTATTGGTCAACTCAGTCGTTATTAATGGTTTTCAACTGGAATGTAGCTACCGGAATCCACTCGATTACATTATTACTGGATTTTGTACTGTAAACATAAGAATAATAATACAATAATGTGAAATAACTAAAACACTCCGCCATTGCCGGTCCCAAGCCCGGGGCCTCATGTTGCAACTGATGGGCAAGGAGGAGGGGGAGGAGTAACAACCTCGTAAATAAACCTGGGTCCATCTGGCTCCGGATGGTAGCAACCTGTAAGGGACCCTGCCTAGGGTTACAGGTGAAACCTGGTCAACGGTCTCGAAGGCGGGTAAGGAATTTATATCCCAAAGGAGGAGAGAGCGGAAGAACCTAGTGGGGTAAAACACGAATAAAAATCATTTCGGACTAACAATCTGATCTTATCTTTGAATTAATTTTCTACCTTGTACAATGTACAATTTCAGTTGAAGAATGGAAAGTCCGCTGAGTGAAAGCACTACCCCAGGTGGTAGCTCGAAAAAGAAATCCACCATTGCGTTATGTAATGCATCGGGACCTAGGGTTCTGGGGAGTCCCAACATCTGCAATAAGGGTTAGTCGGAGCATCCCTACAATCCTTTCAGACTTAAATTTAAGAGGAAATTCTTTGCAGGCACTCTTAATGTAAATTCCTTGCTAAAAACCGACAAACAGAAAGAACTGGAAATTTTATTAGATAGACATGAAA
Organism: Anabrus simplex; assembly: GCF_040414725.1. Taxonomy (NCBI): domain Eukaryota; kingdom Metazoa; phylum Arthropoda; class Insecta; order Orthoptera; family Tettigoniidae; genus Anabrus; species Anabrus simplex. Next base: position 349,705,253 of record NC_090266.1, on the reverse strand, counting down.
TCCAGCAAGAGACACTGTTTATGGATGATAATGTAACAGAAATCAAAAATTATAGAATCTTTAAAGGTAAACCAGCAATCAAAAATTATGAAAGGAATGCCACTACTAGGTACAGCCTTTTATGTCCATAAAGCAATAGTTGATAATGTTATGGAGTTCAAATCTAGTTCAGAGAGGTTATCTCTTCTCACACATAAATGCAAGAACAAAGAGTATATATTTGTTAACTGTCATGCACCAATAAATAAAGATAATAGCAAGAACTCAAGTAAAACTGAGATCTTTAGATGATGAAATGTCAAAAATTCCAAAAACAAATGGTATTATTCTACTAGGTGATTTTAATGCACAGATAGGCAAAGAAAAAGTTTTCAGCAGAACAGTACGGGCATATCCGGCACACAAAAGAACAAACAAAAATAGCCTGAGACTGATTAATCTCTGTAAATCATTTCACCTTAAATTAATGTCAACCTTCTTTAAGAAACTTCCAAGAAGGGCTAAAACATGGGTGTCCCCAAACCCGATGTTATGTGAGTTTCAATTGGACCATGTAGCTATTTCTCAAACAAGTATTAAGGAAATTATGAATGTTAAAGTAATATGAAGTGGGAAGTTTAACTCCGATCACTATCTCTCTAAAATTAAGCTAAAGCTTCTACCTCGCAGAAATCAAAGAAGGCCGAGAAAATTAATGAAACACAACATAGATAGGCTCAACATTACACAAGCAACTATAGAAAACGTTCAGAAATAAATTAAAATAACTCAACATGGCAAATGGCCAGAATTATCTAAACAGATTAATAGTGCAGCGAAGAAAGTATTTGGATCAGTTAAACCTAAAAAGAAAGTATGGTGCAGTAACGTATATGAGGAAGCACTTATGGAAAGAAAGAAAAAGTGCAAAAATGGAAATGTTCCGGAAAGAACGAACACTATGAGCTATTTAAGCAACAAAGAAAAGAAACAACAAGAATAATACGGCAGGTTAAAAGATCTTTTGAACAATCGCAGCTAGTAGAAATTGAGAATAATTTTCTAGGAAATAACTACCGAAATTTCTATCAGAGCTTTAAGAATAATCTGAAAGGTTATCAATCTCGGAGTATTTGCTTCAGAGATGCAAATGGCAATATTGGCCTTAACAATGCCGAGAATTGTGAGATTCTGTCAAAACACTTCGAACACCTGCTGAACTTCCCTGAGCCAAATCATACATTAGAATTTTCAGAAATTCACGAAAATCTAGAAGCTGATTCACCTTCAACAGCGGAAGATTAAGGAAGCATTTAAAATCTTAAAAATAACAAAGCTAGTGGGGAAGACTCCATAACCGCTGAACTTTTAAAATGGGCTGAACCAAAAGTTATAGAAGATCTACAAATAATCTTTGAAGAAATTTTAGAAACAGAAAAGATCCCATTACACAAGAAGGGTAACAAGCAAGATTTCAACAACGACAGAGGTATATATCTCTCTTGCCAGTTGCCTACAAGATATTCTCAACAATACTACTAAACAAAGTAAAATCGACACTGGACAGTCAATTGGGTGAATATCAAGGTGGATTTAGAGAGGGAAGACCTTGCTCCGAACAGATTTTCAACCTGAAATGTATAATTCGACACAGATTAATAAACTCCAAAGACATAGTTGTAACATTTATTGACTTTAAAAAAGCTTTTGACTCTGTTGATATGGAAAACCTAGATAAAGTAATCCGTGAATTTGGAGTTAAAACTAAATTGGCAAACCTAATTCGTGAAACACTTATTATGGGTGAAATATCTCGACCTTTCAAAATAAATACTGGTGTCAGGCAGGGCGATGGTCTATCTCTACTCCTTTTCAATTGTATCATGGAGAAAATTGTAAGAATTTGGAATGAAAACCTGAAAGAATCCTAAATAGTGCTACTCAGGCTGGTGAAGAAGAACAAAGGTGTTGCAATAAACTGCCTAGCATTTGCACATGACTTTGCCATACTTTCAGAAAGCTTTACTCCTTACTTAAATCTCCTTGAAAAGACAGCCAACATGACAGGCTTGAGAATCTCTGCCGAGAAAACAAAATTTTTGACGAATATAAAAAGTGTCCCAAAGTTTTTAGTAACGGATATTGGTCAAATAGAAAAGGTAAAGAAATTCTATTATTTGGGTGAGACAATTCAAGAAAATGGTTTAGAAAAATCTGCTGTAGATGAGAGGATACAAATGATGGAAAAATCGTACGGTATAACTAAGAATACTTACAACAAAAAGTTCCTATCAAGAAAACTTAAAATAAAGCACTACAACACAGTAGCGAATGTCTAGCACTGAACTACAAGCTTGATAAATTAGGAATATTAGAAAGAAGAATTATAGGAAAATATTAGGTCCTCTAGGAATTGCAGAGTTTTGGAAATTAAGGCGTAACAATGAAATTCAGCAGAACATAGAAAACATATCAGAAACAATAGGAAAAAGGAGATTGCTATTTATTGGACACATTTACAGAATGGATGACAATAGACTAACTGAACGAATCTTCAAGTACTTTTGGGAAAAGAAATCAACTACCACCTGGATTCAAGAAGTCAAGAAAGACCTGGAAAGAAACAACGTACGAGAAGAAGAATTATTGGAAAGAAAGATTTTTAGGAAGAAAGTCTTACAAATGGAAGGATTCCAAGGGAGAGAGGAAAATATAACCTGCACAAAGTGGACTGACAACAGGAAAACAGAAGCACAGTGAAACAATGAAAGAATACTGGAAGAAAAGGAAAGAACAACTAAGAAGGAAGAATTGAAATTTTAACGTGGTCCTTAGAAGGACGGAACGTAAGAAGAAGAAATAACTAAAATTCTCCATAATTTTCAATTTGCTCCATGGCCTCCATTAATTCCAAAACTCATCAATTTATCATTAGGAACTGAGTCCAACAATCGTCACCTTGGTCTCCCTTTACTTCTCTTACCACCATGACCGAGTGCATTATCATCCTAGGTGACCTATCCGCCTCCATTTGTCTCACATGGCCATAAAACTGAAGGCCTGTTATGGGTCGAGTAGGCCCTATATTCGCAACTTAGCCTTTATCTCGTCATATCGAATAATTTCCGGCCATTGTTCCGACCTGTTTTTATCAGTAATCATTCACACCAATTTTACGTCTACTACTTGTAAGTTTTGAATAAGATGTCCTGAGTTCATCTAGATTTCACTCTCGTACAGGAAATTCCTTGTAGACATTCGCTGAATTCTATTTTTTTGCTAGTTGCGTTACATCGCACCGACACAGGTAGGTCTCATCGCGACGATGGGATAGGGATAGGGTGTGAAAATGGGAAACAAGAAAAACCATCTTCAGGACTGCCGACAGTGGGGTTCAAGCCCACTACCTCCCGGCTGCAAGCTCACAGCTGCGGGCCCCTAACCGCACAGCCAACTCGCCCGGTCGCTGAAATCGATATTGTGGTTGGTATTACACAATCTGGAATGTTAACCATGAATAATGTTTCATTATCTATGTACTGCACTTACAATGACGGATGATGTAATATAATTGTCGTTAGATATCGTACTAATATTATTGTGCCAAATTAGGATGTAATAAGATTAACTGATTTGTATTATTCAGAGCGGAACTGAAATATATTCAACTAAGTTGGAATTCAGATCATTCCTTAAATTACAACTGTGAATCAGCACTGACTTTTACAGATACGATATGGTAAAATGTGTTCGGCTGGCACGGTAGTAGTTACTGGGAGAGGAAAGGGAGAAGGTAGGGAGGCTTAATGAGATGAAAGTTTCACTTATTGCTTTTAATTGGCTGTACTATGAAGTTGAGTGACTTGTGTGCCAAGACGAACATTAATAGTACGGTGTTTTGTTGAAATTGGAAGACTCGTTAAAAACCACGCTAGGTAAACCAGACAGATAGTTCAAATACTCTTTGCGATCAGCGCCACATCCATGAGTTCAAGCTTCGCTTTTGCTTCAGCAGATATCGATGGCTTACTTCCAAAACATCGTTTCTCCGTTTGCATTTCCTATCCGTTATCTTCCTTAAGACTGGTCACGCCTCCCGGCCACATATGTATGCACAATCCATCAGAACAATTTTCGTTGTGTTCATTTTCCTATGCTGATGTGTAAAGGAAAATGAACCTTAAACACATCAAACTGCAGGAGTGCGTAAATTCGCCATGCAAACAACATACCTACAATACGGTATGGTAAGGTACATTTTTCTTTACACGTTAGCATAGGAAAACGAACACAATGGAAATTGTTCTGATGGACTGCATATAAATATGTGGCTGGGAGGCGTGACCAGTCTTAAGGAATATAATGGGCAGGAAGAGCATTGTGACATACGAGGTTTTAGAAGTAGGTCAGCGAAATACCGAAGAACGATTACCTTATTTTGTAATTAACTGCCCTAACTTGGTTGAGAATATAACTTAAAAAGCACGATTAACTACAAAGTAGAAAAAATACTTTTTCAGTTAAGCGGGGAATATAGATACTAACGGACACATAAACACATACAGAGGAACAGAGAAATAGAGGTATTTTTACTATATGGTTTACGTCACACCGATAGAGATAGACCTTCAAAGTGAGAGGGGTGGGAAGCAAGTGACCGTGGTCTTAATTTGCCTGGTGTGAAAGTGGCAAACGATGGAAAGCCACCTTCAGTGCTGCCGACAGTGGGATTCGAACCCACTATCTCCCGAAAGCAAGTTGGTAAGGAATAAGAATTTAACAAACAAATCTAATTTTTCAGCAGAGAGAAAAATTAATTTTACGGTTTATTTCATGGTAAACGCTACTTGAACGAATTAAATATGCAAGGGTGCAAAAGCATATTCTATTAAAAAGAATATCACATTGTTATATTAAGGTTTTGAAACAATGTATTGCACCCTGGTGGGGGTGTGATAAGCGTCATCCAATTGTAATTATGATGAATTATTGAGGAATATACATTTCATTGTCAGAATAAATAGTATCTTACTGTACATACAGTAAGAACAGGCCAGGCCGAGATGGCAGGTTTCACCATACCACAGACTGCTGTCTCCAGTGAGATTAACAAACACAATGAGTGACAGAATTAGGTTTCTCAGAAATTGTGACAACGAGGAAAGAGAGAGGATAACTTGTTGCCAAAGTTTTCCTAGCCCCGCGCAGTCTTGGTAGTAGCAACAGCGCAGAGGGCCGAGTGCAAATTTCTGAGAAATGACGTAGGGGTATCTCCAGGTAACTAGCGAGAGTTGAACGTGGGGTTGGCACTGGAAGAAAAAAATATGAGCCTTCCCGGTCACGTGGTTAAGGTGGACCAATGGAAAAATTCACTTGACCAAAGCAAGGCGACAACTTCGTATTGTAAGAAGCACTAGCGAGGCTAACTCCGTGGGTTAAACTGATAGAAAGAAGTGAAGGATCGATTTAGAATAAAGTGGAATTTAGGAGCCTTACTATACCATAAAACTCATATAAAGTTAATAATTGCGGGAGATTGCATGGTGTAATTCTGAGAATTCATGGACGCTATTCGTTGATTGGCTGAAGGCAAAGGAAGCCACAAAAGAGCGCGAAACCCCGAGCCGGGATACGGCAGGTAAATTCGCGAATATATCCATTACCAGCGAACGATAATAGTTGAGAATTGGTATAGAGCATTTGAGAACATAATTACATCATTGGATCATATATTAAAGCCACGGGCCAAACCGCAAAGGGTCGTATGAAGATATCGGGACTGTGCGTCCCAAGATGACCTCCGTTGAACTCGGAAGAGAGGGGATACAAGTATAAATATGAGGTCGTAGACAAGGACTAGAAGTACTTCTGATATTGTGTTCGAGCCGTGACTACGCCAGTGGTGCGCAAGTACTTCTGACAAAGTGTTCGGGCGGATACCACGCCCGTGGTGCGTAACTACTTTGACAGTGTGTTCGAGCCGTGACTACGCCAGGGGTGCGAGTGTGTACTTACTCGTGGAGTAGGGTTCGAAGTATTATATTGTTACATAGTACAGTGATTCATGACGTGATGTAGCTCATATTACAGTCTTGAGCAGTATACTAGTATGAAGTGTTTCAAATAGACAGGACTCAGTAAAGCATAACTTACGGAGTGTGAGATTCTACCAACAGATTAGGAAGTGCGTTACATGAGAACGGTCACGAGTGTTTATGTCACCTAGTATACAGTCGATTCTAAACTGATATCTGGTCAGCTACACGAACGTGAGACGGGAAATTCAAGTGCGCGCACGGGCCGTTGTAAAGGCAAGCCCGAGGTATCCCATGTTCCTAGTGTTCGGGAAAGGAATGAAGAATGTATATCTACATTAAGTGGGCTAGATACAAGGCCGAGAGTGTAAAATTTGTGAATAGAATTTAGGGCGGAAATTATTCCAAAGTGCAACAGTTAATTTATTCGTTTTTATTCAAAATGTGTAAAGTTGAAAAGGGTCAAGGATTAATTCTTCAAGCTGGCATGAATACCAGTGGAATGCATTGCTAAAAACCGGAGGGGCTATGGCTTCTCGTCCGGTTTTAGCAGACTACAATGGCAGAGTTGAGTACCTTTTAACATACTTGTAGATTGCTATCGTTAGGGGGAGGAAATCATATTATTTTATCATGGTAACTTGATTGTGAAACGAGCCGTTTTCGGCTCGTATAAATTCAAAGATAGATAGACAAAGGGACAAATTAATATGTAGATTAGATCGAGCACTCATCATAATTTTGATTATTAAATAGAGTATAGTAGGGTTGAGTTGTTCATTCAAGTGCTTGAGTTGTTTGCTATGATATGGAGCACGTTTCACGTAAAGATAATGTAAATATAAATAATTATCGGAATTTTTATAGATATTAAGGCATGTTGTTAAGATAATCCAGAGGTAGGATTGCCAAGTGATTTAAATTGTTGTGGGACGGAATGAAGTCCATTGATTTGTTTGTAAATATCGCGAAGTTCGCCAGTGGACAAAATAATAATAATAATATGTACAAGTGTCGAAGTAATACATTAAAATTTGGTAATGTGTAAAGGCGTGTTTAATAATAATCTGTGAGAATAAAGGCACGGGCTTAGTTGGATAGAATGATTGCAAATTAAAGTAATTTAAATGTGGAGATCACATGTGCCGTGAATAATTATAATTTGGGCAGTGAATCCGGTTTTAACACTAATTGTTGATTTAACGTTTTTTTGGACTCCATAATAATCATAAATAAATTTGGTAGAAACGAGATAGGCACTTTTATAATATGGTCACGCTATGTTTGAGATCCAGAGGGATTAGAGCCAAAAGTTGAGATTTGGAGTTTTGTGGGACAGAAATCCGGCCCGAAATGAAAGTGAATTGTACTGATGTTGATGAAGAAATAGATGGATCTTAAGGCCCACATAGAGGTTGTATTTATATACCGGTGTATTGAGTGGCAGAATAGAGTCCACACACCGAGGGTTAATTTGTGAAAATGTTTTGAAGAGTTCCAATGGATAAATGGACTTCAAAATGGAAAAGGAAGGAATAATTTAACACTTGCAGAGATTGGAGGTATTTGCCCAACTGCGAGGTGTTATGGGATTTGAGAATTGTCTTAGGAGCATATGGTCTCCATGAATTAACGGCAGTACGAAAATAAGGTTGCGGATTCGAACACTATTATGTCCCGACCGATGTGAATTCGGATCTTGGTGATTTCTGTTTGGGAGAGAACGTATGTGACTAAATTATAAAGATGAGGAATAAAAATAAAGATTCTCGAAATAATACTATTAATAATAATAATAATAATAATAATAATAATAATAATAATAATAATAATAATATTATTCCAAGTAAATCATATCTGGATTGACTAGTGCCAAAATAAATAGGAATTGTAAAAGGGGTTATGCGTTAAACATATTAAGAGTGGACTACCGTGTAACAGGCGAAATTAATTTTTTTAAATTAATAATAAAAATAATAATATTCCAAGTAAATCATATCTGGATTGATTAGTGCCAAAATAAATCGGAATTGTAAAAGGGGTTATGCGTTAAACATATTAAGAGTGGACTACCGTGTAACAGGCGAAATTAATTTTTTTAAAATTAATAATAATAATAATAATAATAATAATAATAATAATAATAATAATAACAATATTCCAAGTAAATCATATCTGGATTGATTAGTGCCAAAATACATCGGAATTGTAAAAGAGGTTATGCGTTAAACATCTTAAGAGTGGACTACCATGTAACAGGCGAAATTAAATTTTTTTTCAAATTAATAATAATAATAAATATTTAAAAAAAACTATATTTTTGAAGAATTTAATTTTTTTAATTTGGACATAATAATGATGTTGGGAGTTGAAATGAAAAATTTGAGATTTTTAACTAATAATAATAATGAGAATATTTGAAGAAGGAGAAGAAGAATAATCAAAGAAGCTACTTTTATTTATTTCAGATGAAAATAAAAATCGCGAAAAGTTGAAATATTAGTCCGAGGATGATTACGGGTTACGATAATCATGATCTCCACAAAAGATAATAATAATAATAATAATAATAATAATAATAATAATAATAATAATAATAATAAATAAAATATTTTTTTAATTTTTTTTTATTTTCTGATTATTTCGGATGCTGATGATGGATGATACTAGGGAAGTCAGCTGGCGAATTAACGTAATAATGTCAATTGGTTGTAAATATTAAGTTAAGTTAATATGTGTACAATGAAGGCAAATCCCTACACCTGGACCATTAGGTTAGAGTCCCTTTGTCGTATTCCTTCAACTAACGATTAGCATATCTTGGTTAGGAACCCGGGGAGAGTTTGTAGTTTCCCGGGTTGGTCTCATCTCAATCAAAGTGGAGGCGATAACATGGTCCATGTGATCGCGCCTACTTAGCCAACAGGTAATTGGTCCATGATCAAATATGGTCATGGTGTTAACGAAGGTAAATCTGATACCTTCGGATATCAACGGTTCCACCACCCAAATGGAAGGGTGGTCAAAAGTGATAAATATTATGTAATCATTTTTCAGGAATAATTTGCCAAATTACCGGCAAATCAAGGGTCAACAGATTTTGATTGTGTGTAAAATTTCATTTGTTTATTTAAATAAAATGCTCCTTTAGCATTTGCAAGGAAACAGTTCCAGGTTCTTGTTCTTGTAGAATAGTAAACCCTTGGTGACCGTTTAAATATCCGTCCCCATTCCTAGGACGGAGCCTTCATAATTTCCCTTTGATCTGAATATATATAATTTATGAGTTTTATGATGAGCCTTAAAGATAAAGATTAGAGTGTCCCCTTCAACCCTGTAGTACTGATTGGATGGCGCCTTTACATTTAGTTTGAGATCTTATATCTCAAAATATTTTTTTTATTGAGTATTAGTTGCGATGGATTCGGACCGTAACACTCCCTGAGATAAATTCTGGTTGGGACTCAGGCTTTGAGCGGGTACATCATGGCGGCCAACGTGAAGGGCTGAATGCATCATGCTTGAGCAACGTGTGACTTTAATATAATTTTTGCAAGAAAAAAACTAAACTTTGTTGCATTAGCGACGACATCATGTCACACAACTAAGGAACGGATTCCATAATAGTTAGACCCAATCATGGGACTTAAACATTTAGGCTGATTATATTATAGTTAAACCCAATCGGGGTATTTGAATTAATTATTGACCGCATCACGGTTATGCGTTGTTGGGAAGCATTTATTCAGATCTAGAAACGTAAATCTAAATAATGATGGCATCATCTAGTGTACGAGATGACCCCATTATTATAATACGTTGTTTATTAAATTTGATGTTTACATTTCACTTGGTTTTTAATTTATTTATTTGGTCATTGTGTTCAGAAATTGTTTAACATAGCATAGGCTAGTAGTAATTTCCGAACGGGACTCATTTTATAGGATGATAGAAGTAGGTTGTTGGGCTCATCAGTTAGTAAAATATTTTTTTTGTAAATTTTCTGATGCGATTTTATATCTGCGAATGTGGAGGCTCCACATTTTGGTCACCAAAGGGCAGTATGAGTATATTGTAGGAACAAGGAGAATATGGTAAAATTTATACTGAGTACCAAACTCCAAGTTAATACAGGAATGAGAACTGGAACTGTGTCGACGAGAATTTATTAATTTCAGATTTAAAGCTACGAGACGGCTGTGTTATGTCAAAATTTGTAGGTCGTGTTTGACATAACAGTTTTAAAATTATTTTCTATATGTGTCTGACACGTATTTATTCTGGAGGCCACAAAACTAGATTTGTTGTCCTTATGCTACTCGTTGTATGATACGAGTGATTGAATATAAATTGTGGTAAGAAAATAGAAATTTAATTCGAGTAAATGAACCGTTAGATGATTGGACCTTGACCAACTGTTAAACGTAGTGCTGTAGGGCGAGGAGCTGTTTGGCCCTAATTTGTTATTATATAAATTCATAATGTCTGATGTAGAGGGGGAGATATCCCAGGATGGACATGAGGAGAGGAAGAATCGCTTACGTTGGCGGATATGATTAGGGCTATGGCTCTTCAACTTAAGTCGTTAGAAAGGTCTAATGAACAAACTAATAGGTGTGTGGAACAGTCCAACAATTCTTTAAAACAGTCTATGGAGCAAAATAATGATTCCTTAAAACAGTCTATGGAGCAAAATAATGATTCCTTAAAGCAGTCTATCGAACAAACTAATAGGTCTATAGAACATAAATTTGAAGAAATGTGGATCGCGTGTGATAACAGTAAGATTGAGTTAGCGGAGCAAATAGGTGAAGTGCGGACCGCGTGTCAAAATTACGAACAGGAATTTACCCGAAGGCTAGACCAGGTACGCGAGGCGTGTCATAAGACGAAGGAGGAAATGAAAGAACATTTCGATTCAAGTCTGATCCGAGTGACCGAGAGGGTAGAGCGAGTTAGGTCCGAAGCATTGGAGGATCGTAACGAAATCAGGGAAAGGCTCGTGGCAGGACTCAATGAAATCACGACCCAGATGTCAGCTGATCGTGATGAGTCAAAGGTACAGAATGACAAAATGCGAGAGGAGTGTCGGCTAGGACGGGAGGAGATTAGGTCTCAGATCCAAGGCCATATCATTCAAGCCGCAGGGAAAACTGACGAGATAGCGAAAAACGTGGAAACGCTACGTACTGACCACCAACGTACGGAAGCGAAGGTTTCGGTTCTGGAGTCAGAAGTTGAATCCCTCAAAAGTAATCGTGAGATTTCAACCAAATTAGAGGATGCAGGAGTCCGGATCGAAAGCTTAGATCACAGGTTGGAGGCTTGTGAAGATATAAATGATAAGCTGATCAAAGCGACCGAAGCACTTGAAATACGGGAGCAGGAAACCGAAGAGTTGGAACGAAAATTAGGCAGTAAACTGGAAGAGTGCGTGGAGAGACAGTTTAAGACTAAGTTCATTGCGGATGTCAACGCGGATAAAATAGATGAACTGAGGAAGGACGTTGAACTGTTAAAAACGCACGAGGACAGGTCCGGTACTCGAGACTTTAACCTAGAGTATAGGGAGTTCGAGACCCCAGAGAACAGAGGGTTGAACAGGATGAAGGAGGAAAACTTGGCAGCTGATACGACAGGTTCGAAACTCCACATGAGAGACGGATCATCGTCGGCTTCTGCGAACCATGCGACGTCTCCTATAGTTCATTTTATTAGGATGTCAGATGACAAACCTCCCAAGTTCGATTCCCGAGGGCAAATCACGCCAAAATGGTTCATCAGGGAGATCACAAATTACATCCAAGAGCACAGGATGCCGAAAAACAACTGCGGACAGTGGAAAAATTTCTGGACGGAGCGCCAGCGATTTGGTTCAGGGCGTTTCTTTACACCTTTGATGACTTCATGGGGTTCCGCCAAGCCTTTTTACAGAAGTATTGGAGTATGGAGTCGCAGCAGAATCTCAGGTTAGAGTTATACTCGAGACGATACTCTACTTCTGCGCCAACAAAGTACTCCGAGTACTTCACCACACAATTTCATAAAATGCGCGAGTTGGACAATCCGGTCTGTGAGACCAGCTCATAAGTGCTATTGCGAAGCAGTTGCCGTTCGAAATTCAGCGAATGCTGATTGCTTCTAATGTACGCACTGCAGTACAGGCGGAAAGTCTGTTAAGGCAACTTGACCAGACGACCCATCACGGAAATGGTAGGCACCAAAGATCGTCAGAGCCGCAAGTTAATAATATTGAAATATGGACAAGCCCGAAAACAGAGTCCACTAGAGACGAGAGCACGAACACCAGTCGTGAATTAACAACTTCTAAGGGGAGAACGTATGAACAAAATTGGCAACCTAGACCATGGAACAACCGAGGGACATTTCAGGAGAAAGGAAGACCGCAGTACCGGGAAAACTTCCAGAGAGATAGGGGATACCGAGGTTATGAGGGAAGGAGGAATAACAGTCGACCTTACCCGTACCCAGGTCGGAACCCAGCCCAGCATACAGCTCGTCAGAAGGCAAATGACGAATTGGAGGATAGACATCAGGAGAGCAGGTGATATATAGATGAACTGAATAAACGGAAATGGAAAGATGCGATCCAGAATAGGAATCCAGATGAACAGGTTTCCGGAGCTGAGAGCATACAGCTACAGCAAGCCAGACCGGAGCGCCAATTGGATCCGAATGCAAGCCATTTTGACCCTGAACAAAGGTTTGGGTACAAAAAAAACGCCAAATTTTAGAGGGGGAATGGACGATCGCAAAGATCGATTCATGGATTGCGACCCCGGAGGAATTGATCGACGACCCTCAACCTCTGATCGCCAAGGGCATCAGACAGTTACCCATTATCTTTACGAGGATTGGGAACTTAAAGATACGCTCACTTATTGATACAGGCGCTAGCATCTCTGTAGTTTCAAAAAATTTAATGGATGAATTAAAATCAAAATTTAATATCCCGATTATTCCAGTTTCAAGTATCAAAATTCGAGGGATAGTTCCGGACAAAAATGTCATTTGTAAGCAGCAAGCTTTATTAGAAGTCGAAATTGGTCAGTCGACCTTTCCACACGCATTCGTGGTGATGGCTAAGATTAACTACAACCTGATCATTGGAGCTGATTTCATGACGGAGTATCACGCTTTGATTGACATGGGAGACAATACAATCAAGTTCAAGTGTGAAGATACTATAGAGGACGCATCAATGGACCCTCAGGAAGCGACAATGAATAACGAAGAAACTGTCTGGAACACGGAGGTTCAAGTTTGGGATAACGAACTAGTAGATCAACTAGAAGAAATCGTCGGAACTGTGGGAGAAGATGATGGAAATTGTGAGAAGAACATTGAGGGAAAAATTAATGAAGCAAACATCGATCTAGAGGGCAAGGCAAAATTAGCGGACATTTTGAGAAAACATTGGGACACATTTGGCGCGAAAGCGGGGAAGATCAAAAATTTTGAATATGAATTAAATGTTAATGACTGGTCCCCGTATAAGAGAAAGGTATACCCTGTCGCGGAGAAATTCTATCCGCAAGTCAGGGAGGCTATTAGGGACATGGAGAAGGAAGGTCTTATATCTAAGTCCCCGACTCCATTCTTGAACCCGTTACTGGTGGTCAGAAAACCCGATGGTTCCGTGCGCATTTGCCTGGACGCACGGGCCATAAATGAGAGCCTGGTACCAGAATATGAACAAGCGCCAGCCATTAAAGAAATTTTAAAGAAATTTAGGGACATGAGGTTCTTCTCGACGTTTGATCTCACCTCGTCCTTTCATCACATAGTATTAGAAGAGAAATCAAAATTGTTGAATGGATTTTTGTTGGACCAGCAAACATATGTTTTTAACAGGCTCCCATTTGGTATTAAGAACGCTGGATCAGTCCTTATCCGCGCTCTTGATCGAAACCTCAGCCCTAAAGTCAGAGACACAACCATTCGGTATGTGGATGATATTTTGATAGCCACAAAGACTCTAGAGAAACATTTGGAAGTCATCGACGAGGTCCTCACAGATTTGGGGAAGAATAACTTCAAAGTAAATCTACCTAAGTCCCATCTGTGTCAAGAAGAAGTTCTGTTTTTGGGTCACTTAGTTGACGGAGAAGGAGTACGACCAAATCCTTTGAAAATAGAGGCAATCAGGTTATTCTCAAAACCTACCAAAATTGAACATATCAGGCAGTTTTCGGTATGTGTCAATTCTTCGCGGATCATTGCCCAGAGTATACATCAGTCGTGGCACCATTGCAAGACCTTCTCAGAAAGAACAACCGTTGGAAGTGGGATTCAGCATGCGAACAGGCTTTCGATCAAACCAAGCAAAGGCTATTGCAGAGCGTAAAATTAGGATATCCAGACTACGAAGCAAAATTTATCATTCAGACGGACGCTTCCACCATAGGGATCGGAGCGGTCCTATTGCAAGAAGAACCAGAGAACAATAGCAAGAAAACATACATTGGGTTCACGAGCCGAAAATTGCGGAAACATGAGACCAAATACACCATCACCGAGTTAGAGATGTTGGCCATCGTCAATGCCTTGCAATATTGGAGGAAGATAATCTATGGTTTCCCGATTATCATTCGCACAGATCACAAGGCATTGACATTCATAATGAAAACCAATATGGCAAGTGAGAGGGTCAGCCGTTGGGCTTTGTTTGTTCAACAGTTTGATCTTACCGTTGAACACTGCCCAGAGAAATTGAATATCTTGGCGGATACATTTAGCCGTAACCCGAACCCAGATGATTTCGCGATACACCGTTTGGAATTGGTCGATGAGGATCGTGAGGTACTTGAAAAATTGAGGGAAATCGGAACGCTGCAGAAGAGAGACGATTTTACCAATTTAATGATTGATTTCTTTACCCAGAAACTTCAACCTGGCAGTCCCGAATTTGTTAGAGCAGGAAAAATGGCTCCAAATTACCATTACTACAATGGGACCCTGCACAAGTTCGTGGACGAGAATCATACGAAGCTGAGGATAGTCGTGCCTTCGGAGATCCATAAGGCACTGGTAAATCACGTTCACCGAGTCATAGGCCACGGTGGAATCGGGAAGGTGTTATCCACGATCCAAGAAATTTTTCGTATGGAATAGATTGAACAAAATTGTCAGAGATGTATTGCGAACATGTGACATTTGTCAGCGCATTAAGCCGAATCCATTCCTGCTCAAACAATCACCGCGTCCATTGTTACCAACTGAACCAAAAGAGATGTTCGCAATGGACCTATACGGCCCTTTGCCAAAGGCCCGCAGGGGAAACAAATTAATTTTAGTAAGTTTAGACGTGTTTTCCAAATTCGTGGCTCTATATCCCATGCAGAAAGCAAATTCTAAACTGGTACTGAGGGGGATAATATCTCACATAATCCCAACAATGGGAAAGCCGAAATTCATCTTGACTGACCATGGAAGTCAATTCACATCCTTGGCATTTGCAAACGAACTACGCAGGCTAGACATCAAACATGTACTGAGCTCGATACGGCATCCTGAAGCCAACCCGTCAGAACGAATCATGAGGGAGATCGCCAAATTCTGTAGGATTTACTGCTCAGAAGCACACTGGCGATGGATCGATGTGGTACCGATAATCACAGAATGTATCAATACCACTATGCACGAAGCTACGGGACGGATACCTGCGGTGGTTCACCATAACCAATTTCCAGCCAGACCATGGCATGAAGTCGTCGATTGCCGGACGGATCCGCGAGAATCACAAGAAATGTGCGTAAATAAGACACGTGAACACCTGCTAGCGCAAGCTGATAGAAGGTTGAGGAGGCTGAGGAACAAGCGGTTTCATCGCCCATTGAGGGTAGGCGAGCTTGTATTAGTCAAGAAGCCGACGCCATCGAATCCAGAGCAAAAGGTATACCACAAATTTTCTCGACTTTATGTGGAACCATTCAAAATTATTCATACTTACGAGAATAATTCCTACAAGGTCCAGAGCATGGATGGCACCACAGAAAGTGTGTACAACGCAGCAAACCTTAAATTGTACCACACTCCAGCCGAGGGTATGGAAGAAGGCGGAGAAGACGAAGAAGACGAGGCAGAAGAAGAGGGGGAAGGAGATGAAGAAGAAGAAGATACCGTAGGAGAAGAAGAAGCCATGGAAGTAAATGTAAATATGATCCGGCCTACACCAATAGCCAGACAATGTTCAGAATGTGGAAACCCAGACAGCGACGTCCTGGAGTTCATAGCAATGATTCGTCAGATAGAACAAGAGTACGAGGCACTTCGAAAGGAGAATCATCAACGACAGAACGAGATTGTTGAAGCAAAGGAACTGCTTGAGTTTAGAAGGATGTCAGAAAATAATTGATGACGCTATAGTGATTCCAAAGTTATTAAAAATTTCATGTATGCACAAAATTTTTAAACATAGCGTGGGAAATAATGCACCCTGGTGGGGGTGTGATAAGCGTCATCCAATTGTAATTATGGTGAATTATTGAGGAATATATATTTCATTGTCAGAATAAATAGTATCTTACTGTACATACAGTAAGAACAGGCCAGGCCGAGATGGCAGGTTTCACCATACCACAGACTGCTGTCTCCAGTGAGATTAACAAACACAATGAGTGACAGAATTAGGTTTCTCAGAAATTGTGACAACGAGGAAAGAGAGAGGATAACTTGTTGCCAAAGTTTTCCTAGCCCCGGGCAGTCTTGGTAGTAGCAACAGCGCAGAGAGCCGAGTGCAAATTTCTGAGAAATGACGTAGGGGTATCTCCAGGTAACTAGCGAGAGTTGAACGTGGGGTTGGCACTGGAAGAAAAAAATATGAGCCTTCCCGGTCACGTGGTTAAGGTGGACCAATGGAAAAATTCACTTGACCAAAGCAAGGCGACAACTTCGTATTGTAAGAAGCACTAGCGAGGCTAACTCCGTGGATTAAACTGATAGAAAGAAGTGAAGGATCGATTCAGAATAAAGTGGAATTTAGGAGCCTTACTATACCATAAAACTCATATAAAGTTAATAATTGCGGGAGATTGCATGGTGTAATTCTGAGAATTCATGGACGCTATTCGTTGATTGGCTGAAGGCAAAGGAAGCCACAAAAGAGCGCGAAACCCCGAGCCGGGATACGGCAGGTAAATTCGCGAATATATCCATTACCAGCGAACGATAATAGTTGAGAATTGGTATAGAGCATTTGAGAACATAATTACATCATTGGATCATATATTAAAGCCACGGGCCAAACCGCAAAGGGTCGTATGAAGATATCGGGACTGTGCGTCCCAAGATGACCTCCGTTGAACTCGGAAGAGAGGGGATACAAGTATAAATATGAGGTCGTAGACAAGGACTAGAAGTACTTCTGATATTGTGTTCGAGCCGTGACTACGCCAGTGGTGCGCAAGTACTTCTGACAAAGTGTTCGGGCGGATACCACGCCCGTGGTGCGTAACTACTTTGACAGTGTGTTCGAGCCGTGACTACGCCAGGGGTGCGAGTGTGTACTTACTCGTGGAGTAGGGTTCGAAGTATTATATTGTTACATAGTACAGTGATTCATGACGTGATGTAGCTCATATTACAGTCTTGAGCAGTATACTAGTATGAAGTGTTTCAAATAGACAGGACTCAGTAAAGCATAACTTACGGAGTGTGAGATTCTACCAACAGATTAGGAAGTGCGTTACATGAGAACGGTCACGAGTGTTTAAGTCACCTAGTAAACAGTCGATTCTAAACTGATACCTGGTCAGCTACACGAACGTGAGACGGGAAATTCAAGTGCGCGCACGGGCCGTTGTAAAGGGAAGCCCGAGGTATCCCATGTTCCTAGTGTTCGGGAAAGGAATGAAGAATGTATATCTACATTAAGTGGGCTAGATACAAGGCCGAGAGTGTAAAATTTGTGAATAGAATTTAGGGTGGAAATTATTCCAAAGTGCAACAGTTAATTTATTCGTTTTTATTCAAAATGTGTAAAGTTGAAAAGGGTCAAGGATTAATTCTTCAAGGTGGCATGAATACCAGTGGAATGCATTGCTAAAAACCGGAGGGGCTATGGCTTCTCGTCCGGTTTTAGCAGACTACAATGGCAGAGTTGAGTACCTTTTAACATACTTGTAGATTGCTATCGTTAGGGGGAGGAAATCATATTATTTTATCATGGTAACTTGATTGTGAAACGAGCCGTTTTCGGCTCGTATAAATTCAAAGATAGATAGACAAAGGGACAATTTAATATGTAGATTAGATCGAGCACTCATCATAATTTTGATTATTAAATAGAATATAGTAGGGTTGAGTTGTTCATTCAAGTGCTTGAGTTGTTTGCTATGATATGGAGCACGTTTCACGTAAAGATAATGTAAATATAAATAATTATCGGAATTTTTATAGATATTAAGGCATGTTGTTAAGATAATCCAGAGGTAGGATTGCCAAGTGATTTAAATTGTTGTGGGACGGAATGAAGTCCATTGATTTGTTTGTAAATATCGCGAAGTTCGCCAGTGGACAAAATAATAATAATAATATGTACAAGTGTCGAAGTAATACATTAAAATTTGGTAATGTGTAAAGGCGTGTTTAATAATAATCTGTGAGAATAAAGGCACGGGCTTAGTTGGATAGAATGATTGCAAATTAAAGTAATTTAAATGTGGAGATCACATGTGCCGTGAATAATTATAATTTGGGCAGTGAATCCGGTTTTAACACTAATTGTTGATTTAACGTTTTTTTGGACTCCATAATAATCATAAATAAATTTGGTAGAAACGAGATAGGCACTTTTATAATATGGTCACGCTATGTTTGAGATCCAGAGGGATTAGAGCCAAAAGTTGAGATTTGGAGTTTTGTGGGACAGAAATCCGGCCCGAAATGAAAGTGAATTGTACTGATGTTGATGAAGAAATAGATGGATCTTAAGGCCCACATAGAGGTTGTATTTATATACCGGTGTATTGAGTGGCAGAATAGAGTCCACACACCGAGGGTTAATTTGTGAAAATGTTTTGAAGAGTTCCAATGGATAAATGGACTTCAAAATGGAAAAGGAAGGAATAATTTAACACTTGCAGAGATTGGAGGTATTTGCCCAACTGCGAGGTGTTATGGGATTTGAGAATTGTCTTAGGAGCATATGGTCTCCATGAATTAACGGCAGTACGAAAATAAGGTTGCGGATTCGAACACTATTATGTCCCGACCGATGTGAATTCGGATCTTGGTGATTTCTGTTTGGGAGAGAACGTATGTGACTAAATTATAAAGATGAGGAATAAAAATAAAGATTCTCGAAATAATACTATTAATAATAATAATAATAATAATAATAATAATAATAATAATAATAATAATAATAATAATAATAATAATAATAATAATAATATTCCAAGTAAATCATATCTGGATTGACTAGTGCCAAAATAAATAGGAATTGTAAAAGGGGTTATGCGTTAAACATATTAAGAGTGGACTACCGTGTAACAGGCGAAATTAATTTTTTTAAATTAATAATAAAAATAATAATATTCCAAGTAAATCATATCTGGATTGATTAGTGCCAAAATAAATCGGAATTGTAAAAGGGGTTGTGCGTTAAACATATTAAGAGTGGACTACCGTGTAACAGGCGAAATTAATTTTTTTAAAATTAATAATAATAATCATAATCATAATAATAATAATAATAATAATCCAAGTAAATCATATCTGGATTGATTAGTGCCAAAATAAATCGGAATAGTAAAAGGGGTTATGCGTTAAACATCTTAAGAGTGGACTACCATGTAACAGGCGAAATTAAATTTTTTTCAAATTAATAATAAATATTTAAAAAATTATTTTTTTGAAGAAGAATTTAATTTTTTTAATTTGGACATAATAATGATGTTGGGAGTTGAAATGAAAAATTTGAGATTTTTAACTAATAATAATAATAATGAGAATATTTGAAGAAGGAGAAGAAGAATAATCAAAGAAGCTACTTTTATTTATTTCAGATGAAAATAAAAATCGCGAAAAGTTGAAATATTAGTCCGAGGATGATTACGGGTTACGATAATCATGATCTCCACAAAAGATAATAATAATAATAATAATAATAATAATAATAATAATAATAATAATAATAATAATAATAATAATAATTAATAAAATACTTTTTTAATTTTTTTATTTTCTGATTATTTCGGATGCTGATGATGGATGATACTAGGGAAGTCAGCTGGCGAATTAACG
The DNA here is from genome assembly GCF_040414725.1 of Anabrus simplex. Classification (NCBI taxonomy): domain Eukaryota; kingdom Metazoa; phylum Arthropoda; class Insecta; order Orthoptera; family Tettigoniidae; genus Anabrus; species Anabrus simplex. Next base: position 349,684,971 of record NC_090266.1, on the reverse strand, counting down.
TAATAATGTCAATTGGTTGTAAATAATAAGTTAAGTTAATATGTGTACAATGAAGGCAAATCCCTACATCTGAACCATTAGGTTAGAGTCCCTTTGTCGTATTCCTTCAACTAACGATTAGCATATCTTGGTTAGGAACCCGAGGAGAGTTTGTAGTTTCCCGGGTTGGTCTCATCTCAATCAAAGTGGAGGCGATAACATGGTCCATGTGATCGCGCCTACTTAGCCAACAGGTAATTGGTCCATGATCAAATATGGTCATGGTGTTAACGAAGGTAAATCTGATACCTTCGGATATCAACGGTTCCACCACCCAAATGTAAGGGTGGTCATAAGTGATAAATATTATGTAATCATTTTTCAGGAATAATTTGCCAAATTACCGGCAAATCAAGGGTCAACAGATTTTGATTGTGTGTAAAATTTCATTTGTTTACTTAAATAAAATGCTCCTTTAGCATTTGCAAGGAAACAGTTCCAGGTTCTTGTTCTTGTAGAATAGTAAACCCTTGGTGACCGTTTAAATATCCGTCCCCATTCCTAGGACGGAGCCTTCATAATTTCCCTGTGATATGAATATATATAATTTATGAGTTTTATGATGAGCCTTAAAGATAAAGATTAGAGTGTCCCGTTCAACCCTGTAGTACTGATTGGATGGCGCCCTTACATTTAGTTTGAGATCTTATATCTCAAAATATTTTTTTATTGAGTATTAGTTGCGATGGATTCGGACCGTAACACTCCCTGAGATAAATGCTGGTTGGGACTCAGGCTTTGAGCGTGTACAGTATGAACAAGGAAGTGATAATGTGAAAAAATCTGCATGTAAGTCTTATAACAGAAGAGAAATTATATACATGCATTTGGAACACAAATGATAGCGAATAATAGTACTATAATAATAAATCCAACAACAATCACAATAGAATGTCAAGAAAATATTTCAATATATAGGTGTGATTTCATCTGTTGCCATTATTTAAATGACCTATTACACCTGGTGTGTGTGGCCTCCGGAGAGGCCACGTTCAGATATTTTGATTTGACGGCCGTAGGCGACCTGTGCGTCGTAATGAGGATGAATTGATGATGAAGACGATGCATACACCCAGTCCCCGTGCCAGGGTAATTAACCAATTATGGTTAAAATTCCCGAACATGCCGGGAATCGAACCTGGCCCACCTGTACCAAAGGACTAACTATTTAGCCAGGGAACCGGATGATTACATCTGGTGAGGAGCCAAGACGAGCACTGTCCAACATCTTGACTGATGTTCCATCCTCACACCACGGACGACAAAGTTCTGCTGGCTGTACACCAGCTTGAAATTCAAATATAAGACATAAGATCACATCGCAGCTTACACCCTATTTCCACTGAAATCTCACGTTTCAAGAATTTGTTGGTTACATCCTTATTCCGGCGAGGTCATCAATTATTTATTTTCTAATACAACTATGTATTCCTGAGAAAATACTCCAATTAATTTTCCATCAAAATGCTTTCATAACAGCGAAACATAATTTTTATATCACCCTTAGGTTCTCTCTTTGTTCGAGAATAATCAAGATATTTTCCCATAGACTTAAATTAATATAAGAGTGAAATCATTTTGTCCGCCTCAGTGGTGTAGTGGTTAGTGCGATTAGATACCACTCCAAGAGGTCCTGGTTCAATTCCCGGCCATGCCACGAAATATGAACTGTGGTACGAGGGCCGAAACCGGGTTCACTCAGCCTCGTGAGGCCAACTGAGTAGAAGAAGGTTCGATTCCCACCTCAGCCATCCCCAAAGTGGTTTCCGTGGTTTCCTACTTCTCCTCCAGGCAAATGCCGGGATGGTACCAGACGTAAGGCCACGGCTGCTTAATTTCACGTTTCTTGCCCATCCCTTCCAATCTTCCCATTCTCCACAAGGCCCCTGTTCAGCATAGCAGGTGAGGGTGCCTGGGCTAGGTACTGGTTCTTCTCCCCAATTGTATATGCTGACCAAATGTCTCGCGCTCCAGGACATTGCCCTTGGAGGTGGTAGAGGTGGGATCCCTCGTTGATTCCGAGGGAAAACCAACCTTTTATGGTAAAAATATTAAGAAATTAGGAAGAAATAAGGACATTATTTTACCATTGGGAAAACGTGGTGCGGGCTCTTTTTCCTTCAAAGTGTTCTCTAACGAATTGCTTAAACTCCCGACGTAGGTGGTCGTCGCCTATGTTCTAGTCTGCGGGATCGTATCCCAACACTGAAAAATCATAGGAATTCAAGGAACGAGAAATGCATCATACTATTTAATTTACTGACGGGGCTTCCTGATATTTTAAGACCTTAAATACCGATCCTGCATGATATGTAGCACGAGATGTTACCAATTGAATTGGCTGCTTGGCCGTGGCCATGTAGCTGTTAGCTTGCATTCGGGAGATGGTGGGTTAGAACGCCAGGAAGGTGGCTTTCCGTTATTCCAATTTTCACGGGAAGCACATTATTAGGGCATACTTCAAATCAAGGTCCGGGCAACTCTTTTTTCTGAGTCCTTTCTTATCACATTTTAGCGTAAAACCTTGCCTGAGTTTGTGTGACATTATACCACTACCAAGAAAGATGGGGAGGGGGGATTCACAAGATATGAGTGATTAACCAGCTGAGTCACACTAACGGCTTAATAAAACTTCAGTGACGGTAAGTAGTAGCGAACACACCTGCATGCAACTGCAGCATATTGTTTATTCCCGTCAACTGTTCAGTGATTATTCAGAGAAGAACATTTTTCTCAGCGAGTTCTTTCCTCTATTTGAACATCAATTTATAGTAGGACCCATGTAAAGAGCCACTACAGATAGTGACATGAAGTGTGTTTAAGTTTAATTGCAGTCCTACTGAATTACTGGGCTTTTCATGTATGGCATTCGCATGAATCTGGCATATCGTCGCTGCCTGAACAAAACCTCCTATGTGAAATATTTTAGCTTACAACTTTGGCAGGTAAGGTTCAGTCATCTAAGGTGCAATATTGTGTGAATATTATAAAGGCATTCTCGCTCTTCATAATTTATTGAACCCGACAGGGGCATGATCCAAGGACCTTTGGTTGATATTGATCTTCGTAATTACGCACGCAATGCTATTTAAGGGAAATAATGCTGAAACTGATTAATATTCATATCATTGATAGAGGTAATACCGAATCTAATTAATATTCATACCATTGAGATAGATAAATTGTGTCCTTTAAAAATTATTCTACGAGATTTCTTTGTCTGCAACTTATTGCGCGGTATTGTCCTTTGTGTGGCGGGGGCCCGCAGAGGAAGCCAAGCCAACTTAGACCCGGGAGGGGTTATGAATGGGGATTCCCCGTGACATCACTCGAGAGAAGTCATCCCTCCTCAAGACTCACAGAATGAGGGGAAACCAACTTTTTCGAAACGAAATATAGGAGCCATCTTGGACTCGGACTAGCCAACTTAATTACCTACGATCCAGAAAATTAATGAAACTCAAATTACTCAGTCGTCTCCCGATTTAAAAGGGATAAATGTCGCTGGGACATTTATTTAGAGTGTTTAATGTCCCTTTTCTTGATAACTTTCAGAAGAAGAAAGAATACTGTGTGGTTTCTACGTGGAAAAGTACTGGGCCATCTGGTTAGTCTCATGACACGTCCTCGAAGAAGGGAGTTCACCACGCAAGGAGGGGGAAGCCGGACAGATTTTAATTAATTGAAGGAGATCCACCAAAGGATAATGGAATGGTTATGTCTCAATCGCATCAACTATATATTGGTCACCGATTAGCCGTACTGTTATACCTCGAGTATGCCGTGAATAGGCGGTACGCAAATTAGTGGAAGGGGTATCGCTCCCTTGTAAAAACTACTGCAGTAAGGGACGAGCGTCATTCGGGGCTAGCGGCTCATCGACGGCGAAGCTATGCTCGGTTAAGCCCTCGTTAGTTCTTTGTTCAAGTGAAGTTAACTCCCATTTTAAGTGAAATAATAGAATTCGCATAAACAGTGTATAGTTTGGTCTCTGTGACGCCAGTGTTAACCTTTTTATAAAACCGTGATGTGTAAAGTAATATTATTATCATTACTATAGTATAATAACCTTACGTAGCAACAGACTGAATAGTGGCCGAGAGATAGACGAGATTCGGTACTGAACCGCGGACTACGTAGTCGCTTACGGGATCGTGACCGGACGTTCACAGTGAACGCTGTTAACCGGAGTGTGAATTAAACAGTGACGTTGTGTGTGTACAGTATTAACTGCCAGCGGCACCACCAGCATCGAACAATGGATCTTCAACTTCAAGGTGGAATGGAAAATGAAGTAATCACCGCGGTGCCCATGGACCAGGAGTAAGCTCAGGATGGACCTCCTGAGCTGACGAAGGTGTCATCATGTGATAGAGATGAGTACAAAGTTTCAATATCTGGCATGCATAGAGGGAATGGGAAATGTTTATTGTAAACTGACGCTATAAGAGATTAAAGATGTAGTCCTGTTGAAATAGAGCGCCGAAATGGGCGCGTAGTTGTTAATTCTTAGTTTAGGAAAACGACGACAGGTCTGAGTAATTGATTGTAAATAATTTAGGGAATAGATACTTTAGCTTTGCATGGGGTAGAGATTTATTCAATTATTTCTTTCTTGGGAGATTTTGTTTGTTTATTGGCGCCAGAAGACCAGGAGTAATCAGTTTAGGGGAGTGCAGTGAGAGTAGTTATTAATTAGAGTAATCATTAAATTGATAAGTGCATGGCAAGTAAAACGGTAAGTACTACAATGCGTAGGACACGCAACTATGAAGCTCAGCGGCCGAACTGATAGCCAAAAACCCCACCCTTTGAAATACTTAGATAGGAAGTGATATGATTTAAATTGATTATGTGATTAAATTTACCAGGAAGTGATCATAATGCGTGTGTCAAATATCAATCCGTGTGAATATTAATTAATTAATGAATGTACTGCCGTGTGACGATAAAGCAACCATGTGCTGACCATCGATTAATTAGTAGTCAGTAATCAGATGCTAATTGCCGCGCGAGCACTTAATTGTGTTGTAATTGCTGAATAGATTCCGCACGATGACCAGGCATAATTAATGTAGCGGGTAAGCCATGTAGGACGGCAGGAATAATAATAATAATAATAATAATAATAATAATAATAATAATAATAATAATAATAATAATAGTGATCGGGGAAAGATTACCATTGTAATACCGGAGTCGCGCTGTGAAAATGACGTGATACCGTTGGGTAAATATGTGTTGAATTCAAGGTGATTTGCGCGAGTCTTTGAGACCGCAGTTTATTGTAGACGTACTTCCGAGTGAAGTGTTACTGCTTCCTTTGAAAGGGGAATGTCACGCGTGTTATGTGGGCTGTTGACCCTTGGGGTGGCGGACGCACCCGTCTGACCTTGCTCCAGTTGTGTTTCCTTTTTTTTTTGTTTGGGTGTCCCGTAAGCTGAGGAAGGAGGGACATTGCTGTTAAAGAGAATTTGGCTTCTTTGAACGGCAAAATATGTGATTTACCTAACACGCCAGAGCAGTGTAGTAATTAACAAGCGACCCGGCCGATAATGATAATGTTTGCCAATGAATCATTGTTAATTATTCGAGTATAATATAGATAGGTATTACAGGACCCTGCCTTCATCGCAAGAGGTTGTCAGTTCGATGCTCAACGTAGGCATAGGAGGCCTACAGCGTCAGAAAAAAGATCAAAGTGCCTTTACGTATTTGTTGCATATCATGTATGATTTATGTGTTCTTTATGTCATGTGTGGTTGTAAATAAGGTCAGTGGTGGTTCTGTCCATCAGCTTGGCGATGTCTATAATAGAGAGGGTAGGTTCTAACCCAGGTGTTGTATCATATGTGTGTATTTTCTTTTACGTCATTTCATTGGGGAATCTAGGTCTTCATTAGAATAGGGATTGCTCAGACGTGTTGTCGGGTGCATGTTAGTTTTATGTGTTAGTGATAATATAGCCTCAGTGTTGTGATAAAATTACCATTCGCTACATGTCACGATACACCACTTCGCGGTAGACATACTCATTTCTATCAAGCCTAACGAACAGATGTTCACATAACAAGTCACAACAAACATTTATAAATTTTAATGTAATTCATTAGTGTTATTTAATGCGCCATTTCCCATCATCATTAAGGTTGAATAAACCGGTTTGTGAGTTAAATATTTTAATTCGAATGTGTTCTCATTTTAGTTATGTATGCCCCGCTTCTCCTCCCCTGTACGCCTTTAAGTTTACTGTAGTTCAGCGCCTATTTAGTTCATTCTTCTTGACCCGTATGCGACCCTGTAGATTCCATGCCGGTGCCATTTAGGGAGGGGGCGGGTGCAGTATGTGCTTCGCGTCAGTATATCTCCTAAAATATTATTACATAGGAGGTTGCGTACCGGCAACGCCGATATGTATTGAATAATTGCGTAAATTTGAGGACGGAAGACAATATTTCGGGGTTTTTTGCTGAATGGTCAACTCAACTGTCTTCGGATTAATGTCCATGAGTTTCATTCATTCTCTCCAGTGATCCAAGGCACATCTCGATAATTCCTCTGTCTCTGGGGCTAGGTGTTGTCTCAAATTGCAGCTCTCCGTTTACACACAGCACAGGACACTATCAACCATTACAGAAATACGACATATAGAAATACATACGGTATTTAAAGAGAGGTTTAACATGTGACTATGTCCACGTGTTTATCATAAACACGCCTCCACAAGAGTATGTAAAGCAACAAAAAGAAGAAAATATTCTGTATTTTAACAATTACTTTCAGCTCCTTGAATTAGGAGGCACATTACCGTTCATATACATTAATAATGAAAACAATGTGCCAGATTATTATAAATAAAGAAAATAATGTTTTATGCGGGGAAATATTTAACATTATCGATATTCATACACAGGATGACTCATCTATGAAATCAAATCATATCAAATCCACTTTATTTGCAAATGAGGTGTCTACCTCTGTGGTAAATGGTACACTAAAATACATTATTGTCAAGCACTAAATTTTAAATTAACAAGAGAAGATGACATTTTCCTAGAATACAATATTATACAATTTACACCAACAATTTTTTCTATTAAATACACAGCTCATCTTTTATTAATTTACATTGTTTACACAATTCAACTTATATTATCTCCTGTACTTGCAAACATAATCTAATATACAGTATGTGGAATTACTTCAAATAATACTATACAACTGGTATAAGATTAAAATTTACATCGCGTTTATTTATTTTTTACCCGTTTTGGAACCTAAGTAGCATAGCGACCTGCTGCGTCTCGCACCACGTATATTATTGAAATGTAAGGTGCTATTGATGTGCTGTTTTCGCAGAAATAGTGTACCTATATTAAAACATCAATTGATTTTTTTCAGGAACCTAGAACAAATAGTTTACTAGCTATCGTAGATGAACTTTGTAAATACCGACAGTTTTCTGTTCCATTCAACTGCTTAGTTACGAGTGTATGATGCTCTTATGTTTGTTTCCTTTACAGTATAATGCATTGCGACTTCCTTGTCAGTTATATTGTGATAGTTCAATAAGTAGGACGTGGTGAAAGATTGTATTTACCATTGCAGAAAAAGCCGACATGTAAGTGATATATATTTAATGTAGGAAGAATGCTGTTCATTCTTGTACTCTGTTCACGGAACGAAATTCCAATAGACACCAATCATTATTTATGAATCTCTTTGTCCATTTACGTGAAACTGGATATGTAACACCGATAAAATATAGCAGAAACAAACGTGTTACTGGAGAATAGGGTGAAGTTAATGTCCTAGTTCGTGTTATTGTAGATCGGCATATTAGTTCCCGTGCAATCGTTCAGAGAATTGGGATGAGTCAGGCAAGTGTATTAAGCGTTCTCCACCGTCATAAGTTCCATCCGTATGATGTCCCTCATTCCATATAGTGCTGAATGTAAACGAATCTGAGATTCGTATCCACTTCTGTACATGTGCATTAAGACGATACTCACAAGATTTATCATGTATCTTGTTTAGTGATGAAGCAACATTTACAAATCTTGGCCAAGGAAAACTCCAAAACATTCACTATTTGTCCGCAAACAATCATTATTTATTTTGTCAAGTAGTGCGTCAGCATCCATTGAGTTTAAATGCGTGGTCTGGAAGAGTGATCCATCAGCTCTAGGCCTTTCTCTCAGAAGGAACACTACATTCTCATAAGTATCTCAAACTCCTAACAAACCAAATTCCACAGATGATAGAAAACTTTCCACTGCAGACTGGTAGGAACATGTGGTATCGATATGATGGCTGCCCAGCGCATAGTGCAGAACGTACTTCAGCTTATCTTCATCGATTGTTTCGAATTGGATAGATTGATCGGCACCGACCTTTACCATACCCGGTCTGTTCACCAGATTTAACACTTTTATATTACGTTTTTTGGGAAAAGCTAAAAGACACTGCTTAGAAGGACATTCTGACTACACCAGACGGTTTGAAGCGACATATTACTGCTGCCTGCGCTGGAAGTCCGATTAAATGCTAGAATGTGTGCATTAATCTTTAAATGGCGGATGGAATCATGTATTGAAGCGGTTTGTCGTTATTTTGAACACAACCTTTGAAGGCCAATTCTCTCCTCTGCTTCTGCTTCTCCTTCTTCTCCTTCTCCTTCAGAATCCAAAGAATGCATTTACTCTGTTATCGCTGTCGCATGGAGCAGGTAACGGCCGGTATTTACAATTCTCGAACTACGAAAGTATGGCCTTTCAAATGATTCCGATCCAAACATGAAGTAATTATTAAAGTTCATTATAAAATCTAAGTCGGTTGTAATCTTGAGAAAAGCATACGTCCAGTAAATTTATGGTTAGATATACCTCTGACTCAAAGTAACTCGCCCAATTGAGTGATAAGTTAAAGTAAATATCCAAGGTGTGAAAATTGACAAGCTCAGAACACCGTGGTATCTAATAAATTTGTGTCCGGAAGTTTAATTTTAAATTAAGTCAACTAGTGTTGAGTGAAGAGGGCTGTATTCGACGGGAGAGTAAATTGATTACTTTTGCGCAATGTTTCATTTCGATGATTGTTTATACAAGGCAGGTCATGGACTGGATTAAATATTATGAATTGCAGATGTTAGATTTGCCTTCACTTGGATTAGTTGCGCAGTACCTACTTACTATGAACATCTAAAAGTGATTGAGAGTTCTTTAGGAAACTATCGATTCGAACAGAATTATTGGGCGCATTCCATTGTTAATTTAGCATTCCACTTGTGAGATCAATTATGTCAAAGAGAATGTTCCTCGATTCTCAGAAGTACTATAAAGAGAGGTAAAGTTGCAAAGATTATTCTCAATTAAAAAAAACGCACACAGCTGCATTATATAAGTAATTAAGTGGGTTCTGTTTAATATGAGAACAATATAAAGAGAAATGAGAAAGATCATCACTTGTCATGAACGAGAAGTAATCTAACTGCAGTGCAGTCGGATCTATCTGATAACCGTATGCTAATAAGTAAAGTAGACCTTAAAAGTAGAAACTATAGTTCTTTAAAGAAAGACATACAAGGCAATTGCGGCATCAGACTATTGCGATATTTATTTCGGGATATAATATTGTACTAACTGAATTATGTAAGTTGCAGGTTACTCTATGGCGAATCAGATGGAGAATTGTCTTATTGAAAGATCCCTCAATATAACGATGCAGGTCTAAACGGGGTTGGAGTCCCGCTGGGCCTGGAAATCACAATGTTCCGATGACCGGGAAGATGAAATTATATCTTCAAGAACTCACCAGTTGAGATGAGTACAAAATACTTGACCTTACGCATTGTGTACTTGCATATTTCCTTTCACTTTTCAATGTGTTTTACATAAAGCAACTTGAGCGACGATGTAGAATAATCTATTCTGCGCACTTTTTAGCGATAGATTTACACCCCAGTGCTGAATCGATCGACTACGGTTATCTTCGAGATTCGTATTGGCAACCTTTGAAACACAAACTAAGAATCGCTTAGGATCGCTGTGCGACATCTGGCGTACATTTTTACGTTCTCGTACTGTTCTTGTTTACACAGCAAAGCCAAACTATACTGTAGAATTCATGCTAGGAACACGTTTCGCATCGAGAAATGTTATATAGTATTATGTATTGTGTGTGTGACACAGTTGTTGGCGTAAGATTTTAAAGGGTTAGAAAATTCATATCGATCGATCATATTATCGATTCAATTAAGATTTTATTTCCATTCAGTTGGCAGTATTACCAGAACCGGCAGTGCTCCCTCCTTACTCCTCAACCGAGTACAAAAATATATCACTAAAAAGTGCGCGTATAATATATTTATTTTATAATGTCGATGGGCGCTCTAACTCTCCTAAATGATGGCATGATTGGAATTCGAATTGATGATGTGCCAATTTCAATCAAGTGTCGAGTGCACATTTATAGGTTTCAATACGGCAATTTCATTATGATTTAACTATAGTTTCTGTGATACGGTTTCTTTTCGATGAATTAATTTTCCAATTTCTTCCTAAATATGTCGTAATGGAAATATTTAAAATGTATCTATTATGTTTTAAAGTGTAAGGAATTTTCCGTTATGAATCAGATATTTCACATGACCTGACCGAGTCGTCATAAAAGAAACGTTTCATTAAACTGCATGATACGGGTTATATAATTCACATGTGTTTAGAATTGAGAATAATAAAATTGTCTTCGTTAGTTATGAGATTGTATATTTAAATGACAGATTTGAATAAGCATGTTGCGTATATGAAGTTTTATGATTTTTTTGATTGTTAGGATCGTCGATGTGATTGATAATGATATGGTACGCTATTGTTATATTGGATTATTTATTGGGATATAGGCGTTTCTTATGATGTGGTGTTGTCTTCGAGAAATCCCAAGAATGTTGATATTGGAATATAGTAAAGTAGAGGTTCATCATGCGCATTCCAACGTGATATGGCGGAAATGACAAGCAGTTATGATTGTATAATTGTACTACGGGGGTAATATTTTCCGAAGAATGTTTTCGAGATGGACATGTCAATGATCGTCAATAATATTAATATGATACATGAGTATGAGCCAGACGCTGTATGAATGATAATGGATAGATATGGGGTGAAGTTCTTCGAATTATTGTTACCCCAATAAGACGTTTATGTTTCACTTTGATTATGAATAAAATTAGGGTCAAACTACTCAATGTAAAACCTATTACTTTCTGTAGAGTAACTGTAGTGTTTGCACATGTGTCATGTAGATATTGGCAGAATTTCAGCAATCCAGAGGAGAGACCGTAGACGAATCCGGATATTGATGATAATTCCAATTTATGATTGTTCATTAGAGTAGCATGTAGATTTGAATATCACTTTGTTTAGGTGCAACAGCTTGAGGACACCATAATTATGTTGTTCTTCTGTTTTAATATTTATTCAATTTATTATCCGTGGTTAGCTGCAGAGTTTAGTTTTGAGTGTTCAGAAATTTTTACTTTTAGGTTCCACGGCGTTGCATGTATTTATTTGAGTAAGCGCTGAAGTTGTAAACTAGAAGTCGTTATTTTATGCGACGATTGTAAATGATATTGATGCATACTAAAGGACAAGGTTTTTGGCCCAAAATGGACATAAGCATGAGGAACCGAATATTTTTCTTTATTTGCGGCGGATAAGATAAATAATTTGAGAGGATTGTACCATCAATTGCATGCTTAAGCCTTCAGCAACTTTCGTATTAACACTGATAGTTCATTGACCTACCTTTATTCATATTGCTGGATTTGCGTGTATTTATCTTTAACATCAGATAGGTTTGCCTTTATTATAATGGTAGAATATCATTGTAGAGGCATATGAGCGGAGGAAATAATAACAAACAAAAGAAATGTTAATGTATAGTTTAAAAAGTACGTCACTTATTGTACGCAATTTATCCACCATGTTATAAGGGTTTCTTTGGTTATTGTTGATTATATTGTTATCGATGATTGATTCATGAAATCGGAACACCCTTCCAACTGATCTAGATTTTCAGTATTTTTATTTGTGAATTGGTATTTCTATTAGCCTCAGGTAGTTTTAAGCTATAATCCCTCATGATGGTAATATTAACGTGCTGATGATTATTATGAACGGTAACCGGTGCCAAATAGAACCTTCACGCCCATGAGTGGAATCTTATGTATCACCGTTCAGCAATGCCAAGGCATATTTACAATATTTCTTCGAACCCCAATATTATACTTCTGCGCAATTACGGTTACAGTTTATCTTTTTAGATTCCAATCCTCGAGAAGGAAGGGTTAAAATAGCTCGTAAACTACTTCTACTAGAATCCTGAACATCCACCGCTGCATTCTAATTTTCTTCAGTTTAATTTTGTTAATGTCGTTAGGCATTGCTGCATTTGAAAGATGTGTATGTTCAGTCCTCAGCCCCAAGGCCCGCTTGATCCCCAACAGCTCCACTACTAGCTGTCATAGATGGACTAGGCATCACTAAGGGGACCTACTGAGGAAATGAGGAGTGAGGTAATTTTCCGTTGCTTTCCTTACTGAGCCAGAAGTTGAAAATGTAGCTTTCTAAAGTACACATTCTATTAACTACTGAAATATGTTCATGGGCTACAATTATGAGCACTTGATTACACTTCTTTTCTGTGAAAACTGGACATCAGTAACATCTTCCAGTTTCGAAAGGTTTGTGGTGCATAATTTAGGTCATTCTTCCTGTTTATACAGTATGTTTCGGGCACACAGTTATGAGATGTTATAGTACGAGAATTAGAACTGCATGGTAGATAACATTCTATAGCGAATTGGACAAGTGGTATTTATTTTATGTTACATACAAACAATAACCTTATTTCTTCGTGCATCTTTTCTCCACTTCACTCCCGTACAGATTATTACTCAATAGGGAGATTTATTACCGAAGCACTGTTAGAACAGAATTATCTCCCCGAACATATTGATCAGTGAGTTAAAATTATCAATGAAGGAGTGTGGCATAGGGATTTTGTAAAGATAGTAAGGGAAGTAAACTAATGTCCTTGGATTCCTCGAGCTAATACACTTATTTTCTAGCATACCTCAAATTGGGGTGAGATGTCCATAAAAACCAGAACACCTCGCAAGATAGGAAGTTCATATTCACAGAACATGTGCATTAGTTAAAGGATAAGCATTTGAACCATGTCGGCCCTCAGGTTCAAGGTCCAGATCGATATCTCGGCGCACCACAACCGACTGGTAAAATGTGCCTGCAGCTCTCGTTGCCGCTATAAACAGAAGGTAATGGATCAGTGTAACTTGAGCAGACGAGCAGGATGCCTCGCAGACGTATGCCAGAACCGTACCGTCAAATGAGTTTGAAAGAGGGCGCATTATTGGCATGAGAGAGCGTGATGCATCCACCCGAGAAATTGCTGCTCTTGTGGGACGAAGTGTGCCGGCAGTACAACGGGTGTGTACAGAATGGTTCAGAGAAGGCCCTAGAACACGACGAGATGGGTCCGGTCGCACCACCCAGATCAATCCCCGAGAAGGTCGACGTCTCATCCGAATGGCATTGCAGGACAGGTCTGCGTCCTCTTCGACTCTGGCGCAACACTAGAACTATGTAATACATCGTACACTATCGGGAGTGTTAGTCCGTCGTCTTTTATTACGGTCTAGGTTACTGGCGCGTCGTCCTTTTTTCCACCTACCTTTGATAATGTACATAAACATGCTAGATTGCAAAGGTGTATGGGACGACGTCACTGGGGACAGGAATTGCAGCATCTAGTGTTTTCGGACGAATAAATGATTTGTTTGTTTCGAAATGATGGCCGCATTTTGGTTCGCCGCAGACAGGGGCAGAGGCATCACATTAACTGCATTCGCATAAGACATGCAGTGGAAACTCAAGGCCTTATGGTGTGGGGTGCTATTGGATACAACCACATATCACAATTTGTGCGTACAGGGCACTGTGACCAGTTTGAGCTACGTGAATTACATCCTGCGACCTGTAACCATGCCCTTTCTGCACGACACCCCAGACGCCATATTTCAGCTGGAAAATGCTCGACCACATGTTGATGCACGAACACTTGCATTCTCGTTGTCACAGCACGTTATACTGTTGCTCTGGCCCGCCCGATCACCGGACGTGTCGCCAACCGAAAATGTGTGGGATATGGTGAAAAGACGGGTGCGGCGCTGTGACCCATTGCCAAGCACCAAAGACGAACTGTGGAACCAGGTGAATACAGCATGTATCGCTATACCCCAGGACGGCATTCGGGCCTTATACGCGTCGATGCCATCACGCATGGAACAATTTATCAGATCCCATGGATGACCCAGTGTCTAGTAGGCAACAGGACACAAGCTGAACCTACTTGACTGAAAAGCTAACCGTTTCTGCAGAACATACTAGTGAACATATCCTGTGATAATGAACTTCCTATCTCTAGTCCTTCAAGGTGTTCTTTTTTTTATGAACATAAGTGAACATTCCAGTCGCCTACCAGCCCTCCTGCCAATCCTAAATCAATATCGGGAGTACAGTGTGCGCCTTCGAGGACGGCAGAGACATTACGGAGGCGGAAAGAATACAATACTATCACACATCTTAGGTTTCAGAAGGTAGTAAACCAACATCACTGGTACAGAAATCCAAGCGGTGCCGGCTACTGAATGAGAAGGTAGCTATTGAGATAAAAGCGATTCGTTTTCCGCTTATCTGCGAGGCACGCTTTGGTCGACACCGCCCGTGTGTCTTTGGAAACAAAACTTACCCTCCCGTTAACATTTTACATAGATGAAAGTTGCTACAGGTTTAGTTTTAAGCAGGTTTTTGTTCCTTAACATTTTATTGAAATACAATATCGAGGAAAGTATTCAGACAGTTTTGTTACATGTTTCCTGATAGGTTTGCCTTGAGATTTGAATTTGGAAATGAAATGTGCTCTAGTAGTAAGGTAAATGGCAGCCTTTCGGCTCGAATGACAAGTCTTAAGACAACCCTTCAGAGGTTATTTCCTGATGGTGGAACGAACGGATGAGCTCAGATCAACTTTTACCGCCATTTGCACAAATGCGAAATGTCCAAAGAAAGTAAAGCATTTACACTGGTACTAAAGTTACGTGGAGAGACATACGTTAAAGAGTTCTTTTCATACACGAATATGTCCGCCTCCGAAGCGTAACGGTTAGTGTTATTAGCTGCCGTCCTCGAGGACCCGTGTTCGATTCCCGATACTGCCAGAAATTTATTAACGGCAGGAGAGCTGATATGTAGTTGAAATGGTACACGCAGCTCATGTCCGTTGGAGGTGTGCCTGAAAAGAACTGCACCACCTCAGGATGAGGACACGAGGTTTATTTTAATATACGAATATTAACTTTACTGTTGCTAATTAGATACGAATGCAGGTTGTAATTCACTTTCAACATACTATGTAGTCATAAGCTGTTAAATAATAGTGATACCTATCATTGAAACTTTAGTCCGATCATCTGAATGTCAAAGTCGATATGACACCGTTATCTTCTTCTTCTTCTTCTTCGTACTCTGTTTACCCTCCCGGGTCGGTTTTTCTCTCGAACGCAGCGAGGAATCACACCTTTACAGCGTCAAGGGCAGTGAGACTCTGGGTAAGGGGATACAACTGGGGAGGATGACCAGCACCACGCCCAGGCGGCCTCACCTGCTATGCTGAACAGGGGCCTTGTGGGGGGATGGTAAGACTGGAAGGGATAGACAAGGAAGTGGTAAGGAAGCGGCCGTCGCCTTAAGTTAAGTACCATCCCGGCATTTGCCTGGAGGAGAAGTGGGAAACCACGGATAACCACTTCCAGGATGGCTGAGGGGGGGATCTAACCCACCTCTACTCAGTTGACCTCCCGAGGCTGAGTGAATCCATTTCCAGTCATCGTGCCACTTTTCAAATTTCGTGGTAGAGCCGGGAATCAAACCCGGGCATCCGGGGGTGGCAGCTGATCACACTAACCACTACACCGCAGAGTCGGGCATGATACCTTTTTAGTAGGGAATAATGCTTCCTTCTCATCCATTCAAGGGGTCAAATTTAATTCAAATGTTGGTTTATATCTGAGCCAAAATATTCAGGTCTTACTGGATTATATCGCTGACGAATTTTGTGAGGACGTATGGACTTGTGAAACAGATTTGTCTGTAAGCCACCATCGGCCATCCTTACTGTCCCTCGTGGTTTCCAGCTTCAACTCCTAGAAATTATTTTACTAGCATTTTTCTCTGATCTGTGGCCATCCCCTTTGTAATATGAGAACAATCTCCCGCCCTCGAAGTGAGTACGGAATTAACACATTATTAGTAGCATGCTGTACCTATATATTTTCAGTTAGCCAGCGTGGGTTATAAACACTATGTTTTCAGGCTCAAAATGAAATAAAAAAGGTGCCATTTGTTGAGTTCAATCAAATTAAATGTATTTAATAGAATCACAAACAGACCGACATATACTGATGGATATTAACAAATGTATTATTACTTGATTGACACCTTGATTACGAGTTCGATTATATTATTTTATATAATGTAGCTGCCGGGACAAAACCTCCTATGCGAAATATTTTAGCTTAGAACTTTGGCCGGTAAGGTTCTATCATCTAAGGTGCAATATGGTGTGAAGATGGTCAAGGCATTTTCGCTCTTCATGATGTATGTGTTGCGGGTCAATATATCTCCAAAAATACACTGACTGACAGAGAAAATGCAACACAAAGGAGGAGTGGTTCGAAAGGGATGAAAGTTGGAGAAAAAACAGAGTCGGCACGGAAGAATAATTGATGTTAATTTCAAACCGATATGAAGGTTACACAATGCGCACGGCATCGACTCAGTAGGATGTAGGACCACCGCGAGCGGCGATGCACGCAGAAACACGTCGAGGTACAGAGTCAATAAGAGTGCGGATGGTGTCCTGAGGGATGGTTCTCCATTCTCTGTCAACCATTTGCCACAGTTGGTCGTCCGTACGAGGCTGGGGCAGAGTTTGCAAACGGCGTCCAATGAGATCCCACACGTGTTCGATTGGTGAGAGATCCGGAGAGTACGCTGGCCACGGAAGCATCTGTACACCTCGTAGAGCCTGTTGGGCGATGCGAGCAGTGTGTGGGAGGGCATTATCCTGCTGAGACAGAGCATTGGGCAGCCCCTGAACGTACGGGAGTGCCACCGGTCGCAGCACATGCTGCACGTAGCGGTGGGCATTTAACGTGCCTTGAATACGCACTAGAGGTGACGTGGAATCATACGCAATAGCGCCCCAAACCATGATGCCGCCTTGTCTAGCAGTAGGGCGCTCCACAGTTACTGCCGGATTTGACCTTTCTCCACGCCGACGCCACACTCGTCTGCGGTGACTATCACTGATAGAACAGAAGCGTGACTCATCGGAGAACACGACGTTCCGCCATTCCCTCATCCAAGTCGCTCTAGCCCGGCACCATGCCAGGCGTGCACGTCTATGCTGTGGAGTCAATGGTAGTCTTCTGAGCGGACGCCGGGAGTGCAGGCCTCCTTCAACCAATCGACGGGAAATTGTTCTGGTCGATATTGGAACAGCCAGGGTGTCTTGCACATGCTGAAGAATGGCGGTTGACGTGGCGTGCGGGGCTGCCACCGCCGCGCCGATCCTCGCGTGCTGACGTCACTGGGGCTGCGCCTGGACCCCTCGCACGTGCCACATGTCCCTGCGCCAACCATCTTCGCCACAGGCGCTGCACCGTGGACACATCCCTATGGGTATCGGCTGCGATTTGACGAAGCGACCAACCTGCCCTTCTCAGCCCGATCACCATACCCCTCGTAAAGTCGTCTGTCTGCTGGAAATGCCTCCGTTGACGGCGGCCTGGCATTCTTAGCTATACACGTGTCCTGTGGCACACGACAACACGTTCTACAATGACTGTCGGCTGAGAAATCACGGTACGAAGTGGGCCATTCGCCAACGCCGTGTCCCATTTATCGTTCGCTACGTGCGCAGCACAGCGGCGCATTTCACATCATGAGCATACCTCAGTGACGTCAGTCTACCCTGAAATTGGCATAAAGTTCTGACCACTCCTTCTTGGTGTTGCATTTGCTCTGTCAGTCAGTGTATTATCACCTAGGAGGTTTTGTCCCGGCAACGACGATATGCATTTCTACCCATTTCATTTCAGTAGGTTTCTCGATATAACCATATCCCTTCCATGTTTACTTCTTAGAGCTAATGAATACTTTATATCGTTAATATGCGATATCCATAAGTGAAATACGGAGGATTTAATGGTAGACAACTACCTTCTTACAAGGCGATTGACTTTATGGTGCATCTTGTAGTGACGGTACTCCCTTCCCAGGATATAAAAATTAATGGTTTCAGTGCAGGGAAGAAGAGGGAACGGTGATGATACATTACTCTTGTGGAGCAAATAATGAAGATGAACAGTGCGAGTGCTAAAACTGATCGTTTATTCTTCACGCTCTCACGAATATAGCCACCAAATATATCTTTCCAATTACTTCTTCATTGACGTATGCTTAATTTATCTTTTTCTCAGAGGAATGGCTAATTTGAACATGTTACGTACTGTATTTCCAAAGTAATCACTAACATCTCCTTCCATGTTATCCCGTTTTCTGTTATATGTTATTAGAAACCTCCCTATTGTTCTTATTTCACTTTAATGTATGTAGAAAGGACAGATGATTAGTTATGAATATACTTGCTGAAATACGAAAGGCATTTAAAATGTGTACTGAAAGTCCTTTCTTCCCTTTCCAGTGGTGTTTCTTAGCACAGCGTCTCCCGCACTTTTATATGGTTTATTTTAATGAAATGGGAGGGCCTCGGAGAGGCATAGTTCAGGTCTTTCTCGTTGACGCCTGTGGACAAACAGTACATCTGGGTGTGTGATGATGATGATGATGATGGTGACGATGATGATGATGTTGGTGAGGTAGAGAGAGGGTGAAATCCATTGCCGGCACATAGCCTAATCTAGTCTCTACCCGGTGGACAAATTACTATCAGCAGCGTCATATGCCCCCACTCCATATGAACAATCCGAAGAGTTTCGGAATTGAATCCAGGCTTTTGGAAAGCAATGTAGTGATTATAAATTGTATAACACAGTTGAAAGAACATGCCCGAGGTATCATGTTTCCTGATATTTCACCGGCTCTCTGGGCACTAGGGGACTACAACGCTCTGATCAACTGGGAGCACCACGCTGACAGTCGAACATTTGGCACAAGGTCCAGAAATTCTCCGGTGGTTCTATTGAAGGGACGTAAGGAAATATTGCTGATATCTGAACTAAACACTTGGCCTATCCGTGTTGCCAGTATTTTATTAACAGTCCTCCTAGAAAACGTACGGATATGTCAAAATCTAATGGTATACTTAGTATTGGTGACTGTGCTTACTATTCAATAAAAAAATGATCGAAGTGTGTTCAGTCGAGTAACTGGTGAGAAAAATGAATTTGTGACAATCTTATCCTTATAACGTCACTAGGTAAATATTGTTTACATATCCACTTGAAATACGAAATCAGATAAGCAGTTATACCCTTCAATGCTACTATATTGCCCAAGCTAGTCAGATCTTACGTTACCGTTAATGAACACACAACTTGAATAACGTTTAATGTCTGTGTTGTTGAAATGAAAAACGAATTTTTACATAGGAAATTATCATGTGCGTTGCACTTACCACCTCATTTACAGATTTAACTGCGTATATTACAATAAGCAAGAATGTGCTTTTTCAACGCAGTTGATAATCTTAAATGCGTATTTAAGGACATTTGTACTTCACTGAACCTCAGCTTATTTCTTGCTTTATTTCTTTCTTTCTTTCCTTCTTTATTCCCTTCTTTACTTCCTTCTTTCCTCCTCAACAGAGGCATTTGATACACTAATCGATAAAACTCCACGTTAATTCGTCCTAATAAAATACTGAAAATTGTACAACGTGACCCATTCCCCGAAACGTATTTCTCACCTTGTATTCATATGTGTAGGAATACATTGTGCATTTTAACAAAGTAAAATGAAATGTGACACCTCTGTGATGGATAATCATTCAACTTTCGTTTTCAGTATAAATGAAACGGCGTACAGCTCTTAGAGACGGAAGTGTCCTAGGACAGGTATGGCTTGCCAGATCCAGATCTTTTGATTTGACGGCCGTAGGCGACCTGCGCGTCGTGATGACAATGAAACTATAATGGAGAAGAAACATACATACAGTCCGCGTGCCAGCGGAATTAGCCAACTATGGTTAGAATTCCCGACCCTGCCGGGAATCGAACCCGTTTCCCCTGTGACCAGAGGCCAGCACGCTAAGCATTTAGCCATGGAGCCGGACGATCACACCTAGTGAGGAAACGAGACAAACACTGTCCAACATCTTGACTGAAGTTCCATCCTCACACCACTGACAACAATGATCAGCTGGCTGTACACCAGCTTGAAATTCAAATGTAAGACATGACACAACAGCATAGAGGCGTGTTCATATACCTTATTTCCACTGAAACCTCACTTTTCAAAAATTTATTGGTTACATGCTTATTCCGGCCTGGCCTGCAATTATTAATTTCCTAATACAACTATAAATTCTTGTGAAAGTACACCATTTATTTTTCCATCAAAATGCTTTCATAACAGCTAAACATAATTTTTACGTCACCCTCAACAGATCATTCCCTCTTTGTTCGAGAGTAATCAGGATGTTTTTCCATAGATTTCAATTAATATAAGAGTTAAATAATTTTGTCAGCCTCTGCGGTGAATGAATCACTACTCATCTGCATTTAGGGCAGTCGCCCAGGTGGCAGATTCCCTATCTGTTGTTTTCCTAGCCTTTTCTTAAATGATCGCAAAGAAATTGAAAAATTACTGAACATTTCCCTTGGTAAGTTATTCCAATCCCTAACTCCCCTTCCTGTAAACGAATATTTGCCCCAATTTGTCCTCTTTAATTTCAACTTTATCTTCATATCGTGATCTTTCCTACTTTTAAATACACTACTCAAATTTATTCGTCTACTGATGTCCTCCCACGCCATCTCTACACTGACAGCTCGGAACATACCGCTTAATCGAGCAGCTCGTCTCCTTTCTCCCAAGTCTTCCCAGGCCAAACTTTGCAACATTTTTGTAACGCTACTCTTTTGTCGAAAATCACCCAGAAAAATTCGAGCTGCTGTTCTCTGGATTTTTTCCAGTTCTTGAATCAGTAATCCTGGTGAGGGTCCCATACACTGGAACCATACTCTAGTTGGGGTCTTACCATAGACTTATATGCCCTCTCCTTCACATCCTTACTACAACTCCTAAATACCCTCATAACCATGTGCAGAGATCTGTTCCCTTTATTAACAATCATATTTATGTGATTACACCAATGAAGGTCATACAATTGTACTTACAATGATCCCCAAAGGGAACATTCACCCAATCAACACAGTGATTAAAACTGAAAGGACTTTTCCTATTTGTGAAACTCACAACCTGACTTTTAACCCTGTTTATCGTCATACCATTGCCCACCATCCATCTCACAACACTATCGAAGTCACCCTGGAGCAGCCCACGATCTTGTAACTTATTTATTACTCTGCACAAAATAACATCATCTGCAAACAGCCTTATCTTTAATTCCACTTCTTTACAAATATCATTGATATATATAAGAAAACATAAAGGTCCAATAATACTGCCTTGAGGAATTCCCCTCTTAACTATTACAGGGTCATGTAAAGCTTCGCCTACTCTAATTCTCTGAGTTCTAATTTTAGAAATATAGCCAACCATTCAGTCACTCTTTTGTCTAGTCCAATAGCACTCATTTTTGCCAGTAGTCTTCCATGATCTACCCTATCAAATGCCTTAGATAGGTCATTCGCAATACAGTCCATTTGGCCTCCTGAATCCAGGATATCTGCTATATCTTACTGAAATCCCACAAGCTGAGCTTCAGTGGAATAACCTTTCCTGAACCCAAACTGCCTTTTGTCAAACCAGTTATTAATTTCGCAAACATGTCTAATATAGTCAGAAAGAATGCTTTTCCAATGCTCACATGCAATGCATATCAAACTGAATGGCCTGTAATTTTCAGCTTTATCTCTATCACCCATTCCTTTACACACAGGGGCTACTATAGCAACTCTCCATTCATTTGGTATAACTCCTTCAACCAAACAATAATCGTATAAGTATTTCAGATATGGCACTATATCCCAACCCATTACCTTTAGTATATCCCCAGAAATATTATCAATTCCAGCTGCCTTTCTAGTTTTCAACTTTTGTATCTTACAGTAAATGTCATTGTTATCATAGGTAAATTTTAATAATTCTTTAGTATTATCCACAGCCCCTATCTGGACATTATCCTTGTAACCAACAATCTTCACATACTGCTGACTAAATACTTCTGCCTTTTGAAGATCCTCGCATAAAAAACTCCCATTGTTCATTAATGATTCCTTGAATGTCCTTCTTTGAACCTGTTTCTGCCTTAAAGTACCTATACATACCCTTCGATTTATCACTAAAATTTGTATGACCACCAATTATGCTTGCCATCATGTTATCCTTAGCTGATTTCTTTGATAGATTCAATTTCCTTGTAAGTTCCTTCAGTTTCTCCTTACATCCATAACCATTTCTAACTCTATTTCGTTCCAACCTGCACCTCCTTCTTAGTCTCTTTACTTCTCTGTTATAATAGAGTGGATCATTACCATTCCTTACCACCTTTAAAGGTACAAACCTATTTTCACATTCCTCAACAATTGCTTTCAACCCATCCCAGGGTCTGTTTACATTTGTATTTACCATTTCCCAGCGATCATAGC
The DNA here is from genome assembly GCF_040414725.1 of Anabrus simplex. NCBI lineage: Eukaryota > Metazoa > Arthropoda > Insecta > Orthoptera > Tettigoniidae > Anabrus > Anabrus simplex. Next base: position 349,661,996 of record NC_090266.1, on the reverse strand, counting down.
TACTTTCTAAAAATTCCCTCATGCCTGTTTTATCAGCCATATGGTACTGCCTAATAGTCCTAATTTTAATACCTTCCTTTCTTTCTCATTTATTTTTAACAAAAACAGCTTCGTGATCACTAATACCATCTATTACTTCGGTTTCTCTATAGAGCTCATCTGGTATTATCAGCGCCACATCCAGAATATTCTTCCCTCTAGTTGGTTCCATCACTTTCTGAATCAGGTGCCCTTTCCATATTAACGTATTTGCCATTTGATGTTCATTATTCCTTTCGCTCGCATTACCTTCCCAATTGACATTTTGTAAATTTAGATCACCCGCTACAATCACATTCCTTTCCCTATCGTTTCCCACATAGCTGATTTTCTTATCAAATAATTCTGAATCAGCGTCAGCGCTACCCTTTCCCGGTCTGTACACTCCAAAGACATCAAGCGCCTATTATTTTAGGGATGATCCTTACACCCAGAATTTCATGTTTTTCGTCCTTAACTTTTTCGTAGCTTACAAATTCTTCTTTCACCAGAATGAATACCCCCCTCCTACCATTCCTATCCTATCTCTACGATACTCACTCCAGTTCCGTGAGAATATTTCTGCATCCATTATAACATTTCTCAGCCATGATTCAACTCCTATTACAATATCTGGTAAGTATATATCTAGTGGTTAGTGTGATTAGCTGCCAATCCCAGAGGCCCGGATTTGATTCCCGGCAATACCACGAAATTAGAAAAGTGGTCCGTGGACTGGAACTGGATCTACTCAGCCTCGTGAGGTCAGCTAAGTAGAGGAGGATTCGATTCCCATCTCAGCCATCCTCGAAGTGGTCTTCCGTGGTTTTCAACTTCTTCTCCAGGCAAATGCCGGAATGGCAGCTAACTTAAGGCTACGGCCGCTTATTTCCCCTTTCCTTGTCCATCCATTCCAAACATCATATCCCCCACAAGACCCCTGTTCAGCATGGCAGGTGAGACCACCTGAGCGAGGGACAAGCCCTTCTCCCCTCTTGTATACACCGGCCAAATATCTCACGCTCCAGGACACTGCCCTTGGTGGCGGTAGAGGGGTGTTCCCTCGCTTAGTCGGCGGGAATAACCAATCCTGGGAGGTAAACAGGTTAATGAAGAAAGAGGAAATAAGGAAATAATTTTACCATTGGGAAAACGTGGTGCGTGCTCCTTCTCCTTGAAACAAATCTCCAACGAATTGGTGAAACTCCCGACGTAGGTGTTCGTCCCCTATGTTTTAGTCTGCGGGATCGTAACACGGCGCATCTGCTGCAGAACATAACCTTCACTGAAAAATCATAGGAATTCAAGGAACAAGAGGTGCATCATACTTACTATTTAGTGTACTGACAGGGCTTCCTAATATTTTAAGACATTAAATACCAATCCTGCAGCCTAGGAAACACGTGATGTGACCAACTGAATTGGCTGCTTGGTCCGGGCCGTGTAGCTGCTAGCTAGCATTCGGGAGATGGTCGGTTAGAACGCCAGGAAAGTATTTTTTTTTTGTTAATTCCCATTTTCATGTGAAGTTAATTCTTGGGGTATACCTGAAATTGAGGTCCAGTCAACTCTCCCTTCCGAGTCCTTTCTTATCACATTGTCGCGTAAATCCTGCCGGAGTTTGAGTTAATTTCTAGCTCAGTGCAGCCCTTGTAAGTCAGACCCTCCGATGAGTGTGGGCGGCATCTGCCATGAGTAGGTAACTGCGTGGCGTGTGTGTTGCATTCATGTCGGGGACAGCACAAATACCCAGCCCCTGAACTACTGAAATTAACCAATGAAGGTTGAAATTCCTTACCCGGGCGGATATCGAACCCGGGACCCTCTGAACCGAAGGCCAGTACGCTGACCATTCAGCCAACGAGTCGGACTGAGTTCGTGTGACATTACACCAATACAAATAAAAAGGTGGAATTCACAAGATATGAGTGATTAACCAGCTGAGTCACACTAACGGCTTAAATAGAACTTCAGTGACGGTAAGTAGTAGCGACCGAGCTCGATAGCTGCAGTCGCTTAAGTGCGGCCAGTATCCAGTATTCGGGAAATAGTGGGTTCGAACCCCACTGTCGGCAGCCCTGAAGATGGTTTTCCGTGGTTTCCCATTTTCACACCATGCAAATGCTGGGGCTGTACCTTAATTAAGGCCAGGGCCGCTTCCTTCCCAGTCCTAGCCCTTTCCTATCCCATCGTCGCCATAAGGCCTATCTGTGTCGGTGCGACGTAAAGCCAATAGAAAGAAAAGTAGTAGCGAACACACCTGCATGCAACTGCAGCATATTGTTTATTCCCGTCAACGGTTCACTTATTATTCAGAGAGGAACATTTCCCTTAGCGAGTTCTTTCCTGTATTTAAACGTCAATAATTATAGTAGGATCCATGTAAAGAGCCACTACAGATATTGACATGAAGAGTGTTTACGTTTAATTGCAGACCTACCGAATTACTGAACTTTTCATGTAAGGCGTAGTTCACATGAATCTGGCAGATGTATGGAAATACAAATAACGTAAATTTGAGAAAGAAGAAAATATTGCGTGTTCTTTTCTTAATGGTCAACGCAACTGTCTGCGGTTTGCAAGTCCATGAGTTTCATTCATTCTCGTCAGGTATCCAAGCTATATCTGGATAATTCCTCTGTCTCGGGGACTGCGTAATTGTCTTAATATGCAGCTCTTCGTTTACACACAGCATGGGACACTATCTGCCATTACACAAATACGAAATGGTGGAACACATACAGTACCTAAACAGAGGAATAACATGTGACTAAGTGCACGTGTGTATCACAATAATTCCCAAACACGCCGCCACCAGAATGTGCGTAAAGCAGCAAAACCAGGAGAAAATATACTTTATTTTAACACTTACTTTCAACTCCTTGAATTAGGAGGCACATTACAGTTCATGTAACTTAATAAAGTAAACAATCAGACAAATCATGATAACTAAACAAAATGATGTTTCATTTATGGAAATACATTATCCATATTAGTATACAGAATGAATCACCTAGAACTCGCACTCCGTATATCATTGAAATTGAAGTTGCTATTAATGTGTACCGATCTCGATAGCTGCATTCGCTTAAGTGGGGCCAGTATCCAGTATTCGGCAGGCAGTGGGTTCGAACCCCATTGTCTGAAGCCGTGAGGAAGATTTTCCGTGGTTTCCCATTTTCACATCAGGCGAATGATGGGGCTGTACCTTATGGCCCTTTCATTCCACCCCTAGCCCTTCCCTATCCCATCGCCGCCATAATACCTATCCGTATCTGTGCAACGTAAAACAAGTTGTAACAGCTATTGATGTGCTGTTCTCACAGATATATAATATTGTAACCAAGGGCTCATTATTGCAACACACACGGATTTTAATTATTATTGGAATGTTCATCATTATAATGCGACCCATTTCCCGAAAAGTTTTTCTCTCCTTGTACTCATATGTGTCGGAATACATTGTGTTTCTAACAACGTAAAATGAAATGTGAGACCTCTGTGTTGGAACTTCCTTCAACTTTCGTTTTCAGTGTAAATGAAATGGAGTATCGCTTTTAGTGCCACGAGTGTCCTAGGAAAAGAATGGCTTGCCAGATCCAAGTCGTTTGATTTGACGACCCTAGGCGACCTCCGCGTCATCATGAGGATGAAACGATAATGAAGACGACACGTACACCCAGCCCCCATCTCAGCGGAATTAATCATCTATGTTTAGAATTCCCGACTTTTCTGCGAATCGAACCCGGGACCCCTGTGAGCAAAGGTCTACACGCTTATCATTTAGCCATGGAGCCGGACGTTTTCCGTATTAAATCAATGAAATGAAGAGAATTAAGTGTTATCGGGCATGTTTTCTCTCGTATTTTGGAAGATATTTTCAATTTCGTTTTTGTAATGTGTCAGCCCAAACAAAGATTGCTCATCAGGTACGTCATGCGACATCAAGTGTCATCAGAAAACGTCATTTAGGTTCTCACTGCAAACTATATGTTCTTTGCTTAAAATGTAACTTTTTGTGCCCAATTGACAGAGCAGCTTCAAATTAGTACATTACTATATTCCGTTCAAGGATAGTCATTGATAGTGGTAGTTCAACAAGAAGAATACTTCGTACTTCCGGTAGTGGCTGAGTGTGACTGATGGTCGACAGTAGCGTGCAGACAACACGGCGCACTACAAGGCAGCCCGACTAGGTAAGCTGTACTGTCACCGTCAGGAGAATTAAGGTCGTTTCGAAGACATGGTAATTGAGGATAATTGTTAGAATAAAAACCTGAAGCCTATAGGAGACAATGCGAGAATGGCATCAGAAGAGAAAATGGGGTTGATTAGTGTGTGTTAGGTTTTTATGTGTTTTGATATAACGTCTAGGCATGGGTGTCCTTATAGAAAATTGCTAGTATATTCCAAGCCTTTGTGAAAGTTTCATTTAATGTATATACCCTTGGTGCATTTCCTGCCACTTTAGTTGTTTTCAAGGGGAAGGTAATGCCCGAAGCAGATGTAAAAACCACAACCTCCTGTCTATACACACTGAGAGAAGAGAATAATATCATGCATTTATTGAAATTCTATTATTCCATTTTGATGAACACTGGCCCTTGAATATTGCGAAGTTCTGATGGACATAATTATTGTATTCTATTTACTTCATGTATGCAAGTAAGGAATGTTACAGATATTCTGTATGAAATCAGGGGTGGATTTCGCTTTTACTTCGATCATCACTTATTTTGGAGATAATTAGTGTCATCATTTTATTCCTGTTTTTCAAAAGTACAGTTATAGTGTTCGATTTGACGACTTAAATCATTCTTAAAAATTATGAAAGAAATCCTCAGAATTGATCACTGTTAGAGGAGGAGTAGCACTCGATTGTTTAAAATGAAAATAACGAAGTAAAGAATGAAAACACGCATTATCAAGTGCAATACTCCTATTTTATGTTCATAATTTTGAAGGCTCACTCACGAATAAAATTCTTCCGTGGAACGAATTAAAATATTTCTTAAGATGTTATAACGACATTTGTTGACGGAACTAGTAAAATATCGATAATTTACTTATGTGTTGTATGCACAAACACACTGACCACTTTTCTACACTCATGCATTATATGCACCATTTACTTGTTGCATTTTTATTATCGGTCTAAGTAATATATATAATTCTTGTACTTCATTTGTTATTGACTCTGTAAAACTAATACCATGTGGCATTCGACTGAACCATTCTATTATAAAGGAGTCCGGCTTGTAGGCCAGGATTTCTGCTGAATAGAAATTCATTATGCATGTCATGTGCATTCGACGTTTAGTAGGTGAGGTTTTTAATGCAATTATGTACTTCAGCTGTGTTGTCTTTTCGAGGACACTTACAAATTTGGTCTCTGAATCGGCACTTATCCACGATTTTGTAATATTTTGTTTGAATACGAGGGAGACAAGCTAGGAAAAATTATATATTTATAATAATCAATTTGAGCTGTCTGGAGTTGAGTTAAAACCATGTACCTCACACGCATGCAGCTATTTTTGCAATGAATTTTCGCTAGCCACTTATATGATGCCAAATAAAATAGGTTAGGAATTTATGTTTATTATTTCTTGTTTTAAGATCAATGTCTTTATTACTATATTCATTATTGCTATGAGCCTTCATTATATATCAAATGACTTCGTAACTCAGAAGGTTGAGCGCTGATAATTAGAACTCAAGTTGGCTGGTTCGATCCCAACTCAGTCCGGTGTGTTTAAGGGTGCTATACATCAACCTTGTATCGGTAAAGTTACTGGTAAGTAAATGAACTCCTGTGGCACAAAGTTTCAACACCTCAGCTTCACCAGAAACCGTATGGGAAGGTAGTAGGCCGTAAAATGATTATTGTTGTCTTCATCATAATTATCATTACGTATAAATGAGCTACCAGTTCAATGTAACTTGAACGGCATCAGAACGTCCAAAAATATTTTGGTCATCGAATAGTGGTGAAATATACACTGACGTCAAATATCCATCTAACACATTCTAGAGTGTGAATTTGATATATTTTTGTTCATCCTTCTCTAATCTTGTCGATTCGGCTTTTATATGCTAATATTACAATCCCATGATATTGAGTATTAATACTGGGTGTGAATTTGAAATTACACTTACAATAATTGGCCTTTCAGTTATGCATTTCATGAGTCAACTAAGTTAATGTTAATACGTGTTCACATAAATTAACTGTATCCAATTGAAATATTATAAGAATAGCGAGAAGCAAAGGAGTGGAGTACAAAGCTCCATCCATTTATGAATAGAAAGAATGGAGCAGTCTTTCAATATTTCACTTACAATTATAACTGGAAGAAGAACAAGCTCTCTCTACCGAAGGGCGGCGAATAGCACGGGCGGGGACCCAAGCAATCATTTCAATTCTGAAAGTTTAAAGACTCCCCAACTTAAATTAATATGGCTTCACAGCTTCACAAAGGGGAGGAAATCTCAACAGAATGGACTTTGTCAGAAGATAGAAATGTTATCAAGTCAAAAGCAGAATCTGATAATTAAACTTTCAAGTTACGTAAACTTACTGTCAAAGGTAAGGAATGTTTGTAAATCACAGATGAAATACGTGGTATTACTGTGTCAAGATATACGAATATATTTCACAAATTGGCTTGAGTGAGAAGGTGAATTGTTCCAATAATTACCATAAAAATACTAATCGAATCCGACTTTCAACCTATTAGGCCGTGTTACGTACATTTAGTACGTGTTGAAGAGATGTTAAGTACAGAACAAGAATGGCCAACCAGTGGGATTCGAACCCACAACCTCCCGATTTCGCGTCGGTTGCTCTACCATTTGAGCTATGGTGGCCTAGGCCAACTTTTTTCTTTTGGAAAGGATCTAAGCTACAGGTCTGGTACTACTACCATCACACTGTAGAGTGCGTTTAAGTTGCCCGTTGAGGGCCAAGTCAATGAATATTGAATTTTCAGGACCGTATTGTAATCGAATCCGACATTCAACCTATTAGGTCGTGTTACGTACATTACAATACGGTCGTGAAAATTCAATATTCACAAAAATACTATGTTTATAAGCTATGCGCAAGTCCACATGTAATTTATGAGCAATTAACTCTCGATTGAAAACTTACGCCTTGGTACAGGTTAAGCATGCCTGCCGAGAGGCCGGTTGGATCCACAGAACAGCTCAACTAAAGGTTATGCAGTTATAGGAAGACCACAAAAACCGATAACAGCTTTAGAGTGAGTCTTGAAAAGCAATTTTCCATTGCCTTACTCAATAAGCCAGAAATTGTTATTTCAGCACGACCAGCCCCATGAGTGGTAACTTTCATATTACCCAGATGCACTATCCGTGTTCCACATGTCATTTCTCAGCCCCGTCCATTCCTAAGCAGTTGCCGTACTGTCAAAGATATAAATGAGACTGAGACTTCGGTGGAAACAACATTTCCTCTTGCCTGTGCCAAAATTGAGATGCGAAATACGGCATATACCAAGAAAAAAAAAACAAGCGGAACATTCCATAAAGGTACTGACATTTTTAGATTTTTAATGATACGTGCTCACCTTCCATCACCTGTAATTCATATTTCTTCTGAGACGCTCTATTTTTCATGCCCCCTTTGAAAACGTGTACGTCTACACTCGACTTCGGTCGGCATCAATCTAACTGGAGGTGGTCACTTACGAGAGACAGCTACGTCATATCTTTTCACATCTCACTTCCTTCTTATGTGTTTTCCACCCTTCGCTCACCCCTCATAGAGGAAACCTGCCGTCTAAAATCTGGGGCTTGAAAATATATGCAGAAAATATGGTAGCAAAATATGGAGGACTAAAATGAAGTCTGTAGGGAGAAGAAAGTATGACGATTGAAGAGATTGAATAGATTGAATGTCAGATCGACAATACAGAACTGGGAAAAGTGGATCATTTCGAGTATATAGGATGATGATATAGTAAGTGAAACTGAAATCGCGGTGCAACAAATATTGCGGAGTGAGCTCGTGTTGTGATTGACGGTTTTTCGTAAGAAGGAAGTAAGCTCTGAGAAGAAATTATCTTTATATGTGCCTGTTCTCACACTGAAGTTTCTGTACGGAAATGACAGCTGGATATACTCATAGTATTTTAATCTGATGTTGAAAGTAACACAAATGAAAGAACCGAAAATGATCGGCGGTAAAATCAAGTGGGAACTAAGTTGGGAGTGCATGTACACGCAATTAGCAATGCACTCGACGGGCGATGCTGTGCGCATGAACCAGGGCAACTAAACTCATCTATGCTTGTAGACTATTAACGTAATGTGATGAAAGATACCTCAGAAGTAGACTACAAACGAAAATCAAATAAAGGAATGCTCTGGTGAATGGGGTTGAATTTAATAGATACAAATATCTTAAAATTAGGAGCTAATAATAGTGTTCTCATGTCATATTCATGTTGCCTGACCCCTACATAATTGGAATTGACTATCTTCGTTAAGAAAACGGCAAACATTCATTTCTTGGTTGATCAGTGTAATTTATACCTTTTTTGAGTTCACTCGAAAAAAATTTTTGATAATGGTATAGATGGTAAATGGGATGAAAAGTCAGGCTGTAAGTTCGACAAAGAGGAAACGTCCTCTCAGTTTTAATTACTGTGTTGATGGGGTGATGGTACATCATAGTATGTACCTAGGTGTTAATATAAGAAACGATCTTCATTGAGCTAATCGTATTAACAAGGTTGTTAAGAAAGGTTACAGATATCTTCACACGGTTATGAGAGTATTTAAGGGTTGTAGCAAGGATGTGAACGAGAGGGCGTATGAGTCTCTGGTAAGACCCCAATTAGTGTATGGTTCCAGCGTATGGGACCAACACCAGAACTACTTGATACGAGAACTGGAAAAGATCCAAAGGTAAGCGGCACGATTTGTTCTCGGTGATATCCGACAAAGGAGTTTTGCTACGAAAATTTTGCAAACTTTGGGCTGGGAAGACTTGGGATTAAGGAGACGAGATGATCGACTGTGTGGTATGTTTCGAGCTGCCGGTGGAGAGATGGCGTGGAATGACATTAGTATACTGTAGCGAGTTGGCGGGGTAGTACGATCAATTAACACTAGACTGGTAGCTTCAATACTAAGATTTACTAGCTAGGCACTAAACTACACAAGACTACACACAACTTTTGCTCAACACACACACTTACGCAGTTCGCGCGCACTCGCTCCCTTTGTTTCCCACTTGTTCTCACACTACACAGTTTTACACTCACACACAAGGTCCCGCGTCGCACGGCTACATGTTCTCTCCTTCGCCGACAGTCCGCACTGTAGCACACTAGTCCGATAATCACGGCAGTTCACATACTTCACTACACTGGCAGTCGCTCACGACTAAACCACACTAACTTCTAACTCAGTCTAACTCTCACTAACTCCAAGCAGGTCGTTCCTCTCTTATATACCTGCGCTGGCTCTTCTAGAATCTTCCGGTTGCTGGATGTATCCAGGAACATCGCGAGATGGAACACCCCAGATTAATCGTGGAGTCATTTCCATACTCCTCTGCTACGGGACCGCGAGCGGAAGCGAGTGGGGCTGGCCTAGCACTTAAGCGCTGCTAGTGATTGGCGCAGTTGAACCGTAAGGGGTAGGTCTATACGGTGCCGGGCCGGGCCCACTGTCAGTTGACATGGCGGACGCTATGACCATTACAAGACGTATAAACTTGAGCGGAGCTTTTAAAATTTGGAAAAATCCTATTATAAAGATGAAGTTGGAATTCAAGAGGAAATATTGGGCAAATATGCATTTATAGGACGAAGGATAAGGGATTTGAATACATTATAAAGGAAAACATTCGATTTATTTCCAAATTCTTTGAACATGTTCAAGAAATATATGGGTAAAAAAAATTGATACGTCACTTGAGTGACAGCTCAAAATGAAGATCACGGATTGGTTGATTGAGATACGCTACTTTTTTGTTTTCTATTATGCCCTACACAAATTTCAAAACACACCAACTCTTCTTATTTCGGAGTGAACGGCGGAGCGTTTTTGGAGGTCCCAATTATGCAAAGCGTTTAGTATTCAGTTCTGCTTCCATAATGTAACATGTATAAAAGCACATGGCGACTAATAATAATAAAACAGTGATATATTGTCAAATGTCCAGAGGTTATGGGCACGAGTGGATTAAAAATTCCCCGAGGGCAGGTTTAATGTTGTCAGGACGATGTACAAATAAGTGTATAAGAACTTGACAATAAAGACAATCAAACATTCTTAACCGTGCATTTCTAGGTGATTTGGGCCAAGTGGCGGGCATAAATACCGAAACATAGAGGTAAGAATAATCACTGGATGGTTTACGTAATTGAGAATAAAGATCAAGGTAGGTACAGACGGTGTTGGGGGACATTTTTCATCATTTGACTTAAACTGTAGAGCTATGTAAAGGAAATGGATGTGATGAGATTACTTGGGAAGATAATGAACTCAGTAATGAATGAGATAACCTGGAGATAGAATCATAAGAATAGTAAAAACTTTCCATCCTCGTTAAAATATTTACCGAGAAGTAATTAGGTTCGTGATTGTTGATTTGTTTATTAGTCAAATACAACCAGGTATGCTACGCTATACGTAGTCAGATGATTAAATAATTTTATGGCTGATAAGTGTGGGAATCCAGAGACAGTGTCAATCTACTTATTCCTCAGCACATATACTCATAAAAGAACTGGATATATTCAGCAACTCGCTGCTTAAATTGCCTTGTAGTATTAAAAGAAAGGAGGGAATAAGTTTCGATAAAGAATAGCATGCATATGCCATGACTAATAATCTCAAGTAAAGTTTCACGTGCCTCACGACGTTTGCCAACTAATAGAATTAGTGAAATTCTACATCCCTGACAGTATCTTAGAAGTGAAGCTTCCACGATGTGTAGAATTATTTAGTTCTTTTCCGGGTTGAACCGTGTTGTTGTTTTCTGTATATTACGTACAGCTTACCTACGTTTAGAATACATTGCAGTATTCTTTGTCAAGGTGACTTACCTACCCCTACTCGGACCCGTTCAATCCCGTGGACGATGACAACAGTGTCCTGAAGAGTGTTGCGAGACCTGCGAGACCAGCTTGCTTTCATTCGGCACTTGTCCTGATCCGCTTACGGAGAAGTTGATAGTTGAGTAGCTCATCTAATTCCAACGCATGTTCCCTGCCTGAAAGCGAGGGCACCTACTGAGCAGTGAATTTAGCCTGATTCTATTCTTCCGGTTCTACAGGCACCAATTAATTACCGTTTAACGCTATCAGTGTCCAGTATGCGCATGTTTCACAGTGACGATTAATATGCCACAAGCGCAGAGGCTGAAGGTTGCAGGTGTAGACTTTTGCTCGAACAGCTTCTCACACGGACATTTGTATGTCACCTCCTTTCGTGTCAACAAAAACTCTAATTTTAGCATTAGGGCAGAATAAGGTTTAACAATAGCCATTTTGTATACCAGCACGCATTGAGTAAGCATGACTGGATGAATACGTACTTCAGTTAAGTCTGTTACCTCACTGTGCAATACAACACAATTATACCCTTTTTTATTATCATCCAATCAACAACGGGTACTTTCAACTGGTTTATGGATGAAAATAAAGACATCGGATTGTCCTTCCTTGTACACGTCATGGCTCACTCTACATGCGTTGTTTACTCGTTATTCTACTTTCTGCAAGTCCTGATGAATGGCACCTTGAAAGACACGGAGAAATCTACTTGCACGTACCCTCAAGGTCAGAAAATTCCGGGTGGATAAGGAGACATGTAACGTTTGAGAGTAAATATTGTAAAATTGTGAAATATTTGTGTACTACCGGTGAGGTATCCGTGGAAACTCTCTTACTAAAATTATGTTGATGTAATTAGGATAGGCTTAATTGTAGTTTAGATTTGTGTAATTCTTGTGTATTCCCTTCGGTATTCAGTAATTAAGAGCAGTTTTATCCTGTTAGGGTGTTGTAGGATAAAAATAGATTTCGACTAAGTAGTATTGTAGTGTAGTTGTATATTAATTACCTTATTGTCGTGTGATCTTTGGGTAATATCCCAGGCAATATATCACCCCGTTCAATGTTTGCACATAAGTTATTTTATTTTTATTTGTATTTTTATTTTTGAATTTATTTTTATTTTTATTTTTATTTTTATTTTTATTTTATTTTAATTTTAATTTTAATTTTAATTTTAATTTTAATTTTAATTTTAATTTTAATTTTAATTTTTATTTTTATTTTTATTTTTATTTGTATTTTTATTTTTATTTTTATTTTTGCCGTAAAGAATGGCTAAGGAGTGCAAGTGTAGGGACTGTAGGTGTGGCGAGGCATTGAAGGGGATGAGTTGGAGAGTTTTAGGGAGATAACTAGGATTCTCACAGAAGACACGTAGGAAGATAGGCCTCCCTCAAGCAATGTACAGGTTACAGAAGGAGTACAAGATGGAGAGGAAGGAAAGGAGTTAGAAATGGCTGTGGAAGTAAGAAGAAATTGAAGGAACATACTAGAAAATTGAATCTAGCAAAGAAGGCAACTGAGAATAACATGATGGCAAGCATAATTGGCAGTCATACAAAGTTTAGTGATAAATGGAAGGGTATGTATAGGTATTTGAAGGCAGTAACAGGTTCAAAGGAGGACATTCCATGAATAATTAATGGACAAGGGGAGTGTGAATGTGAGGATCTTCTAAAGGCAGAAGTATTCAGTCAGCAGCATGTAAAAATTTTTGGTTACAAGGATAATGTCCAGACAGCGGAGGAGACTAATGCTCACGAAGTATTAAAATTTACATATTATAAAAATGACATTTTCAATAAGATACAAAAGTTGAAAACTAGAAAAGCGGCTGGAATTGATAAGATTTCTTGGGATATACTAAAGACAATGGGTTGCGATATAGCACCATATCTGAAATACTTATTTGATAATTGTTTGTTTGAAGGAGTGTTACCAAATGAATGGTGAGTTGCTATAGTAGCCCCGTGTATAAAGGAAAGGGTGAAAGACATAAAGCTGAAAATTACGGGCCAGTAAGTTTTACATGCGTTGCATGTAAGCTTGGGGAAGGCATTCTTTCTGATTATATTAGACATGTTTGTGAAATTAAAAACTGGTTCGATAGAAGGCAGTTCGGTTTTAAGAAGGGTTATTCCACTGAAGCTCAACTTGTAGGATTCCAGCAAGATATAGCAGATATCTTGGACTCAGGAGGTTAAATGGACTGCATTGCGATTGACCTGTCTAAAGTTTTTGATAGGGTGGATCATGGGAGACTACTGGCAAAAATGTGTGCAATTGGACTAGACAAAAGAGTGACTGAATGGGTTGCTATTTTTCTAGAAAATAGATCTCAGTGAATTAGAGAGGCGAAGCTTTATCTGACCCTGTAATAATTAAGAGGGGAATTCCTCAGTGCAGTATTATTGGACCTTTATGTTTTATTAGATATATAAATGATTTGATTAAAGAAGTGGAATCAGAGGGAAGGCTTTTTGCACATGATGTTATTCTGTATAGAGTAATAAATAAGTTACAAGATTGTGAGTATCTGCAACGTGACCTCGATAATGTTGTGAGATGGACAGCAGGAAATGGAATGTTGAGAAATGGGGTTAAAAGTTAGGTTGTGAGTTTCACAAATAGGAAATTTCTTCTCGGTTTTAATTACTGCGTTGGTGGGGTGAAAGTTTCTTTTGGCGATCATTGTTAGTATCTAGGTGTTAATATAAAGAATGATCTTCATTGGGGTAATCACATGATTGGGATTGTAAATAAAGGGTAAAGATCTCTGTACATGGTTATGAGCGTGTTTAGGGGTTGTAGTAAAGATTTAAAGGAGAAGGCATATACGTCTCTGGTAAGATCCCAACTAAAGTATGGTTCCAGTGTATGGGACCCTCACCAGGATTACCTGATTCAAGAATCAAAAAAAAAAGCAGCTCGATTTGTTCTGGGTGATTTCCGAAAAAAGAATTGCGTTACAAAAATGTTGCAAAGTTTGGACTGGAAAGAATTAGAAGAAAGAAGACGATCTGCTCGACTGAGTGGTACGTTCCGAGCTGTCAGCGGAGAGATGGCGTGGAATGTCATTAATAGACGATTAAGTTTGAGTGGTGTCTTTGAAAGTAGGAAAGATCAGAATCTATATATATCAAATAACTTGTCCTGACTGACAGATTCATCATCGCTGTTCCAAAACTACTGGACATAAAGGAATGAAATTTTGGGGATACATTCATATTAACATGTAAGTGATCGCTAAGAGAGCATTTTTGGATATTCCGTCGCTAAGGGGGTGAAAAGTGGGTGACACTTTCAAATGAGTGTATCTATATCTCAAAACTATAAAAGTTTCCAGATGTAAAAATTGGTGTTTAGAATCTTCTTTAAAAATAAGGAAACAAGTATTTTCTGTTTTCGGAAAATCCCAATTGGAGGGGTGAAAAATGGCGAAAAGTGGGTTGAATGCCTTTAATGAGGATGCTTGTATCTTAGAAACTGAAAATATTACAGACCTCTCTTAAAAACAAAGAAACACGTATTTTTTGGAAAACCCTCTTAATGGGAGGGTGAAAAGGGGGTGAGTTTTTAAAGTGAGTGTATCTATATCTCAAAAGTTTAAAAGTTTACAGATGTAAAAATTGGTATTTAGAATCACCTTTAAAAATAAAGAAACACGTATTTATTGTTTTCAGAAAATCCTAATAGGAGGGGTGAAAAGGGGTGACAAAGTGGTTGAATGCCTTTAGTGAGTATACATATATCTCAGAAACTGAAGATATTACAGACCTGAAAATTGGTATTTGGGATCTCCTTTAAAAATAAAGAAACATGCATTTTTGTTTTTGGAAAATCCAATTAATAGGAGGGTGAAAAGGGGGCGAATTTTTAAAATGAGTGTATCTAGATTATATCTCAAAACGTTTAAAGTTAACAGATGTAAGAATTGGTACTTAGAATCTCCTTTAAAAATAAAGAAACATGTAAATTTTTGTTTTCGAAAAATCCCAATAGGAAGGGTTAAAAAGGGGTTGAATACCTTTAATGAGGATACTTGTATCTCAGAAACTGAAGATATTAAAGACCTGAAAATTTGTAGTTTTAATCTCCTTTAAAATAAAGGAACATGTATTCTTTGTTTTTGGAAAATCCAATGAATGGGGGGTGAAAAGGGGGAGGAATTTTTAAAATAAATGTATATATCTCAAAACTTTTAAAATGTACAGATGTTATAATTGGTGTTTAGCATCCCCTTTTAAAATAAAGAAACATATATTTTTTGTTTTCGGAAAATCCCAATTGGAATGGCGAGAAGGGGTGTGAAAAGGGTTGAATGCGTTAAATGAGGATACTTATATATCGAAAACAGGAGATATCACAGACCTGGGAATTGGGATTTTGGATCTTCCTTTAAAATAAAGAAACACGTTTTTTTGTTTTGGAAATTCCAATTAATTGGGGATAAACAGGAGTGACAAATTGGGGTGAATTTTTAGAAAGACTATATCTACACTTATCTCAGAACCGTAAAATAATACAGACGTAAAAATTGGTATTTGGAATCTCCTGTGAAAATAAAGAAACATAGGTGATTTGTTTTTGGAAACTCCACATATGTGGAACTAAAAATGGGGCGAAATTTTAAAATGGGCATTTCTACAGCATATCTCAAAAACTTAACACGTTATCGAAGTGAAAAATAGCATTTTAATCTCTATTAAAAATAAAGAAACATGTATTTTTGGTTTTCTGAAAATCCACTTGGGTGGAGGTGTAAAAGTGACTGAAGTGGGGTTGAATTCTTTTAATTAGGATACTGATATCTCAAAAGATGAAGATGTTAGAGACGTGAAATTTGGTATTTGGAATCTCCTTTAAAAATAAAGGAATTCGTATTTTTTGTTTTCGTAAATCCACCTAAAGGGGGAAGGGAAATTGAAAAATTATTTGATTTATTTTTATGAGGATACTATTATCTCTAAAAAGAAAGATTTTGCAGACGTGAAAATTGGTACTTGGAATCTGCTTTAACATTAAAGAAACACGTCTTCTCGGAAAATCCAATGAAGGCAGAGGGGTGGAGGTGAATGAATTGAAAATTAATTGAATTAATTGTACGAGGATACATCTAATAAAAAGTAAAGTTGTTACAGACGTGAAAATTTGTATTTGTGTCTCCTTTTAAGAACTAAGAGAAAAGCGTTTTGGGGGAAATCATCTTGGGGGCCGGGTGGAAAAGATTTGAATTCCTTTTATGAGGACACATATCTCAAAAACTGAAGATGTTTGGTATTTAGAAGATCCTTTACTATTAAAGAAACAATTTTTTTTACGGGAAATTCACTTAAGGGGGGTGGAGTGTGAAAGGAAGTGAAAAATTGCGAATTCTTTTTACGTGGATACTTATATCTCAGAACGGAAGGTCACAGACGTGCACGCTGGTATTTGGAATCTCCTATAAACATAAGGAAGAACGCCTTATATTTTGGAGGGTGGTGGTGGGGTGTAAATCAACTTAACGGCGTTGGGGTGAAAAAGGAGTTGAGACCAATTGATTTTACTGTTCATAATGTACTTAATCTGATCATAACTGATCATTTTTAATCTTTCCTGGGTTCGTTTTCAAGAACCATATCTTCTTTTGGAGAACATAAAATTAGATTACAGTAGATTCTCCTGGTATATATAAACATTTAAGCACATTTAAAAAATAAATAATAATAATAATAATAATAATAATAATAATAATAATGTTCAGGACCGTCGTCAAAATGTGCGGACCGCGCTGGAAACGGGTCCTGGCCGGGTAATGACTACGATTGCAGTCTGGCCGCGGGTTCAGTACTGCCACGGCACCCAAGATGACACCACAACGGATAGGAAAAGATAGCATAGATTTAGGGACCCAATTGACGGGGTGAAATACCTGGACCTAGCCCGGAAAGTACGAAATCAACTGCTAGAAAGAATGATTGAAAAAGGGGTGTAAGTTTGCCGTAATCTCTCAGAAAACGAGTCAGATCACGAATATTGGCAGATTCTCTCACAAAACGAGTTAGTTCGAGAATGTCGGCGGATTATATCTAAAACGTTAAGCATTCAATTATAAATTTCATTATATTACCGTAGCGAAGCACGCGTATCTTGCTAGTATGAAGATAAAGTTGGAATCAAGAGGACAAATTACGGCAAATATTAATTTATAGGTAGGGGAGTTTGGGATTGGAAGAACTTACCAACGGAGATGTTCAATAAATTGCAAATTTCTTTGAAATAATTTAAGAAAAGGCAAGGAAAACAACAGATAAGGAATCTGTCACCTGGGCGACTGCCCTAAATGCAGATCAGGATTGATTGATTGATTGATTGATTGATTGATTGATTGATTGATTGATTGATTGATTGATTGATTGATTGATTGATTGATTGATTGATTGATTGATTGATTGATTGATTGATTGATTGATTGATTGATTGATTGATTGATTGATTGATTGATTGATTGATTGATTGATTGATTGATTGATTGATTGATTGATTGATTGATTGATTGATTGATACATTTTGGCCAACCCAGAGAATGGACACGAGATAGGCGGGGACAACCTGGTATGTTTTGGTCTTCCAGGAGGTGTGGATTTGTGCTTTTACTGTTCTCTCTCTCTCTCCCTTCCCCATCTTTTCTTCTTTGCTCATCAGACAATTGTGCTTATTTTGAACTCTGGCTACGCATCCTGGCTACAACGGCTTTTCCTTATCAAGGAAAACCATGAATTAAGTAACTGTAATTCACTTGTGAAGAAATCTGCATGATTTAGTCTGTTATGTTTGTTCTGGATGCAATTAAAGCGCTTATTATCAAATGCTTCTGTACAATCTGACCGTTCTCGTATTTAATGTCAGTCAAAGAATACTCCTAGAATAAATATGAATAGCTATATCAAAGAATGTAATATATAAAACAGAAATACGAAATAGATACAACTTCCATTTCTACTGTTTCACTGAATAGGCCATTTATATTTTTGTGTAGGAAACGTTCACTGTATTTATTAAATTGTTCATACATATGGCAACCTTTCTCCTTTAAGACAGTTCATTATGACATTATGAGAATATCTTACTTTTCTTTATTACAACTCACCTATCGTTACTTTTTATTGTGTTGTTCTCGGGATTCTGAAGAATATTCTTCACTTCAAGTCTCCGTAAATGTAAACATTGTATTTGGCTTTTATTTATGTACGTCATTTTATGTCATTAATTTTCCCCATTTCACATAATTATATTTAAGAAAGAATGGTATGATATTTCAGTAAAAGGGTATGTCTTTGAATGAAACACGAGTCGCCTTTCCAAGTTTTCAGTGAAGGTTACCATGTTTCATCTTAATTTCTCGCGTTGAAAACTCATATCCAAGCATACATTAGAGCCAAATATGCTAATTCTTTGTCGGCAGTGCTCGCGAAAATATGAAGGTAGTTTAATTGAATAGCGCTTATATTGACAAAAATAAGGTTCCTTATTTCTTGCAATGGTTCAGTGCGATGCCATTTGGTAATAAAGGCATGGTCGAAACCACTAACATTTCAACACACGAGGATTACCAAGAAACAGGAGAATTCGACCCTCAATGAGACGACTATATCTGTCTGTTCCACTCGCTCTTCAGTTGTGCACATATGTTTAGCTTCCACATGACCTTTTTCTAACCAATGAGAGAGGTTGTAAGTCAGTACTGGGTTGTTCGGACGGCTTTACAGATTAACCGCAATTCATATTTCTGGAGACTACTTTCTACTGAACTTCAGTGTAAAATCCATTTCAGAATTTGTGACGTTAGATATACTGATGATGATGTTGATGCTGATGATACTTTTTTTAAGGTAATCGGCCCACGTAAGATACAAAGACCGAGAACATTATAACGGAAATTGAGTCACTGGTAATAAAGAGGTGCCGAAGTTGTCTCCAATTTCTAAAACTAGTTCATTACGAATGTATGCTGGGAATTCCATGTACGTCGGTGGCCATGGCAATACCTATCGTCTGAACAGAAGTGTTTATACCAAAACCTGTGTTAATAGTTTCATATCGAGCAACTTCTGTCCAGCTACTCACTCAACACTCCGACGCAACAGCATTTCTGAGTCTCACACTGACTCCGAGTCCAATACTGATTGACTGTTCGCGGCTAGCTTCCTTTTTATAGCTCGGATGATGGGTACCGGAATATTCGTCATGTGGCTAGAGACGGAACATTCTCGATGCACCTCGCAGAGTCTCACGTGTAAACCAGACGGAGAGGACAATGCACAGAAAGGCCACCCAGCAACTATGCCATTCAACTATCACGCCCACAAATACGATTATTAGAGATCTATTGTTATATCTATTAAGCCGCATACAGCAGTATAAACCCGGGGTTAGTTGCAACATACCCCGTTACGCATTTCTTGACGGAATTTGCAGTAATTCACAAATAACTAAACGGGGGCTGAAGCACTTATTGCAGTTTTGAACTACAATAATTTTCCCTTCGTTTTGATAACTCAAATGGTATTATATAGTAAATAAAACAGTGTCAGGAAAAGTTACTCACCAGGCAAAACAATTGGCTAAGTCTCAGAACGCATTACAAAACGACCGGTTTTTCTGACACTCGTACTCAAACTTAAGGGCTAGACCAGTTACATATATTGTCACAGTTTGGCAGCACATGACTGGAAATTTCCAGATAAAACGTACCCCTATTTCAACGAGTCCCGGCCTCCCCCGACATAACTTTTTCTTGAACATTTTCAAGAAACATGGAAATTTATCGAACATTTCCCTTGATAATTCGTGTCAATCCCTTACTACTTGTCCTATAAATTAATAGTTGCCCGATCTTGCCCTCTTTATTTCCAACTTTATCTTTCCTAATTTGAAAAGTTGCGCTCAAACTTAGGGAAACTTGGGCTAAGAATAAATATTCGGGAGACAAAATTTATGGTGGTCCACATAAATAATAATAATAATAATAATAATAATAATAATAATAATAATAATAATAATAATAATAATGATAATAATAATAATAATACATGCTTCAAATGCATTGTATTTCTGATATACGGATACATCAAAACATAAAAGTTTTACTCTGAAATGGATTCGTTAAGCTAAGGATTCGAACTTTTCAATGGCTGTCTACATGCTATTAAATAAAAAGTGTAAAGAGTGATCAGCTAATTTCAATATGCTCACCCCAATCGCCCACATGTAAACACTCCTACATGTCAATTAACCGTGATGGAAATCTGTCCTAGTACCTTCACCACGACAGTAGCGTGTGTAACTCCTCTGTACTCTTCAATTCCCTGTAGACTGTACATGTATTTCATTGACTATCTATCCAATGGCTCTTGTCTTCTTCCTCTTCTTTTTTTCTCTTCCTGGATTTTTTCTAATTATTTTAGGTCGACACTACATGTTGATTTGGCCGAGTATTGGGGTCAGCTGCTCGTCCTGACGCCCAACCAGTATGGAGGGATATATTCACTATTGCGTGTTCCTGTGGTAGTTTGTAGTGTGATGAGCTTTATGTACCGTATAGGGAGTGGTGAGTACTTAGACGAACACATTCATCAAGTCCTCGAGCCAGAGGAATTAATTCAATCCAGCTATATTTTACGGCCAGGATGGAAATCGAACCAGATGCCCCCTGAACCGAAGGCCGCAACGCAAATCATTAAGCAAAGGATTCGAAAATTTCAATGGCTGTCTACATGGTGTTAAATCAAAAGTGTAAGAAAAGTGACCACCTAATTTCACATTGCCATCCCTTTCATAAAGTATAGGTAAGGTAAGGGTTATTCTGCCTGAAGGCAAGTCCGAATCTCCGCAGAAGTGTTCCTGAGCCGGAGTTTACGTGCGGTAGGGTGGCCAGTTCCTTTCCGCTCCTCCATTCCCTTACCCCCCCCCACCAACAGCGCGTGGTAACCCATCCAACTCCTGACCACGCCCAATGTTGCTTAACTTCGGAGATCTCACGGGATCCGGTGTTTCAACACGGCTACGGCCGTTGGCTCATAAAGTATAGGGTGACCCAAAATTTCGTTAAAATTTGACGAGGCAATACTTCATGGAATATTGGAGGTAGACAGTTATTAATGGACACACATGATTGGCATGACATGGGGCTTTCCTGAATCCAAAATAAAGCAAACAAAGGTTCACTAGCAGTGCTTTTTTTGGCAGCGTCAACGTGCCGTGCTTGCAGGCGCATCTGAAACGCTTTATTACGTCATCTCCTTCTACACCGTACATGTCTCATGAGGTATCACGGACGTTTTGCTCTCCAGCACCATCTGTTGGTCATTTTGTGTACTTTATTTTGATGTCAATTAAACCGCTTATCATACCAATCAGGTGTGTCAATTATTGTCTCTCTACTCCCAATATCCCGTGAAGTGGTTTGTTTTACATAAAATGAAATATGGAATGTTAAACAGGACGTCGCTCAGTTGGTGATAACATTGTTCCTCTAATACTGTGAAGGTTGCCTCCCTTTACAGAAGCGTCATCATTAATATACACCGGAGGTAACGAGCTTCAAACACAGACGCATGGTCCCGAGGGCCTTCCTGCCAAGATGTGGAAATAATGTTACTGGAACAGAATAAACTAGTTATGTTTACTAATGGAGCAACAGGTAGATTTCGATAATTATCTCACTCAAGCACGGGCTGTAATTCATAAATGCGGTTGTCTACTGGATTGTAGAGAGAGAGAAGTTCCGTTAGCAGGGTGAATATATTCGAAACTGGAAATGTTACTTTACATAGAACGCAACGTAATGTTAACAGACGCAATATACTTAATTGACGACAGAGAGTTAGAGAGAGTGAACGTGTTCGCGTACATGTCTGAGTAAGGAATAAAGCATGATTTCAGTGCGTGTTCAATGAGTATTGTATAATTGTATCCGTGCCTACGATATCTTCTACACTCTCTTTCTGTTCGAACTGATACTCTGACTACCGGTTCATTAATTCTGATGTTGAAGTGTAATATACGTTCACTGCAATTTAAAAAACCCGTAAAGAGATATTCAACTTTCCCTGTATCTCTATAGCAATATTCCTTTCTCTTATTACCTTTTTTCGATGCACATGACGTCATTTAATAATAACTTAAGGCATGTCACTCGTTTATAGTATAGGTTACATTGAAATACAAATATACGTTTATTTGATACCAGACTAACTAGATGCTTTTGAAAGTTGTTTTTCTATGTAGCTGAAATGAGTTTCTGTGACAATGTTCACAAAAAATTCGGGTATTAACCATTTCCGTACTGAATTTTCATAAGAACTTTTCTAAATGAAACGATTAATTGAGCTTTAGATTGACTCTTTGGTTACTGGCCATACGCCTACTATAGTATACGGAGTCGTACTGAGGTAAACGTTGTTTAGGTCTCTTCTTATATTCGGAAGAGTGCTCATTATATATTAGTACATAATGGCCAGGTTTCCATAACCAAGAATGGTACATTTCAACTCTTAATTGACTCAGAAAAGGACAACATTGAAACACGAATAATTAAAATTAAACAATATCTGATAAGAATGTTGGATATCCGGTTAAATTTCCCGCTTGCAACATGGAACTAAAACCTATTATCGAGTTTCATCATTAATTTATTTTAAGTGCTTCAGAAATTATTTCTTCCAAAATATAGGACTTAATGGATTAAAATTTTGTATATCTACCCTTTAGTGCTGTTTCCTGATACGGGGTCGGAAATGAGGTGAGATGAAATTATGTTGTATGTTTGTTTTACGTCCGGAGGCTCCACCAGACGCAGACCTTAATTGAGGAGGTAATGAAGATGAAATGATGATAAACGAGATTGAGTAAAGGAGGTGGAAGTAATCGGCTGTGGACGGTGAATGGAAATGGCCCCAGCATATTCCTGAAAGTAAAAATGGGAAATCACATATAACCATTCTCAGGACAGCCCGCTCGTCTCCCGAATGTAGAACTTGGCTCCGTAGCCGTTGTGTGTTAACACTTGCGGAAACTCCTTTCGTTTGTATTACAATCTATGAACATCGATATACGCGTCTTGTGACGTGATAACTTATAGAAATACAGTGGAGCGTATCACGGAACTGAGAACTGCACTATAATTTATGATGGCCATTATTCAGATGTTTATCTAACGAAACTACTTCCTCGTAAAATATTTGGTCTTTCATGACATTCTCATAAGAAACCAGGCATGAAATATTATGAAAGTGTTTCTTGATCACTGCCATATATTTTAGAGTTGTTGTGATCAAACGGTCGTTCATCCGCCCAAAAAGAACTTGCAAGTGGAGCAAATATTTGCCGCTGCCGCATTGATGGACCAGCATTCGTGTCTTTCCATTCTTTCACCTTTCTGTTGTAATATCTATGAATATGTCTTCGTCAAGGACACGTTCATCTTTCAGCTCAGAATTTTCCGGTTTTCTGCCCATTATTTTCTGTCTCAGCATTGCCATGCCAGCAGCGAATATATCGTCGCTGCCGGGACAAAACCTCCTATCTGAAATATTTTAGCTTAGAACTTTGGCCGGTAAGGTTCTGTCATCTAAGGTGCAATATTGTGTTCATATAGTCAAGGCATTTCGCTCTTCACAATGTATGTGCTGCTGGTCAGTATATCTGCAAAAATATGATCACATAGGAGGTTTCATCCCGGCAACGACGATATTTTCCTTCTTCAATTTCTTTATAGTTGCTGAGATTATTTTCAGCGGGCTTTGGATCAAATGTAGACACACTGATAAATGCTGACCATTATAAGTGACAACAGCTTAGACGATTGCCCTTAATTCATCCCTCGTGGCCGCGGGTGCCCCGTGGTCCGGCCAGTCGGCGTCCGTCCGTGAACCACACGTTCTCGATGGGTGAGAGACCCGGTGAACATGCAGGCTAGTGGAGAAATGTGATTTCGTGGTATTCTGGGAACTGCAGGATGAAGTGAGCCGCATGTTGATGCACTTTGCCTAGGATGGCCTTAAACATAGGAGACAACAACAGAATCCAACTTCTACCCGATGTAGTTGTTTCTGGTCAGTGCACCAGTGATGCGTAATAGGTTCGAACGGAAATATAATTCAATGGCACCCCTTCCATAAATCCAGTTGTCAAGCCGGAATGAGGGTGCATACTGCAGGATTCGGCAGGGCGTACGTCTCGGTGCCACCAGAAATCAATGTGACCATCACTGTGATGCCATAAATGTAATGTGAAATATGACGGCATGTGATTTGCCGATCCGGGCCAGACGTTCCGTGCACCAACGCAGCCCATAGTGCCTAAGGTGAGCAGAAAGTGGCATTTTCAGTACTCGGCGTCCTGGAAAGATGCCCCACTGCTGCGGACAGCGACGACCAATGCATGCGGGTATTGATTGATGTGCCACATACCTGAAATCCTGAGCGAGGTTGTTTGACGTGGCTGTTTGGTCCGTAATATCCATTCACGACCGGTGGCTGTCCTAAAGTTCGTTGTTTCTACGGGGCCGTTGACTTTCAGCACGTGGATTAGCCCTTCCCTTCTGGACCCACCGAGGTACCGCTAGGCCTATATTACTGTTCTTTTCTGTTTCCGGTGACTGCATTTCAAATTTCTGTTATTTTATATAGACCTATGTGTTTATTTTTGTTAGTAGTGCATATTTCAGTCTTTTTATTCAGTCTACCACAGGTTCTTTTTTATTTTTTATGTGAGCCACCTATTCGATATCCAAAGGATTTGTGTAGATTGTTCATTACAATGCAAAATGTGTTCATCTTTTAACATTAGCACAGTCTTGATAGTATGTATATTTATTGCGAGTGTGCAGGGCAGGCGGTGAATGCTGTCATTTATTTACTAGGGCGGGTGTTTTCATATGTACGAAATGTAAGTTAATGATTCAGTTCCATACGATCTCCTCGTCAAGCTGTGGAGCGCCCACAACATGGCGGTATGCACATGGACAAGTCTTTCTCAGTCACACGACTCTGCGTAGCCAGCGGTGTTGGGGCCTTGGTAGTGACATTATATTTACCCACCAATTGTTAACACATATGGAATCAACATGCCATGTAGAAGAACATGGAATTGGAATTGTGGGTTACCCTACCGAAAATATCGCTCTCTCATGTTGAAATAAATTCAACCACAGTGAATGTGATATAGAATCCGAGTAGATTATCTTCTGCCATGAACATTGACCTTGGCTTACGGAAGCCACAATGCTCTTCTCCAGTCCGAGCTCTAAATATCTGTTTAAAGGCGCCATCCGTACTCGTAACAGTTAATCTGTAGTTTGCTTTAGATATTCAGTCCAGATTCTGCTGATAGCTCTCCATCGAGTTGAATTTCCTTGGCCAAGTTGTTTCCAAGGAGTCCCTCGCCTCTGAAATGCAAGTGGGAATCCATTACGCCCATACTAACCTTGCTACGAGGAACGCTAACCTAAATTCAGACGGGTTCCCCTTGGAGGAGACGAACTAGTGAGGTGATTTGTAGGTGTGGTTAACACGTGTCTTAACCTAACCTTGGCCACGAACGGTAACGTAACATCACACAGGCTCTTTATCGTCTCCCCGTTATGTAGAGAAAAGCATGCATTTTAAAATTGCCCGAGCTTATTACGTCGCTGCTCCGTCAATACTCCAAGCGGTAGGTTACATCGTGGGTGATATGAAATGCGGACTGCCCGGAGTCTAGTGAACCTTCTATCACGAAAAATCCTTAACAACTCTATTTGCATCCTTGCGTAACCTATGGTTAGAGAGGAATCGAGATTTGACGTCCCAAATTTCAACAATTTTCATGCATACGCAAGACATAACACAAATAGTGAAAGTCCGTCCGGTGGCTTTGCCTGTATAGTCAAAACACACCTGCCCCCAATAAAACTACAACGGAGGCAGGAGGACATATTATTTGTAGAAACAAAACTATGTGTGATAGCGGAGGCTTATTTTCATCCTAAACAAATCGCTACGGACATAACATACTACCTTGGGGCATCTTTGAATACTTTTCGACGAACAAGAAACGCTGCTCTAGCTGGTGACTTAAATTGTAGAATGGGTACAGGAAATTCAAAGAGTAACGAGGTAATCAATTACCTAAGATTGGAAGGTTTTGAAGTCCGTAATTGAAGTCAAGACTGGACATACATAAGTTACAACGGGGATAGGACAATAGGCCTCATATGCACCAGAAGAATGCCTGGAAAAGAGAGTGCCAATACAATACTCTCAGAAGACGCTGCTGTCCCCAAACATATCCCAGTCAGCTTAGAAGTATATGGTGAAGCAAAGGGCGATATTCCAGCAACAGACAATAACAATAAAAACAAGAAAATAAAGATAAAGTGGGAGAAATGATGGAAGATATACTAAAGGTAGTGGAACGGATCAAGGAAGGAGATATTGACGACACTGCAACACGTATCTACTGCATCAACAGTGCAGCAGCCCCATATGTACAAGGGATAAAAGCAAAACCATGGTTTGATGAATCATGCTATATTCAGAGGAAGGAGTCCATGAACGAATTTCAGAACATGAGAGAATAGGCTATTTTTATCTCACGATATGTAATCATACTTAAGTTGTAGACTGCTGACATTTGAACATGTCTTCGTATTTTCATTAAGGCTAAAGTTTAGACCCTAGCTTTAATGGGGCTTATGGAAGATGAAAGTAGAACTGGCGGAGTCAGCAAAGACGATGTGCTTGGATGTGTTTGGAGTTAATGATATTCCGGTGAGTGGAGACAGCTAGGAAGAGATAGGAAATTATAAAGTGTACTTGACGGGTGTTATAAAGGGAGGTGCAGAGTGTGGGATAAGATAGGTCATCAGGAGTACTATGGCACGCCAACATAGTTTCTGTCAGGCACGTAATGAGGGAATGATGCGGGAGACGAAACATGGTGTTTTCTTTCAGCGGTGCTTCCAGCAGCTATGCCAACGGTGGCAAACATGCATAATGGCCAACGGCGACTATTTTGAGGGTGTATATAGTTCTGTTTAAGTGGTTAACGGCCAACGGCGACTATTTTCAGGCTGGACGTGGTTCTGCGTAGGTGCATGCCGTGTAATGCGGCATCGTGTGCAACATACAAAGTCGTGTGGGTGTCCATCCTCCAGGCGTCAAGTCCCAGAACATAATGACTGTACTACGTATAACCCAGGGAATAGAATGTATTGTATTCAAGGTACGTCATTGATCATTATACCAGATAATGTGTTCACTTACATCGTAAAAGGGACGGCGTGAACAGTTGTTGGAAGGAAGCTGGATTGAAACCAATGGTTTCAGACCACAAAGGGGCTGTCAGGATAAGATTTTCAGTATGTGCCAGGTAATTTAAAAAATGTTACGACGGGAATAGATGGTTATGTTTATGATTCGTAGATGTGAAGTAGTCATATGACAGAGTACCGAGGGAAGGTATGTACGCCGTACTTGGGGACTATGCGAATAAGTGTAGATTATTAAATGCAAAGATATTGATGTTGACAAGTAGGCTGAAGTGAGAACTGTTGGTAGAATACATTCTTGGTTCCACGCACTCACTGGGGTTAGAAACCTTTCACTATTTTGTTCATAGTGTACACGGATCATCTCCTGAAAAGTTTTAAGTGCCAAGGAGGGATTCACTTATGTGAAAATGTAGTAAGCCGTTAGACATGTGCTGACGACTTGCTTTTAATAGCAGATTGAGCTGAAAGCCTGCGTTCTGATATTTGAAACTTGAAAATAGGTGCAATGGGTGTGATATGAAAATTAGCCTTTCCAGGCCTAAATTGATGTTAGTAGGTATGAAACCTTAGAGAAATGAATGTAAGCTTAGGAGTAGAAAATGGATGTATTTAAGTTGTGTGCTCTCTCAGGATGGTAGTACAGTAAGTGAGATGTAATCAAGGTGCAGTAAAGCTAATGCAGTGAGTTCACAATTGCGATCATCAGTATTCTGTAAGGAAGTAGTCAGCTCCCGCACGTAACTATTTTTACTTCGGTCTGTATTCTGACCAACTTTGATTTACGGGAGTCAAAGCTGGACGGACTCAGTATATCTTATTCATAAGTTAGAAGTAACTGATTTCAAGGTAGTGATGATGTTCGCTGGTACAAACACGTGGGAACATTGGCAGAAGGGGACTCGGAATGAGGGAATAAAAGGCAGTATTGGATATGATATCATTGGATGAAGCTTTACGCATAAACTGGCTTCTGTGGCGGGGTCGTATGATGTGACTCTAAGAGGATAGATTACCTAGGAGTATAATGGGCTCAGCTCTTTTGCTACTGGCTTTACGTGGCACCGACACAGATAGTTATAATGGCGACGATGGGATAGGCCTGGGATTTGGAAGGAAGCGGCAGTGGCCTTAATTAAGATACATCCCCAGCATTTTCCTGGTGTGAAAATAGGAAACCACGGAAAACCATAGAACTAAACGCAACCCAGATGTCTTTACAAGTAAAGGAACATGGCGGTGGTTAATAAATTCACGGAGGCTTACGGACTGAACGCGGAAAGGCATAACAGTCTATAATGAAGGTGCATGTACATTTCTTCTAAAATATGGTTTACGATAAGGCGATCTCAAAAAGCCGAGTTCAACTCCATGCTATACATTCGGTTACTTCTTATTTACTTCCGTTCTTTCAACTGCGTTGTGTTTACAGCATTAATGAAAGATAATCGTGAATCAACGAGCTTGAGTGCAGGAACTTACAGCATGTGTTCAGGGCAGCTTGACAGGCAGCCAGCCATTCATGCTCAAGCTTGGCATCCCGTATTAACGGGACTGATCGGGGAGAGCGAATACGAGATATGCGACAAGAACTAGACGATGGTTCTTTTGTTTGTTGCAGTTTTTCCAGAGAGTGAAACGCGGTCGGGAAGGCAGTTGCGTGCACTGGAAAGCGCAGAAAAAATAGAAATATGAGATGCATGGATTCTAAGTTTCCTGTTGGTTAGAGCAGGGACAGCAAAAGCAAAAGTAGGAAACTGTAAGAATTTCTTCGTCCAATCATGCCTTTCATTGCAAAGGATTACGAGTATCTGTATTTTTCGGGAGAAAAATGTTTCCCGAAAGTTCAGATTCTCTGCACTGTTCGCAAACCACGCGAGTGCTTCTCTCTTCAGAGACATGGCAACATCTCGTTCACCTTTCCCAACTAGCATTACCTGCTGCTACATGCTTGCAAAATGCAAGTATAATACACTCTGTTCCGGTGTATCTGTGGAACGCAGAGAGGTGAAAGAAGATGTGGGCTTGAATGGGTCTAACTGCAATAACTAAAATTGAATTAAAACTTTAAAAAGTTATATTTCTTTTAGAATATCCAACTTAACAATTTTTTCACTGAGTGAACTTAACAACATGACAGGTACAATTAGCAATCTTGAAACAAGACTTGGAAAAATCGAAGCTAACTGAATTTTTCAGCTTTAGGGCTTCAAGCCCTTAGTTTATAAATTCTTAGATACCGGATCCAGTTTACAAAATTCACGAAATCACAATGGTTAGACCGGGACGGAAATCCTGATTTAAGAGCACTTGCACCAGAAGTTACAATATTTAGCCTTCCAGAGGCACCCCTCACTATTAAAGAACTTCGAAAAGAGCTTACATGCTCTCGATATCTTACAGCCCTCTCAAGGCGACATTACATCAAAATCTTACACTCTCTGGCCTCACAAGACACGATTTACAAATGGAAATAGTTTTACACAGGGATATCTAGTACCCAAACAACTGGGCCTTTGAGGAAAAAGAACATGCTAAATGACTGGCCCGAACACAAACTGCATGGAGGCGTACACTTGCGCTCCTAGATAATGAAATATTAAAAACCTAACAGGACTCTGGGCGGATTCGGTTTTAGCTGTCAAAAGGGGCTTAATTTAGACCCATTCAACCACGCTCTGCTACCACCTGTTTAGGGGTATCTGTGAAACTCAGAGAGGTGAAAGAAGGTGTGGGATTGAATGGGTCTAACTACAATATCAAAAATTGAATTAAATCTTTAAAAGGTTATATTTCTTTTCGAACATAACTTAACAATGTTTTCACTGAGTGAACTTAACAACATGACAGGTACAATTAGCAATCTTGAAACAAGACCTGGAAAAATCCAATCTTAGTGAATTTTACAGCTTTAGGGCTTCAAGCCCTTAGTTTACAAATTCTTAGATACCGGATTCAGTTTACAAAATTCACGAAATCACAGTGGTTAGACCGGGACGGAAATCCTGATTTAAGATCACTTGCTCCAGAAGTTACGATATTTAGCCTTCCAGAGGCACCACTCACTATTACAAAACTTCGAAAAGAGCTTATATGCTCTCGATTTCTTACAGCCCACTCAAGGCAACATTACATCAAAATCTTACACTCTCTGGCCTCACAAGACACAATTTACAAATGAAAATAGTTTTACACAGGGGTATCTAGTACCCAACCTACTGGGCCTTTGCGGAAAAAGAACAGGTTAAATGACTGGCCCGAACACAAACTGCACGGAGGCGTAAACTTGCGCTCCTAGATAATGAAATATTCAAAACCTAACAGGGCTCTGGCCCCGATGAAACAGGGGCTAGTCCCAAGCTATAGTACTGAGCTGACTCGCATGGAAATAAATTTAATACATTACAGGAAGAAAACAGTTACGAAATCGTAGTCATCTCAAACCAAGATGAAGGAAAGCTCGAGAGGGTAACTCACTCTCTATCCACGATTTACAGTTAAAGACTTTATGAAGTTTTACATTAGCCGAAAAAATTACATTTTTAGAAAAGTTTTGTTACATTGTTCAAAATTCGGACATTCCCCTCGGATAAGTCTGCGGGGATAGCTACAGAAAAGAGAATTTAGGTGGCCATTACCTGGCTGATGTATTGCCTGCCGAAGAATGGGGAATCTCGCCTCCTGCCTTAACACACACACTCAGATAGACGACGATCAAGAGACAAGAAAACTTGAAAAGCCGTAACTTATATACCCTCAGGGAAGGTTCGAGAGGATTCTGGGCTAATCCGGACACACCCTCTTATTTTTATTGGCTGAACTCAAAAGTTGTACTCAAAACCG
The DNA here is from genome assembly GCF_040414725.1 of Anabrus simplex. NCBI lineage: Eukaryota > Metazoa > Arthropoda > Insecta > Orthoptera > Tettigoniidae > Anabrus > Anabrus simplex. The sequence continues at coordinate 349,630,745 of NC_090266.1, read as the reverse complement.
AACAAGAAGCCTGTAATGGCTGAAAATTAATTACAGAAAATTGTCATTGGCCAGATTCAAAACTGGTGGAATGAGACAGAAGTGTTGCCAACCTAGAATTACACAAGGAAAAGAAATGAAGGTTGAGAAAACATATAAACACAAAATTTCTTTCAAAAACAACTTCCTTTACCTTGCACCAGAGTGCATTACTATAGATTTTTGGTAGTGACATCTGTGGAAAAACGTCCAAACTTCTTGATGTACAGCAAAAAAACAAAACCAAGAGAAATCCAATCAGTTTTGGAAATTCACAATAAAACATTACATAATGTTTCAGTAGTGACATCCTCTGATTAAAGTCTCAACTTTATGTATAGCAATTTCACATTTTGTTTGATAGAGGAGTTCATTAAGGCACTTATTTTGAATGTGCGGTGTTGAGGTGTACCTCGCGGTACACACTCTATATACTATTTCCCTCGCCTGTCCACGCAGTTCTTGTCATTTTTATCTTCTGGATCATTTTTTCGGTACCAAACATACGCGAATGATTCCCTGAATTTGTTGATACAGTATTAACGAATACAAATACAAATCTCAAAATATCCACTCGTGACCCGCACAATCAAACACCTGTTACTGAAATAATGATATTGCCCTAGCGGGAAACACGTCTTAATACAAAGCACGCGATTATTACTAAGCAACACTCTCCAAGCCGCCTTCCCGGCTGCTTTCCACTCTGAGTAACTCTGAGGTGCTGGAGTACGGTTGAAGGATAATGACACTTTGCTAATTAGCCACCAGTAGGTGAGGACGTTAAGCTAATAGCCAACGCTTGACTTCACAAGAGTTGTCGCAGATGGAATTGTATTTGTATACGGTAGGCCGGTAAGCAGACTGCTGTTCTACATCGGGGAAGTAATTAATAATCCAGTGTTTGTACTGCAACATGTGCGCCGAGGCAAGCTGTGTGGTGGCCTTAGCCAGCCAACAGCACTGCATGTAACTGAATATAATGAAGGTCTATTAAAGCGTTAGTCCAGTGGCTATAGATTATTTTTCCAAGGGTCTGAGATTAAAAATTCGGTGGTCAATCCCTTTTCCCCCAAAATTTATTCTACAAGGTATGATATATTCAACCGATGTCACGACATGTGTAAATATTGATGAATGACAGCGATAAATAAACGCCATGACATTGGTTCACGTGCATGAGCAACATGCCATTGTGAGGGTTGTACGTATCTGCCTGTGGATGTGTTCAATCACCTTAACTCACTGGAAACTCACAACATGTAAATGTAATCAGATAATTTTTCAAAATTGACTAATGTTTTAGAATTACACAGACACCAGGCCCCAATTTCTTGTAAATGTTCAAAAATATTTATGAAGTGGGAAACCAATTTATTAATATATTTTTCCAATAAAATCAACAAGCAGCGTGTGTGACTCGTCGTTCTGTGTTTATGCCGTATCAACATCTTGGTCTCGCTCACTCATTTCATTAATCACTACCTGTACACACCACGAAGGCTTCACCTGAACGAACGCCACATACAACAGCCCATAAGTAAAAAGATGTTTCGGCGGCTTCGGCAGATGGATTTGATTTATCGTAAATTCGAACCTGCCAAACATTAGGCGATCACTTGATTATCCTCCTACTTTGACCGTTTGCTTTTCACTGCTTTTATGTGTCAACACAAAATGGCGGCTCTCACCATCAACACATGGTATATCACTTTGATACTGTACCTCCTGAAGCACTGACACTGACCGTTGGTTTTAGAGGCACATTCCTTTGCACAAACACACGCTGTTGGTCTATGCCATAAAATCAGGCCGTAGATTAATGAAATTTGCCATCTGACATAGAAGACCTAGTACTAGGTTAGTACACTAACACAAAAGTAAGCTTCAACACTGCTTCATTCGTAACTTAGTACATTTGCAAATCGCCAATAGTTAATAGTTAAAAGTAAAAAGTTCCACCCTCGTCGTCTTCTTCTTCTCATAGTTCAGGATAATAATTCGCTTGACAGAGTCATGCACACGCATATTCTTTTTAATTCGTAAAGGGCACCTGAGCCGTGGCTCATATAGGTGTAATACATATCTGATATACAAGTAGCAGAATTAACCCTCAAACACACGTGTATGGGGTAGAATCCACCCCAGGTCATTTCATTTCCTAGTGAAATGTACAAAAAACGTTTCTGTGCTCTCCCCGCTCTTGTACCTTTCTGCCTGGATCCCCCATACCCCCCCCCCCCCCCCCAGAAAGAGTCATTCTTACATAATCAATCTTAAAATCTCCAATTAGTACAGTAATTCATATTTTACAATACAATGATATGTGGGGTGTAAAGCACCCCCACGCGTGTGTCTGCGTCCTAAGATCTGGCGCGTGAGCTTGAGGGTTAAGAAAGAATAGGGTATCGTAAATAAACTTATGTTTTACAAGATTATAAACATAAAGTGAGTTAAATTCCTTATGGAAGTGCAATGCATTTACTCCATACAAATTGCATAGTTAAGAGAAAACGGATTTTCATAGCATCTTATTTAAATATTCTACAAGTTTGTGCTTAAATACAGAAAATGAAGTAGCCTGTCCAATACGTTAAGGAAGTGTGCAAGGTAGTAACAAACGGATTTGTTACCATATTACGTGGAGTTTATTAAAAAATGTGCATTGTATTGGTTCCTATAGTGTTGTATGAATGGAGGTCAGAATTTGCCACACATAACGTATTGGAGTGAACCACATTATTTCTAGATTATTTATAGATCATCGCAGCTGAAGCTTTTTAACGTATGCCTCAAGTGGAAGAATGTTACAATGTTTATATAGATTAGCGTAGCGTCAATGTATGTAGCTCAAAAAGTAATTTTAATGTTCTCTTGTATATAATTTCAGCAGTCTCAATTAGGTCTTTACTGCAACATGGCCAAACGTATGTGCCATATAAAGTGTATGTCTTTGTTATGAGCGTGATAAATATTATTCAGTTAAGGGTAAGTCAGTTTGTATTCAAGTGTATTAAGAACACTAATGTTGATGTAATTTTATTATATATCGCCTGAACCTGAGCATTCCAAGAGAGGAATTTGTCAAGAATAATTAATCCTAAAAATTGTGTAGCCTTACATCAAGGAACTTCGCAGTTGAAAATGTTGTGTGTAATTTCAAGAGAAGGCCTGCATGCTGGTCTATAAAAGATTATATAATATGTTTTAGTCATACTGATAGATAAACAATTTACAACAAGCCAATACTGAAGCCAAATAAATAAAATAAATAAATAGATAAATAAATAAATAAATAAATATCGGACTGCGTCGTGATTTCAAGGTTATCCATACATGTGTCCGTGTAAAGCACATTAGTGTCAACAGCAAATAGAAACAATCGTCCGTAAAATTTTAGTGATCCTATATCTGTCATAAACATAAGAAAACGTATGGGATCTAGTACTGAGCCTTGAGTTACACCTATCTTTATAGGCAGTTGAGTACTGTTCACATTGTTGCAGGATACAAATTGTTTTCGGTCTGTGAGGTAATGTCAGTTTAATGCTCTTCCTCTAAATCCAGCAGCTTCCAACTTCTTGATTGAAATATCACGATCGACTGCGTCGAAAACATTTTTCAAGTCAATGAATAATCCCGAAACTATATTTTCTGAGTCTAAGGTTTCCTGAAGCTAAATTATTTTACCATATATTGCATTGTATGTACTAGAAATTGGTAAACAATACTGATATCTGTAAAAATAATTATTAAGTAAAAAGCTTACCAATCTCCCTTTAACTGTTTTCTAAACTGTTGGCTAAGATTATTGGTAAAGAAATTGGACGACAATTATTTACGTAAAATTTATCTTATCCTTTGTATATTGGTATAATTTTAGCAACCTTCAACAATTTGAAGATAGTAGCCTCACTGAACGATTTATTTATAAGATGCGTAAAATAGGGGACCTCCCCTGTGAACCATGTGACCTTACCGCGGTGGGGAGGCATGTGCGTCCCAGTGAAACAGATATCCGTACCGTAGGTGCGACCATATCGGAGGGGTGTCTGTTGAGAGACCATAGTATCGAACAGTTCATGGAATGCGGGGTAGCAGACTTTCGGATGTTGCAAGGAGAGCAGTCGGGATGGTTGAATGATATGGCCTTGTAATAATGTTTAGCATGGCTTAGTTGTGTTGATACTGCTATATGGCTGAAAGCAACGGGAAACTAAAGCCGTAACTAATTCCCGAGATCATGAAGTTCTCTCTTTATGAGTGAATGATATACGGATGATGGTTTCCTCCCGGATAAAATATTGCGGAGGTAAAATAATATCCGGGTGGGGCCTGCAGACGAGAGGACAATGATCAGGAAGGTGAATATTTACATTCTGCGAGTCGGAGCGTGGAATGTTAGGAGCATGAATCGTTGTGGCAAGTTAAAGAATCTGACGAGGGAAATTGATAGACTAAGACTAGATGTAGTTGATATAAGTGAAGTACGTTGTCAGGGAGAGCAGGATTTCTGGTTAGGCAACTACATAATTATCGACAAAAAATCAAACAGGGGAAATGCAAGATTTGGTTTAGTAATGAATAAGAAAATAGGGCAGCGGGTATGCTACTACCACCAACATAATGTACAAATTATTAATGTCAAGATAAACACAAATCCAATTCCCAACACAATAGCGCAGGACTATGTGCCTACTAGTTTAGTGGATGATGAAGAAATGGAAATAATATATGGGGAGGTAGATAATTTAATACAATATGTGAAAGGAGACCAGAATATGGTTGTGAGGGTGGGGGGGGGGGACTGGAATGAAGTAATAGGCCAAGGAAGAGAAGGTAATGCCGTAGGAGAATTCGGACTAGGATGAAGAAATGAAAGAGGAAGTCGGCCTGTTGAATTCTGCCCTGATCATAATTTAGTCCTTGCTAATACAAGAGGACCCAACGCGCCATGCCAGACTGCCAGGATGGGGAAGGACCGGTTCGCGGATATGGCAGTGAATTTCCTTTAATGCCGTGGCCCGCAAATAGCCCCATTGAGCATTTGTTGGTCGAGCTGGGAAAGTGGATTCGTGCTACTTCACCACCGCCCAGCAGAGTACGCCAGCTGAAAGACATACTGTTGCGCTTACGGAATCGCATATCTCAGGATACCTTCCGCCACCTCGTTGAATCAATGACTCGTCGAGTGGCCGCGGGGGCAAAGTATTGTCTCACATCGTATTAGGCAATTGATAAAAATGTAATTGCTCGTAATGACTTGTAAATTAATGAATTTTGAATATAATAAGTAAACAAGAGCACAATATTTAATATCACAAACAGTTGGCATATATTTTTTTTTAATTAAAGGAATCAATTTTATTAAACTGGTAGACGGATCGACTGGAAATAACCCTGGACCCAAGTAAGTGGCGAGATGTCTGTCAACCATCAACACCGAAAGAAGACAAAAATATTTTTTTTCAAATATATAGAAAGGGTTTAATGTTTTCGAGCCACTGGAAGATTTTTAAAAAATATATCAAAACTGTTCAGTCAATAACTACAGAGAAAATAATTGTCACCTCCGCTTTTATACAAATGACAAAAATATTTGTCTTGAGCTGCCCTCTAGACTACTATTAATTTATCTTCCATTTAACCTGTTGAGTTGTAAAAGGTCTGTCTGTTAGGCTATCAGCGCGGAGGCTGGCTAGATCACAAAACAGGGAAATCACAAAATCCAAAATGAGGCAGAATAAGGAGTGAGGTAGTTTGTCATTGCTTTCCTTTGCGATTTAAAAGGTACTGGTCTAAAAAGATTCAAACATATTTTATTCGCTAAAACCTGTTTGAAAGTAAAAATATAGCGTATTTATATTCCCCTACAATTTGTTGTGTATTAAAGCCTCCTCTAAAGTTCGTAACCACTCCTCCCGAAAAAATCCTGGGTATGGCCTTGTCCGGCTCCATGGCTAAATGTTTAGCATGCTAGCCTTTGTTTAAAGAGCTCCCGAGTTGGATTCCTGGCAGGGGTCGGGGATTTGAACCTTCTTTGGTTAACAGCGATGGCTCGGGGCCTGAAAGATTGTGCCGTTTACAGCATTATAATTCATCACAGGCAGGGCGCCATCTTAACACCTAGAGAACTGAATTAGGCCTCTCTGGATACCACATGCCATTATTACTTTTCTATTATTATTATTATTATTATTAATATTATTATTATTATTATCATCATTATTATTATTATTAATTTTATTGTTATTATTATTATTATTATCATCTATGTTGCGTGAAAATCTGTCCCTTCCCATCAATGATTGGTAGTTAAGTTGGTAATCTATAAAATAGAGAAAAAGTATGTGTGATTTAGCGTTTGTACCCCAGTCGGAAGTTGTCCAGCAATTTTAAAACTTTTCTTGATGATGATCCACAGTAATTTCCTCCACCTGGTGGTTATATGGAAATTACATTCACAGGAGAAGAACAGGAGGACTCCAACAGCATTTTCCTCCTGGATATCCACTAGAACAAAAAATCCAATTTGACGCTGTCATTCAGCGAATTCTGAGGACTAATAACCTTACTGAGCGGTAGTATAACCACCTGCAAACTTTTGCGGGACGCCATCATTCACGCCCTTATTAGTTTTTAACTGAACTACAGAAGTAACACGCAGACACTGAAACAATAATAAAGTAGGTCAAACGGTGATGAAATTCCGATGCCGCCGCTAAGAAGATAAGTGTTCAACATTTTAAACATCGTTTCCAAAATTCCAGAAACATAAAGTTACGTGTATTAGACAAAACGTAAATTCTTTCTTAAAATTTTGAACAAGTGTGTTTGCAAAGTACTTTATTCAGAAATGAACATTTTGGGGACAACACTTTTGGGAACTACATTTATTGGGAAGAATGGACTGGGATCTTAAAATAGTCGTGCGAGAACTACGACAAATTCTGCAGCAGCCGCGTTAAGCATTTCGCATTTCATCATCTAAACGTCTGGTGGAACATTTGTATTGAACTGCAGAAGGTAGAAGTTTGGAAACCTGCAGTACTGTGCAGACATTTTCCAGACATAGGAACACTTAATAGCGTTTTGACGCATCCATAACCGGAGGAGATTAGAAGTTGCACAATATTTCACTCGGCTCCGATATTAATCCCACCTATTGTAACTGAAAATCGACGAAAACTGAGAATAACTGGATGATGATGTTAATAATAATAATAATAATAATAATAATAATAATAATAATAATAATAATAATAATAATAATAATAATAATAATAATAATAATAATAATGTCTATACACAAAATCGGTCGGCTCGCGTGTGTGTATATTCATTATATGAGCAATATTTCCTGATAATTGTTTGTTACGTACATGATACTGATCATACCTTTGACTTACTTCTAAAACCTCGTATGTTACAATGTTCTTCCCACCCATTATATTCCTGAAGACTGGTCACGCCTCCCAGCCACATATTTATATGCAGTCCATAAGAACAATTTTCGCTGCGTTCATTTTCCTATGCTAACGTGTAAAGGAAAATGGACTTTTACATACCATATTGTAGGGATTTTGGTTGTGCGGCAAATTTACGCACTCCTACAGTTTAATGCATTTAAGATTAATTTTCCATTTGCACATTAGCATAGGAAAATTATCAGAGCGAAAAATCGTTCTGATGGAATGTACATTCAGACGTGGCTTGGAGGTGTGACCAGTCTTAAGGCAGACAATGGATAGGAAGTACTTTGGGAGATACGAGGTTTTAGAAATACGCTATCAATATGAAGCATTATTCTCTTTCTTGTCAGTCTGTATGTTTATCTGTGTGTTTGTTTCATAAAACTGGAAAACGGTTGGACATACTTCAACCAAACTCTCTATTGGGAATCTACACATTCAGTGTGGTATCAGGTGCATATGACTTTAAGGTCATCAAATGAAGTTTGGGTTTGTAGGAAGATTATTCTTTAATGCCTTCATTAACATTACGTCTATAAAATTGTAGATGCCTCTAACAATCATTTAAGAATACAAATTTTTCGTTGGTTTATGCCACATGCGTTTTCATCTGCGACGGATAATAACGGAGATGCTTACGAAATTTTAATTTTTAGTCCAAATCCTATGGAACACTTGGTGCATGATACTTCATGGTAGGTGTACTGGACGACTGTCTCGACTTTGTACAGCTTTCACCGTACTTAAAATTACTGGTACGTGCTTTCGGAGAAAAATATCAGATTAATTAACACGCATATTAAACGTGTGAATTGAACCACCCTAAAATCACAAGGGAAATATAGTCCATTGCAAATTTCCGTTGGAATACTAATCTTCCAGAAAAGAAAGTGCAGAACCCTAATTTAATTGACACGTGTACATCATAAATTCCTTACTGAAATAAAAGAACGTAATGCTAATGCTCAGTCTGTTCCATGAAAACTAACGAGTAATCAACTGTCTGCCATAAAAGAGACAGTAGAAACCCTAATATAATTGGTAACTTTAGAACTGCTTAGAAAATGAATCATAATGATCAATCCAATCCATGCCAACTAAAGGTTAAACAATTATCTTCTACAAGAGAAACAAAAAGGAACCTAATGCAATTTATAAATGTACAATATGAATTGGTTGTTAAATAAAACTACATAATGATCAATACGATACATGGCAACTAAAGATTAACCAATTACCTGAAGGAAACAAGTAGCGTCAGCCTAAGATTCTGAAGCAGTGCACAAAATATCGTCGGCTTACTTCTAAAACCTCGTATGTCACAATGTTTTTCCTACCCATTATATCCCTTAACACTGGTCGCGCCTCCCAGCCACATATTTATATGCAATCCATCAGAACCTTTTGTGTAGTGTTCATTTTCCTGTGCGAACGTGTAAAGGAAAATTGACCTTACCATGCAGTGTTGTAGGAATGTTGTTTTCATGGCGAATTTAAGCACTCCTACAGTTTAACGTATGTAAGGTTCATTTTCCTTTACACATTACCATAGGAAAATGAACACAACGAAAATTTTTCTGATGGACTGTACATCCATATCTGGCTGGGAGGCGTGACCAGTCTTAAGGAAGAAAATGGATAGGAAGTGCATTGGGAGATACAAAGTTTTAGAAGTAAGCCATCGATATTCTACTGAGGAAAGATGGAGATGATCACAACTTTACTTGTCATTATGAATGTATTATAACCAATACGGACTGAATACTTTTCTTACATTGAGAAAATTTACTAGAATATAACTCCTTTCATTTGGATGATCATATAATTTATCTCCCAGTTCCTTTCTTAACAAATGAGATAAACACCTAATGACTCTGTGACAGGAATTAAATAGAAATAAAAAAGTGATTCCATATACCACTATAACTCAGACTTGGTTGCATAAATGATCATTAGACAATTTCCCCAATGACCTACATATCTATCAACAAAATCAGTGCTGTTTCAGACTAGATAGTCTGAAGGAACCAGGTGGCTCACACTGCAACTTCTCTCCACACAAATTCAATCGCTCCCATGGCACTAACTGGGACACCAAACTTTGCTTCAAATGTAAATTACAACAGCCAGACATAGGAACTTCCACAACTCATCAAGTCAGACATAACATGCTTTATTCAGCATCGAAGACTTCCCGTCTCACGTAGAATTTCAAACCTATCCTAAAATAATTCATAAGCAAAATGGAACAAACTTAACTTACATCCCAGGAGCTCAAATTTACGACCCTTTACCTACAAAGGTAGACACAGTCTAGACCTTCCTAGAGACAAGTGACGAAGTCGCCAGAGTTACCAGAACCGTACGCAACTGGACGATGAAGGGTCCATCGGATACGACTTAGCAGCATGTGAACCAATTTATGAATTAAGGGAGTGAATTTAACCAGAAAAGCAGTTCAGTGTAAAACTATGAAGCTTTTGTAAGCAAATGGTCGTAGATACTGAAAGAAACTGCAATTGTAGCAAAGATGGAATAATTTCTAATTAAGAAATATTGGGGCAGAATTAACCACAAGGCGTTGCCATAAATAACATGAAAAATTGTTCGTTAAGATATACAGACTGAATGATTAAGGTGATTTTAATAATAATAATAATAATAATAATAATAATAATAATAATAATAATAATAATAATAATAATAATAATAATAATAATAATAAAGTAATATACAAAAAGACGAAGAAAATTCTACTAGTTAACAATGTTATGTTATAACATGATTTATTCAGGACCAAAAGCATTCTTCCAGAATTACGCGAATTCACAAAATATATCCTTGCATGTTTTCTTTTCAAACATTCCTCGCAGTACGATGCTCAAAAGTGATCTTATTCTCGACATTTTCTCAGTTTCTTGGGGTCTACACTTGGTATGGATTTGGCCTAATTTAAAGCCGGACGCCCTTTCTGACGCTAACCCGATATGGCGGGATGTAATCACTGTTGTATGTTTCCACGGTGACTGATAATTTGAAATGGTTTATGTAGATGAAAATATGTGCATTAATGTGAACACAAACACCCAGTCGACGAGCCAGATGAATTAACCATATACAGTTAAAATCCACGGTCGAACCGTAAATCGAACCCAAGACACTCTAAACCGACGTCGACGGCGGTGGTCACAGCCATAGACCCCGTCAAGAGTTAGACGTGTATAGATATCGTATATCTTATTCAGAAAGTAGACATAATAGGTGCTAAAGTATAGAAAATATTCGTACGAGTAGAAAGGGATATTATTTGAATTTACCCGCAAGGCTGACAGATTTCACGAGGATGGTAATATAAACAGAGGGATGCTTAGTAATTATAGCACCGATTGAATGTTTTCTAAGTTACAAATATGGGGGACAGAAGTGACCACAAAACAGTGCAATACATTATTTTGGAGAATTATTTGCTGAGATATACGGATTGAATATTTAAAATAATAATAGAAAGGAATAGAAGTAGAACATTTCACCAGTTAACAATGTGATAGCATGATTTATCTACAGTTGTAAACGATATCTACTTCATCCAACAGTTTGACCAATTGCTGATCAATAGTTCTCAATAGCTTTCGAGAAACTTAATACTCGGGATACGATGGCACACAGACCTGACCTGGAGTTGACATATATTCAAGGCCGTAAAAGCACGACATATCTCATCCTTTAGAGACGTATCGGTGTCAATGATAAGCTGGTATGTAAATATATTATGCCACTTTTCCCAGGCTCAAAGGAGGTTCTCCTCATTGACTTCCTACCCGAAGCCAGCTTGACATGTGCCTTGTATGAGCTTTGGGAAGTCCTTCCTTCTGATTATATTTGACATGTTTGCGAAATTACTAATTATTTTCATAGAAAGCAGTTCGGGTTTAGGGAGGGTTATTCCACTGAAACTCAACTTGTATGGTTCCAGCAAGGTACAGCAGATATTTTAGATTCGGGAGGTCAAATGGACTCTATCACGATTAGCCCATCTAAGGCTTTTGCTAGGATAGATCATAGGAGACCACTGACAAAACTGAGTGCGAATTGACTAGACAGAAGATTGACTGAATGGGTGACTGTAAGTCTACAAAAGAGAAATCAGATATTTAGGGTAGTGTAATGATTACGAGGGGAATTTCTCAAGGCAGTACCATAGGACCTTTACATTTTCTTATATATATTGTACCAGAAACGCTTCTAACATAAATAACTCGTATATAAATTATGATACGAACATAAGAGTAACCTCACCGTACACAAAATTTTAATATCTCAAGCTTCATAAGCTTCATTAAAATACATCTCAGATTAAGGAAGATATTGAGAGAAATGGAAAAGCTGCAATCTCCGCAACTTTGGTATAAAGGAGCAGCGACAATTTGACACGTCACAGTCTTATCCCACAGTCAAACAAGGACGGCTCTCTGATGGAAGTTTGTGCTGCGATGTGACATTATTTAATCGAAGTCTACAGTCAACTGTACGAAATTACGGCGAGAAGAACGTTTAAACATCTTATTAGTAACTGTGACTTGAACCATGCATTAGGACTTGTATTTTCTCAAGTGGTAAATATCTCAATGTGATTGAAATATTTTTTCAGGTAGCAAACTTAGAATAGTGAACAGTGCATCAGGAATTGTATTTTTAAGGTGAAATTAGAATGTTAGGAAAACATTAAAAACGTGCGTGTGAATTAACTTGTAATTTCACGGTATCTTTTAATGAACCCAGGACCATTAGTGAACGGAGGTAATTTTCACTATCAAATTATTATAAAGTTTTACCAGTGTTATTATTCATGTTTGAATATAAACATGACAGTGTGAGTGAACGAGACTAATTTCAGTCCGGTATTAAAAGTCTAATAGTGCTACTTCTTGGCATATGCCTACATAACACTGCGTGTGAAAGAAACTAATATCACATGTAAAGCATTTAACGTCTTCTACGTAAGTGAAGTAATTGGCATTCTCGGTGTCATTACAGTGTTAAATAAATTTTGTTAACACATGCGAAGCAATCGTAGAGCAGTAGAACTTTACAAATAGTTGCGTAATCTTCTTCAGACATTAAAATAATATTGAACTACTTGTTTCGTGTGAATAATATCATAATCTGTGCCAAGTTGAACATAGATTAAAACAACGCTTTTTCGATTCTATTGACACTATGCGGAATGAAGGTTAATTTCTTTATTTTCTCAAGTGACCAGTATATTTGCCTCAAAGAAACATTTGTTTTCGATTTCATTGACATTCGACGCGGTATCTTAGCATTTATTTTCTTATCCTTTCATGGAAATGATTAAAGTGAGATCAGAAATTACTCCTCATACAAATACATCCAATATGCCCAGGGCTTAAATGCGTGTATTCGCGTTATCTTTCCTGTTGACTGACCTCAGCGAACCGAACTCCTAGACCTCCAAGATCTTCAAGAACTTCAAGAATTTATAGAAATCCAAGAACTTCTAGAGTTTCCCTCAATGGAGATTATGTGGTTCCATGGTGCCGAGAGCTGATCCATGTTGAGGACGAGAGTTGTAGCAGAGCATCGCCAGCCAAAGGACGGAGAAAGGTCACGCCTTCCCATCTTCTACTGTACTGAGGTGATATGAACTTGACTTTTCATAATAAAACAAAGAGTTAAAAAAATTCAGAACTTCATTCAAAGCAAATCCTCTCATTCCCTGTACGCACTCCAATATAATGTACCGTACACGCCCTGCGTACTATCTCATACTCTTCAATCTTGAAGTACGGGCATTTCCTCTTACAATATATAAATGATATAAGTAGAAAACTGGAATCAGAAGTAAGTCATTTTGAGGATGATTTTATCCTGTATAGAGTAACAAATAAGATACAAGATTGTGAGCGTCAACAAAAGCATCGACAATGTTGTGAGGTGGACAGTAGGCAATGATATGATGGTAAACGGGCTAATTATACAAGATGTGAGTTTCACAAAGAGGAAAATCATCTGTTTTTGTTACTGCGTGGATGGGGTGGATGTTCTTCATGGAAATCATTGTAATTACCTGGGCGTTAACATAAGGGAATATTTTAATTGAGGTAATCATGTAAAGGGGATTAAAAATAAAGGTGACATACTTCTTCATATGGTTATTAAGGTATTTGGGGGTTGTAGAAAGAATGAAAAGGAGAGGGCATATACGTATCTGGTAAGATCACAAATTAGAGTTTAGTTCCAGCGTGTGGGTCCATCAACAGAATTACTTGTTTCGAAAACTGGAAACATTCAAAGAAAAGCAGCTCGATTTGTTCTGGGTGATTTGCGACAAAAGAGTAGCGTTACCAGAATGTTGTAATGCTCGTGGAGAGATACGTTCGAGTTGGGTTTTTAAAACTAGAAAATATCACGATATGAAGACAAAGTTCTAATACAAGTGGACAAATAGCGTACAATATTCGTTTATAGGACAAAGAGGTACGGATTGGAATAATTTACCAAGCGGTGTTCGGTAAATTCCCAAATTCTTTGAAATTATGTAAGAATAGACTAAAAAACAACTTATAGGAAGTCTACCACCTGGGTGATTGTCCTCAATGCAGGTCAGTGGTGATTGATTGATTGATTGATTGATTGATTGATTGATTGATTGATTGATTGATTGATTGATTGATTGATTGATTGATTGATTGATTGATTGATTGATTGATTGATTGATTGATTGATTGATTGATTGATTGATTGATTGATTGATTGATTGATTGATTACATTCATAGAACTTCTGGCTTATAACACGCCTTCTTCTTTGTAAGGCCTGGAAATTTCCAACCGATCTTGATGTGTTGGTTGTACTAACGCCAGCTGAGGGGACAGTCATTAGCGAATTTTATGTATAGAAACAGGACAAGTTGTTAAAGTAATATCAGGGAACTTGTAGGAACCCCACATGTTATCTTCGTCAGTGTCATCCAACAATATTATATTAATTCAGCCATACAACATAGAATTGGAATATCGAAGAAGGTAGACAGATCACCTAGGTAGTACTAGTCCATAAGTTCTGCAACTCCGTAGTTTAGACAAAATTATTTTTATTATTATTATTATTATTATTATTATTATTATTATTATTATTATTATTATTATTATTATTATTATTATTCTTTTCGGGCAGCAGTAATCGATACCAGAGCTTTAAATGGGCACGACGAGTTTGTTTACGACAACCTTCCTCACTGTGCAATGAAATACTTTTACAACACCACTGACCCTTCCAGTAACGTCTTTCACTCCATCCAGACGCATTAGTCATCTTTTGTTTGTCAGTACACAGCATCACTCATACTTCGGCACGTTCCATGCTGTTACAGTCTTAAACGAGCCTAAAACTTCAGTTGAAACTATATCCAGATTTGGTCCATGCCAAAAGACAGTTCTGCTTGGACCAGCGTGCGTGCAATTAAGAGCAGCTAGAGAGCTCTCGAAATGAGTGTACGGCCTAACGAGTCTGTTATTACTTTTGTGTGACTACCTGATAAACGCTTGACAGTGGTGACCAAGAGGGTTGTTCAAGATATCTGTGCGGTTATAATTAAAAGATCATCATGATAGAGGAAAGGAGGAACACGATTGTGGTCAACTTCACCGAAAGAGACACGCCTCGACAAGCCCCATACGAAGTGCATGAATGGATTTTTGAAACCTTGCAACTAGAAGAAAGTGACATCGAGATGATCCAGCTTAATGCTATATCGCGCCAAGTGCACATAAAATGCAAGAAGCAGGAAACAACTGAAAAACTGCTATAGGGTTATGCAAGTGAGCACTCCCTCTTACACAGTAATGGGTTCAGTACCGCAGTGACTATTGATTCTGCGGGTCTTGGTACAAAGTTGGTGTGAATGTTTAATCTTCGGATGGAGGTACCACACAGAATAATTGTGGAACATTTTATTAAATATGGGACATTTTTTTCGATTCAGGATGAAACATGGAGCTCAGGTTGCCGGTACAAGATTCATAATGGTGTACGAGCAATTCGATTAATATTAAAGCAACATATACAGTCTTATTTACATATTGGTGGGCATAAAGCCTTGATCAGTTACGAAAAGCAGCCCACTACGTGTTCTTCTTGTAATGCAGTGGTACACTTACGGGTTCAATGCCCACGACGTAAACAACCCGTGCAGATAACCGAACAGCCTGCTAGTCCCATCTGGGCGACCTTGGCGAGTGGGAAAATGCCGACACAGCGCTTTCCGCTGCAAACTATGCAGTTGACTCCTGAAGACAACTCACACAGTTCGTCACCTAGTGACTTATGGCATGTTTACACGCGGACATAATTTAGTGGTAACTACATTTTTTACTTAATTTTAAGTGACTTGCAGCGTGTGAACTGTGACTTTAGTGGTAAGTGGTAAGTAAACGATTAAGTAACAATTTAGTCAAGTGGAATAGAATCCAGTCCAATTTTCCTTTCAAGTAGACTTCTCACCAGCTGCACGCGCACCCATCGGAGTAGTGGGGGTGCACTGTACTTGCAACTTACCACGTGCGAACAGGGGCAAGTTAGTCAAGTTCATATGTTGTGGGTAAAGCTACGGAGCTGAACATCGTTGCGAGTTCCCCTTTTCGTTTGATCGTTCATTCTAATTGCCGAGAACAATGGCTAGATGGACAGAAGCTTTTAAGTCACTGCAGAATTGAAACAATACTAATTATTGAGATAGGTTTTTGATGTGTATTCACTGAAATTTTAAAACAATAAACCTTTGATAATAGTCGTTTTGCTAAACAATTGCTTATATATAATATTGTAATCAATATGTGTTTGTATTTTTCCTTACCTGTATGCAATCTTTCAGAGTACTTCATATACTTCCAGAATCATGAAAGATATACTGGCTTTGGAAACTCTGAAGAAATGATGAAGGCTTCGGACATTATTTCCCGTCGCGAGCATGTACAGCACCATATGCAGTTTCAGCTTTGCTGATAATGCACTACGCATGATGGTATCTGTCTTTTGTATCATTGGTTCAACTTTATGCAGTAACTCATTAAAAGTTACTTCTGACATTCGCAAGGATAACATATATTCCTGTCGATCCTCCTCGGCTAATTCTTTAAAGAGAATTGTACTTGCCCCGAGATTATTCCTTCTGGTAATCCATTTTCGCTCCCATTCGTTTTTTTCTCCTATCATTGGTCACCTCATCCTCAACTTCTTAACACGCAGCGAATAAAGTCATTGACAAATTTTACACGTTGTTGATGGCCGTCCATCTTACCTCTGATCTATTTGACGACACAGGAACGACTGAATCACGTGGCTTGAGTGACAAACTGCCATGTACCACTGTACTAAACGCTGTCTTACGTTTAAACAAGCCTACGTGAGTTAAGTAGTAACTTAACACTTACTACTGTACTAAACCCTGTCCACGTGTAAACCACCCATTATATGAAGCTATACAGGCAACACAAAATGATCACCAGAACACTATGCCGGCCACTTCTGTGACGCACAGGGACACAGAGTTGTTAGGTGAACAGGCGGGGGTTCCGGTAACTGAGAACGGCAATTCTGATATTAATAATCAACTACCGCAACCGGAAAGGCTACCTACGATTGAGTCGGATGCATTACTGCCAGCACAGCTAAAACAAGAAACAAATCATAATCAGTTACATCCTCCACTAAATCAGGATATGAAACAGAGGTCGTAAGTGTCTTAACACCACCAAAATCCCGTTAAAGACGGTAACATGCAAAGTAGGGAAGAGCATAATATATCACCGACCGTCGAAAACGAGAGACCTCCGTCGGTAGCAGAAATAAAAATTGCGGAAACAAACCTACCTCAAGTTAGCCACAGGGATCCTAGGTTAAAGCGGCAGGGAGATGACAATGGCAAAAGAAAGGCACTAAAATTATCAAACATGTTCCGAATAAATAACTTCAGCACTCGCCTCCATCTCCAAACTAATTATTATGATTGTCGCTGTGTTATTCGCCTTTACCATTCTACTTCTTCATTCTGTAGCATCACTTAATTTAAATTGCAGGAGAAGTCGCAGCTAACAGGTTCTATTACAACAATTTATTGGAGATTATGACATCGATATCCTTTTCCTACAAGAAATTCACGTATTTACTTTGTCTTACCTTGGGAACAATTACCAATATATTGCCAATCTTGGGGAAGACTCGAGAGGTACTGCAATTATATACAGATCTGGTTTAAACATTAGAATTTGTGAAACACACCCTAGTGGGAGGATCACGTCAATTTTCACAGAAGATAACAGACTGTACATAAACGTTTACATGCACGCTGGAACACATCGTCGCCGCGAGCAAGAGGAATTTCTGCCCACACAACGATCATTCTACTTACGACGTAACTGCAAAGACGTCATTTTCGCTGGGGTTTTTAATTGTGTTTTACACGTAAAAGGATAGAGAGGAGAATTCAACCCTTCTCCAGCGCTTGAAAGGATTTATCAGGGCTTAGAGCTTCACGATGGATGGGAAAGTAAACACGGCAACTTCGTACAATTTACATTTTTCCGAGAAGTATCTGCATCTAGAATTGACAGATTTCATGTAAGCAAAGATCTAGCACCCAATGTACATGACATCAGTGGTAAAATAATACACTTCAGTGATCATCACGCTGTCCTACAGAAGATTCGTACCACTAGGAGAATACCTGTTATCGGGAAAGGATATTGGAAACTAAATAATGCGTTGCTAGATGACGAGCAAGTGAAAGAGAACTTTCAACAGATGTGGTTAGATATGCTAAGTCGTCTCACCAAACAGGGACCTTTAACTGTACACTAATGGTTGCATAAGGTTAAACCGGCGATTCAAACGTTCTTTAAGAAACATGGAGCAGAAAAAGCAAGTAACAGACGAATACTCTACACCCTTATTACACTATACTAACTGACCTTCTGGTGCGTCAAAAAGCAGGTTACGACGTAAACAGTCACATAGCCGCAGTTAAACGAAGAATAACAATCATTCAGGTAAACATCCTACAGGGTTCCTCCGTTCGTTCGTTCATTCTCGTTCCAATTCACCCTTAGCAGAAGAAAAAGCACAGCTTTATCATGTAGCCAATGAAAAAAGAGACGGAAAAAGCAAAATAATACCCACTCTTCATACAGATGACAACAGACGACTGTTCTCTACTAAAGACTGTCTAAATGAAACTGAAAAATACTTTAGGGAAACGTTCCGGGACTGTGAGAATTCCCCACTGGATCAAACGATCATTTTGTCTTTCGTCGAACAACTACTCAATGATAAGGAGAGGCAGTAGCTCCTTCGTCCAATTGAAGAAAGTGGACTATTCGAGGCCCTACGAGCGGCCAGTAACAGATCGCTCCAGGCGCTGATGGTCTGACTTATTTTTTTCCACAAAAAGTACTGGAACATCATGAAATCAACCCTTTCAACACTGATGCAAATATAGTTCGCTAATCTTCAAGATTGCACATGCGTTAATGAAGGAATTATAATCCTTATGCCCGAAGTCCCTGCACCACGAACTGTATTAGATTTCCACACGATAACACTCCTCATCACCGATTACAAACTCTTCTTGAAAATACCGGCGAAAAGAATACGGCCCTACCTCACTAACATCATCAAAGTCGGGAAAACCTGTGCTATTCCAGAAAGGGAAATAATCCACATCCTACAGGCAGTAACAAATGCAGTGTTACACTTTGAAGCAGAACCAAGTGAAATGGGAGTGATTCTAAATCTGGACTTCCGAAAAGCTTTCGACAGAGTGCATCATGGATACTTGTTAGGAGTGCTGAAACGCATGGGTCCCCCAATTGCAATATGCAATCTTATTTGAACCCTTTACAGTTCGGCACATTCTCAAACACTTCTTAATGGACACTTTTCCTGACCAATTCCCATTAAAACATCGGTTCGACAAGGATATCCCCTATCAATGACCCTTCTTGCTTTAAGTATAGAGCCCTTAATTCGGGCAGTCCACTTTGTAATGTGCACGATTCCCAACACCCATAGCCTGTTCACGGTAGCAGTCTATGCTGATGACGTCACCATATTACTGCAGCCACCAACCGTTGCCTCACAGTTGAAGTGGATAATAACAACTTACGAGAAAGCCTCTAATGCCCAAGTCACTTATCAAAAATGCAAGATATTACCGCTTGGTAGCTGGTCACAACAGTCGACAATAGCGTTAGTACCTAATAAAGATAGCATTAAGATTTGGAGAATAGTGTTCACCCCTAATATGGCCCAAACAATTCACATAAACTGGACAACCATAGTTTCAAGTGTACGCGCCATATTGTCAATCAGTTTGAGTCTAAACTGAACATCTTTCAAAAGGTGCGGCATATAAACTTGTTTGCCTTATCTAAAATGTGGTATGTAGCACAAATTCGAAATATGACCATTAAAAATAAGCCAGCGAGTTGAACTAGGTATTAGTCATTATTTATGGCGAGGATATCTGTTTCGTGTAGCAAGATCACAAGTGAGAAAATCAGTGGAGAAAGAAGGACTGGGTCTCATAGCAGTCGATGAAAAATGCCAAGCGCTTTTAATGCGAGAGTTAATTATTGCCAAGACGGGAGTAGGAGCTGATCATCAAACTTATTTTTGGAATATAAGTCAGCAAATTCCAAAGTATTCAGTGCCGCCACTATGTCTTAGAAGAGCGCTGTAAGCGATAGATACGATACGAGTGACAGAAAACAACGTACCTCCTACAAGGGTAATATAGCCTACGATCATCTAGTAGAGAAGAACGAAACACAACCCCAGATCATGGAGAAGTATCCAAATAGGAAATGGAAAGAAATCTGGGGAAATTTCAAAGCTCCTCATGTACCCACTGACTGGAGAGTTGCAGCATATAAAGCTATAAACGAAATTATTTCAACAGAAGACAAAATATTCCATCACAATATCACCCAATCCCCATCCCGTAAAAATATCTGGAGGGGGACACACAGAGGCATAAACATACAACCTGTGGATTTGTCAAAATTGTCTGGAAATTGTTTTCTTCTGTGCTAAGACAGATGACAAGATCAGCTAAGCCTAAAGCAGCTTACAGAGCAGCTTTAAAGCTAGAGTTCGGTACGCAGCACTTGAAATTTGCACAAACTTGGCTGGTCATGGGGTATCTATATTAAGTCCAAAAAACGAGCAGTGCTCTCTGAACACATTCATCCGACTTCTAAAAGATGCCAAACAAAAATTATTGAAACGTGTACCACCGACAGAGAAACATCACGTTAAGGAACTCGAGAGTGTTTCATTATAACAGTCGAATGGTCGTGCATTGAATAGTGCAATGTTTTTCGCGCAATGTGCTTTGTACCAATGCTTTTGAGCTGAAATGACAATGTTCTAGAACAATAGGATACGAGAGATAGTGTAAAAAAATGTTTGTTTCGTTTTTCGAGTACAGACGGACATGTGACAAGTGAACATTATATTGTACAAAGAGACAGAGTGATTTGCTTGCTGTGTTACTTTTGTATGTTAGTACTGTATCTTGTCATTTGTGAGAAATAAAATAATTACTTAAAATGTTAAGTTGTATCACAAAAAAAGACAAGCACAGAATTGTTAAAACCATCAGGAAAGAGCAACAGCTGGCGTTTATAAATAGAATACCATCAATAACAGTTTCAGTATTTGTGTAGAGTAGTTCCAAGGCACAAACTTTGGTCAAAATTTAGATGCAATTTTCAAGGAATTGCAGAGGCGAGTCTTATATAACTTTCAAGTAATTAGGAACAAATTGCCAATACTAACATTGCGCTGAAGTGATGAAGTCGAATTTCTCGTGGTGTATTTTATTTACCATACATAATTTTATCAAAAATAACAGTGCACAGCGTAACTTATAATGTTATTGCAATATAATTCACTTCAAATATGTAGTACCTTAGTACATGTGCATGACCGTACATACTTAATTTGCTCTATTCTATGGAGAATGCCGAGCGAGTGCTGTCTTGTTGCAGAGGGAATAAGACAACGCTGCTAAGAATGCTGAGCACATTTCTTAGGAACCTCAAGCAATCAGACAGTTGTGTAACACTGTAATTACAAGAAATAACAGAGAAGGATGATGAGTCGTAGAGGAATGCAAAAACAAACGACAAATTACGGAAGAGCCAAGATGCGCGCCAATCTGAAGTAACAAAAAACGTTTCTTTAATGTACAGGACTCATTGGATTTTGTGCACTGGATCGTCTTGCTACGTAACATTAAAAGACAAGGACTAAGAAGTGTTTTAATAAGGAATTAAATTAACACTGTATATAGAACGAAACAGGAGAACTGTCCGTGTTTAAAGGATCGAAGTAAGTACATCCAGTCTACAAGTAGTGGATTATTTGCACAGAAAATATAGTATTTCAGGAAAATTATTTTGGAATGTTCAAACAGAGCGAGTGGAATAAAAATAATAGGTATGTAAATTGGGATGCTGAAGGCGAGCTCAAAACCTGCCAGTTTGGAGAAATGTGTTCGCATAGTGATGTATATATTATAACAGTGTCCTTATGACGGGCACTAAGTAATGAGAGAGTGAAGGAAATTAGAAATGATTTAGAACTTTACACGGGGATCAGTTCATAAGCAATAACGACTGTGTTATATCCTGCAACACGGCAAACCCATGACGAGCATTGAAACTTCAATTCACTATCCCTCGCAATTGTCGCTGCCAATGGGGTCGAAGTGCAGGAGTTATAGGCTGAAACGCAGTCGAATGATGCCCACATAGAACGCAGTATTGTAGTATTTTATTGTAGCATTGGTCCTTGAAATTAGTCATCCGGGGCGTCTACACTTCCCTCCTTAGAATGGGGAAAGCATGGAATATCATCGATGTGCGTTACGATGGTGCATTCCGTGAGAGGGCTTTTTCAGTTTCAGAATGAAACCAAAGTGGCATGGACTGAGTTGTAGTGAATAGAGAGTGTGTTCTAAGACTTATCTCATTCACCCCTGTACAAGGTCCCTTGCCGGAAGTCGCGCTCTGAGCTGTGAAGTTATCATGGAGAGGTTCCCGCCGAAGTACGCGACGCACATGACCGTACAGAGATGTCTAGTGATACTGGGCAGTGAAGGCGTGGCCCTCTGGAACAGGATGACAAAGAAGAGCATCTTCGCAGGCGATGAATTCTGTTGTAGGTTGTGTCGTCGTGGTGACAAAGGGGTTTCACCATTCAACTGAGTGACGCTTCAGTACTAGCTCACTTGATCTCATCCAGGTTCTGCCAATGGCAAGAGTGCTATTACACATATCGTTTGCTTCGAGAAGAAAATTGCTCCAAGGGAATACGGAAGCTCTCAAATAACACTCACTTTTACACCTCTGTTAACTGATGAGGTACCTGTACTTTGAACAGTTGCACATTTCCAGTCCTTTCGTAATATATGGAACATTGTCGACCCAAGCTAATTCGTGCAAAGTCCAACGTCGGTCTTCTGTAATATACTCTTCGATAACGCCACAAGCACGCCTATTAGGGAAGACCAAGAGCGTCCGCTGCACATTCTATACTCAGATGCTACGCGTCCAGAATGGAATCACGCCACCCAGTTCAGTATGCTGGGTTCTCGTAGCTCCGCTTGACACCGGCAGAGACTTCTGTTACGGAGAAGTGCAATTTTGACCTATGGCCGCCGTTTCACTTTCTTTACTAAATCTTGGAGTGCATCCGGACACAAAATGGCTGTGTCTAGCGTAGGTACCTAGTATCCCTTTCTCACAGACGAAATCTGTTGATGTCGGTACCATGTGGGACATGGTTTCCAATGTTACGTCAGCCGTATCGTGCTACCACGTGTTTGGACGGTATAACATCGTTGCTATGACTTACAAAACTTCAACGTAGCTTCGTACCATAAGATGATAAATTATATATACAGTAAGTGCTGAAACCGTACGGGCATTATTTTTTTGCTAGTGGCTTTACGACACAGGTAGGTCTTATGGGCGACGATGGGATAGGAAAGGCCTAGGAGTTGGGAGGAAGCGGCCTTTACCTTAATTAAGGTACAGCCCCAGCATTTTCCTGGTGTGAAATTGGGAAACCACGGGAAACCATTTTCAGGGCTGCCGACAGTGGGATTCGAACCCACTATCTCCCGGATGCAAGCTCACAGCCGCACGCCTCTAACCGCACGGCCAACTTGCCCGGTGGGCATTATATTAGAACTCCAGTATGTATTGCATTATGTTGCGTATTACTATTGTGTTTAAAGTGCATGAGGTTTGAATTGTCGACAGCCCGGTGCTACATCGGGCCTTGAAGAAAGGAAAGCGTCAGGGAAACTAAGGGAATATGTAAGAGGGAAATTCCCAAAGAGATAGTTATAATTTTATATAGCGAGCTTCCAGGTAAGAGAGAGAGATAGTGAGAAGATATCTGCTCATCCACACCCCCAAAGAACAAATAATTCATCGCTGCCAACATTAAAATGGATACAAATATTATTTTTATTCCTGAACTTCGTCACATCTCATTAGTGTGAAAGACTCTAATGGCAATACTCTAGCTTTTTTACAAAATTTAACACCAAATTCGGTAGTAGTAAATAAGTTCCTGCGAAACTACGCGTAACTCCAAGAGAAACTCCAGAGAAACAGACACCGCTTCCTCATAGCCAATTGAAGATGGGAAGTACTAGAACAGCAAAGGACGCCATAACATTTATTAATTAATCAAAGAATAGATTTCAATACAACTCAAACTAATTGCCAGCTTGAAGTAAGAGTTACCTATTGAGTGGACTGCCTTGGTTATAATGTCCTGGAGTAAGCGTTATACTGGGTTTGGGGTGGGGACGAATGCAGTCGACCCTCTTCAGTTTTCGTCTGGCCTACTTAGGAAAAGGCATCCCTCTGCCACATAGACTTGTATTCCAGTTGCTCGTGCGTGCGAAGCGTATCGCGAACACGGAAGTTCGTGTTCTTGTGTGGTGATAAACCATACTACGAACAGAAATACTGTGATAAATATATAGGAAAGAAACTTTTCAAAAAATGTACACACCGTAACTGAGCGATAGCGCCCGAATACGGTCAACCTCAACCTACAGTATTGTAAGACGTAGTGTTAACCCCTGAAAATATTTTTGTGCGTGAATTTTTATATTATTGTACTGGATTTAGAATGTTAAACTAGTAGTATTTCTTATATCTTATTTCCATTGAATTGCTTGTTGTTCTCTTGTTGTTGTTGTTGTTGTTGTTTTTCTTGGGTAACAATGTTTCAACTGTGCTTTATTAGCACTTGTATTGCTAAGCAAGTAGTAAGCTCAAACTATAGTATTGAAAGCCGTAGTGTTAAACATTGTTGTGTCAGAAATTGTATATGATGATGCTGGATTTAGCAAGTTAAACTAGTAGTATTTCTTGTCGTATTTTATTTCCATGGAATTGCTTGTTGGTGTTGTTGGGTAGTTAGGTTTTAACTCTATTTTCACTTGCAATACTAAGCTAGTAGTTAGCTCAACCTAAAGTATTGTAAGCCGTAATGTTATGCACTGGAAATACTAAACTTGTGTGTGAAATTGTATATGATGATGCTGGATTTAGAAAGTTAAACTCGTAGTATTCCTTGTTATATTTTCTTCCCACGGAATTGCTTGTTGTAATTTTGTTGTTGTTGTTCTTGTTGTTGAGCAATTACTGTATGTTTTAATTTATTATCACACTACTGTAAGTGACTGTTGCTACCGTGATATTTCCCAACTGCGATTTATTTGTTAATAATAATAATAATAAATGGTTCATGTTTGTGGGTTACTGTAGTCACGTCCTAGTTCGTGAACCATGGGCAACGGCTGAGTGGCCTAGTAAGTGGTCCTGAGAGTCGGGATACCAGTTGCTATGGAATGGGAGTGGGCATCTCGGACATATTCTGAGTCGTGGCCCTCCTTGTGCTCAGGCGGCCAGGACTACACAATTCACCGGTGGTCCATAACCCGTTAGAGGAGAGATCCTCACTTGGACTAT
Source organism: Anabrus simplex (assembly GCF_040414725.1). Lineage (NCBI taxonomy): Eukaryota > Metazoa > Arthropoda > Insecta > Orthoptera > Tettigoniidae > Anabrus > Anabrus simplex. The sequence goes on along the minus strand of NC_090266.1, from coordinate 349,605,176 downwards.
GTGCAAGTAGGGCAGCATCCTGCTTCATGAATTTACCGAGCTCAGAACACTTTAAGCAAGCCTCGGACCTATGGGAGTAATGGAGTCCCACTCCCATTTGACAGGCGAGGGACTCCTTGGAAACAACCTGGCGAACGAAATGGAATTCGGTGGGGAGCTATCAATATTAACGGGGCTTATGGAAGAAAGAAGGTAGAACTGGCTGAGTCAGCAAAGAGGATGCATCTGGATGTGCTAGGAGTAAGTGATATTCGGGTAAGGGGAGATAAGGAGGAAGAGATAGGAGATTATAAAGTGTACTTGACGGGTGTTAGAAAGGGAAGGGCAGAGTCTGGGGTAGGGCTCTTTATCAGGAATACCATTGCACGCAACATAGTTTCTGTTAGGCACGTAAGTGAGCGAATGATGTGGGTAGATTTGTCAGTGGGAGGAATTAGGACAAGAATTGTGTCCGTGTATTCACCATGTGAGGGTGCAGATGAGGATGAAGTTGACAAGTTTTATGAAGCATTGAGTGACATCGTGGTCAGGGTCAACAGCAAGGATAGAATAGTGCTAATGGGCGATTTCAATGCGAGAGTTGGGAATAGAACTGAAGGATACGAAAGGGTGATTGGTAAATGTGGGGAAGATATGGAAGCTAATGGGAATGGGAAGCGTTTGCTGGACTTCTGTGCTAGTATGGGTTTAGCTGTTACAAATACATTCTTCAAGCATAAAGCTATTCACCGCTACACATGGGAGGCTAGGGGTACCAGATCCATAATAGACTATATCTTAACAGACTTTGAATTCAGGAAATCTTTTAGGAATGTACGAGTTTTTCGGGGATTTTTCGATGATACAGACCATTATCTGATCTGTAGTGAACTAAGTATCTCTAGGCCTAGGGTAGAGAAAGTGAAATCTGTCTGCAAACGAATAAGGGTAGAAAATCTCCAGGATGAGGAAATTAGACAGCAGTACATGGATATGATTAGTGAGAAGTTTCGAACAGTAGACAGTAAGCAGGTTCAGGATATAGAAAGTGAATGGGTGGCATACAGGGATGCCGTAGTAGAAACAGCAAGGGAATGCCTAGGAACAACTGTGTGTAAAGATGGGAAAAGGCGAACATCTTGGTGGAATGATGAAGTGAGAGCAGCCTGTAAACGTAAAAAGAAGGCTTATCAGAAATGGCTCCAAACAAGGGCCGAGGCAGACAGGGATTTGTACGTAGATGAAAGAAACAGAGCGAAACAAATAGTTGTTGAATCCAAAAAGAAGTCATGGGAAGAGTTTGGTAATAACCTGGAAAGGCTAGGTCAAGCAGCAGGGAAATCTTTCTGGACAGTAATAAAGAATCTTAGGAAGGGAGGGAAAAAGGAAATGAACAGTGTTTTGAGTAATTCAGGTGAACTCATAACAGATCCCAGGGAATCAGTGGAGAGGTGGAGGGAATATTTTGAACATCTTCTCAATGTAAAAGGAAATCATCATGGTGGTGTTGCAAACAGTCAAGCTCATGGGCAGGAGGAAAATGATGTTGGTGAAATTATGCTTGAGGAATTGGAAAGGATAGTAAATAAACTCCATTGTCATAAGGCAGCAGGAATAGATGAAATTAGACCTGAAATGGTGAAGTATAGTGGGAAGGCAGGGATGAAATGGCTTCATAGAGTAGTCAAATTAGCGTGGAGTGTTGGTAAGGTACCTTCAGATTGGACAAAAGCAGTAATTGCGCCTATCTATAAGCAAGGGAACAGGAAGGATTGCAACAACTATCGAGGTATCTCATTGATTAGTATACCAGGCAAAGTATTCACAGGCATCTTGGAAGGGAGGGTGCGATCAGTCGTTGAGAGGAAGTTGGATGAAAACCAGTGTGGTTTCAGACCACAGAGAGGCTGTCAGGATCAGATTTTCAGTATGCGCCAGGTAATTGAAAAATGCTACGAGAGGAATAGGCAGTTGTGTTTATGTTTCGTAGATCTAGAGAAAGCATATGACAGGGTACCGAGGGAAAAGATGTTCGCTATACTGGGGGACTATGGAATTAAAGGTAGATTATTAAAATCAATCAAAGGCATATATGTTGACAATTGGGCTTCAGTGAGAATTGATGGTAGAATGAGTTCTTGGTTCAGGGTACTTACAGGAGTTAGACAAGGCTGTAATCTTTCACCTTTGCTGTTTGTAGTTTACATGGATCATATGCTGAAAGGTATAAAATGGCAGGGAGGGATTCAGTTAGGTGGAAATGTAGTAAGCAGCCTGGCCTATGCTGACGACTTGGTCTTAATGGCAGACTGTGCCGAAAGCCTGCAGTCTAACGTCTTGGAACTTGAAAATAGGTGCAATGAGTATGGTATGAAAATTAGCCTCTCGAAGACTAAATTGATGTCAGTAGGTAAGAAATCCAACAGAATTGAATGTCAGATTGGTGATACAAAGCTAGAACAGGTCGATAATTTCAAGTATTTAGGTTGTGTGTTTTCCCAGGATGGTAATATAGTAAGTGAGATTGAATCAAGGTGTAGTAAAGCTAATGCAGTGAGCTCGCAGTTGCGATCAGCAGTATTCTGTAAGAAGGAAGTCAGCTCCCAGACAAAACTATCTTTACATCGGTCTGTTTTCAGACCAACTTTGCTTTATGGGAGCGAAAGCTGGGTGGACTCAGGATATCTTATTCATAAGTTAGAAGTAACAGACATGAAAGTAGCAAGAATGATTGCTGGTACAAACAGGTGGGAACAATGGCAGGAGGGAACTCGGAATGAGGAGATAAAGGCTAATTTAGGAATGAACTCGATGGATGAAGCTGTACGCATAAACCGGCTTCGGTGGTGGGGTCATGTGAGGCGAATGGAGGAGGATAGGTTACCTAGGAGAATAATGGACTCTGTTATGGAGGGTAAGAGAAGTAGAGGGAGACCAAGACGACGATGGTTAGACTCTGTTTCTAACGATTTAAAGATAAGAGGTATAGAACTAAATGAGGCCACAACACTAGTTGCAAATCGAGGATTGTGGCGACGTTTAGTAAATTCTCAGAGGCTTGCAGACTGAACGCTGAAAGGCATAACAGTCTATAATGATAATGTATGTAATGTATGTATGTATGTAATAATAATAATAATAATAATAATAATAATAATAATAATAATAATAATAATAATAATAATAATAATAATAATAATAATAATAATAATAATAATAATAATAATAATACGCTGGATAGCTAGAGACAGAATTATCTTCCCTATAACCATCGTGAATGCTATAAAAACTGTTCCAGTGGTGTAATTCTGTGTGGGTGAGGTAACCATAGACAAGGAGAAAGCAAGGAAAGTCGAACTATGAACCACGCCTCAACTCAGTGCTGGATGATATTTGTAATATCAGTGTGTGATGGTTGTGAAAATTGCCAGGAACTTGAGTATAACATTCTATATCCTTGCAACAGTCCTCATCAGTGGAGAACCAGCCTTGAACCATGGACCAGCCGACATCAATCCAACTTTGGAGCCCCAATATCCCAAGGATCAACTTCTTCGGGATGGAGGGTTAAAAGCCCAGGATGGGCCTTTCCTGGGGCTTCAGTAAAATACAAAATGGGAAGTATGAGATGAGTACAACTTCCCACGATATGTAACTTCTGAGTGCATAGCTTTTAAATTGTTGATTAGTAGAATAGGATGTAATTTTCCCTTATAAAGAGAAGGTAGAGTAGAAAGCAATTTGAGTGTGTTAATTAATTACATTCAGATAGATAGAGTAACTTGAGATTTTTTGGATATTCAATTTTATAATTGCCATATAGTATTCATCTTGAGAAATTAATTTAGGTATCTCCAATGGAACGATTTTTCAGCCAGGAACATCTAGATTTTTAAAGTGCTTTAGTTCTGGGGACGTGAGTTACTTTCATTAGTATAATATCATCAGAGTATATAGTAGATTAGGAAAACAGCAGAGTCTTCCATGTCGTTAAGAGTTTCATTTATTCATCATTTAGAAGCCTATAGATTGAATTAGGAGAGCACTCATGTTCTAAAGTAAGTGGCAGGAAATTTTATAGTGTGATAAATTTCATTTGTAATCTGCTGTGTGGCCTGCAACATTTCCTGAATTTGAGCTAACACACACCATTTTAGATAGACGTCTTCCACAAAGGAGCATATACTTTCTCCCATTGATCCATGTATCCGATGAGCTCGTTACTGTCAAAATAGTAATAGTTAAATAGATTTATGTTTCTTTTCCATGCTTTAGATATGAAGCCTCATAGTCCAGGCTAATCTTGCTGGAATCCTACAAGTTGAAAGTCATGGGATTAAACATCTCGAGGCCCGAACTGCTTTCTATCAAACCACTTAGTAATTTCACCAAACATGCCCAATTCAGTCTAAAATAAATATTTACCAGAGCTTACATGCAAGGCATGCAAAGCTGATTGCCTTCAATCATCTACTTTAAGTGTATCACCCTTTCCTTTGTACACAGGGGCCACTAGAGCAACTCGCCATTCATTTGCTATAACTCCTACGTACAAAGTAATCAAATATACTGCATTCAATTCAAATATGGTACTACACTATATCGCAAACCATTGCTTTTAGTACATGTCCAGAAATCTTTTCAATTCCCTCTGCTTTATTAGTTTCAATCTTCAGTAAATATCTTCGTTACCATAGGATTTTTCAGTATTTCGATAGTATTGGCCACTTCCTCTACCTAAATATTATCCTTGTATCCAATTGTCTTTACACACCGCTGACTAAATACTTCTGCCATCTGCAATTCCTCTCACTTTAAATCTGCAAATCATCACTCCTCCTGTTTGTTAGTAATTTCGCTAAACGGCTTATGACGGACAATTATACTTTCCAACGTGTATCATTAGCTGATTTCTTCGCTAAATTCAATATTCGGGTAAATGCCTTCAATACCTTGTTACTTTCACAACCATTCCTAGCTATATTTAATTCTAACCTGCAATTCTGTCGAAATATCTTCGGTACTTTGTTATAATATATTGCGTCCTAACAATTCCTAACAATTTTCAATTGTACATACCTGTTTTCACACTCTTCAACAATTGATTTAAACACATCCCATATGCTGTTTACATTTACCATTTTCCAACGATCATGTAATAACTCTTCATGAACCTCCTCTCTGTCTTATCATTCGTGTGGCACTTCCTAAGAATCCTACTTTTACAACCTTCCTTTCTCTTATATTTATTTCTAACTGTGGTAAAAGTTGCTTCGTGCTTATATCACCTACAACTTCAGTTTCTGTATGGAGCTGATCTGGTTTTATTAGCACCTTGTATGGAATATTCTTCCCTCTAGTTGGTTCCATAAATTTCTGATTCAGCATATTAACTCATTTGCCATTTGTAATTTGTATTACCTTCCAAGTTAACATTTGGTAAATTGAGATCACCCACTACAATCACATACCTTTTTGTGTCATTCTCCAGTTAGCTGATTATATTATTAAATAATTGTTAGTTAGCTTCACCCTTTCCAGGTCTCTACACCCCCAGAAGCATCAAGTTGTCTATTATTGGGTATAAGCCTTACTCCTAGAATTCATGTTTCTAATCCTTAATATTTACATTGCTTACAAGTTCTTCTTTCGCCAGTATGAATACACTCACTTATCCAATATATCCTGTCCCTATGGTAAACACTCCAGTTGCGAGAGAATGTTTTATCATCTCTAATATCACATATTAGAAATTTTATTACAATATCTGCCAGATATATATTAAATTAATTATGCTCCTTCCTTTACAATACTTCTACAGTTTAACCCAACGACTGTATGCCATTCTTACTTGACTTGCAGCTCCCTTTACTTTTATCAACGCTCCCTAGTCCACCACCTTTCCCTGTGTGTACTTCCATATAACCCTTCTAACCAAACCTTCTAACTTAAACTTACCACTAAAATACAATTGGAGGCCATCTGAGTGCAAATCTCTATTCCGTACCTACATATTAGGATCTACAAATCTCACTTTCAGTTACCAACGACCAACTCCACAGTCTGATTTAAATCTCCGATGAACACCAGTCAATATCCTTCCTATACAGTATCCCGCTGATAACAATCACCGCTCCACTTAAATTGCTCCCACCCTGACAAAACCAGATCACACACATCACCAACTATGTTGGTACCTTCCCTGCTTACCTTAATTTGTTAGTAACCATGTGGAAAAGTACCACCTTATCCATACGCTCCTCCTTTCCTTCTACTCTTCTCAATTTCTACATTAACCTAATTCCAGAATACAATTCTACCCTGATACCCTTTCTTTCTTAAACTTTCCCCCACCTTTTTCGATTAGGATTCCTCACGACCAGAGCATCAATTCCAGCCACCTCATTACATTCCCTACCGTCCTCCTCTCGTACCTCCCCTGACAGCTGCAGTACCAATATCCTCCTCCATTTCCTTGCTCTCAGACCTTGTTCCACTTACCAATTCCTATCCTTCACTTTTTGTTTCCCTTCTCTACCTTTTACGTTCCTCTAACTCTTCCCGTCCTCTGTAACATTTCCTTGTCCCTCATGTTCCCTCTTCTGTTCTACCTGCTCTGACTCACGAATCATCACTGATACCTGTACTTAAACTACGCCATAATAGACCTCTTGGCCCTCAATTTCCCTCCCATTAAAGAATGTCTCTGTCTCCCACAATTTCCTTCATCCCTTACCCGCCTTCCTGTCTACCAACCGTACTCTCTGCATTGTTTAAAGGAAACCAGCATTCATTCCTGTCCATCGTAAGGCTAATAATTACCTCTCTGAAACTCTCTTTCTCCTCTGTAATACTCCTTTATGATTGCTCTCATCAAGAGTCCCCGCCCCTTCATTCCTCAGCCCTTCGTAAATTACCTTCACTGAAATATAAATCAATAAAAAATTAAATAAAGCGCCGATATTATGGAATAATAGGTATGAGAGGTTAACAGAAATTATACCATTGTAGTTTGTACTAAATACATTGAGTGATTATTGATATTATTACTTTAACCTACTATGGTTCAGCAGAAATGGAATACTTATAAAGTAAGCAAGATACAGTTTAGCAATATCTACACCAAAATTTTAAAATACCCTTAATCGAATCCTAATTACAACAGGTTAATTGAAACAGTAGATTAGAAGCTAAAACTAAATACTTGATGGACAGATTACTGTTAATTTTCTAATAAGTGCTAACAGAAATTAAAAACTGCCGTTGACTGTTGAAATATCGAATGTTAAAAGGTAGTCGAATAATGTTATCATTAATATCTCGTTGACACCTCACATCTGGATACATGCATTGAATATGTCGTCCTACACTATGTAAAACTGTATGTGGATGGATTTGAACACACTGTATAAGGATGGGATGTATGTTCATCCTTTCAAGCCATTATAGCCTCGAGTATTGTGACGAAGTTCCTCTGTACACTTGGATCAAACTGTTCACTTAGGTATCACTGCATTGATATACCCATCGTCTCCAAGCAAACACTAATCATATTCTCAAGCGAGGTACTTACTTTTATCTGTTCGTAAATCATCCTTGATTTAGTGCACATACTCATTGACGTTATAGACCATGTGATCGTAGCAGGACACATACATTCACTGATGTGGCTAATAAATTTAAATGTACGAGAAATGTAGAAAATTAGCTTATTCGGTGCTTCTATGACGTAAATAGTAATTATTATTGTCAGGGGAAAGTCAAAATACGGGTTTTCCAGATTGTTTCCTCACTAATTAAGTCTATAGCTGTGGTAAGCTACTTTTCCATGCAGAAGTCCTTTTACACTTTCAGGCTCAAATTTAAATGCATACGCTAGGTTCCAAATCAAAGTAAATCACGTTATTTATAAGGGTTCACATACTTACATACTCAATCTTCAAACGATGACGTCAGGAGAGGTTTGTCGGAGGGCATTTCTGGCCTTTCAAATACAAAACTTTCAAACTTTTACTTTTAGAAAAGCTGTAAATATTGAACGTTTATTTAACAAACTTCAAAATGGACATTTATCTGAAATATACTCAAATAAACAATGAAATCAGTTAGTTACTTTATACGGAGTCAAATTTGTAAGTCTTTTGATGTCTTTTCTAAATCGATGGATAATGTAATTATTTTGTAACTGTTTACGGGGGAAACTATTTTATGCCCAAGAACTGTACTAATTGTCGCAGAACTGAAAATAAGTAAACAAAAGATAAACGTTAGCTTGTTACTGATAACTAGAACATTCAATGTAAATTACATTTTCTAAGAGAAGTTTACGAATAATTGTTCCACGATTTTTGCACGTGTTGATCCTTTTATCTTGATTTCTTGGACACGCAGAACACCTCGTCCTCCTGTTGTGACCATTTTGCAGAGGAGGCACTTTCATTGGTAAGTAATTCATAGTCATATGCAAGAGGGACAAGGCCACTGCTCACACCATTCCGATAGCATATTCTGTGCAAAAGGAGTCTGCCAATAGAGGAATGGACTAGCTGCTGCAGAAATTGTCTCCTCTTCTGCTTATAATATTGCCCTGGACTTTGTTTACTGTGATTAGGAAACGGACGATTAGGTAAATGAATAATTTTATCCCGTAGTATGGACCATTTGTCTGACCAAACTAAAATTAAGGACATAAGAAGACGGGATGATGAACAGGCATAAGTAACAATCACAATAATATTGAAGTGGTATTTATTACATAAATCATGCATTTTGTCACAAGAGTAAATTATATAAACATGAATAAATAATTATCAATGAGTTTTGACGGTTATTTATTCCAGTTGTGATTTAGAAATCATCAATTAATTCTTTCAATGAAGTATCTTACATTCACTAAATTTTTAAACACGTTGTTTTTACACTATCTTCAATTAATATCCATCTGTATGTTTCTACGTCTTCTTATTATAAATACAGAACAGCACTGAATTAATTTTAGAAAACGAACTATTTCAGAATTTTCAACAAATTAAACTATGGATTTCCATCTTCTCCTATAAATAATTCACATACAATCACTTAATTCTTTAAATTTCCTAAGTATGCTTGCCTCAGTAAAATTCATATTATGGTTTGAACTCATCTGCAAAACTTCAAGTATAAAAAACTTATTTTAAACACAAAATAATAAATCAGTCTAAGAAATTATTAAATATTAATTCCGTTCACAAACCCTTGCAATTAACAAAATTAATCTTGCTCTCCTTCAAACAATTCTTTCCAGAATTAAAATAGTTCTGTAGCAAAATATATCTAGGTACGAAGTAATTTTACTTGTTAACATTTACAAATGTTTCCTCAAAATTTTTGGTAAAAAATAAGTCGTTAACAAAATTTCAATAACGTGATTTTATAAATTAACTTTTAACAATAATCTTACACTTGTAGTTTCTGTTGATTTCGTTTACAAAATATACATTTTGTCGATCTTGTTGATCTTGTGAACTTGGTGGCATTTCTCAATTTTTAGAAGATATTACGATCGTACTAATTATTCATGATACTCATTTAGTAAATTATCAAATTTTTGAATGATTGAATTATCAAATTATTTACACTCATTCCACTACTCCAAGAATAATCCTAACGAATACTGAAACGATTCCCCCAGTGGCAGAACACAGTGTAAATCAGCACTCAATAAACAATCAAATATGAACAAATCAACACACAATTCAAATAATGCAACACAATAACAAGCATAAGATACACTGTATTATACACTTACTTTACACGGTCATAGCGTTGTTGTTTTGAAGTCATGATTTTTATTTCTATGTCAGTAATATTCATTACAGTATCTTACATCCTTTAAACTCAATAATTCGCAAGTGGATTGGTGAATTAATTATATTTATATCACTTAACTATTGAAATCAAGTTTTAAAAACAACGTAGTGCACATGAAAGTCAATCATATTGAAGAATAAGCTAAACATTGTAGGTGTACTGAAACAGTAGAATTCACTCAGCTCCTTGGAAGTGAGGTGATTCCCCCGCAAGCTGCGAACTAACATAAAGAATTACAATCGATTCACGACCACGTTTTCTGTTTCTGAGAAGCTATGTCAAAATAAGCGTAAAGAATGCACAGCTTGACTGTTTGAAATCACCCCAATTTAAGTTGAGTGCGAAATGATTTCCATTGTTAAATAATCGCACATAAATTCACAAGGTGGTCGTATCCATAATCATTACATTTTATTTCAAGAGTCATCAACTCCAATCGTATATTCCGCCGGCGAATTCGTATAATATCTGAGCACATTTCTCATTTTGAACACATCAGCACACATCACAAGTTTAAACGCTCCACCTCTCATCCCGGTGATTTGGTCATCAAAATCAAATAATTACCTTCATTCCCACTACTCATCCTAGTCAAAATTATGAGTAATACTCTGATGATTTTCAAGATATTTTGTGGTGTAGAAAAGTCATTCTGGAAAAGTATAGCGAATTCCAACATTGTTCATTACGCTCATAGCATCAGGAATTAAACTGTCTGTAGTGCACAATTTAAAGTAAGGGATAATTATTAATATTATTTCATTATTTTTAATGAACAATGGTGACCTTAAAATCACTGAGATTCAAAAACATCATCCCCACACAATACGGCACAAAAATTATGTCAAAATCTACCATTACCAACATATACGAAATTGAAAGAATACTTCTACAGAGTGCCTACTAATAGGATATAACTCTACAACAAGAATTATCGTATTATATTCTAATAAAGTATTGAAACAAATTTACAAATTTGGTACATTTTTTGGCTGCCTATGAGACTCATTAACATTCCTGCGTCCTCACGTTTCCGGTAGTTACATCCTTTAGGTCAGGGCAGCGCTTCCTTTTTAGAAGTCCACGTTGGAGATGGTTTTACGTGTTGAAATGCTTTGAGTCATTGTAGTCCTCTTGAACAGATGCATAAGAAGAGGTGCCGTCACAGTAGAATTCATTTGGCTCCTTGTAAATTTGGTGAATATCCCGCAATCTGAAAACCAACGAAAGAATTACCATCGATTCACGACCACGTTTTCTGTTTCTGAGGAGCTATGAAAAAATTCTTCAATTGCTGCTTCTTCCAAGTCAAAGTGAGTAGAAGGCGATCTGTTATTGTCAGCTTACATGCACTTTACTTATTTAGAGGTGCGTCGAACTAGAAAGAAATGTCCTATTGGTCGAGATAACTCACCCGTAACAGTTCATTGAATGGAGAATATTCCGATATAGCACACTCTAGCACAACTCTATCCTTGAGATTTCCCTGTTTACATCACTAGCTGTATATTCCCCTCATTAAGTAGAATAGCACGCCTAGCGAACCAGTTGTTACATCTGCTCAAGTCCGGATTATTGCAATACAATTTTACACACACAAGTCGCGACAACGAATAATATTCAAGTGATCATACTCTCAAAATGATATCCCATGCAATTAATGTGACTCGGAAAATATATATTACTAGCTGTAGTACCCGGCCTTGCCCGATTGGTTTTTGAATGTTTGCTTTTAAGATTAGTATTAATAGTTAGTTATCTGCGAAGTGAATTTTTATAGAATTCCTTTTTGGGATATTGATTTTTAACATCTATTATCAAGCTTGAGAGTTATTTAAATATGTTTGATTTCAAGTTTTCGATTATTTAATCATCAAGTAAAACGTTGTCCTTGTGGAAGCTCGAATTGACTGGGAAGTATTTGATCCTTTCAAACAATTAATAAGGGGTAACTACATGTATGTATTAATCGCGCTATATATATATGATCTACACGATTTCAACTCTCTTTGAGACTGTCACCAATCAGCCTTGTGACTCCAAAAGCAGTGGATTCAACACTAATCTCGGTCATTTTAGACTATTTACTATCAAACCCCATTCTTCCTCCCGTCTCAACGGAGGCTGAACGTGGACTTAAACGGTATTCAGAGCGTCACAATTCATCTCAGCGACACATGAACATTGGATTAGACTTTAATATCGGTTATTTTCTATTATTTTGAAATGAAATCTCCTCCCATTCCCTACCCCCAGTGGGGGTTGGTATGTTTTATCTCCATAGTATTATTCTCCTAGATGGTAAGTCATATGTGTACCAAGATTCGTTGAGAGCTATTCTGGAACATACCCACATACACCCATATGTAAGACTTAACCATCCAGTGTATCACAGTTCAACTCAGCGACCTCGCAAGCGATGGTATTCGACAATAATATCAGTCATTTTCGTTTATTTTCATATTTAATCACCTGCGCTAGGAGTGCTAGGGGTGTTTTACACAACAGTATTTTTTTAGATAGTAGGAAATATGTGTACCAATTTTTTATGAGGGCTATGTTGGGAAAAACACTTATACATACGAAATTTCGGTCGTTTTGGGCAATTTCCTTTCCATTCCTTTTCATCTGCATGCCTATGGGGGCTGTAGATGGACTCCAGCGACGTCCGTAGTGTCACTATTCTTCTTAGCGACCACGAAAACTATGGATTCGACATTATTTTCGATTATTTTCACGTATCAGCCCCTCCCACCCCACCCCTAGGGGTGCTAGGGTTGCCATACCTCCTCGCAGTTTGTCTCCAGGAAGTAAGTCATAAGCATGCCATATTTGGTTGAAATCTCTCCCGCAGTCCAGAGAAGTATGGATTCAACACTAATATAGGTCGTTTTTGGTTATAATTATATTTAACCCCTTCTCCAGGGCTTCTAGGGGTGCTTTGCTGCCACAATATTTTTTTTCAGATAGTCGGTAATATTTCTACCAAGTTTAGTTGACTCATATGCTGGAACAACATATAAACATCCAATAATATATGGTCATTTGGACATTTTTATTTCTTCGTCCCTTTTCTCGTCCCTGCCGATTGGAGCTTAACTTGGACGTATACGACATCCAGAGTGTCACCATTCATCTCAGCGACCACGGAAACTATGGATTCGACACTATTTTCGATTATTTTTATATCTCACTCCCCCGTCGCCCGCACCCCAAAGGGGGCTGAAATTGGACTTTAAAAATCCATAGTGTCACTATTTATCTCAGCGACCCCGAATACTATGGATTCAAAATTATTTACAATTATTTGTATATCTCACTCCCCCTCGCCCTCACCCTAAACGGGGCTGAAATCGGACTTTAACAAATCCGAAGTGTCGCTATTCATCTCAGGGACATTTTTATTTCTTCGTCCCTTTTCTCCTCCCTGCCGATTGGAGCTTAACTTGGACGTATACGACATCCGGAGTGTCACCATTCATCTCAGCGACCACGGAAAATATGGATTCGACACTACTTTTGATTATATTTGTCTCACTCCCACCCTGGACCCCATTTCAAAGGGGGCTGAACTTGGATTTTTAAAAATCCGGAATTACATTATTCACCTCACCGGCCATGAAAGCTATAGATTCAACACTGTTTTCGATTCTTTTCATATCACCCCCTTCGACCCCCACCCGTAAGTGATAAAAAGTCCGGAGTGACACTATTCATCTCAGCGACCCCGAGAACAATGGATTTGACACTATTTTCGGATTTGACACTATTTTCGATTATTTTTATATCTCATTCACCCCCGCCCCAAACGGGGCTAAAACTGGACTTTAAAAATCCAGAGTGTCACTGTTCATCTCAGCGACCCCAAAAGCAATGGATTGAACACTATCTCCGATTATTTTTATATCTCCCCCTCGACCCCCACCCCTAAAGGAAACAAAATCCGGAGTGTCACTATTCATCACGGCGACTCTGAGAGCTATGGATTCGACGCTACTTTCGATTATTTTATATTTCACTTCCCCTCCCCTCCACCAAAGGGGGTTGAACTTGGACTTTCAAATATCCGGAGTGTCACTATTCATCGCAGCGACCCCGAATATGATTTCAATTCTATTATCGATTATTTTTATAAATCAGCCCATCGCCCCCCACCCCGCCCCCCCCACTCGCATTTGAGGGTGCTTGCGGTGTCTTTTCCCCACGAAGTTTGTCTTCTGATACTAATTCACAAGTGTACCAAGTTTGATTGAAATTGTTCCAGTGGTTTAGGAGATGTAATACATAAATATCCACATTCAATGACATTGATGTATATGTATCTATAGATAGATTACATAGACTCACCTTTGCTCGTTGGGAACCCCCAGTTGCTCTTGGTTAGGAGTGGGTGATAACTCGTGTCATTCCACTCTTGATATTCTATATGTTTCATAGTTTCTTAAATATTTTATACATCTAATAGACAGCTACATTCTTCAAACTGGTCAGACCTATCAAAGTTGGTCCTATATATTGAAAGTACTTCTCGATCACGGCATGTTGGACAGTTATTTTCAAATAACGGCCACGGTCATTTATGAAGCTCGTAGCAAGGAATGGTACTTTATAAACCATGGTGACGTGTTCCCATCCTCCTATATACAGCATTCCTTAACGGACTATCCGGATATAGCGTAAGCTACTGTCGCCTAGCAACAGTTTATCCATCAAGTCGATTCAATCTTGGTGCGGCTTTGCAGTTTAATAAAGTTACATAAAATTACTCATAATAATAATACTACCTATCCGATTTCGTTCAAACCACTTCATAATTCCTCTCAGATATAATAAGTACAAACTGTGAAAATTTCAGCGAAATCGGTCCAGTAGTTTTTGAGTCTATTAATTACAAATATACCAAAATCCAATTTTACATATATAGATAGATATTTTTTCTATAGCCTATATGCATAAATTCCCATTCTTCAATTACTATAAGCATTGCTCTTATATTTCCTTAACGGCGCGCGGCATCTTTCAGTTTATTGTATTTTTCGTTTATCGTTACCTAAACTTGTCTTGAGCATTATTCTTCCTCGTAAGCTATCTATTCTTATTGTGAACATCCACTCTGATCCAGTGTATGTATTTCGCATGCTCACCTTGTGTATGTGTTAATGTTATCACAATCCCAATAAAAACCAGGGACTTCACGTTCACAAATAATATTCCACTGTTTCCAAGCAAATTAATATCACAAAATATTTACTATCCTGATTAGCATAGATGCAAACCAAGAAGGAATCATTATATTCAAGCGAGATTGTACTGGTGAATATGAACTTATTGAATTAGGACAATGATCTGGCCACCTGTTATATACAACGTTTCAGGTAGGAGTGATGGAAGTTGGTTTAATTTCGTGCAAACATAACACACAGTAAACTTCCAACACATTACTGTATAAATACACTAATACTACGTGCACAAAAATGTATATACAACTGTATTATTATTATTATTATTATTATTATTATTATTATTATTATAAGCAGTCCTTATAATTAATCTCTAGAGTGTATGATTAACGAAACCGGAACGCCAACACTTTGACAAATAGAAACATTTTCTCCTATTTTCTTACAGAGCAAACTTTAGTATCACGGAAATTTAGTTTTCTGAATAATGCCCATGTAAATATTGTCTCCTAATCAAGGTGGTGTAGTACTATTTTTGAACAATATGACATTTTGCGTGAACAACACGATATAGTTCTTGAACATCTGATTTGTGTTGCTATATAACATATTGGACGTAATCATTACAATATTCTTCATCCTACTAGTAGAGAAAACAAAATAGTTACAGAATACTGACACGAAATTCACTGTGAATGCGAATCTGGTGTGTGAAAATGAATAACTAGTCCGTGGATGGGTACATATTGTCACAGTGAAATGACTGTTAATTGTTATTTTCATTTCCGTGCATAAAGACATATATTGCCACGTGTATTTATTGGTAGAGCCTTTTCATGGACCTATAAATCATATATAATGGTGTGAATAGCTCCTTCAGCGATGAAAAATAACATTGGTTTTTGTAATACGGGGCCCTGTTCTGTATACCTTCAGGTTAGATTTCACAATACGGCTGACTTATTACATTGTCACAAAGCAGCAGTAAAAGTCATGTTTTCCTATCAAGATCCGCTGAAAACCAAGAGAGGTAAAATCTATATAAATAAAATTGTAGGGGTCCCGCTGTCTGTAATTTCTTTTGTTTTGCGAATTTTTCAGATATTTATCCGTTTTAGGTCAACTCAAGACCGAATCGGTGGTTTTTACGTTTCGTGTCTGTTTGTTTGTCTGTTTGTCTGTTTGTTTGTCTGTCTGTTTGTCTGTTTGTCTGTTCCACCATCACGTCCAAACGGCTGGATAGATCTCAACCAAACTTCATATTTAGAGTATACTCATACCGGGGAAGGTTTCGATATGCATATCATTTTAAAATCTTTGAATTCACGGGGGGTTTATAGGAAAACCAGAATGGTTTTTCCACCATCACGTCGAAACGGCTGGATAGATCTCAACTAAACTTCATATTTAGAGTATACACATCCCGGGGAAGGTTTCGATGTGCATATCATTTTAAAATCTTTGAATACACGGGGGGTTCATAGGAAAACCAGAATGGTTTTTCCACAATCACGTCGAAACGGCTGAATAGATCTCAACCAAACATCATATTTAGAGTATACTCATACCGGGAAAGGCTTCAATATGCATATCATTTTAAAATCCTTGAACAGACGGGGTGTTTATAGGAAAGCCAGAATGGTTTTCCCCCATTTTCTCTTATACTATTGATTTTCTGTAAACTTCGTTTACCGTACGTGAAACGCCTCTTCATTATAAACAACTATCGTTATGTTCACAATTTACCTTACTCTTCACATGACGGAGAAATTTACAATTTTCCGCTGGTATCATGCTCTGCATTGAGTGACCGACAGACCGACAACGAACCTACAGGTTACCATGGCAACGTCTCTGACTGCATGCCGGCAGGGAAGTAACGTATTGCCATTTTCCTCATCATGCTTTTAAATTCGTGGTTGTTCCTTGGGTAGAAGGCAAGAGAGGCGTCAATCGGCCTATCTGCGGGATATTGGCGGAATATCGTTGGATATTATAACCGCCCTCGAATAGATTAAGTAATAACACCATTAGTCATCTTCTTACTATTTGTTTACCTAGGAATCACTGGACCTAAATTTCTCCTCTGTTACCGCTTTATTATATCCATAACTCACACTAGCATAATTTATTGAGGGGCATTTGATTTTCCAATACATTAACTTGGCATTTACATATTTGTCGTTATCCGACTGTCCTCACTTATAATCCATTTTCTATTACTTTCAACTTTCTTAACTGTATTATTTTCTTCCTTAATTACGCCGTATGTACGCGAGTGCTACAAACTACTGGATGTATTTCCACCAAGACTCATATTTAGAATACACCTGTCCTTGACAGGTTTTAGGGCAAATATTGTTTCTAAATCTCTGAACTGAGTGGGGGTTTATACGAAACCGAAACAGTGATTTTGCACTTCTATAAAATATACACAACCAACGTTAATTTAAATCTACCTGCCTTGGTAGAAATTAAATTCTAAACCTTTTTTCTCATGTGCATCATTTCGATACGAGGACTCATAAGGGAGTTATCATTAACGGACCGTTTTTCTGTACAAGTCCCATCGGACTTAACTCACGAGCGGGTGCGTGTAAAGCGTATTCCTTACAACTTGAAAATTACTGAAGACATTCGAACCAAAATTTATATTTAGCATCCACCTGTCCAAAGGTAGGTTTTAAACGTAAATAATATATCATGTTCCGGAATGGACTGGCGGTTTATAGGGAACCGATATGGTGATTTTACTCTTCCACAATGTATACAGAACAAGACCAACCTGACTGGAAATCGACCAAACGTGATGGAATTCCACCTCTGAAACTTTTTCTTCATGTGCATTTTTTCGTAAGGAGGATTAATAAGGGAGATATCATGAATGGTCAGTTTTGCAGGTTAAGTCCAGCGGACATAGCCCAAAAGGTGTTTTACATGGAGCAGATTCCTTATCTATATAAATCAAATCGTAACGACTGTGTGCCTCTACACTGACTATTTTGGCGAAATTTTCGTACAGCTTTCCGTTTAAGGGGTAATAATGACCATCTCCATAATTTTTGGTTTAGTTTCCTGAAAGTCCTAATTTTTACCCGCCTCGCCCAAAATCCAGATTGCGGCATAATCTGCCAGAAGAAAAAGAAGATAATTGAAATTTGACAAAATTATACGTTTTAGCCTGTAACGAACGGAAAACATCCTAGATCATTAAATTTTTCACTTTTTATCCGCGAAGAACATAGAAATATGCAGGCAATTTTAATGATAGTGCAGACCTTCGGAAATTCCTATCACATAACGGATTGCACAATATTCGTTCAATTTGGAATGATCTACAACCTTGGTCTTATGACTTTTTCCCGTATCTGTATCCCTTTTACGTTTGATTTTTCTCTATTAATCGATGTTAAGTCAATTTGGAATTTTCACATGCATATTTCATTCTTTCAGTTACTTATATGAAATACAGAATCATCAAACTCTTCACGAAAATTGGCCCACCCAGTAGCCATATGTGAGCCAAATGCTATGTATGTAGCTGTCACATAATTATCCGAAAAGTAATGTAATGTGAGATAATCTTACAAAAACTTTACCCTGTTCCACGTTTCTAACTCAATTTACCCAAGAATAGATGACATATCATAGGACCAGGCATTTAGGACACTAAATCCGGCGTGTCTTATGGTATAATCCTTTGTCGATATGACGTACGTTTAGTAGCAGTTAATCTGTAAATGAAGGTCTTCAATATTTTTAACACGCATATACTTTCGTATGTCGATCTATATATATTCACTGATGTCGATTTGTAGCGATCGAGAAAGGGTGGGTCTGCTATTGTAATCAGTACTCCCAACACCGACTTTGACTGGCAGTAGGAAAGGGTTCCTTCTCCGACTCCTGTGTAACTGTCATTAGTAAGGAAGGCCTACAATTGTAATGAATAGTTCACTTCTCGATTTGACTTGCAGAAGGCAAGTGAGCATGCAGTTTTGTTTAAAACTCCCCTACCCGATTGTGTTTGGCAGTAGGCAAGGGTGCCCGCCATTATAAAGAAATGTCCTCATCTAAAATATGACCGGCATTAGGCATAGTGGCCTGCTGTTTTGATGGAAACTCACCAACTTGGTGTGACTGGCAGTAAGCTGGCTGGCAGTAGGAAAATGGGCCTGGCATTATAATGATAACTGCTCAACTCAATTTCGAGTGATAGTAGGGTAATTGCCTGCCATTATAATAGAAACTCCTCAACTGTAATCTGTCTGGAAGTAGGAAAGTGGGGGCTGCCATTTTAACGAAAACTCCCCAAATAGATTCTGTCCGCGTAGTAGGCAATGGGGCCTGCAATTATAATGTAAACTTCCCAACTCGATTTTGAATGCCAGTAGGCAAGTGAGCCTGCCGTTATATCACAAATCCGTAACAAACACTTTACATTGGAAACAACGTACTTGGACCTTCCCATGCTCTTTCTCGGATAACGCTAAGAGACATGCAATTTTAAAATAATCTTATTTACTGCATGTACACTATTTACTTCGATATTCGAATACAATGTAGAATACCGTAGCGAAGCACGGGTACATTCGCTAGTTATTAATCAAGTTTTCATATACAGGCTACGCCATGTTACCGTCTGGTCAGGCAAAATTTCAGGATCTAACAGGGGAAACATACAGCTAATTGCTTGTAAGATATTTTCCTGGCACGTAGGTCATGTCTTCAAAGTTCAAGGTGGATTTTGGTATAAAGGCAAGCATAACTCACAGTACAATTCCAACATAGTACTGTCTAAATATACTAACATTAAGTGCACATAAATGTATATACAACTGTATTATTATTAATATTATTATGATTATTATTATTATTATTATTATTATTATTATTATTATTATTATTATTATTATTATTATAATAAAAAGTCCCTATAATGCACTACTTTGTCAGACATATGTTCATCGCCATTCTTATACCTTTTTTTAGTAAGCTATCCACCATTCGTGAAACGAGAATCAGCAAATTCACATACGTAAAGGTAGCAAAATTTTACTCCTAATAATTTCATTCCTTTTGTGTTTATTTCGTCATGCAATGATTAAAAGTCATGACTGTCAGTGTGCTCAGTCTGCATTAATAAAATGACTTGAGCTCTTCATTCGGTCAACTTATAACTAATTTCATTACGTCCAGGAATCGAGTCTCAACAGAACAGATGTTGAATAGCAGTTGGGAAACTAGTGTATTACTCAAATGGGACCAACATGGTAGTGCAACAGAGCAAAATTCGATATAAAACATGTTGAGTTTTAAGAAATTTCGGTGAGAGATAAATCTGAAAGGATAAAAAAACACATGCATGCTATGCACAAGTAAAACACAAGATCAGTCACCTCAGTTCGTTATAACACTGATAAGACACTTGAAATATAAGACGTAAGAGGGCGCGGGTGATTAAATAAATAAGAAATAATGTGGCAGAGAAATGAAATGTATACGTTACAGGAAGAAATCCAAGGGGTTGTACCTTTCGATTTTCAAGCAAATCATACTCACAACAAGGGGAAATTACTTAATTATAAGTTGAGAAGGGGCTGCCTGGCCGAGGCGGTAAAGGCGTACTCAGTTCGACCGAAGGGACATGGGTACGATTCTACGCCAGGAAGCCTAAAAATTTAAGAAACGAGGTTTCTACTTCCGGAGGTGCACATGGCCCTGAGGTTCACTCAGCCTACATCAGATGTGAGTACCAGGTTAATTCCTGGGGGCAAAGGCAGCCTGCCGTAGAGCCAACCACTCTACCGCGGTAAGTTCTGAGGTTACGGAGAGCGGAAGCCATACCTTCCACCACCGATAGGGCCTTCATAGCCTGTATGGAGATGACTGCTTTTCTTTGTATAACTTCCGATACAGTACATCCCTTTATTTTCCAGGTGTTAGTCTTTTTGTGTCATTTAATCACGTCCTTTCAAGTGTTTCATCTCCTTTTGATATTAGTGTTCTGAAATCGTTCGAGTGTAGACTTCTTAATTTTGCCTATTCACATCCCAGGACACGGCTTAGCTAATTACAAGTCAATATTTATTTATCAGCATACACCATATCCTGATATGATTTAGGCCTTTTCAATTCCCGTCATTATTTTCAGGCTGAGTAAATCATGGGTATATCGTTGCTTTATCAAACAACCTCTATATTCACATGAGAAATGATAACATCAGAGAAGAGCAGACTTCTCCGCGTCATGGTCATCACCTTCTCACTGAATTCATTTGAGAGTTTTGAAATCCACATCATTCAAATCCAGGCATCTGCGATTTTCGATAAAGAAAATTGAAGTCATTTAACTGCATACTTCGTTGCTATCCATTAAGAAATTAGGAAGAGATGTCCTTAAATTTCAAATTTGGTACATGAGAACCCTGTGGAGATTACAGACATCACCTCTAAGTAAATAAAAGAATGAAACATCTTTGGATGAATTAGTTGATACTCGTGCTCATTACTTCCCTTCACAGGGTTTTTCTTGTGTATCGGAAGAAAAGCTAGAACCTCCATCAAACGATATTTTATCGTCCAGAGTGACGTAAATGCAAGCAGATGTCATATGAGATACTTCGTGTTAAAAAACGATAAAATAACTCCAGAAGTATAGTGTGTGAAATTTAGACCCATTTATGTGACAGATTTACAATTTCATGGAAGGAGAACTATTAAAATGTAAACAAGATTTTTTGTAAGAACTTTTCCTGACATGAAGCCACTCATTCATGAAAAGAACACCAACGTCCTATTAATTCAACTGAGTGCAGGGGACTCGGTGGTGGTGGTCATCGTTCGGTAAAAAAGAATACTGTGTGTCAACACATCAAGTCAAAACCTTAGGTTAGAAATACAAATTAGCTAGGGTAATACAAAATAAACTATTGCGATATGATACACTAACTAGATAAATAATAAAGTACACTGACTGACAGAGCAAATGCAACACCAAGAAGGAGTGGTTCGAAAGGGATGAAAGTTGGGGAGAAAACAGAGACGGCACGGACGAATAATTGATGTTTATTTCAAACCGATATGCAGGTTACACAATGCGCACGGCATCGACTCAGTAGGATGTAGGACCACCGCGAGCGGCGATGCACGCAGAAACACGTCGAGGTACAGAGTCAATAAGAGTGCGGATGGTGTCCTGAGGGATGGTTCTCCATTCTCTGTCAACCATTTGCCACAGTTGGTCGTCCGTACGAGGCTGGGGCAGAGTTTGCAAACGGCGTCCAATGAGATCCCACACGTGTTCGATTGGTGAGAGATCCGGAGAGTACGCTGGCCACGGAAGCATCTGTACACCTCGTAGAGCCTGTTGGGAGATGCGAGCAGTGTGTGGGCGGGCATTATACTGCTGAAACAGAGCATTGGCAGCCCCTGAAGGTACGGGAGTGCCACCGGCCGCAGCACATGCTGCACGTAGCGGTGGGCATTTAACGTGCCTTGAATACGCACTAGAGGTGACGTGGAATCATACGCAATAGCGCCCCAAACCATGATGCCGCGTTGTCTAGCGGTAGGGCGCTCCACAGGTACTGCCGGATTTGACCTTTCTCCACGCCGACGCCACACTCGTCTGCGGTGACTATCACTGACAGATCAGAAGCGTGACTCATCGGAGAACACGACGTTCCGCCATTCCCTCATCCAAGTCGCTCTAGCCCGGCACCATGCCAGGCGTGCACGTCTATGCTGTGGAGTCAATGGTAGTCTTCTGAGCGGACGCCGGGAGTGCAGGCCTCCTTCAACCAATCGACGGGAAATTGTTCTAGTCGATATTGGAACAGCCAGGGTGTCTTGCACATGCTGAAGAATGACGGTTGACGTGGCGTGCGGGGCTGCCACCGCTTGGCGGCGGATGCGCCGATCCTCGCGTGCTGACGTCACTCGGGCTGCGCCTGGATCCCTCGCACGTGCCACATGTACCTGCGCCAACCATCTTCGCCACAGGCGCTGCACCGTGGACACATCCCTATGGGTATCGGCTGCGATTTGACGAAGCGACCAACCTGCCCTTCTCAGCCCGATCACCATACCCCTCGTAAAGTCGTCTCTCTGCTGGAAATGCCTCCGTTGACGGCGGCCTGGCATTCTTAGCTATACACGTGTCCTGTGGCACACGACAACACGTTCTACAATGACTGTCGGCTGAGAAATCACGGTACGAAGTGGGCCATTCGCCAACGCCGTGTCCCATTTATCGTTCGCTACGTGCGCAGCACAGCGGCGCATTTCACATCATGAGCATACCTCAGTGACGTCAGTCTACCCTGCAATTGGCATAAAGTTCTGACCACTCCTTCTTGGTGTTGCATTTGCTCTGTCAGTCAGTGTATATTTGCGGCCTTTAACATAGGTCATATGTTGAAAATTCAAATGTGAAAATCTCACACCATAACTTTGGGGAAAGATATTTAGACATAGGTTAAATTAACGTAAATTTGAACATTAGGAGAGTGAGAGTTTCTGAAAAATATATCAGACTGTCTGGTGTTATTTTGAATTATTACAAAAATTTAAAGGACTTCTGAGTTTATATTAATCCTTACGAAGTTTTGATAAATTTAATTCGGATTTACTTGTGACTGAAAACAGTGAGCCTAATATTTTGGGATAAATGCACACATAGCTGCGATATATTTGAAATAATTGTAGATAATTTAGAACTATTTTTCCATACATTTCATGATTTAGTAACAAATCATTAAACTTACGTGAGCAAAGTAAGCATTTCGTGAATGTAGATATAGTAATATTTTGATAATACTTTGTAAATCATTTCCATTCAATTAGTCTACTGGTACCATAGCTTAAATGTGGGTAATAATGTACATAGACATACTGTTAGAAAAGAAATCAAGAGCATTAAGTAGGTTTTATTTAGTCAGGAGGGAGATTAAATGGATAATATTAAGATGAACGTGATTTACACTTCCTTTCCGTAGAGAACTTGTTCCGGATGTGCAATTTGTTAATCATTGCACTTCCTCTTGTGATTCTGAACACTAGGGTAGCGCAGCACTATGAGACACAAGAACGAAAATGAAGTCAGGCTGTTTGGAAATGGAGATGAGCTTTTGAATTCATTGTCAGAAAACTCAATAGCTTCCAATGATTTGTATTTCCCGCAACGAAGAGGAGAGAAAAGCACATCACAATGCCTCCCTTGATGAGTATGACTGTGCGAATGAAAATCTCCGTTACTCTATCTTGATTGCATATATTCTCCCTATATTTTAGGGCAGTAATATTTCAAACCAATAATTGATCACTGGGTTTCCAGTCCGCCAATGAAGTCTCCATTCAAATTTGTGTACTTACTGAAAATTTTAATTCCTTATCGGCCAGATAATAAATCAAAGCTTCATAAAAAACTTGCCCGATCTGACTGCCAAGTTAGTTCCGTTCTCCATACTGTCCAAAATCCTTTGAATTGATAGAATGAAATACTGGCGAATTAACTGATACGATAGATCAGTGTTCAAAATTAGGATAATGTATGGCACTTTGGATAGAACATTATCACTGTATTCATAAATAATATTAATAAGATATAGCGTTTTCATCATTTGATACTACTGAACTGTAGAGGTAAAATCTCAAATATTTTCTACGACATTTGAGAAGTGCTACTAGAGTTTTATTTTATTTTACGAATCAGCGATTTGGAGTTAGTTTGAGGAATGTTCATGTAAATAAGGTTTCGTTCTCTCACAGAAGGGAATTCGAAAAGTACTCTTGAATTAGGAGTTACTCCCACAAAATCATACAATCAACGCAATATGTATAACAACATCTGGAGAAATTGCAAAAAAATATTCAATAAATGAACATCTGTGTAGCATAGTTCGTCAGTGACATGTCCTCTTTACCCATTGATTCAGGTTCTAATCTTGGTGCAGTCAGTTGTAATTTAAAATTACCTAAATTTTATAAAGGTCCTTATCAGTAGATTTACTTCCACGTAAAGGAAGCCCTTTACTAGAAAGCGTTTCTAACATATCACCATATGTTATATCAATATATAGGACTGACATAGCGTACTTATATTATTAGTTTACGGTTTTCATACATTTTCAAAGTGATTTAATGTCGCATTTGGTGTGATTCCATGACAATGTGATAGAAAGGTGCTATAATTGGTTCCTATCTTCATTTTAATATCCATGGTATTTTTTCCTACACATGAATGTTTGATGGTCAGTAGGCCTACATGGGATAAATGCTAATTTCTTGTATCTCTCAATTATTGTTCGTGAAGAACAGAATAAATGAAGGCATAGAAACGATCTTTCTCAAAGTTTCTAATTTCAAAGGAAAATATATATTGTAATATCTACGTCTATTACTCCCTATACTTGAAAAACTCGTTAAATGTTATGATGTCAAAATTTTATAATAGCGTGTAAATAAATTTTAAGCTGTTCACTTCGAACTAGTTATAGAGATGAAGCAACCAAAATACAACCCCCAATCAAGTGAAACGTATACATATGATCTGGACATAAAAGCATTTCGTGGCAATTGAAGTGTTACATACCGAAAAAATCTACAGCAATGATTTTTCTCAAATACTTACGAGGCCTTCCAGTTGACATTAAGTAATTTTAATTGATCGTAATTAATAATTTATGAAAACATAAAATTTCCTAGTGCAGGTATTAAAGAACGTAAACTTTCACTCAAGCAGACTCAGCACAGGCCCAATCGTACAGCCATTAAATCCGCAAATAATAAATACTTTATACTTTCTAGAATACAGCGTTTATATTCCTTTTAAAACATTTAGAATGATTCTGAACATGTGTACAAAGCTTAATACTTTAGTCCTTGCCCCATGTACTACAATATTCTTGCAGATTTCATTAAGAAACGGTAACTTACTGCATCGGGATTTGAACCCTTTATACTTACGGTAAAGTGTCAATGTAGCGGTCATTACGCTGTACGAACTTATTAGTATGTAGGTATATAGTAAGACATTCCGTCATTCAAGGGATTATACTCGAGGCTTTGTTTAACTACTATGCTGGTCATGCAGCCATTGGTATCGTACCTTCGTAGTCAATATACTGCATAACATTTTCTAGTAAGTTTTTTACACCAGTTCAATTAGCACCTCTTCTATGCAGCGTACAACTTCAGATGAAAACATTCAAAGCTAGACGATACTTGATTTAACAAAGTTGAAGTTTAAATTTAAAGGCGAAATAGCACATATTACAATTCCATAAGGCAGTGATTAGGCTATCAAAATTGATTTCATACTCAAATTAGGTTGATGCTAACACCTCCTTTCTTACACAAATGGTCATATACGTAACCTCCAGGAACCGTGGTACAGAGTTTCTTCTTTCATTCTTCTTCATATCCACGTTGGTGATATAATCAGTTATATATCACTGCCGAAAGTTATGATGAAGCAACAGCAGGCACAAGTAACTAAACAAATGTTTTATTTGAGGAATTGAATAACACCTACGAATTACTTACCATACGTCAATAGTAACTATTTTAACTATAAAGTTCTATCAGTTGGGGAAATTTCTCCTAAATATAATTTCAGTATAACAGTATAAATGGTGCTCGAATAACACCCGCGGCAGCCCTGCCCATTTTCATATCAGGTAAGTGTTGGTCTGTGCCTATATTAAGGCTACTGCTGCTACCTTCCCTATCCTAGCACTTTCCCATTATTGGGTCACCGAAAACCTTCGATTGGTTAGTAGGACGTTAAACCAATAGCAAAAAATATAAAAGTGCTGTATTTCCGCCCTGTAGAAGGTGACTCAGGTTCTCTATGGAGGAAGAGAGTCGTGATTTCTTGGATGTGTTTCACTGGAAGTTTGAAGTGCTTCTACGTGGTTGCAAATGAACGAGGTATGGTACCACGAGCTCTGACCATTATCCCTATTATTTAATTTCCAGAAGGTGGCATTTAGATTATTTTGTAGTAAGGGTTAGTGGGTTCGCATTTTGTCATCTTTCCTACATTGACCTCTGGCTTACCGCGATAGTGCTCAAACCTGACAGTCTAATGTAAAATGAATCCCTGAGAACTATTTTCTTTAAAGGCTATGATATCAATTTTCTGCAAACTGCCGTTTATTGCTAGTCTGTGTACCTGAATCCCTTCTTTGCCAGTTCTTCAGCATTGAAGGCTCTGATCTGATGGTGCAGCGTGCTCCTTAGGAGCTCTCCTCATCTGCAGAATCCCAGGACATTACACCAAGACTTTCATTCTCTCCGTGGCGATGTCTACAGTGGTCCAGAGATATGTCTAGCACCAAGCTTCTCTCAACTGATCTGGCACCCAAGGTTTTGCTGGTGTATATTATTTGTAAAGTTGCACTCTCAGTCCTTTTTTGTAGTAGCGAACACCAGGAAGTAAATTCACTGGCTCTTGTTAGTATCGTACAAACCGTTATTGTCGGTGATTTTTCGAGTATTGGCATCTGTTATATTGGTACATTATATACATTTCCGACCCTCAGCGTAAGAATACCACGATGCAGCAGCGAGTGGATTTTCAGCCTTAAGTAATATGTTTCAAGCACTAATACGTTGTAGGCGGACTTCCCTCGAGATTTAAAAAAGAGCGAGTCCTTTGCATTTCATTTCAGAGTACATCATGCCATCTGTAGTATCCGTCGGCAACTGCAATATCTCCTTTTTTGTACTTTGAATTATTTAATCGCTATCGGATACAAATTTCTCTGAGATTTGCTTGATACTGTATGCCATGAATGAGTACATTATTGTGGGACAGATTGAAGAATTCATGACTGTGAGGTTTTGGTCTTCCTTTTTTGTAGTGGCGACAATCTTAGAAGTTGGAGGTTATTGTGAAGATCTTTCATTGCCGCTGTCTCGCCGAACACTAGTGTGTCGCTAAAGGGAGTTCCAAGGTAAAGAATTTCATCGCCGTCTGCGATTAGTTCAATCCAGTCTTCCTCAACGGATAAATGCCCTAGCTTCAACTCACCTCGGATTGCACATATCCCTGTACAATTATGGGGATTACCGAGCTCGATAGCTGCAGTCGCTTAAGAGCGGCCAGTATCCAGTAATCGGGAGATAGTGGGTTCGAGCCCCACTGTCGGCAGCCCTGAAGATGGTTTTCCGTGGTTTACCATTTTCACACCAGGCAAATGCCGGGGCTGTACCTTAATTAAGGCCACGGCCGCTACCTTTCAATTACTAGGCCTTTCCTATTCCATCGTCGCCATAAGACCTAACTGTGTCGGTGCGACGTAAAGCAAATAGCAAAAAAAAAAATTTGTGAGGATTGATGTCAAGTCCAGTTCCTTCAAAACCTCGCAACGGCTGGCCAAAAAATCTAAAGCAGCCTCTTTGTTCTTCCCAAACATGATGGTGTCAATCAGCAAAGTCAATTCTGTTTAGAAACAGGGATATCCCACGAGAGGCGGTCTTCGCTTAACTTGTCTAAGATATGGTCGACGGCTAGGTTATAGGGGCTGGTTATTGTAACCCCTTTATGGGGGTATATGCATATATATATATATATATATATGTTTATTCATAAATCCAGCCAAGGGAAATCCAAAGTATCGATGACACCGAGTGCTTTCAAACGGTAGGGAATAAAGTTACGCAATGAGAAAAATGCCAAGTTGAGGCCGTGGTAAACAGGGTTCTCCAAATAAACATTGCAGAATAAACACAGATAGCGCAGTGGAAACTATGCTAGATAATATTCAAAAAAAAAACTAAAAGAAAATGGCAGGAGAAATAAGGGACATGACAGGTGAAAATATGAGAAACCAAGATAAAATTTGGAAATATACATATATTAGAAGAATTAATCAAGGTCTTACAAAATTAGAAGAATAGAAGTCTGTACAAATACGGAATTTTCCCAACCACAAGTAATACAAATAGTTACATCAAGAGTAAAATATCGAAGAAAATGAAAGCAAATAAGAGAATGGGCCAGGAGAGGAAAGGGATGGACAAGAAAGGGATGAATACAGTTTAAAGAAAAATGTTGAACAACGAGAATAAGAAAAGAATGTTCGCAGTTACCAGATTGAAGTATACCAACAAGAAGTCACTAAGCAAAGTCTAATGTCATATGAAAGTTGCCACCTCTACAATTATCACCCGAATCGACACAAACAAGCGTTGTCATACTGGCGTAAGTCACTGTATACTATAATGAAACAGTCTCAAAGTATACCAAAACATAAATGGAGAAGCACTAATTAACCACAAGTGTGTATAGGAGTCGCAGAGTTGCGGATATACCACACGCACATTTGGAAAGCAAATAGTCACTGGATAGTCAAATGAGGCATAGAAATTGAAAATCCAAGCAAAATCTCGGCCTGGAAATGCACTGCTCCCAGTTAGAATTTGCAAAGAAAATAGCTCCAAATGCAACAGAGCATTATTTACAATAAGGACATTTTTAGTTTGTCATACCTCATCTTGAACCAAGTAGTTCTGCCCAAAAAATGGAGAGTCCAGGGCACATGTCGCTAAAGACGGAGATGACGTTAAAGGTTCTTCCCTCCACACAGGCCAAAGTCCATCTCAACACATACAGAGGAAGGCCGGGAATTTATAGTGTGGAATAATGAGAGATATGTCTGGAATATTCCAGAAGTTAGTGGAGCATGCGTGACAAAGCGGGCGATGTCACATGACGTCAGGCAGCGAAAAGGAGGTTAGTTTATCGTCGGTCGTAAAGGTGGATAGAGCAAAGTTCGTGCAAGGTATGATGTGTGCAAATCCACCTAAGTATGCAAGTTCCAGTTGAAGAGAAAATGCGGTGTGTATCCAGATGAAGGTAAGTCCATATTAATTGTAGAAAAAGGTTATGTGCGTGGCGAGGTTGGTAACAGTAGTTGCGGGTGAAGTGAAGAGTCCGTTACATTATTATGGATATAGATCCCTGAATCACGTCTCTCTTTATGGGCGTAAGTTTTGTTCTTCCCTTGTGAGTATCGATTTTGAGTGACGTTCTCTGTCGCAAGGTTGGAAATTACGTCCCTGAGTTTTGTAGACATTCTTTTGTACTGTAGGATTTTTAGAATCTGGCCGTATCCGATATTGCCTTTCCAATATCCAAACAAATTACCGTGACATGTTCTGTCCTATGCTTAACAGATTTCGAACACGCATCGAGGATGGAAGTATTTGTAACTCTGACTGGAGCTGAACAGAATCCTCGGTGGTGATCATTATAGGGGATGTATCCGCGTAGATGACTGTCGAACACTCTCTCTGTTACCCTCGTAATGAGTGAGCGATTAGCGGTGAGTCGCCGGTATGACATTTCGTAGTCATTCTGAAATTTCGCCAGTTTGTAGCATTCTGGTAGTTATTTACGCCGTAATAGTCTGTACGTAATAATCTTTAAGGGATCTCCTGAAAACGCGATCTGGGCGCGGTGGGGTTTATATTGCAATATGATGGACGGAAACAGTAGTATCCTCCTTCGGCACTGTGGACACGAACGCTTCGCCAATTTGCGCACGCTCCGCTCCAGTGGTTTTAGAAGGATAAGTGTCCCTTTCATGTGAAATACATCGTAAAAAACATTATGGATGATTCCAAAATCAATTTTACATAACTATTTTATGAACACCCGACACACTGTTATGCGTCTCTGATTGTAAAATTGATATTGATTTAGATGATAGATATAGTTGTTTCTCCTCTATTCGCGAATACGTTTACTGCACACTATGGTCTATGACGTCTTCCATCAAAGAATAAATGGCGTTTCTTCCTAAACTCATGAAATGTGCTTCATGGGTGTTTGTGATTGTGCAGAAACTATACGGACGTAAACAGGATTCGTGCAAATATACTGAACCAATTTATTGTAGCCACTATCGTCGTTGACATGTTTAAATTTTAATTTCCAATAACGATTTTCTTGTTTTCACTTCAAACGTGAATTATCTGATATCCCCTTGTTGTCGCTGGGAGTGATATTTTCTCTAGTTCCTGAACCGGTTACATACGTTTGCGATAATTTAGTCGTGTGATTTTGAAACAAGTGTGAGAGTGACTAATATGAACGGATACGTTCTTCTAGCCACGAAGAAACTGACTACAGTTTGTGATTTTATCATCCGAGTTTATTGGGAACTGTCTTGTTTCAAGTAAATTAGTGTTCCCAATTGTTCGGGTATCAATGCATTCGTCATGTGTTAATATCGGACAGTATACGGTTCAGTCAATCAATACTGATCTGCATTTAGGGCAGTCGCTCAGGAGGCAGATTCTCTGTCTGTTGACTTACTAGAATTTTCTTAAATGATTTCAGAGAAATTAGGAATTTATTGAACATCTCCCTTGGTAAGTTATTCCAATCCGTAATTCCCCTTCCTATAAACGAATATTTGCCCAGATTTGTCCTCTTGAATTCCAACTTTATCTTCATATTGTGA
Organism: Anabrus simplex; assembly: GCF_040414725.1. NCBI lineage: Eukaryota > Metazoa > Arthropoda > Insecta > Orthoptera > Tettigoniidae > Anabrus > Anabrus simplex. The sequence goes on along the minus strand of NC_090266.1, from coordinate 349,573,690 downwards.
TCTTTCCTACTTTTAAAGACACCACTCAAACTTCTTCGTCTACTAATGTCATTCCGCACAATCTCACAGCTCGGAACATACTACTTAGTCGAGTAGCTCATCTTCTTCCTCCCAAGTCTTCCCAGCCCAAACTTTGCAACATTTTTGTAACGCTACTCGTTTGCCGTAAATCACCCAGAACAAATGTAGGTGCTTTTCTTAGGATTTTTTCCAGTTCTTTAATCAAGTTATCCTGGTAAGGGTCCCATACACTGCAACCATACTGTAGTTGGGATCTTACCAGAGATTTATATGCCCTCTCCTTTACATCCTTTCTACAACCCCTAAACACCCTCATAACAATGTGCACAGATCTGTACCCTATATTTAGAATCCCATAAATGTGATTACCCCAATGAAGATCTTTCCTTATATTAACACCTAGGTACTTACAGTGATCCCCATAAGGAACTTTCACCTAATCAACGCAGTAATGAAAACTGAGAGGACTTTCCCTGTTTGTGAAACTCACAACTTGACTTTTAAACCCGTTTACCATCATCTGCCCATCCTACCACATTATCGAGGTCATTTCGCAGTTGCTCACAATCTTGTAACTTATTTATTACTCTATGCAGAATAACATCATCCGCAAAACGCATTACCTCCGATTCCACTTCTTTACTCATGTAATTTACATACATGTATAAGAAAATATATAAATCCAATAGTACTGCCTCGAGGAGTTCCCCATCTACCTATTACAGGGCCAGATAAAGCTTCGCCTACTCAAATTCTATGAGATCTATTTTCTAGAAATATAGCAACCCATTCGGTCACTCTTTTGTCTAGTCCAATTGCACTCATTTTTGCCAGTAGTCTCCCATGATCAAATACTTTAGGCACGTAAATCGCGATAGAGTCCATTTGACCTCATGGATCCAAAATGCGTGATATAACTTGTTTGAATAATACAAGTTGAGCTTCAGTGGAATAAACGTTCCTAAACTAGAACTAGCTTCTATCGAACCAGCTATAACTTTCGCAAATGTGTCTAATGTAATAAAAAATGCCTTCCCAAAGCTTGCTCGCAATGCATATCAAACTTACTGGCCTATACATTTTTAGCTTCAAGTATATCACTGTTTTCCTTATACACAGAGGATACTATAGCAACTCTCCATTCATTTGGTATAGCTCTTTCCTGCAAACATTAATCAAGTAAGTACTTCAGAGTTCGGTCCCGCGATGTAGGGTGCAACGCGTCCGCCTGTCACACGGCCGCCCCGGGTTCGAATCCCGACTTGGTCAGAGGTTTTTAATTGTAAATGATTAATATCCCTGGCCGCGGGACTGGGTGTTTGTGCTGTCCTTGACGTTCCTTTATTCACATTCAACGCTCTACACTTCCTCATGTCCAATTACATGCAGGTTCATATCATATCGTCGCTCAACCGGTAAAAAGTTGTATTCCACAAAGCTCTTCCTATCCATTATTCTCCTTAAGACTGATCACTGAACATACATTCCTACCGTACGGTACAGTAAGGTTAATTTTCCTTTACACATGGGCATAGGAAAATGAACACAACAACATTTGTTCGGTTGGACTGCATATCCATACGTGGCTGGGAGGCGTGACCAGCCTTAAGGAGAATAATCGATAGGAAGAGCTTTGTGGAATACAACGTTTTTTCAGGTGGAGCGATGATATGTCGCAAGTAGGGGCAAAAGATCTTGATAGGTCGAATCCCCGAACAAATAGCATTTAAAAAAGTACATCAGATATTGTACATCATCCCAATCCATTGTCTTTAGTATATCTCCACAAATCCAATCACAACCAGTAGCTATTCTATTTTGCACGTTCTGAATCTTATTGTAAATGACATTGTTTTCATATGTAAATTTTAATACTTCTTTAACAATAGTCACTTCCGCTAGCTGGGCATTACCCTTGTTACCAACAATCTTTACATACTGCTGACTAAATACTTCTGCCTTTTGAAGATCCTCACCTACACACTCCCGTTGTTCATTAAAGATTCCTGGAATGACCTTTTTGGAACCGGTTTCTGCCTTAAAGTACCTATACACACCATTCAATTTTTCACTAAAATTGACTGCGATCATGTTATCCTTAGCTGACTTCTTTGCTAGATTCAATTTCCTAGTAAGGTCCTTCAATTTCTCCTTACTACCACAGATATTTCTAACTCTATTTTTTCCAATATGCACCTCCTTCTTAGCCTCTGTATTTCTCTATTATAATGAGGTGGATATTTACCAATTCTTACCACCTTTAAAGGTATAAATCTGCTTTCATATTTCTCAACAATTGCTTTAAAAACATCCCAGAGTCTCTTCATATTTTTTTAACGTTTTCTACCGATCATAGTTACGTATTAAAATCTCCCTCATCCCTGCTTTAACAGCCTTATGGTACTGCCTATTAGTCCTACTTTTAAGACCTTACCCTCTATCACATTTATTTTTAACTACGACAAAAACAGCTTCATGATCACTAATACCATTTATTACTTCGGTTTCTCTATAGAGCTCACCTGGTTTGACCAGCAACACGTCAAGGATATTCTTCCCTCTAGTTGGTTCCATCACTTTCTTAATCACCTGTCCTTCCCATATTAACCTATTTGCCATTTGTTGGACATGTTTCCCGTCGTTCGCATTACCTTCCCAATTGACAATTGGTAAATTCAGATCGCCCTCTACAATCAAATCTTTCCCTTGTCGTTCCTCACATAGCCGATTGTCTTATGAAATAAATCAGAATCAGCATCAGTGCTACCCTTTCCCTGTCTGTACACTACAAAGACATCAAGTTGCCTGTTATCTTTTATAAATGAGCCTTACACCTAGAATTTCATATTTGTCATCTTTAATTTTTTCGTAGGTTACATAGGGAACGATTGGCGTACGGTACCTGACATAGTGCCGTGGTCGGGATGTGCTCACATTAAGTGCACAACAATTGCTCGTTCGCCACAAAAAGAATATTCACAAAAAGAACACCTAATTGTTGACGTTTGTACTGTGTCCATGGATCAGTCTCTCATCCTAAACTTTTGATAGTAACTTATGAGAAAGTTAATGTAATTGGACTTAAGAACTTACGAACAAGTGTCTAAATATTTCTAGATATAAAGAGGTGCTGAGACAACGAACTCATCGAATATACACTTCGACGCTAGGTTATAACAAGTAGTTGTTATTCTCAATTTCGATACCGAAAGATCTCCTGAAGAGTCAAATGACTGTATCGCGATTGACCTGTCTAATGCATTGGAAAGGGTAGATCATGGTAGACTACTTAAAAATGAGTGCAATTGGACTAGGAAAAGGTGACTGAATACTCGGCCACCTGGAAGCAGGCCAGACACAGGCCGAAGTCGCCGTATCCTTGAATGTGCCACAAAGTGTCATTTCCAGGTTTGAAGACGATTTCGAGGCACAGGAGATGTTAGTCGTAGGCCAGTACCAGGTCAAACAAGGGTAACCACCCCACAGCAGGACCGATATCTGGCCTTAACCACCCGACGAAATCGGAGTGCACCTGCAAGACAATTGTCGGCGGAGCGTGCAGCCGTCTCAGGAGTTGCCGTTTCCCGGCAAACTGTGTACCGGAGGCTCAGAACAGCAGGGCTGTTTGCCCGACGTCCAGGGGTGTGCGTCCCGCTCACTCCTGCACAGAGACAGGCCCGTTTACTGTGGAGCCGTCAACATCGAAACTGGACCATGAATGAATGGAGGCATGTGCTCTTCACAGGTGAATCTTGGTTCAGTTTGCAGAACGGTTCCCGTCACACATTAATCCTCAGAGAACCGGGTAGCCGATACAACCACAGGAACATCGTGGAACGGGACCAATATGGTGATGGTCGCGTCATGGTGTGGGGCGGCCTCATGTTGAATGGCCGTACGGACCTGCACATCTTCGTGGTTGGTCCGAGGAACACTGTTAACGGTCGGAGATACAGGTATCAGGTAATGAGACCACATGTTCGACTCTTCGGAGGTGCGGTTGGTCCAGACTTCCTCTTAATTGACGATAATGCCCTACCGCACCGCGCTGCTCTGGTGGATGAATTTCTGGCTTGGGAGGACATTCATCGCATGAACTGGCCGGTGAGGTCTGCGGATCTCAATCCTATAGAACATGCCTGAGATACATTGGGGAGGCGAACTGAATCCCGTCAACTTCCACCAAGGACCCTCCAAGGCCTTCGCATTGCCCTTTCGGAGGAATGGGTTCGACTGGCACAAGAGCTCTTGGACCATCTGATAGAGAGCATGCCATGTCGCTAAGAAGCATGTGTGGCCTTTAGGGCGACCATACACACTATTAACAGCATATTTTTTGTGGAAGACATTGCCAAGTTTTGTTAGTTACGGTCAAAGGTGTACCTTAGCTATCAGAACCATCCTGACACTGTTTTTTTGGTCACGTTTTGTGATATATGGTGTGTGAGTTAGCTTCCGTTTGTTCAGCAATCCGTCTGACATTCCTATCAGGCGCTATGGCCTCGTTTAGTGATTGGGCTTAACTTTTGGACACTAGTGTAAGGCAGATGGCACGGATTCCTACCATTAGTCACCTCTTGTCGGTTAGGCTGTTGAGGCGAAACTCTACGAGAGATATCTGTTCACCTGACGACTTACTGCGTGAGATACGAACTGGACGATTAGCATTGCCCGTTTAAGAAATCCGCAGACTTAGACTTTCGACGGACGTGTGACACTCAAGGTGTTAGAACATATTTATACAGTGCTTAGGAACGTGTCTATTTCTGTGGCGTATACATTTATACTTGCACTTTTTCCTACACTCGGTGTTAGAATAATGTATACATTAACAATCAAATACTTCGTGTTTGTAGACAAGTGTCGAGTGTTCAACCAATTACGCAGATGCGGTAAAACCTCTACACATTCGAATCTCAGGCTTTACATACGGTGATGCGTTGAATAACTTTCGATTAATGTCAGATATCATGTTCACGCGCCCAGACTTGAAAATATTTTGTATATAGCTTCCCCACGTCACGCACGACAAACGACTTAATGATCGTAAATAATACGGACAATGTACAACACGGAGAGACAACTGTACAAGTGATTTCAACTCATGACTAAATATTCATGTCCTATTCCTAAAATACACGAAACACTAAACAAAGCACTATCATATTCAGAGGTCTCTCTGAAATTGACTACAATATGTTTACTGCGGACGCAGTAGATGTTCCATGGCATCATGTACTGACAGTTGATAATATTGACTATAAAGTAAACAGATTTAATGAATATCTGGCCGTGCTCAATGACCGACACGCCCTCAGAAATCAGTACGGGCAACACGAGACCCGGCACCATGGCTAAACCTAGATCTAAAGGAGTTAATTGAAAACATGAGATAGCGCACCCATAAAGTTTAAGCGATAGCCGACACAACATAATTTTGATGAACTTAAGTGGCTACGAAATAAAAAAACGCAAGCGGTACACAACGTTAGAATCAGACATGCACATACCCAGTCACAACAATATACTAGACCTACTATAACATGAAAGGAACTAAAAGACATGGGAATATTTAAGCAAAGAGACGATCATCCATTTGACACACCTGTGGATTCACTCAATACATAGTTTACCACTCGTGGGCATACAACTGTCAAAGAGAAGGAACATAGAACACTACACAGCAATTACAACTCCCTTTCACCTTACACAGAAAAATTCTACTTGTATCATGTGACTGCCTCGCATGTTAAACAAGCCGTACTTAGAATAAAACCAAAGTCCAAAGGGGTAGACAACACAGATATATAACTTATTAAGAGAATAATTGACATAAATGTACGTACTATAAGTTACACATTTAGTCATTCACTAATAACTGGCACTTTTCCCCCTTATGGAAAGCTGCCATTGGCGTACCGCTCGCAAACGTTCACCGCATCAAGACGTAACCGACTAACGACTAGTGAGTATATTATCGGCTCTATCAAAAGGCTTAGTATATATTGTATACCAACAAGTTCCCAATTACTTGCAAACACACAATATTCTTGACGAATACCAGTCTGTTTTACTGGCACTAGTACCGTACTACGTAAGGTTATGGACTACATTCGCAATTCGATGGTCAAAAGACAAATTACATCCCTAGCTCCTCTTAACTTTTCTAAGGTTTTTGACTTAAGATCCACTTTTAGACAAACAGTCCTCAGTAGATGAATTCAAAATTCGGCGGTCGTCAACAGTGTGTGAGAAATACAAATTATTAATATTCATCCTGGCGATCCACATAAGTTTTTGACCAACATGGATCTGTTCTAGGAGGGCTTCTATTTTAAGTCTATATCAACGATATTACGTCGTAGGTAAACAGCTGCAGACACCACATGTACGCTGACGATATACAATTATACATGCGCTGTGAACCGGAAAGAGCAACTGTTGAAATTGTGAATTTCAATTGAGACTTGAAAAAATAATTGTATCACGCTTGGACTTAGACTGAACAACATAAAATCTCAAGCTATATCAATTTCTCACCCACGATTTCTTTCTAAAATCATAAGCAACTTCACTTCACCAAAACTTTACCTCTAAAATCCACCAGTTGATATCAGTGAATCAGTCAAACATCTCAGTGTTATCACAGGCGAACATTCCTTGGAAGCAGCACATTAACAGCATTTTCAGGAATGTATTTGGAAACTACTGACTTAGCAGATTCCACAACATATTTTCTCTAGTATTAAAGGAATGTCTCATTTGCACTCTGGTTTTGCCTCACTTCGATTACCGTGGTACCGTGTACGACGACCTGACTGCTACTCTTAGTGACAGACTAAAACACGCGTAAAACGTGACCCTTGCGCGGAAAGGTTCCTGAAGTAGAATTTTTTTTCTCTCTGAACTTTGGCGCTCTAAAATTGGCTGAAGATACTGAGCGCTTTAAAAAGGATTTGATGTTCTAGGTGAAATACTTCAGAAGTTATTCATTATTGACTGCTGATGTTCAGAAAAATATATTTTGAGAAGAACGAAATTACAGCCTTCATTAATTTTCTTACCATTCGTAAAAAGTTTTCATGACATCGAGTGGTGAAGACTTTAACTGCTACATAACTTAGTTTGTTAAGAAGATCCTAATGTTGCAAAAGAGTGAAAATTATTTTTACACCCCAGAAACTTTTGTTCAGCTCTGATGTAAAATTTCCATTGCAGACTTTTGGGTCCTATCCGCCCAAGCTGTCACATATGTGATCTACGTTAGTGTGACCAAACGGTGAACTCGGTTGGCCACCCTTGTACAACTCTAACAGCTGCGTAATCTTCATGCTTTATATCTTCTTTACCAAATATTCTCCTCATGCTCACCTTCATACTTGTGCAGTCAATTTTACCACCTCTTATCCAATCAGTTTCGGAATACGGCCAAAATGTGATACGCTCTTAGCGACACCACCTTACAGCACCACAAGATAAACAAACTAATTTGCTATTTCTTCAGCACAACAGTGGAATTCACTACCTGTCTCTGTCGAAGGAGCCCCACCTGCTAGTTTCAGGCAACTTTGTTACCGATACCTGCTAAGTGATATATAAAGTCCAAAATTATTGTTGTTCGTAAGTTATATTAATTTTGTACATTAGCCTTTCTTCAAACTATAATCTGTATATAAGCAAAGAGTTATTATTAAATATAAGAGAAATTAGCTAGGTTAACATCTTATAAATATTATAATCATGCAATAATTTTGTAAATCATCATCATCATCTTCATCCTCATAACAACAAGTTGTGGTCAGAATCAACGCCTGCTCCTTCGAAGATTTTGCCATCCAACACCCGGTTCGTGAGTCTCTGCCTAATCATAATGAAGTCTGTTTTATACCTTCCAGTGTCTCCAGGCCTTCTCCAAGCTTAGAGCCGTAATTTTGTAAATCATCATCATCATCATCATAATCATCATCATCACCACCATCATCATCACCATGTATTTCTTACTTTTTGTTATTTTTATAATTATATCGTATTGTTTAATAGCGGTAAGCTGTTCCAACTCTACTCCATTTCTTTTAATTCTTCATATTTTAATATTGTATTTTCTAGTCTTAATCATCCCAGACAAAATTGATCCATTCTATTTTATTGTATTGTATTTGATGATCAAGTCTATTTCCGGGATAATATGTTAATAAATTATAATAAACTATATACTGATTAAGGACTTCAATTTTAAAAAAATCTGCTAATCCTAAAAGCCTTATGACTATTATATTTATTTTTTATTTAATTATTAAATACAGTAGATAGAGGGACATTTTTCAATAATAATAATAATAATAATAATAATAATAATAATAATAATAATAATAATAATATACAAAATTAAAATAAATATAATAAGATAACAATCGGTATGAACAACAATATAAAGTATCAACAATAAATTAATAAGAATGTAACAAGAATGGCAAGGATAACTGTCAAGGGTCCACTGTTGAATCGTGAACCATAACACAGCTTTACATTATCAGTTAGCTTAAGAAAGAAACATTCTGTTAATTACTGTAAGATTCTTTGGTGTTAGAAATAAAATAGTGTGTGAAAAATCATCCACTTGCACCGGTGGTGTTGTATTGTGAGGGAATATCCTAATATTAATCCGTGGAAGGTTGCGAGCGCTCGGGAGTGATGTGATAAAGCACTACTCTGCACGCGAAGCTTGGAAACCCAAGTGAAGCTAGGAAGTGTCGGAATATCTTGGTTATTAGTACAACAGCCTGCAACAACAGCCACTGCTTTACTTAATGAAGGAAAAGCGTGAACATGACTTTAAACTGGTACTCAAAACTTACTTCACAGTGAATCATCAAATAATAAATGTCGGTGTAGTTAAGGAAGGGTTTGCTACTGCATTAAGTTTTTACTTTTATTGGTACTTTAATTTTGATGTGATTGGGCTCATGTTCAACAACATGATAAGAAATTATATTAAACTAATTTTACCAGTTTTACAGTGCACAAATATTCATTTAAATTTAATTTCTTATGACCAGTGACAATGTCCTTACTTCTAGGATTTAAACGACAATTTGTCCGACTCCATGGCTAAATGGTTAGCGTGTTGGCTTTTGGTCAGAGGGGTCCCGATTTCGACTCCCGGCAGGGTCGGGAATTTTAACCTTCATTGGTTAACTTCGCTGGCACGGGGGCTGGGTGTATGAGTTGTCTTCATAATCATTTCATCCTCATCACGACGCACAGGTCGTCTACGGACGTCAAATCAAAAGACCTGCACCTAGCGAGGCGAACAGGTCCTCGGACACTCCCGGCACTAAAAGCCATACGCCATTTCATTTTTTCAACGACAATTTCTTTTAGAATAAAGGTAACTCGCACGACTACCAAATTAATCCAGGAATGTACTGTTCATTCTCATGATATTTAAGAGTACTTAATATTTCGTCGGTTAATATCATTCGGGGTATAATTCTGATGCTACGCAGTCTATGAAAATTATTCCATATAATGAAATGTTAACATATAAATGTTGTACGAGTCATCAGTCCACAGAATGGTTTGATGCAGCCTTCCGTGCCATGCTATCCTGTGCTAATCTTTTTATTTCGACTTAACTGCTGCATCTTACATCTGCTCTAATCTTCTTGTAGTATTCATACCTTGGTCTTATCCTAACGATCTTACCGCCTACACTTCCCTCGAAGACCAACTGCACAAGTCACCGCTGTCTTAAGATGTGTCCTGTCATTCTGTCAATTTTAGCCAAATCGATCTCCTCCCACCAATTCGATTCAGTACCTCTTCATTTGTTATTCGATCTATCCATCTCACCTTCAGCATTCTTCTGTAAAACCACATTTCAAAAGCTTTTCTTCCTTTCTAAGCTAGTTATCGTCCAGGTTTCACTTCCATGCAATGCCACGCTCCAGACGAAAGTCTTCAGAATATTTTTTTCTAATTCCTATATCAATATTCGAAGTGAGCAAATTTATTTTCTTAAGAAAGCCCTTCCTTGCTTGTGCTAGTCTGCATTGTACGTTCTCCTTAGTTCTACCGTGGTTAGTTATTTTACTACCCAAGTAACAATATTCATCTACTTCCTTTAAGACTTCATTTCCTGTCGAATATTACCTGCATCACCTAACTTCGTTCAACTGCATTCCAGTACTTTCGTTTTGGACCTATTTTCTCTCATCTTATACTTCTTATCTAAGACTCTGTCCGTACAATTCAGAAATTTCTTCTGCCGTTTCAATTAAAATAATAACATCATCGGCAAATATCAGTGTTTGACCTTCGATGTTAGGCCCCTTAAAACAACAAGCATCAAATCTCAGTGTTTTGATTGCCTCTCATTGGATTGTGATTCCCTTCCCAAATTCCTCTTTGATTTCCGTTACCGCCTGTTCTATATAAACATTGAAAAGGAGGGAGACAAACAGCAGCCTTGATTAACTCCAGTCTGTATTGCAGCTTCTTTTCCAAAGCCCTCGATTCTTATCTCTGCAGACTGATTTTTATATCAGGTGTAAATAATTCTTCGTTCTTGGAATCTCATCCCGATCATCTTCAGAATATCAAATAGCTTGGTCAAGTCAACATGATGAAATGCTTTTTCTAGGTCTACGAACGCCATGTACGTGGCCTTGTCCTCCTTAATTCGATGCTGTAAGATCATACGTAAAGTCAGGATTGCATCACGTGTTCCTACATTTCTTCTGAAGCCAAATTGATCTTTTCTCAACTGAGTTGCAAATTGTCTTTCCATTTTACTGTAAATAATACGTGTAAAAAATTTTTGTAGGCATGAGGTACCGTACTAAACTAATATGCAGTAGTACACTGACTGACAGAGCAAATGCAACACCAAGAAGCAGTGGTCAGAACTTTATGCCAATTGCAGGGTAGACTGACGTCACTGAGGTATGCTCATGATGTGAAATGCGCCGCTGTGCTGCGCACGTAGCGAACGATAAATGGGACACGGCGTTGGCGAATGGCCCACTTCGTACCGTGATTTCTCAGCCGACAGTCATTGTAGAACGTGTTGTCGTGTGCCACAAGACACATGTATAGCTAAGAATGCCAGGCCGCCGTCAACGGAGGCATTTCCAGCAGACAGACGACTTTACGAGGGGTATGGTGATCGGGCTGAGAAGTTCAGGTTGGTCGCTTCGTCAAATCGCAGCCGATACCCATAGGGATGTGTCCACGGTGCAGCGCCTGTGGCGAAGATGGTTGGCGCAGGGACATGTGGCACGTGCGAGGGGTCCAGGCGCAGCCCGAGTGACGTCAGCACGCGAGGATCGGCGCATCCGCCGCCAAACGGTGGCAGCCCCGCACGCCACGTCAACCGCCATTCTTCAGCATGTGCAAGACACCCTGGCTGTTCCAATATCGACCAGAACAATTTCCCGTCGATTGGTTGAAGGAGGCCTGCACTCCCGGCGTCCGCTCAGAAGTCTACCATTGACTCCACAGCATAGACGTGCACGCCAGGCATGGTGCCGGGCTAGAGCGACTTGGATGAGGGAATGGCGGAACGTCGTGTTCTCCGATGAGTCACGCTTCTGTTCTGTCAGTGATAGTCACCGCAGACGAGTGTGGCGTCGGCGTGGAGAAAGGTCAAATCCGGCAGTAACTGTGTAGCGCCCTACCGCTAGACAACGCAGCATCATGGTTTGGGGCGCTATTGCGTATGATTCCACGTCACCTCTAGTGCGTATTCAAGGCACGTTAAATGCCCACCGCTACGTGCAGCATGTGCTGCGGCCGGTGGCACTCCCGTACATTCAGGGGCTGCCCAATGCTCTGTTTCAGCAGGATAATGCCCGCCCACACACTGCTCGCATCTCCCAACAGGCTCTACGAGGTGTACAGATGCTTCTGTGGCCAGCGTACTCTCCGGATCTCTCACCAATCGAACACGTGTGGGATCTCATTGGACGCCGTTTGCAAACTCTGCCCCAGCCTCGTACGGACGACCAACTGTGGCAAATGGTTGACAGAGAATGGAGAACCATGCCTCAGGACACCATCCGCACTCTTATTGACTCTGTACCTCGACGTGTTTCTGCGTGCATCGCCGCTCGCGGTGGTCCTACATCCTACTGAGTCGATGCCGTGCGCATTGTGTAACCTGCATATCGGTTTGAAATAAACATCAATTATTCTTCCGTGCCGACTCTGGTTTTCCCCCAACTTTCATCCCTTTCGAACCACTCCTCGTTGGTGTTGCATTTGCTCTGTCAGTCAGTGTATTAACACTTGTCAGCACCGGCTTTCTTGGGAATAGGCATAATAACGTTCTGACGAAAATTCGGATGGTACTTTTCCTGGCTCGTATATCTTACACTCTAAATGGAATAACTTTGCCATGCTGCTTTCTCCTAACGCAGTCCGTAATTCGGAGGGAATATCATCGATTCCAGGTGCATTGTTTCTATTTAGATCTCTCAAAGCTCAGTCAAATTCTGACCTCAAAAAAAATTGTCCGGCTCCATGGCTAAATGGTTACTGTGCTGCCCTTTGGCCACAGGGGTCCCGGGTTCGATTCTCGGCAGGGTCGGGAATTTCAACCATAATTGGTTAATTCCGCTGGCTCGGGGACTGTTTGTATGTGTCGTCTTCATCATTTCATCCTTATCACGATGCACAGGTCGCCTACGGGCATCAGATAGAAAGACCTGCATCTGGCGAGCCGAACTTGTCCTCGGACACTCCCGGCACTAAAAGCCATACGGCATTTCATTTCTTTAAACCTCAAAATTGGGTCTCCCAGCATTAACAGCCTCTTCTTGTTCCATAACCATATCACCTTGATACAACTGTTGGATATGTTCCTGCCACCTTTGTGCCTCGTCTTCTTTCTCCGGAAGTGGTTTTCTTTCTCCAAATGTTTCTTTGATTTTCCTGTTTGCAGCATCTACCTTTCCAAGACCATTCAACCATCGAAACCCTTGCACTTCTCCTTCATCCATTATTCCTTAGCTGTCCTGCACTTCATATCCACTTCCTTCTTTAATCGCTTGTGTTCCGTTTTGCCCTTTTCATTCTTTGCATTCTTGTATTTTCGTCGTTCATCAATCAGGTCTTGTATCTCCTGAATTACTCATTGATTCTTAGGTGTTCTTTCCTTTCTTCCTATTATTTCTTAGCTGCCCTACTGACCTGACTCTTCACGATTGTCCATTCCTCATCTTTCGTGTTTCGTCCAGTCTTTTCATTTAGTTCTTGTGCAAGATGTTCCCCGAAACAATCCCTCACGCTATTTTCTTTCGGCTTGTCTAGATCCCATCTCCTTGTACTCCTTCTTTCCTTCAGTTTCTTCAACTTCAGGTGGCATTTCATGACAACAAGTTGTGGACAGAATCAACGTCTGCTCCTGCGAAAGTTTTGCAATCCAACATCTGGTTTGTGATTCTATGCCTAATCATAATGATGTCTATTAATATATTCCGATGTCTCCAGGTCTTCTCCACGCATACAGCCGTCGTTTGTCGTTTTTTATCAAGTATTAGGAAGGACTAAATTATGATCGGTGCAGAATTCAACCAGCTGACTTCTTTTTTCATTCCTTTGTCCCAATCCGAATTCTCCTACTGTATTACTTTTTCTTCCTTCGTCTACAACTTCATTCCAGTATCCCATCACATAGTCACCTTTTAAATATTTAATGAAATTTTCAATCTCTTCTTGTATTATTTCTATTTCTTCATCATCCGCTGAACTAGTAGGCATATAGAACTGCACAACTGCGGTGAGCATTTGTTTGGCGTCTATCCCGACAAAAATAATCCTTTCAACATGCTGGTAGCAGTAACCTAACCGCTGCCTTATTTTCTTATTCATGATGAAATCTACTCCTGCATTCTCCCGGTTTGATTTTGTGTTGATAACTCTATAGTCGCCTGACCAAAAATGCTGCTCTTCCTGTCAACGTACTTCACTTAAATGAACGATATCTAACTTCTGTCTGTCCATCTCCCTTTTCCGATTCTCTAGCCTACCAAAACGATCGACTCGCAGAATGTTTGTATCCATCTTCTTGACGATTGCCCACTCTCGTGTAGTCCCCACCCAGAGATCCAAATGGGGGACTATTCTACCTCCGGAACATTTTGCCCTTGACGAAACCATCATCAGTACATAATTCACACAGAGAGAGCTGCATGTCCTCGGGAGTTGGATACGGCTGCAGTTTCCCCGTTACTTTCAGCCGTGTAGCAGTATCAACACAGGTAAGCCATCTTGAGTATTATTACAAGGCCATATCAGTCAACCATCTAGACTGCCGCCCTTCCAACTTCTGAAAGGCTGCTAACACCCCCCCCCCTTTCGACGGACCATTCGTTAGTCTGGTCTCTCGACAGGTACCGGTTCGATATGGTTTCACCTGCGGTTCAGCTATCTTCTTCACTGGGACCCGCAAGCGTCCCCGTAGCGGCAAGGTCACATGGCTCGCAGGGGAGGGACATATGCAATAGTTCATAGAACTAAGCCGAACTATGAACTCCCATGACATTTTAAAAAATTTACAAATAAGAAAAAGAAGAACAATGGCTGAAAATATTGATATATTCAGGAGTGAATGAAATTAAATTACGAAGCAGGAACCTTTACAATGTATAAGAAACAACAAGAAACTGATGTAGTAGTTCTGGAAATATGAGGTAAACAAACATTTTAGTGGAGATGTCCCATTTTCCCAACTGACGAATAAACGACGAATCGATCCACTGCCCCTACGAGTAGTCTTGTAAATGATAACATAAACTCTTGAAATGAAGTTGTTTTCAAATTCGATAAGCAAACCGCATCTCCAGATGCAGAGTCTACCATTTATATTGCTCTAGTAAATGTAAGGTTGCTGACAATGAACAACTGACCAAGCTTCTGGCCTTAACAATGTGATTCTCCGTTGATATACACATGGAGTTCGGATTGGAGAAATGTAGAGCACTCTGTTTGAAGCAAGGATAACTTGAGACTGCTAATGGATTTCAGAAATCAGAAAAGGAAGTAAGGAAAGATCTCGAAACGGGAAAATTTTACAGGTAGTTGGTGTTCCATCACTATAAAAAGATCACTAAGTCAACCATCAAAGATAGACTGAAGACTACCATCCTAGAGAGAGCCACATCTATTTCAAAATTACTCGTAAATGCCGGAAACAAAGTAAAGGCAATTAACTCTTCCGCAAGCAGACCAGCTGACCAGCGATGTGACGGAGAGAGAGATAGAGCTACAGACGGCTTACTTGATGAATGACGAGCTAAGTTTTACTATAAATATATTAGTTCTTAATTAAGCTAGGCATGTGTATATTATATGAATTACAATAAGTGCAAGTGATACAGTGAAGTGATATACATATATAGTTAAATGATACTATATTAAATTAACATGTAACTAGATCGATATCTCGAAAGAAATGGCTATGCATAAGTCGGGTGGATAATCGTAGTAATTGAGATTGCGAAACAGAAGGTAGACTATCGAACAGCTAAAGATGAGTATTTGCGAATGTTAAATGTTATTCATGAATTTCGTGAAGCCATTCAGGTTATGATTACGTCACAAATGGGTGATATGAGCAGAAGTAGGATCTATACGAATTATTACTTGTCAAATCACGTCACTAAGTGGAAGAATGAAACGATAAGATTAAGCATCGATCTACGAGAAAAGAATGGATGCATATAAGGGAATATTAATGCAAAGGAGAATAATACGTCTTAATAAAGGTATTTATTTAGGAAGAGGTTATGAGATATGAAATGTGATATTGTTAATGATGCTATTGAATTGATTGAATGTTATGTAGTCGAGAATGGAGTTACGTGAAGCAATTTGAGTAAGGTAATGTGAAGTTGGGTTGTAATAAGACGTAAATATGGTTGGTAAATGTTGAAATATTCAAAGAAGGATCAAATAAGCGATGCAAGTACAATGAAGGACATACGTAGAGGGAGTAACTTAATACAAGGTATGAATGGCGAATACATGTGTATAGTTAAGATTAAAGGGTTACCGTAATGTCAAATACAGCAGTTGATGTTAGGAGATATTCATAACATATGACGTATTCTCGTAATACATACATTGAGAGATATATTAAGTCTGTATAGCCATTATGAACAACGTAGACGAATAATGTCGGAACATCATCATGGAAATATTTGCGGAGTCACTTAAATAAGCTTGACATAATAAATATGAGCCTAGTGAATGAATGTATGCATATGGAGCCAATGAGTAGCGAATTAAGAACGATTTAGTTAGAAATGTGTTGTAGGTTATTTTAATATTTTTGAGAGGTGAGTAATAATTATTTTAATAATTATTATAATTTTAATAATTTTAATAATTATTATAATTATTATAATTATTATTTTAATAATTATTTAAGGATGATAGCTAGGATGTTAGGAGCCTAGAGTTTGGTAGGCAATAGGGATAGTAACCTTAGCCCGTCAATCGTCAACAACATTTCTACGCCAGTGAATGAATCTATATAAATAAAATTGTAGGGGGTCCGCTGTCTGTAATTTCTTTTGTTTTGCCAATTTTTCAGATATTTATCCGTTTTAGGTCAACTCAAGACCGAATCGGTGGTTTTTACGTTTCGTGTCTGTTTGTCTGTTCAACCATCACGTCAAAACGGCTGGATAGATCTCAACCAAACTTCATATTTAGAGTATACTCATCCCGGGAAGGTTTCGGTATGCATATCATTTTAAAATCTTTGAATACACGGGGGTTTATAGGAAAACCAGAATGGTTTTTCCACCATCACGTCGAAACGGCTGGATAGATCTCGACCAAACTTCATATTTAGAGTATACTCATTCCGGGGAAGGTTTCTATATGCATATCATTCTAAACTCTTTGAATAGACGGGGGGTTTATAGGAAAACCAGAATGGTATTCCTCCATTTTCTCTTATCCTATTGATTTTCTGTAAACTTCGTTTACCGTACGTGAAACACCTCTTCATTATAAACAACTTTTGTTATGTTCATAATTTACCTTACTCTTCACATGACGGAGAAATTTACAATTTTCCGCTGGTATCATGCTCTGCATTGAGTGACCGACAGATCGACAACGAACCTACAGGTTACCATGGAAACGTCTCTGACTGCATGCCAGCAGGGAAATAACGTATTGCCATTTTCCTCATCATGCTTTTAAATTCGTGGTTGTTCCTTGGGTAGAAGGCAAGAGAGGCGTCAATCGGCCTATCTGCGGGATATTGGCGGAATATCGTTGGATATTATAACCGCCCTCGAATAGATTAAGTAATAACACCATTAGTCATCTTCTTATTATTTGTTTACCTAAGAATCACTGGACCTAAATTTCTCCTCTGTTACCGCTTTATTATATCCATAACTCACACTAGCATAATTTACTGAGGGGCATTTGATTTTCCAATACATTCACTTGGCATTTACATATTTGTCGTTATGCGGCTGTCATCAGTTATAATCCATTTTCTATTACTTTCAACTTTCTTAACTGTATTATTTTCTTCCTTAATTACGCCGTATGTACGCGAGTGCTACAAACTACTGGACCAAGACTCATATTTAGAATACACCTGTCCTTGATAGGTTTTAGGGCAAATATTGTTTCTAAATCCCGGAACTGACTGGGGGTTTATACGAAACCGAAACAGTGATTTTGCACTTCCACAAAATATACACAAACAAACTTAATGGAAATCTACCTACCTTGGTAGAAATTAATTTCTAAACCTTTTTTCTCATGTGCATCATTTCGATACGAGGATTAATAAGGGAGTTATCATTAACGGACCGTTTTTCTGTACAAGTTCCATCGTACTTGACTCACGAGCGGGTGCGTGTAAAGCGTATTCCTTACAACTTGAAAACTACTGAAGACATTCGAACCAAAATTTATATTTAGCATCCACCTGTCCAAAGGTAGGTTTTAAACGTAAATAACATTTCATGTTCCGGAATGGACTGGCGGTTTATAGGGAACCGAAATGGTGATTTTACTCTTCCACAATATATACAGAACAAGACCAACCTGACTGGAAATCGACCAAACGTGATGGAATTCCACCTCTAAACCTTTTTTTTCATGTGCATTTTTTCGTCAGGAGGATTAATAAGCGAATGAATGGTCACTTTTGCAGGTTAAGTCCAGCGGACATAGCCCGAAAGGTGTTTTACATGGAGCAGATTCCTTATCTATATAAATCAAATCGTAACGACTGTGTGCCTCTACACTGACTATTTTGGCGAAATTTTCGTACAGCTTTCCGTTTAAGGGGTAATAATGACCAACTCCATAATTTTTGGTTTGGTTTCCTGAAAGTCCTAATTTTTACCCGCCTCGCCCAAAATCCAGATTGCGGCATAATCTGCCAGAAGAAAAAGAAGATAATTGAAATTTGAAAAAATTATACGTTTTAGCCTGTAACGAACGGAAAACATCCTAGATCATTAAATTTTTCACTTTTTATCCCCGAAGAATATCGAAATATGCAGGCAATTTTAATGATGGTGCAGACCTTCGGAAATTCCTATCACATAACGGATTGCACAATCTCCGTTCAATTTGGAATGATCTACAACCTTGGTCTTATGACTTTTTGCCGTATATGTATCCCTTTTACGTTTGATTTTTCTCTATTAATCGATGTTAAGTCAATTTGGAATTTTCACATGCATAATTCATACTTTAAATTACTTATATGAAATACAGAATCATCATAATCTTCACGAAAATTGGCCCACCCAGTAGCCATATGTGAGCCAAATGCTATGTATGTAGCTGTCACATAATTATCCGAAAAGTAATGTAATGTGAGATAATCTTACAAAACCTTTACCCTGTTGCACGTTTCTAACTCAATCTGACCCAAGAATAGATGATATATCATAGGACCAGCCATTTAGGCTACTAAATCCGGCGTGTCTTATGGTATAATCCTTTGTCGATATGACGTACTGTAACGGTTCAAATCCCGTTACAAGATGATATCTGTATTTTTATTATTGTATGATTTTATCTGTATTTTATTATTATTATTATTATTATTATTATTATTATTATTATTATTATTATTATTATTATTATTATTATTATGTCAGTATTATTATTATGTTATCTGTGATATTGTACTATTATTGTAATTATCCGTTTTATTCAATTTTGCAATTGCCTGTTGCTTGCAAGATTGCACTTAGATGTATGCATATATACGTATGTGTATATTATCATTAAACACCTGTACAGTGAGAACTGTTGTATACATCAGAGATTGGAAGTGACCTTGTTATATTGCGACACCACTGGCGATTCTGCCAAGTCATCGCTACTCCATGGCTATGTCATTGTATTTATTTAGATATGCGCGCACGAAGTCGATCGCCGCGGGGCTATTTCACCACTGTGCGTAATATCTGTCGCGTAGGTGGGAGTATGTCATTGTTATTTCTGGAGATTACGTAGTTGTGTCAACCAACGTCTATATAAGGTAGCTCCATATTGTAGCGTCAGTCATTACTTATACGGATGCAGTACAGTGAAGTAGTCTACTAGATCAAGAGGCCTTAAGTGGTCAGCCAACCAGTGTGAACGAGAGATGGTGAAGACTCAGTGAGCCATTATTGGTCATTGAGAGAGTGAGACCAAATGGTTGGTCCGTCACTTAGTGGAAGACGCGGACGCAAGGCTTACCAAGGAGTCAGAGAGGGCAACCCTGGACCTACCAAGAGGTCATACCATATTGACTTACAAAGAAGTCAGATGATATGGAGAAGAAGCAGTCGCAAGGATGTATCACCACGTTAGGCGTGACACATCTACAGTAAACACCAGAGCAATGGATTACGTCGTAATTACACTCAAAGTGTTGAAGGTACAGTCAAGTGAATCAGTGAGGGAAATATTTCGTATAAATTGTTAAATGTCCGGTCAAGAAGAATTCAAATTCATGCCTAGTTTCTGTCAGTTGCAATGTCATAATTTCATATTCTCATCTGTTTTATCGCAACAAGACTCACTATTTTTTATATATTATTTAAAGAATATATATTGTTCTATCAAACGAATTCATAGTTTCATTTCATTGACAGTAAAATATCTTAACCTCAAAATTAATGGGGAAACCGAACGCCAATCTCCTTTTCCCAGAACTTGTATGGTATGTTGTCAAAAGTAAGCTTATTACCCCACACCCTAGAGATAGTCAAGAGTCTCATTCTATTATTGCTGTACTGAGTGACAGCTGGCGCCCTTCAAATAACGTATGTGTAAGTAAGCAGGTAACAAGTAAGTGTCAGTACAGGGTTCGACGAGTGTGTATTTTATTTAATGAATGTTCATTTTCATATTTTCCATTATAAATGCAGATATTCAGATTTTCAATTAAATGCAGAGTTTTATATAAGTTTCAAAATTCAGTCAGACATTTAGGAAGTTCTCATTTTGGCGCCCAACGTGGGGCACGAAGAAATTCAGAATTTGGTCTGAATGACAGCATATCATAGGTTCATTTGGGAAGAGTATGCGCATTTAAGCCAACGGAATTTATTACCGGTAAATGTCAAGAGTGTAATTTTGTGATATATATTTGTATTTTGGGGATATGTCAAGGGATTTGAAGAGGGAAATTAATTTGAGATCGCGTACTATCACTAGTGAACCAAAGATGGACAAGGAAGACAATAACAAGTCATGTGACGACGAGGTCATTGCTTCTGCGGACATCCAAGGTGAAATTCAGAGTAGGGAGCAGGTGAATACGATGGAAGCTTCTGAGATAATTCAGGAAAGTACAGAAATTGAGAAGCACACTGAAACTCAAAAGGAAATCGCGGGGGGAATGAACCAAGATTTTCTAAATTTGCTGATGGCCAAATTTACCGAGATCAGTAATGATAATAAAAAAGAGATGAAAGAATTTTTTAGTAGTAGTGAAAATAGTGAGAAACGTATGGAGGAAAAGATTGATACTAATAGTGAAAATAATAAGAAAGAGATGAAAGAATTATTTTGTAATAGTAGTGAAAATAATATGAAAGAGATGAAAGAATTAATTGATAGTAGTAATGAAAATTGTAATAAACAGATTAACTCTCTAAGTAATAAAATGGAACAAATAATTAGTAGTAACGAAAATAGTAAGGAAGAGATGAAAGAATTAATTTGTACTAATAATGAAAATTGTAATAAACAGATTGACTCCATAAGTAGTAAAATGGAGGAAATGATTGGTAGTTGTAACGAAAATCTTAATGTGATCAATGATAAAATAGATGAGTTAAGTGAATCACTAAATTATAAAATAGATACTAAGATAGTAGAGGTAACTAGTCAAATATGCAAGTTAGAAAATAAGTTAAACAAAGAGTGTGTTGACCGTAGAGAAGGTGAAATGAAGTTGAATCGGAGCAGTCTTCATATTCAGACCGAGCAAGTCAAAGAAATATGTACAGAGGACAGTAACAAGATCGTACCGGTAATTATTAAGTTGTCAGAAATGTCTAGTAATCGGGAAGAAATTCATGAGGTAGTCGAGAAAAGATTGGACAAGATTTGCAATGTAGTTGGGGAAAAGATGGGGGAACAGATTAGTAGAAATGAACAAATTGAAAGCAAACTTGTGGAGGTCACTGAACTACGGAACGAACAGGAAACGCTATCACAGCAGGTGAGAAAGAGAGAAGAAGAATTGCAGGAAGACGTGAGAATAGTGGAAGATAATTCTGAGAGAGCAGCGGAAGAAGAAGAAGAAGAAGAAGAAGTTGTAAACTGCCAGGAAGTGATACGGCAGAAAGGTAGAGGTAAGACAGATTTAGACGTGATAGTAGCGAGTGGTTTGTTCAGTAGGGATCGTGATTTAACCAAGTTTTCTGGAAAACAGTTTAGTACTATAGAATTTGTAAAAGTAGTTGAGAAAACGTTTGCAAGTAAGTTGAGGAATAATGTTATTGAATGGGAATACGTGCTGAAAATCTTGTCGAATGTTTTTATCGGTGAAAGTAGAATATGGTTTCGAGTATACTGGAATAATATGTCTAATTTAGGAGAGTTTAAAGTGTTCATTGATAGGCTTTGGGAGGAATGTGTGCTAGGGCGCGCGCGCGAGAGAGAGCGCATGATAGCTGGGGAAAGTAGTATAGTAGAGAGAAGGGGGAAAATGTTAGCCGTGTATCAGAGGAGAGGGGGTGATCATGATCCGCAGAGGATTAATAGTTGTGTTGATGGTGATAGTGGTCAGAAGAGTAACCAGAGAGAATCGGAAGATGGGAGGCGTATGTATTTGAGTTATGAGAGAGAGGATCAGAAGAGTAATCAGAGAGAATCGGAAGATGGGAGGCGTATGTATTTGAGTTATGAGAGAGAAGGTCAGAAGAGTAATCAGAGAGAATCTGAAGATGGGAGGCGTATGTATTTAAGTTATGAGAGAGAGGATCAGAGGAGTAACCAGAGAGAATTTGTAGATGGGAGGCGTATGTATTTGAGTTATGAGAGAGAAGGTCATAAGAGTAATCAGAGAGAATCGGAAGATGGGAGGCGTACGGATTTGAGTTATCAGAGGGATGATGATAGTCTTAATATGAAGGTTATCAAGGTGTCGTTATCGAGCCAGAGTATTTCAGATTCACAGGGAATCGGGTAAGTTATGTGGACAGGCTGAAGGTAGTAGTTGAACAGGTATTTAGTATAAGTAGTTATGTAGTGAAAGTAGAGTTAAGAGTAGTGTGATTGTGACCTAAGTAGTGTTAAGTGAGATATCTAAGTAATGACGTAGTCGGAGATAATGAAGTAATTAATAGTAGTAGTAGTAAGGTAGACGTAAGAAGTGTTCTGTTAAAGTGATGTAAGTACTTGTGATACCGAGAATATACTGTAAGCAGTGAGGTAGTCGATGATGGAAATTGTGATATGAAGAAGGTAAGTGAAGGTACTATCAGATCTTATAACAGCCGTTGGGTAAGTCACTGTGAGTAAATAAAATGATAGCGGTACCGATCATAAGTAAAGATAATTGTAAGTTTCAGACATGCCTTGTTGTACCAGAACTTGTGTATTCAGTTGTTTTAGGAGCTGACTTGGTTGCAAATCATGGAAGTAGAGTAGACTTTAATTTAGGTAGTGTGTGTTTGTTCTGGGAGTAATCTAGCAAAGAAGTACGTGTTAATTATGATGGTCTGAGGTAAGTGTGTTGGTGACGTGTGTTCTTTGAAATATATGAGAGGTAAGTGAAGTTGTTCCTAGTGAGAGGAAATGTGTTGAAGTGTGTCACGTGTCTATAACGACCAGTATCCGCGGGATAGTCGGTATGAGGCAGTGACGTGAGGTAATTTGAGTGAATTACAGTAGGAGTAATTGTGTGCGATGTTAGGTAAGCATCGAGAGGTATTTAGTGGTAAGTGAGGAAGAACACGTATATGAACATAAATTGGTAGTACATGACCATTCATCGTTTGTGGGAGGTAAGTACCCCATTCAACTTAAAAATGCTAGTGAAGTCTAAGAACAAATAAACATTATGCTGGATTACGGAATAATTGAACCATCTTGTAGCTATGGTATTGAACATTTAATTATTGTTGCCAAGAAGGATGTGATTTATTGATATGTAAGTCAATGAGGGCTAAATTGATTCGTTTGAGTGACAGAGTGCTACTCAGAGTTCCATTTCATCATCTGCGGGAATATGTGAAAGTTATATTTTTTTATCAGGGGTATTTCACAATTGTGAACCGTATCGGGAAGTGTGCATATTCTTATAAATTCAGGAAGGGGATATTGTCGGTATTTGTAGTATTATATATGTAAAGAAGTATTTCACGTGAGATTTGTTGAAATAAGAGTAAGATGAATAAATTTTTGTAAGAAACTGGCAAAATAAAATTAACATACATGAATTAGCGTGTGAACCAAGTGTCGTATTGGTGCATTGGAAGAATAAGTGCTACATTGTCATGTTCTGTGTGACAAAACTGAGAACAGGACATTGGACAGTTATCTGCGATAACCATATGCGAGAAAAGTTCTCATATAAGTGATATTTCACAAAATATTTTGATATGTTAAAAAAAAAGGAGAAGAATGTTGTATATTGATTGAAATTATTTGTGTGTGTTAAATTAAGGGCTATGCTCTTGTGAATTGTATGAGAATGGGACACTGGACAGTTAACTGCGATGACAATGTGCGAGAAGAATTCTCATATATGTGATGTATTATAAAATGTATGGATGCTGAAAAATAAAATTATTGTTGTATACTCATTTAAAGTGTTTATCTGTGTCAGTGTGATATATATAATTTTGTTCATAAATCAATCGATTCTTTGTTCTTCGATTTATTTATGAGGGAGGCGAATTGTAACGGTTCAAATCCCGTTACAAGATGATATCTGTATTTTTATTATTGTATGATTTTATCTGTATTTTATTATTATTATTATTATTATTATTATTATTATTATTATTATTATTATTATTATTATTATTATTATTATGTCAGTATTATTATTATGTTATCTGTGATATTGTACTATTATTGTAATTATCCGTTTTATTCAATTTTGCAATTGCCTGTTGCTTGCAAGATTGCACTTAGATGTATGCATATATACGTATGTGTATATTATCATTAAACACCTGTACAGTGAGAATTGTTGTATACATCAGAGATTGGAAGTGACGTTGTTATATTGCGACACCACTGGCGATTCTGCCAAGTCATCGCTACTCCATGGCTATGTCATTGTATTTATTTAGATATGCGCGCACGAAGTCGATCGCCGCGGGGCTATTTCACCACCGTGCGTAATATCTGTCGCGTAGGTGGGAGTAGGTCATTGTTATTTCTGGAGATTACGTAGTTGTGTCAACCAACGTCTATATAAGGTAGCTCCATATTGTAGCGTCAGTCATTACTTATACGGATGCAGTACAGTGAAGTAGTCTACTAGATCAAGAGGCCTTAAGTGGTCAGCCAACCAGTGTGAACGAGAGATGGTGAAGACTCAGTGAGCCATTATTGGTCATTGAGAGAGTGAGACCAAATGGTTGGTCCGTCACTTAGTGGAAGACGCGGACGCAAGGCTTACCAAGGAGTCAGAGAGGGCAACCCTGGACCTACCAAGAGGTCATACCATATTGACTTACAAAGAAGTCAGATGATATGGAGAAGAAGCAGTCGCAAGGATGTATCACCACGTTAGGCGTGACACATCTACAGTAAACACCAGAGCAATGGATTACGTCGTAATTACACTCAAAGTGTTGAAGGTACAGTCAAGTGAATCAGTGAGGGAAATATTTCGTATAAATTGTTAAATGTCCGGTCAAGAAGAATTCAAATTCATGCCTAGTTTCTGTCAGTTGCAATGTCATAATTTCATATTCTCATCTGTTTTATCGCAACAAGACTCACTATTTTTTTATATATTATTTAAAGAATATATATTGTTCTATCAAACGAATTCATAGTTTCATTTCATTGACAGTAAAATATCCTAACCTCAAAATTAATGGGGAAACCGAACGCCAATCTCCTTTTCCCAGAACTTGTATGGTATGTTGTCAAAAGTAAGCTTATTACCCCACACCCTAGAGATAGTCAAGAGTCTCATTCTATTATTGCTGTACTGAGTGACAGCTGGCGCCCTTCAAATAACGTATGTGTAAGTAAGCAGGTAACAAGTAAGTGTCAGTACAGGGTTCGACGAGTGTGTATTTTATTTAATGAATGTTCATTTTCATATTTTCCATTATAAATGCAGATATTCAGATTTTCAATTAAATGCAGAGTTTTATATAAGTTTCAAAATTCAGTCAGACATTTAGGAAGTTCTCAGTACGTTTAGTAGCAGTTAATCTGTAAATGGTTTTCAATATTGTAAACACGCATATACTTTCGTATGTCAGTCTGTATATATTCACTGACGTCGATTTTTAGCGATCGAGAAATGGTGGGTCTGATATTGTAATCAGTACTCCCCACACCGACTTTGACTGGCAGTAGGAAAGGGTTCCTTCTCCATCTCCTGTGTAACTGTCATTAGTAAGGGAGGCCTACAATTGTAATGAATAGTTCCCTTCTCGATTTGACTTGCAGAAGGCAAGTGAGCATGCAGTTTTGTTTAAAACTCCCCTACCCGATTGTGTTTGGCAGTAGGCAAGGGTGCCCGCCCTTATAAAGAAATGTCTTAATCTAAAATGTGACTGGCATTAGGCATAGTGGCCTTCAATTTTGATGGAAACTCACCAACTTGGTGTGACTGGCAGTAAGCTGGCTGGAAGTAGGAAAATGGGCCTGGCATTATAATGATAACTGCACAACTCAGTTTCGAGTGATAGTAGGGTAATTGCCTGCCATTATAATAAAAACTGTAATCTGTCTGGAAGTAGGAAAGGGGGCTGCCATTTTAACGAAAACTCCCCAAATCGATTCTGTCCGCGTAGTAGGCAATGGGGCCTGCAATTATAATGTAAACTTCCCAACTCGATTGTGAATGGCAGTAGGCAAGTGAGCCTGCAGTTATATCACAAATCTGTAACAAACACTTTACATTGGAAACAACGTACGGGGACCTCCCCATGCTCTTTCTCGGATAACGCTAAGAGACATGCAATTTTAAAACAATCTTATTTACTGCATGTACACTATTTACTTCGATATTCGAATACAATGTAGAATACCGTAGCGAAGCACGGGTACATTCGCTAGTTAAAGAATAAATTCAGATGGCAAGTTCCAATTTTTCAATTTTAAAGGAAATGTTTGAGATTTAACTTCAATGTTGTAATGTTATCGATATGAATCATGAACTTTCTTTCAAGTTAATAATTTAATAATGTGGAAATTAAATAATTGAATTAATTTTCATACAAGATGGAATGTTAGAAGATACAGGTTCATTTCAAAATCAATGAATTCATTATTTTAAATTAAGCCAGCGCTGACTGATATGAGATGTTATGAATAATGATTGATTTTAAACACCGATGAAGGAATTCTAAGATAATTTGAGTTCTCTATTCTTTCATTCATGAGTAATTTCATAAATTTACTTAGATTTACTTAGTTATTAAGATACTTTTCATGCGATTTATTTAGAGTCTTGCGATGATGAATAATTTATTTGGAAATTCGATAGGATGGAGACGTTCATCAGTATTTATCGCGTGCAGTCCCTGTCTTCTCTTGGAATTCACGTTTATTTAAACAATTTTTTACGAACAATTACCCTGAGACAACATTCGGCTTCCGGGAAATTTTTACTGGGTCGTACCTTGACGCGGAAAGGGCGCATGGGTAACGAGGGATATAGGTCTAATTTAGGTTTGTTGTCGTGTAAATATTTTATTTTATTCCTTTGTGTGTGATAACGTAGCTAGATGCAAAGCCAGGGTATTGATACATAAGGATCTGCTGCCTTATGGTGTTGAGTGGGAACTCACCTTGATGTATTGGGTTAGTTAAAGCCAAGATTTGCATGTTTAACTGTGAGCATGAATTTCACGGCAAGGGGCAGAGGAACACATCAACGTTGAAACAAGCAGGGTTATCGAATTTGAAGGCCGGGCTTTCCCACAACTGTGCACTTGATTTGAACTGGGGACTCAGGGACAAAGAGATATAATAGACGGATGATACTCCGTAAATTCTGATAGAGATTTGATACACGGAAGAGTTTCCCGTGGATGAAATTGACTTGATAAGTGGTCTGGCACGTGTGCCTTGATGTGCATCAGAATAGAATGATTTCCGTTTGTATTATGAAGAGGCCCACTGAGCCGTGAAAGTATGCCAGCCTTGAGAGGAGCGGAATGTTTAAAGTCCTATTACCCCGAGACAGTCGCCCGTTGTGTGTTAACTCAGGCCGAGCTAGAAGGGCCTGCTGACATGGAAGTGAAACGACCTTGCCTCCACCCCGTTGCCTTGAGGAGGTCATTGGCACAGCATAAGCAGAGTAAAAGGGAGGATTCCATCCCTTGTGAAGACTACAACATGTGAAGTATTTTTATTTACCTTGACTTGTAATTATTTTCAGATGCTGCAGAGTTTGTTTGTCTAACTGTATAATATTTTTGTGTTATTCTTATTTGTTCACTTGTCATGTGTTTTGCTAGATTATGCAGTAGTACGTACGCTCCTTAGTATTTTCGGGTTCAAGTCCCATCCTTGCCTGTGATTCGCGATCACACTTAACTTCTGTGATTTATTTTGGGGCCATCCGATTGTCGTGCAGTTATATTTATGTTTACGTGTAATTATATCCCGTATGTGAGGAAATTGATGTTAGATTTAATTTACAAGGCTGCGAGGTATTTCTGTTCCTAACATCATAAGATATAAACGTTGTGCATAGTCCTTACGAAAAATAACCTGTTCAAACTTACCGCAAAACCTAATAAGCTAAAGCAATGGCAACGCGGACTCCGTAAAGCTTAACATTTCGTTGCCACTTAAGACTTAAATGTTTTAATTGTGTAATGTACATCTATGTGTTACCTGTGATTTTCTTTCATCTTTTCCGTTTGTGCTTTTTATACCTTAAATCTATGCATTTTATCTCGTCCCTCATTTACTCACACAACGACGTTTCCTGTCCTGTTAGATCTCTAAGATCCCCTTTAATTCATTCTAACTATGAACCAGCCACGCGCTCTCTGAAGAAGTAGCCAGGTGAAGAAAAGACAGGAAAGATAGGAAAGTTTCCCTTCTCTCTACCCACCATTTCGATTTATTTTTCCACGTGTCTATCGGGTACAGCTGCTAAATAATATACTTAGCGGCATGATGAGGTTTCGAAAATTGTGCACCAAGAGCTGGAACTCAGGTCGGTTCTTATGGATGAGGAAATTCCATATTATGAGCACCGACCATCTTTTGTGATCGAAAATGCAAGGTTCAAGCTGTATTAGAATCGATCTCAGCAGACAGACAGGACCATGAGATCAAAAAGGCCGGATATTTTTCTTATTGACGAACATCACAGGAAGAGTGAACTGCCGGATGTGACTCTCTCTTCAGATCACAATATCCAAGCTTATGTCCAGAAAATTGAAAAGTACACTGATCTCGCAGCAGGAGGTTGAAAGCTGTGAGAAGTGGACTTTAGTCTACTCCGCCACAGGACTTGTTCAGAATAAGCTACAGCAAACTTGCAGGAACTGGACATCGCTCATACACTTCCACAAATGCAAGAGGCTATCATTCTGAACACGTGCCGCATGAGAAGTTCTTTCCTATCACAGAGTACAGGTCGGAAGAACACACAATAGTTCATCACCTGATCGGTGAAACACAATGACGAGTGGAATGTGAATAATAGTAATAATAATAATAATAATAATAACAATAATAATAATAATAATAATAATAATAATAATAATAATAATAATGCATACATACATACATACATACATACATACACACATACATGCATGCATATACACATACATCAAATTATAGACCGTTATGCATTTCAACGTTCCGTCTGCAAGCATCTGTGAATTCACTAAACGTCGCAACCATCCTCTATTTGCAAGTAGTGCTGTGGCATCATTTAGTTCTATACCTCTTATCTTTAAATCGTTAGAAACTGAGCCTACCATCATCGTCTTGGTATCCCCCTACTTATCTTACCCTCCCTAATAGAGTTCATAATTCTCCTAGGTAAACTATCCCCTTCCATTCGCCTCAAATGATCCCACCACCGAAGCCGGTGTATGCGTACAGCTTCATCCATCGAGTTCATTCTTAACTTAGCCTTTATCGCTTCATTCCATGTACCCTCCTACCATTGTTACCACCTGTATCTACCAGCAATCATACTCTCAACTTCATGTCAGTTACTTCTAATTTATGAATAAGATATCCTGAGTCAACGCAGCTTTCGCTCTCGTAAAGCAAAGTTGATCTGAAAACAGACTGATGTAAAGATAGTTTCGTCTGGGAGCTGAAATCCTTCTTAGAGAATACACTTGATCGCAACTGCGATCTCACTGCATTAGCTTTACTGCACCTTGATTCAATCTTCATTACTATATTACCATCCTGGGAGAAGGGACATTCTAAATACTTGAAATTAACTACCTATTCCAAAAGACAATCAATTCTCTTGGATTTCTTAACTACTGACATCAATTTAGTCATTCGAAAGGCCAATTATCATATCTTACTCATTGCACCTATTTTCAAGTTCCAAGATATTAGAATGCAGACTTTCAACACAATCTGCCATTAAGACCAAGTCGTCAGCATAGGCCAGACTGCTTACTACATTTCCACCTAACTGAATCCCTCCCTGCCACTTTATACCCTTCAGCAGATGATCCATGAAAACTACAAACAACAAAGGTGAAATATTACAGCCTTTTCTAACCCCTGTAAGTACGCTGAAACCAGTATTCATTCTACCATCAATTCTCACTGCAGCCCAATTGCCAACCTAAATGCCTGTGATTGATTTTAATAATCTTCCCTTAATCCCATAGTCCCCTTGTATGACGAACACTTTTTCTCTCTGTACCCTGCCGTATGCTTTCTCTAGATCCACGAAACATATGCATAACTGTCCACTCCTCTCGTAGCATGTTTCAATTACCTGGCACATACTGAAAATCTGATACTGACAGCCCCTCTGTGGTCTGAAACCACACTGGTTTCAATCCAACTTCCTCTCAACCACCGTTCGCACTCTCCCTTCCAAGATGCATGAATATTTTGCCTGGTATACTAATCAGTGAGATACCTCGATAGTTTTTGCAATCCTTCCTGTTCACTTGCATATAGATAGGTGCAATTACTGCTTTTGTCCAATCTGAAGTTACCTCACCAACACTCCATGCTACTTGTATTATTCTATGAAGCAATTTTAACACTGCCTTACCACTATACTTCACCATTTCAGGTCAGATTTCATCTATTCCTGTTGCTTTATGAAATGGAGTTTATTTACCATCCTTTACACTTCTTCAAGCATAATTTCAACAACATAATTCTCCTCCTCCCCATGTGCCACCATGAAGATGTCCTTTTACGTTGAGAAGATTTCAAAATATTCACTCAACTTGTCCAGTGATTCCCTGGGATCTATTATGAGTTCAAATGAATTACCCAAAACACTGTTCATTTCCATTTTCCCTCCCTTCCTAAGATTATTTTTACTGTCTAGAAAGGTTTCCCTACTGCCTGATCTAGCCTTCCCAGGTTATTACCAAAATCATTCCATGACTTGTTCTTGGATTCAACAACTATTTGCTTCGTTCTGTTTTTTTCCATCTACGTACAATTCCTTGTCTGCATGAGCCCTTATTTTGGAGCTGTTTCTGTTAAGCCCTATATCCATGTACTTCTGTCTAATTTCCTCGTCCTGGAGATTTTCTACCCTTATTCGTTTGCAGACAGATTTCACTTATTCTGTCCTAGGCCTAGAGGTACTTAGTTCACAATACATCAGATAGTGGCCTATATCATCGAAAAATACCCGGAAAACCCGTAGATTCCTAACAGATTTCCTGAATTCGAAATCAGTCAAGATATAATCTATTACGGATCTGGTACCTCCATCCTCCCATGTGTAGCGGTGAATAGCCTTATGCTTGAAGAATGCATTCGTAACTACTAAACAAATACTAATAATAATAGTGTTATTTGTTTTACGTTCCACTAACTACTCTTTTTTACGGTTTTCGGAGACGCCGAGGTGCCGGAATTTAGTCCCGCAGGAGTTCTTTTACGTGCCAGTAAATCAACCAACACGAGGATGACGTATTTGAGCACCTTCAAATACCACCGGACTGAGCCAGGATCGAACCTGCCAAGTTGGGGTCAGAAGGCCAGCGCCTCAACCGTCTGAGCCACTCAGCCCGGCTAAACAAATACTAGCACTGATATCCAGCAGACGCTTCCCATTCCTATTAGCTTCCATATCTTCTCCACATTTACCAATCTCAATTTCGTATCCTTCAGTTCTATTTCCAACTCTCGCATTGAAATCACCCATTAGCACTATCCTATCCTTACTGTTGACTCTGACTACGATGTCACTCAATGCTTCATAAAACTTGTCAATTTCATCCTTATCTGCACCTTCACATGGTGAATACACTGAGACAATTCTCGTCCTAATTCCTCCAACTGCCAAATCTACCCACATCATTCACTCGCCTACGTGCCTGACAAAAACTATATTGCATGCAATAGTATTCCTGATGAACAGTCCTACCCCAGACTCTGCCCTTCCCTTTTTAACACCTGCCAAGTACACTTTATAATATACTATCTCGTCCTTGCTATGTACCCTTACCCAAATATCACTTACTCCTAGCACATACAGATGCATCCTCTTTGCTGACTCTCCCAGTTCTACTTTCTTTCTTCCACAGGTCCCATTAATATTGATAGCTCATCTTCGAATTCCGTTTCATTCGCCAAGTTGATTCCAAGGAGTCCCTCGCCTGTCAAATGGCAGTGGGATCCCGTTAATCCCACAGGTCCGAGATTTTCCTAAAACGTTCTGAGCTCGGTAAATTAGTGAAGCAGGATGCTACTCTACTTACACATATTTCAAGTGAGGATCTCTCCTCTAACGGGTTTGGGACCACGGTGGATTGTATAGTCCTAGCCGCCTGAGCACAAGGTTGGCCATGAGCCAGAATATGTCCAAGATACCCACTCCCATTCCGTAGCAACTGGTATCCCGCTTCTCAAGACCACTTACTAGGCCACTCAGCCATTGCCCATGGTTCACGATCTAGGATGTGACTACAATAACCCACACCATGGACCATATAATAATAATAATAATAATAATAATAATAATAATAATAATAATAATAATAATAATAATAATAATAATAATAATAATAATAATAATAATAATAATAATAATAATAATAATAATAATAATAATAATAATAATAATAATAATCAGCATCATCATCATCATAATCATCATGAAACAGTAACGGCGAACGCTATTGATATTGTGAATGGTTCCAGTCTCGTAGCTTTCAGCTGGCATTCGGCAATAGTGTTTACGAACCCCATTGTCGGCTCAAAAGAGCAAGATTTGCTGGGCATGTGATCAGGATGGATATGCAGAGAATGACTAAAAGAGTATGGGAGACAATGGGTAGGACGAGAGGAAAGGCGAGAACCAAGTGGGTTGTCGAACTCCGGAAGGAATGGCCTGGAAGGGGATCGCGGTGGAGGGGACAGAGAACTGAATTAGTAAATATGTCAGTGCTCATTGAGAGGGAAAGGTACAGGAATAGGATACAGAAGCACCAGTTGGGGAAGAAAAGAAGATACTGAAAATTTCAGCAGGAGAACGGGAGAGAGGGAGAGGGAGAGGGAGAGGATAGGGATGTTCTGGGAGGAGAAAAGAAAAACCCAAACCATGACAAAGCTTCACGTAATCATAAAGAGGCCGAAACGAAATATAAGAAGAAGAATGTTAAGTATTCAGCGCGAAGGCTGGTTAACTCCTCATTAGTTCCGTCATCAGCTGTCGTAGATGGCCTAGCCGTCATTGAAGAGGCATACTGGGGGAATGGAGACTGAGGTTCTGTAGTTGCCCGTTGCGTTCCTCACCAAGCCAGAAGTTGCTACTGAACATCAGTCAACCAAGACCACTGAAATGCTTGCACCAACCGATCCTGTGACTCGTATTTTCACACCATTTGTAACAAGGACTGGCTGCGTAAGGAATGCTGTTATTAGCATCGATTATACCTCAGAAAATTTCGTATTGTGAAAGTCAAGAATGAGACTGAGACGGGTAAATGAAAGTAACAAATTTGATCTAGCCCATACCAGAAGCCACAGTGCACTGTAAACGCCAGGTCTCACCAGTAAAGGTACATAATACTAATATTATCCCTTAAATGTGCGACTAACTATTTCCTTAAATTATTACTCCTTCCATTCCGAAAGTAATGCATGGTCATCAAGAAAGGAAATTTTTAAAATAAAATATATATATCTAAATTCGAAGTCAAAATATGATTACATTTTGATGCATTTAAATACTGTGAAGTGGATCACGAATGTCAGAGGAGAACAACAGTTTATATAACACAGTGGTGAAGAGGCAGGAAATAGGCCTACTGAGGTCTTGAAATACGAACAGAATCTATTGCACGCGCAGGAAAGATCTTTATTCCAAAGGTGCCCAGAATGTTTAAAGCGATCGTGTGATATTTCCAGTCGCACTAAAATAATTGGTATTCAATTTTATATTCATTAAACAACATATTTTATTAGAGAACAGTGAAACAAGTTTCGAGGAACAAGTCACAGGAGAATTATAAGAGGCCAGATTAAAAATGGAAATATAGTTGACCATAAAAAGCATGTTTAACAAATGATAGTCAACAACATTCATTTTATTGTACCGAGTTCCTTGAAAGAGACTTAATATTTTTCAGAAAGGTGAAAAGGGAACGTGACAAAGAAACCAGCCTCAGATGCCAAAACCTAACAAGAACACTAATAATATATCACAATAACACCGGCAGCAGTACCTCTAGACTCAAAGGGGAAGGAGACGTGGTCCAATACCGCATTTTAGAATTCCATAGAATGTATCACAATAAAAATGAGATCCACTAACAATTAAAAAAGTGTACGAAGTTGAGGGTGGATCTATTTCTAACATCTAGAATAAATCAGTATCTGAAGGTTACAGAAGATAATCCAGTGCAATTGCCTACTTGGAGCTCTACACAGACAGATGAATATTTGTAACCCCGTGGAGTGAGAAACTAGGTAGGACATTGGTTATGGGAAAGCATTGGTTCAGTACCTCGACAACTAGACTAAGCTACACAGTGGCTTTAACCTCGAACCTCACATACACAAAACTGTTGGAGACAACCGTTCCGAAGCAGGTTTGTAATATTCATAGTCCTATCCTACAGGTGATTAACATTTCACAAATAACTGCATATTTTACCCCATCGTGTGTATCTATTAGACCCTAATACTAATAATAAGTTGTCTAAGCATTTAGCTTCGTTGGTAACCTTTGAGTACAGTAGTTCTTGCAAATTTCGTTTCTGTTGTGCTTAGTAGTGACATACGGTACGGTACCGGTATCGTAATTAGGATACGTCTGAAAGTAGTTTAAAAATTACTGTAGTGTACCGTACAGTAGTATACGAGTAATATCCTATTAGAATTTAGTGTGCTTATTTTATTATTGTAAAATATTTGTGTAGTACTGGTGTAGTAGAGGTATCCGTAGAAACTCTTACTAAAATATTGTTGAAATTAGGATAGGCTAAATTGCAGTTTGGAATTGTGTAGTTCTTGTGTATTACTTTCGATATTCAGTAATAAACAGCAGTTTTTATCCTGTTAGGGGTTGTAGGATTAAAAAAATAGAGCACGACTAAGTAGTATTGTAGTGTAGTCGTATATTAATTACCTTATTGTTGTGTACTATCCCAGACAATATATCCCTCCGTTCATTTATTTTTTTGCAAATAAGTTACTTTATTTTTTTTAATTTATAATTTTTCCCCCGTAAAGAATGGCTAAGGAGCGCGAGTGTACTTATTGTGGGTGTGGTGAGGCATTGAGGGGTATGAGGGAGGAGTTGGAAAGTTTGAGGGAGATAATTAGGATTCTCACACAAGACAGGAAGGAAGATAGGACTCCCTCAAACACTGTACAGGTTACAGTAGGTGTACAAGAGGGAGGAGAAGGAAAGGGAGGAGTTGTAGAAGACAGGTGGTCTAATGTTCTAAGGGGAAAGAGATTGCAGGCCAAGGGCTCTATTCAGGATCAGAATTCAGGACAGGTGTCTGTGCGAAATCGGTACGAGTCATTCCAGGTAGAACAACAGAGGGAAGATGAGGGACAGGGAACTGTTGCTGAGATGCATGGAAGTAGGAGGAAGGGAAAAGGTAGGAAAGGGAAATGTAGAGTAGAGGATAGGAAAAGACGGGTGGAACAGGGTCATGGGAAGGAGAAAAGGGAGGAGGAAGTAGCTTCTGCAGTTATCAGGAAAGATAGGGCTGACCAGGAGGGGAGGGGATCAAATGAGGTGGGTAGGGTTGAGGCTCTGGTCATGGGGGATTCCATCGTTAGACACGTGGGGAAAGTGTGTGGAGGAAAGGGAACCAGGGTAGAATGTTATCCAGGAATTAGGTTGAGGCAGATGTTGAGGAAAGTAGAAGAGAGGGAGGAGGGGAAGGAGAAGGTGGTAGTGTTTCACGTTGGTACCAACAACGTAAGGCAAGCTGATATAAGTACCAACATAGTTGGAGATGTGTGGCATCTGGTAAATGCAGCACGGGTGAAGTTTAAGAAAGCGGAGATTGTTATTAGTGGAATACTGTGTAGGAGGGATACTGACTGGGGGGTGATTGGGGATTTAAATGAGACTATGGAGTGGGTATGTGGGAAACTAGGAGTGAAATTTCTAGATCCTAATGGGTGGGTAGGAGATAGGGATCTGCGCTCGGATGGCCTTCATTTAAACCGCAGTGGTACGTATAAGTTAGGAAATTTGTTTGGAAGGGTAATAGGGAGGTACATTCAGGGAAACGGGATGGCCTAGGGAGCGGTGATAAGGGAACAGGGAACTGGAAATCAAGTAGGGATGACATAAAATTGTTAGTGCTGAACTGTAGAAGTATTGTAAAGAAAGGAATAGAATTAAGTAATTTAATAGATATATATTTACCAGATATTGTAATAGGAGTTGAATCATGGCTGAGAAATGATATAATGGATGCAGAAATTTTCTCACGACAGTGGAGTGTGTATCGTAGAGATAGGATAGGAAAGGTGGGAGGGGGAGTTTTCATTCTGGTGAAAGAAGAATTTGTAAGCTACGAAAAAGTTAACGATGAGACACATGAAATTCTATGTGTAAGGCTCATTTCTAAAGATAATAGGCAACTTGATATATTTGGAGTGTACAGATCGGGAAAGGGTAGCACTGATGCGGATTCGGAATTTTTTGATAGAATAGTCAGCTATGTGGGAAACGACATGGAAAGAAATGTGATTGTAGCGGGAGATCTGAATTTGCCAGATGTCAATTGGGAAGGAAATGCGAACGACGGGAAGCATGACCAACAAATGGCAAATAAGTTAATATGGGAAGGACAGCTGATTCAGAAAGTGATGGAACCAACCAGAGGGAAAAATATCCTGGATGTCGTGCTGATAAAACCAGATGAGCTCTATAGGGAAACTGAAGTAATAGATGGTATTAGTGATCATGAGGCTGTTTCTGTGGTAGTTAAAAATAAATGCGATAGAAAGGAAGGTCTTAAAAGTAGGACTGTTAGGCAGTACCATATGGCTGATAAAGCAGGTATGAGGCAGTTTCTAAAAAGTAACTATAATCGGTGGAAAACGGTAAATAAAAATGTAAACAGACTCTGGGATGGGTTTAAAGAAATTGTTGAGGAATACGAAAACAGGTTTGTACCTTTAAGGGTGGTAAGGAATGGTAAAGACCCACCTTATTATAATAGAGAAATAAAGAGACTAAGAAGGAGGTGCAGACTGGAAAGAAATAGAGTTAGAAATGGCTGTGGAAGTAAGGAGAAATTGAAGGAACTTACAAAAAAATTAAATCTAGCAAAGAAGGCAGCTAAGGATAACATGATGGCAAGCATAATTGGCAGTCATACAAATTTCAGTGAAAAATGGAAGGGTATGTATAGGTATTTTAAGGCAGAAACAGGTTCCAAGAAGGACATTCCAGGAATAATTAATGAACAAGGGGAGTGTGTATGTGAGGATCTTCAAAAGGCAGAAGTATTCAGTCAGCAGTATGTAAAGATTGTTGGTTACAAGGATAATGTCGAGATAGAGGAAGAGACTAAGGCCAAAGAAGTCATTAAATTTACATATGATAACAATGATATTTACAATAAGATACAAAAGTTGAAAACTAGAAAAGCGGCTGGAATTGATCAGATTTCTGGGGATATACTAAAGACAATGGGTTGGAATGTAGTACCATATCTGAAGTACTTATTTGATTATTGTTTGGTCGAAGGAGCTATACCAGATGAATGGAGAGTTGCTATAGTATCCCCTGTGTATAAAGGAAAGGGTGATAGACATAAAGCTGAAAATTACAGGCCAGTAAGTTTGACATGCATTGTATGTAAGCTTTGGGAAGGCATTCTTTCTGATTATATTAGGCATGTTTGTGAAATTAATAACTGGTTCGATAGAAGGCAATTCGGTTTTAATAAAGGTTATTCCACTGAAGCTCAACTTGTAGGATTC
This sequence comes from Anabrus simplex, assembly GCF_040414725.1. Lineage (NCBI taxonomy): Eukaryota > Metazoa > Arthropoda > Insecta > Orthoptera > Tettigoniidae > Anabrus > Anabrus simplex. Next base: position 349,535,368 of record NC_090266.1, on the reverse strand, counting down.
CAGCAAGATATAGCAGATATCTTGGATTCTGGAGGTCAAATGGACTGTATCGCGATTGACATGTCTAAAGCATTTGATAGGGTGGATCATGTGAGACTACTGGCAAAAATGAGTGCAATTGGACTAGACAAAAGAGTGACTGAATGGGTTGCTATATTTCTAGAAAATAGATCTAGAGAGTTAGAGTAGGTGAAGCTTTGTCTGACCCTGTAATAGTTGAGAGGGGAGTTCCTCAGGGCAGTGTTATCGGACCTTTATGTTTTCTTATATATATAAATGATATGAGTAGAGGAGTGGAATCGGAGGTAAGGCTTTTTGCGGATGATGTTATTCTCTATAGAGTGATAAATAAGTTACAAGATTGTGAGCAACTGCAACGTGACCTCGAAAATGTTGTGAGATGGACAGCAGGAAATGGTCTGTTGATAAACGGGGCTAAAAGTCAGGTTGAGAGTTTCACAAATAGGAAAAGTCCTCTCAGTTTTAATTACTGCGTTGATGGGGTGAAAATTCCTTTTGGGGATTATTGTAAGTATCTAGGTGTTAATACAAGGAAAGATCTTCACTGGGGTAATCACATAAATGGGATTGTAAATAAAGGGTACCGATCTCTACACATGGTTATGAGGGTGTTTAGGGGTTGTAGTAAGGATGTAAAGGAGAGGGCATATAAGTCTCTGGTAAGACCCCAACTAGAGTATGGTTCCAGTGTATGGGACCCTCACCAGGATTACCTGATTCAAGAACTGGAAAAAATCCAAAGAAAAGCAACTCGATTTGTTCTGGGTGATTTCCGACAAAAGAGTAGCGTTACAAAAATGTTGCAATGTTTGGGTTGGGAAGAATTGAGAGAAAGAAGAAGAGCTGCTCGACTAAGTGGTATGTTCCGAGCTGTCAGCGGAGAGATGGCGTGGAATGACATTAGTAGACGAATAGGTTTGAATGGCGTTTATAAAAGTAGGAAAGATCACGATATGAAGATAAAGTTGGAATTCAAGAGGACAAACTGGGGCAAATATTCATTTATAGGAAGGGGAGTTAGGGATTGGAATAACTTACCAAGGGAAATGTTCAATAAATCTCCAATTTCTTTGAAATCACTTCGGAAAAGGCTAGGAAAGCAACAGATAGGGAATCTGCCACCTGGGCGACTGCCCTAAATGCAGATCAGTATTGATTGATTGATTGATTGATGATCGACTTCAGTACAGTTATAATGAAGGTTTATTTCCCCCTTCTTCCAAAACAATCGGAAATAAATAAATATTGGAGTGATGCGCAAACAAGGAAATACAGGAGTTTGTGTGATCACTTCACCGAATTACTGCGCCAGTCAGCTAATAACATATAATTTGTATTTTCACTAGTTTATAAGTTACCAACTGGTAAAAAACAGCCGACGAACCCACTTTAAAACAATAGACCTGGACTGTGCCAAGAAAAAAGGAACTAGCGATAACTTATGCTGCTGAAGTGAAAGACCGATACTAGAGTGGGTGTACATTCAACAGTCATTGTGATGCCAGCCGTGAAATGGTGAACACATTGCTCAATTTTTAGAGGGATTTCATAGTTTAGAATATGAGGCTAGTTATCAAAACTTTAGCTTACGTAAGTGGCCTAGGTTTGTGCTGGACAATGGAAAGAGGCAGCGACATAACGTATCGTCATTACGCCTCAATATACCGCTAAATGACAAAGTTGAGGGGATACATACTGACTCGCAGCATATGCATCATTCAGAACGAAAATTCGTTGATATAGTTCATGTACTACTGAACCTTAGATGAGTGAATATTTCTGCTCAGAGTTCTAATCTGAAATATTATCACATAGCGGTTTTTATAGGCGCAAAGACGATATCAGGCTATGGGGTGGAATTAGACCAGAGTTGTAGATTTAGCGAAGAAAATCGTCCAACACTTAGTATTGTTCGGTGGTAGACGAAAGAAGGTGCGAGACAAATGTCATAACAGATTTGAAAGAACCTGAGGAGATGGTATAGCTATTCCATTGAAATACAAAGCGGAGATGACGCCAATGTTGAAGTGATATATGAGTTGTAAGTAGTTGACCATTACACTACACACTAATTCAGCGTTAGAGGATGTCCATGTTCAAGAATGCTTTGAGGTAAACAACGTTTTAGAGCCCTCACTGCTTAAGTTTAAAGTATAGGGTTACGTCAACGTAGAATTTTTAAACTCTTACTACTTACAAATTAGGCACATAATTGGTAACATACCATTTTAGAGCACTCTAGGTAACCTCGCAGTCGGCTAGAGTCAACTCTAATATCGTATAGACCAGGAAAGTAAACCATCCACACATGGGAAAAAAGGTTGTTCATTACTGTTGTGCTAGCTGCTCCTGAAGAGATCTCCTGCAAGGTGAAAATAAACGCACACTTTTGCCAACTTACGAAGCACAAATAACAATACTCATCTCTCAGGAAAATGTATAGCAAGCAAGTAGATTCTTCTTTGCACATAAAAAAGCAAAGCATTTTAGTGTAAAACACGCACGGGTTCCAGATCAAACAGTATATAAAGCATGACTGGTTTTAAATTCCGGAAATGCATAAAGGATGCCAAAGTATTCAAATATTCTATCGATGATTATTACCTGACGTAGCAAAGAACAGATTACTGATGGATCTGAAATTTATATGGTAATGTTTATCTGCACGCAGTTAAGCGTATAAAGGCATAGAGGCTGTAATCTAATGCTAGGGTCTGAGGTGAAATTGAGGGTGGACTTTGGAAATAATCGAAAAGAGGTTTATTCAGTTTACGCGGAATTATGTCTGGAATTTAATATTAATTAATCATAGATAGGAAGGAATAAGGTATCGTATAAATCTTCTGGAGATTCTAGTGGAGTCTTGGGAAGGGGGAAATAATATTTTTGAACTACGCTGTATAAGATGTATAGCATTTTACTAAATAAATTTCCGTGTGCAATTGAATTTGAATTGATGGCAGTGTATTCCACATAAACCGAGCAAGTGGCCGTGTGGTTAGAGTTGTGCAGCTGTGAGCTTGCATTCTGGAGATAGTGGGTTCTAACCCCACTCTCGACAGCCCTGAATATGGTTTTCCCTGGTTTACTATTTTCACACCAGGGCTGAATCATAATTAAGGCGATGGCTGCTTTCTTTCCGCTCCTAGCACTTTCCAATCTGATCGTTGCCATAAGACTTATCTGCGTCGGAGCGACCTAAAGCAAATTATAAATATGTGACATATATTGTTATATATATATATATATATTCCGCATAAATTAACCAAAAACAGAATATTTCATATGATGACGTAAATCGCACACGAGAAATTACAACTGGAAATGTATATAGAGTTAAAATACGCGAGTGTCATTCGCGATTATGATCTTCCGTGTCGATGAATGTGAGAGATATTCTTTAATAATCGCCCTAGAGAAAAATAATAGGACAAAATCTGAGTACCATTCTTGGTGTCAGAATTACCAACTGCAGTTATATATTGATTCAATTAAGGTTATCAAAACTATTAGCGTGTTAATTTTATTATTTTCAAAAACTGCTAGAGTTACTATAATTTGTTATATTGGATGCCATTTCCTTTCAGTTTTGGCTCAGTTAATTTATAGCTGTTAGTTTCTTCAGTCTGTAATAAATTAGTTTCGAAATGCTGAAGAACCTAACAGTTATAAACTTAAAGTTACTATTGTTCTAATACTGACATCATGAGTTCAACAAAGCATACATTAATATAGAAGCTGATTCAAGTTGTTGCAAATGCTGTTTTCGTCATAGATTCTCCAAATGTGTAACTATAGACGTCATGATCATCAGCCCTGTGTAATTAAATTATGTGAATTTTTCCTGAGAAATTCTGACGATTTTCCACCTGTGTTGATGTGTGTACGGTATTTATAACCGGAGCTAAGATTTGGAAGAGAGTGGCCATGATCTATACTTTAGAAGTCATCTGGAAATTTAACAGGTGTTGACGTTCAAAATAACTTCCAGGATAGCAGAGAGTAGGATTTTTACTCACTTCTCTACTCATTCACCGTGCAACATTTTGTGGGTGAACAAGCACACTTGTAATGGCGAAGGATTCAGTAAACAGGAGCTTGCAATCGATCAATTTATGAAACATATGCGCACGACATGTTAAGATATCATTACTTATGTGTGGTTTAGGCTCATTTTCTTCGTTTCCAAGTTTCCTAGAATACTCAATTACTCGATGCTATCCAAATTAGGGCCTTTGTTTAAACTAAGTATAGCCGGAGTGAAGGTGCCTGCCGACAGCTAAGAATTGAACCGGCAGTATTCCTTATAATTAATGACTTTATTTAGTTATAATCAGATACTGGTACGATGTACTCCATTTCACACTGTCTGTGTAACAATATAAAACATTAATAATAGGACAACAAAGAATGATACTTAACACAAAGGGACTTAATATAAACAAATTCGTTAGAAATTAATACAAAAATGAAGTAAATAACAGGGGGGATAAACAAATGTAATAATGTCCGTGTCACCAGTAATGTTGTGGCCAGGTGGTCAACTGAGAATCGAGAGCTTACTCCTTTAGTATACGAATCAGATTGGTTCTTAAGAGATCATAGGGTATGAAGATGTCATTTTCATGCAGGACGTCTTTTGCTGTGGGAAGGCGATAGAATACGGAGAGTCCCTAGAATATTAGGCGCACACGGGGCGTATGATATAGTGTACTATTTCGTATCCTACGTATATGGTCATGAGACGGGAAATGATGGAACAAAGATTCTGCATTTAAGCGTACCATTAACAATGCTGTAAAGAAAGAAGAGATCAGTGTTTTACTCAGGTCCATGATGTTGAATTATGACAGAATTTGCTTGGTACTATACTGTCTCAGGTCGGGGTGACGGGCTTTCATATTGTCACATTATACGCAAGGAATGAGAATACGGGACTAATTTTTTGACATATATGACGGCAGCTGAAAACCACTTGGGGGAGGGCAAAGATCAATGATAGCAAGAAAATAAGTGCAGAAGTATAATTTAAGAACTTTGAAGTCACCTCATGGCTACCCATGGAACAGGATTTAACTTGGTCTAAATGAAGAGAGAAATTTCATTTTGCTATCATGAATTACTCCAAGATCTTTGAACTGAGTAACAACCTTAGGTGCAGTAACGTTTATTTTATACCTGTGGGCAAGCTCACGGTCATTTAGGCATATCGGCATTTTTACACATTTTTTCAAGATTAATTTTCAGTTTACATCTAGTTACCCATTCCTAGCAAAAGTTCAAGGCGCTTTTGATTGTTATCAAAATCACTGGAGTTCACTATGGTTTAAATACAATAAGCAGATACTGGGGCAGTATGGCCATTTTTCTTTTGCTTCTCATATTGAACAACCATGCTGTTAGTTACAACCAGTAAACCTGAAATAACTTTCAACGTCGGCAGATCCTTGTGAGGAGCCGGTTACCTTCCTTAGTAGTGGATACCTGCAGGGTTATGTAGTATCAAATGTACAATTTTGCGGTGACAAAACGACGTGTTGGGGATGTGTATAAAATATGACTTCTAATATATCTCTAAAATCGATCAGTTACGGAGCAATGTTTACTGATACTTTCTTGCTACTCTTAATATGTACGTTTCATTCTCAAATTCTCTACCGTCATTTTAGAATCATCTTGTATTATTTCTTCATTTATTCGATAAAACTACACAAATGTTGGTACATGTCCTAAGTATATTAATGGAATAAGGTGACGCTGAAACTATCTATACTTATTGTATTAATTGTACAACTATTTGAGTGTGATGGTTCAAGATTGTCTCTTTACGTTCAACATTTAGTACATGATTCCTCTATTTTATGACTTAGTTGCAAGTCTCTGGGATTTTCTACCAGATTTCTTTGGACACTGTAGGAATACGTACTCTGGGAGGATGACCTTAGATGCTAGACCCCTTTGAACAACGAGCTTCAGGAATAAGTAGTGTACTTCAAGTCTTAACCTTCCCAGCAAAATCAGGAAATATTTAGCCACTCTTGTGGCATTTTGATGGGTTGTGGCATATAGCTACTACAAATGATTCTCATTCAGACTACTACGACGGTGTAAGATAATTCCTTCAATTCTTAATATTTTCTGATGACGTAATGTGAACTTCTAATTGAAATGGCCCAGATTTTAGTTGAAAATTATCAAGAGTGTGTAGTTAAGACTCAATCTCTGATCATTTTCACTGGTATTAACCTGTGCTTCATGATCTTACGTCTTTCAGAACGTATAGCCTAAAACATCTTAGAGAGAGGTATTCCAAGCTAGAACTGAGGCAACAATAAGGAAATAGTTTTCCAGTCGGATATATGATGGTTGCTCTTCGTTATCAAGGAAACTTTTTTCATGGCTATTCACAATAAAAGCAAGCAGAGAAGCTCATCTCGCTACGGTGAGGATTTTATTCCATTCAGTATTCATAGCCGCCGTCGGCTTCGAGCACACAGCTATATCTTTGGACAATCGATGAGAACCCTAACGAAGTTTGTCATGAATATCAGTGCCTGTTGATGGCTTCTATCGATCTCGTTTCTTTGTGTTCTGCACTTCCTCTTAATATTCAATCCAATCTCTTGACCCAGTCAAGTGTTCTATTCTTCTCAGCAGGATGAGTGCTACTTCACCCTTAGTCCAAGTTAAAGGTTCCAGATATGGCACTAAATATTCGAAATTATGTTCCAACATATCGGAGCTTGTATCTCATTATCCTATTGTTTATAAGTACAGGTAATTGTTTCCTTTAAGACTCATGTTCCTTATATATGAGAAATGTGGTGAGTAAAATACACATTTCTTTAAATGTTCCCTTTTTACAGCAATGAAATATATTTACGTACCTCACTTATGCGTAGAATTCGAGAGATACTTAAAGGTCATTTATTGAATATATTGATAATAATTCCTTTGTTTGTGTGTGTAGTCATCGAGAAGATGATAAGGTTAATCTTCACGAGAAGAGTAATTTTTTACCGGATCCGAAAAACCTGATGTTCCTCAAACCACTATTTTCTGTGTTATATGTATGTTTTACATAGTGCTCAGCTAAAGTGTATCGTCAGTTTTCCTTGGTAATGTAAAAACTCATGTTCTTGCAACTCTTTTCAGGCACATCCCTTACGGATTGCGTGTATTATTTTAAACACATACCGTTTTTCCAGTCATTGCTTAATCTCTAGCAGTACCTGTGATCGAAATAGTGCCTTCGTGGACAGCAGTTAATAATGCTGACCGTTACGCTATGGTGGTGAACATATTTCTGGGTGAAAATCAGATTGTTTTATACCGGGACAATCTGTTTAACGTAAGTATTCATCATAATAACAGCTTGTAGAAATATTATGGCGTTGACCTTTTCACCCAAAACATTCCTCTCTCTGTCTCTCTCTCTCTCTCTCTCTCTCTCTCTCTCCATGTGTATTTTATTTTTATGGTATTGTAAATTCATAATCTTACTTCATGATACACTGGTACATTGAGGAGAAGCAATGTCACGAAAATGCAGGGTTTCTTTCCTCAGTTTGATTTGGGTGTCTCGCACACCAATAGTCATTTCTAATTTGTGACTCTGTATGTGACCCTGAATAGAGAATTTGCTTAGGTAGGTTAGGGTAGAAGAGGATGACCCAAACGTAGGTACCGATGTACCCACCCAATAGTTCTCTAAAGAATCAAGTCCTTGAACTGATAATTTGCTTAGTCTTCATAATATTAGCTGTTATTTAATTTGATGTGGTGGTTTAGGTGATTTATGCCCTTGATCTATCCACATATTAGCATACTTGGCTCTCAGATTGTTGCTTACTCCCTACGAGTGGGGAAGTAGTGCTATGTAGTGCTGGTAGAACAAAGTTTAACATTCTCCCCGTGTTTCATTCTCTAGCAACAATGGAAGTCCTGTGCAAAGAGAATGTTGGTAATGTTTTTCTGTAAGGTGGATTATGTGTTGGTTCCCTAACGTCACACTACCATAGGTAGAGTTTCAATGACGTTGGATACGAATTGGCTATGAATGGAAAGGTCAAATTCTCTAAAACTCTAAGAAAAAGTACAAGGTCAGTTGTGATGTAAGAAATAGGATCCAAAAGTGTTTTAATTTGGTAATTCCGGAATAATGACCAGTATTATAGGGGCATTAACAATATCGAAAATTTCTAACAAAAATATACCTGTAAATTATTCAAAAATAAGTATTTATTGCTCCACTAACGTACATTCAAACTCAGTTAAGAAATAAAGGGATCCTGCTGTGTGATACATTTGTTTGTTATGGGAAGCAAAAAAATGGTGTTCTGGTCGGAGGCCAACCTTGTACTGAGCATCAAATTTGGCACACTTTCCACAATAAGCACAGCGCCACTCGGTGATATGGCAAGCGACCAGTAAATGAGTCTCCCAGATCTTCTGTAGCAAGAATGAGAGAGGAATTAAGAAAAAAAACACAGACACACTGTCTGCAAAGAGTAGGCTTCCTCCTTGATGTCAAGAATAACACTTTAACAAAGTGCTCCTGTTTGGTCAGAAACTTATGACAGAAATAAGATTGCAGTAATTTCTCACCCTCACTAATTAAGCGATTCAAGTACTGTGCGAGGAAATAATTATTGAAGTCAAGTTTTAGTTCACACAAACGTCTCTTAAATCTATTTCAGGTCATGTCTGATGATTTGGCATTTCCTCCCTTACATCTCTGGACGTGGTCTTGAAAGCATTTTACGTCGTACTGCCCTCTTAAGATTTTTCACAATAATGGAAAGGTGTGAGCCAGGGAACTGAAGGTGGCAACCGTGATATTAATTAAGGAAGTTCCTCAACTTTAGCATGGAGCGAAAATTGGGCATGTATGGAAAATATTTCGGTCGGACGACGATGTACCTTGTATTTACTTCCCCACCCACCTTCACCAACCCTTGACCGTTACCACCTATTCCAATTTTTCGTCCTGTTACGGACGATACCGATTTTTTAAAAATAAATAAATTACCTCTTTTGAGATCTCTGAACAGTTTGGGAACGGCCGTCATTGGCAGTGGACTTCAGTGACGATAATATTTGATGTATTGTGTCCGTTACCAATAATGCTGTTAGAAACGCATTTCTGTATGGTGTAAGTTGTGTTAGTTCATTGAGAATGCTGATGCTTTGAGATGCACAGTGTGTGCGTGCGTGTGTGTGTGTGTGTGTGTGTGTGTGTGTGTGTGTGTGTGTGTGTGTGTGTGTGTGTATTCCACATTGCTCCGGGGGATATATGCATGACTGTATAGCTGAAGAGTAGAATATTCATGCATGTATTGATGTCTAGTTCTTCATATCCTGTTTGCAAAATGTTTTGTCAAATATATATTCTTTATTATTTTTCAGTTTTCTAGTGTGTTCTGCAATGTCAGGTATTCAATGAATTTGATTTTTTATGTATTAGGTACCGTACCGGACAACATATTTTATCTGGATGTTGATTGTTGTTCCTAGGTGGAAGTGTATTCAGGGCTCTCTTCTTTGTTCTGAATGTTATTTTGTATCATGTTGCTTTGAATTTTTGAGATAGTTTTTATTTAATTGCTTTGAAACTTTAGCTAATTATCTATTAGCTAATCATGTCATAATTGTGTAAATAATCATCTTCATCATCATCATCATCATCATTCTCTTTTTTTTCATATTTTTATTTTTTATTGTTTATCATAATGTTGTATTGTTTAGTAGTTGCATGATATTTCATTGTAAGTGTATTTATTTCAATTTTTGCACATGTAGACACTGTATTTTCTGGTTAGATGGAAGAGGGTGCCTAATGGCCTTAATCTTGCCAGACAAAATAAATCCATTGTATTGTATTGTAATTATGTTTGTGTTACGTAGGCTTTTTGTTCCCGGATTTATTGTGTTCTTTGTTCTCCTACACAAAACAAAAAAGCAAGCTTTCAGATTTACGTGACTACTGATATCATGACCATAGACAGGGGACCTCCATGTTTACATGGATGCGAAATACAGGAACGTGACACTTGATTTGATAAGCCCCACATGTATTGGCCTGTGCTCTAACCTCAGTCGCCTTGGTGAGAAGTCAGTGACAGCGCCACTCGGCCATTAATCCCACCCCCACCTTCCCAAAAAATAAGCGAAGCACTCCAACGAGGTAATTTTTTTACCAGTGTAAGATCGAACTATATTCGTATCAGTTTTTGCACGATTTGTTTGTTCAGAGTGGAAGAGACTTCTTCAATTTTATCTAAACCGTTAGAATAATTGTTTCTCTACATCAAGTGACCCAAGAGGCAAATTCGATCAAAAATATGGTAAGGCACGACTGTAAAAGTATTTTCTAACCTCACTAATTGCTACTTTTATAATGAAGTGGCACATAACAATTTCCTAATGAGAGCAATAGACATTAAAGTTACCACGGGTTAATGTCCTTTGATTCAACCACGTGCTCCCAAGTTTATACTACTGTCACAAAGGGACAAAGTTTATACCGTTGGCCGTGCTAATCTGAAGTACAACCGGATGGGTTTTGATAATTTTCATCGACATTTTATGATCATCGGAATTTACTTAGGCTAGGTACAATTTTACTGCGACAGGAGAAAGTTGAACAGTAGAAAAAATCGCCTCTAATTTCTAAGAACATTCAGCAAGTAAACTCGTGTCCTCGTCCCTAGGTGATGCAGATCTTTTCAGGTACAGCCCAAATGGAGGAGTGCTGCATGTACCATTTTAACCATCCTCCTGCCATTCTCAAATTTCTGACAGTGCAGGGATCGAACGTGGCCCCCGAGCACGTTATTCTTTGGAGGCAAATAGAGCTTTCAGTGTTTACACTAAAGTACCTACAGCTGCACTGCACTCTAAAGCCACCGTGGGCAAACCCGGCCACGCTCTTATGAAGTACATGTTATGAGGTGTCCTTAAAGTGCGAAAAATGTGGAATTTACATTTATAAACGTAAATAGGCTGTTGAATATTGAACATTCCGTAAAATCTCTTATCATTAGTATATCATAAAGAATGTATATAAATAATAATATCAGATGAGTGAGGTGTGAAATCCGTTTATTACAATCTTCATTTAAAAATAAAATATACGGTCGACAACATTAAGAAGGGGGACATCGCTACATGCTGACCGTTAGCACTTCGTTTAGTTTGCGGCAGGTCAGGTTCTTCAAATCATGGCTTGTTGGTTGTAACCGATATTATTCAGTCTCGTAAGTGAATGGAGTTTTCTTTGCATGATAGACCTTGAACTGTGTTGTGAAAGCCGAGCAGTTCAAAGGAGGATATCTGATCATGAAGCATTCTAATATCGGCCCGCTATTGGGTTGGGTAAACGTTGACTAGGAATACATGCACCCACACAAGATCTGAACTAGTTCACGTTAATTTGCCAATAGAAACGAGGAACAGATAATTATATTCATTCCAGTACATCATCGTTACCTTGAGACATGTGGCGTGTGGCCTTGTGGCAGGATTAGTACACGCCTTCCGAATTGACATCTAACAGAAGACCTGCACATGCAGGTTTGTAAGGATGAACCAAACCAAACCAAAACCAAACCCCGTGGCACTACAGCCCTTGAAGGGCCTTGGCCTACCAAGCGACCGCTGCTCAGCCCGAAGGCCTGCAGATTACGAGGTGTCGTGTGGTCAGCACGATGAATCCTCTCGGCCGTTATTCTTGGCTTTCTACACCGGGGCCGCTATCTCACCGTCAGATAGCTCCTCAATTCTAATCACGTAGGCTGAGTGGACCCCGAACCAGCCCTCAGAACCAGGTAAAAATCCCTGACCTGGCCGGGAATCGAACCCGGGGCCTCCGGGTAAGAGGCAGGCATGCAACCCCTACACCACGGGGTTGTAAGAATGAAGCCCTGTCTTATTCTGATTATTTTTTATCACCGCATAGGATCACATTAGTCAGTCCATCGTTCAGGTCTCTTTGAAGGGATTGTTCGGGCTTTGCTGTCCTCCCAGTAATTCTTCAGACGCTCCGAACTTCGTGCCCTTTCCTCGGTTGAAGATATGCGTGTTGTTGGTTTGCTTCATGTAAGGGTAAAGCGGAGGTTTGTATCCTTGTGTTTTGTACTCAGTTTTATCTGATTTGTCGTGTCTTCTGTTGTAAAGCCTATTTCCTTTAGATTCTGTTGTGGTATTTTTTGAGACGAGATTGTGTTTTACTAGTTGTTTCAGAAGTCCCGAATCCTGCATCCATATGATATGTACAAAGAATCTCAGTCTCCTCTTACGCATAGTATCTGTGATGGGCTCTAGCTCTTTGTACACGACATTGTTAGGTATTATCCGCCACTGTCCATCTTTCTGGTATTTTTTGTTGATGCAGGTTCTTACAATCCTCCTTTAAATTTTCTGATTCTGTTAGTCTTTGATTGTTTATTCAGGTGAAAAAGTGTTTCTGCTGCATGTGTAGCTTCCGCTTGTATAACTGTGTTGTAGTGTTTTATTTTTGCATTTATTGATAAACATTTGTGCTTGTAGATATCCCATGTTAATTTTTGTGCTTTAGCTAATCTATTTGTTCTTGTATGGATTGAGATTTTTTAAATACAGTTTGTGCGTTATTACTTCTCCACGATATTTTAATTGAGTTACTATTTTGATTTTTTTACCATTTTTGGTAACTTCTTTTAGTTGTGTTGGTTCTAGGGCATCATTTCTGTTTTTTTCAAATGATATGTTGAGGGTAAATTTGTTTGCAATGTTTTGAAGTTTACGAAGTCTACGATGAATTCTAAATTTGAAGACGGCACACACACTCCCCGATCTATCGAAATTAACCAATGAAGGTTAGAATCACCGACCCGGCTGGGAATTGAACCTGGGACCCCTTTGACCAGGACCTCCGTGGCTCAGGCGGCAGCGCAACGGCTGGGTTCCCTGGTTAAAATCGTGCTCACTCCATGTGAGATTTTTGCTGGACAAAGCGGAAGCGGGACAGGTGTTTCTCCGGTTAATTCGGGTTTCTCTGTCATATTTTATTCCAGCAACACTCCCCAATGTCATTTCATTTTATTTTTCATTCATTAATAATTGCCCCGTATGAGTGCGACAGGCTTCTGGAGCCGGCACAATTCCTGTCCTCGCCACTAGATGGGGATTCATTCATTCCTTCCCTGACGCGGTTGAATAACAGGAAACGGGATGTGGATTTTTCACCCCTTGGAACAAAGACCAGGACGCTAGGCATTTAGCCGGGCATAACAATACATAATGTTGATATACAATACTACAATATGCCTTCAATACTCACTACTCTTAGCTGAACGGTATGATTGATGCAAGAAGGGGTAATTTTCTGGCATATTGTGGGTAGTATAATTGGACAGTTCGGCGGCCTCCTCCCGCGGGAAATTTGAATTCTGGCGGGAAATTTGAATTTTTGGCGGGAAATTTGAATTTTGGCGGGAGAATTGAATTTGTAAACAAAGCCACGTGCTTTTTGACAGCTGTCATCGACTACAACGCATCGCTAACCTCACTGCTGCCATCCTGACAGGCCTAAACCTCAGTAGTACCAACTTAACATAACTAGCGTGTGGTAAACAAAGCCACGTGCTTTTTGACAGCCACGTGCTTTTTTGACAGCTGTCATCCGCCATCTTTAAACTACAGAGCACTGTGCTGCCCTCTTTATCGTAGTAGATGTAAAATTCGTCACCTGTCATTGGCAGTGCTGCCATCTTGGCGGGCCTAAACATTAGTGCTACCAACTTAACCTCACTAGCTCGAGATAAACAAATACACGTGCTTTTCTGACAGCTGTCATCCGCCATCTTTAATCTATAGAGCACAGTGCTGCCCTCTTTAGCTACTTACCTTTGAAATGTGGTGGCGGATAATTTGAAAAATGCTTTTTGACAGCAGCCATCTTGCATCGCAAACCTCAGTGCTGCCCTCTTTAGCTAGATACCTGTGGTGGCAGACAATTCCACGTGACAGCAGCCATCTTTGAGCACAGCGCTGCCCCTCTTTGTGGCGGCGGGAAATTCCACGTGCTCTTGTTTGGAAACAAATTCACGTGCTACTTTCTGACATCTGTCATCCGCCATCTTGCATCACAAACCTCAGTGCTACACTCTTTAGCTAGATAGCTTTGAAATGTGGTGGCGGCAAATTCTACATGCTCTTGTTTGGAAACAAACCCATGTGCTTTTCTGACAGCTATCATCCGCCATCTTTAATCCAGAGAGAACCGTGCTGCCCTCTTTAGCTACTTACCTTTGAAATGTGGTGGCAGCAAATTCTACGTGCTCTTGTTTGGAAACAAATTCTACTCACTCTTCAGCTGTCATCCACCATCTTTAATCCAGAGAGAACAGTGCTGCACTCTTTAGTTGAAATGTGGTGGCGGCAAATTCCACGTGCTCGTGTTTGGAAACAAACCCATGTGCTTTTCTGACAGCTATCATCCGCCATCTTTAATCCAGAGAGAACCGTGCTGCCCTCTTTAGCTACTTACCTTTGAAATGTGGTGGCGGCAAATTCCACGTCCTCTTGTTTGGAAATAAACCCATGTGCTTTTTTGATAGCTATCATCCGCCATCTTTAATCCGGAGAGAACAGTGCTGCATTCTTTAGTTGAAATGTGGTGGCGGCAAATTCCACGGGCTCTTGTTTGGTAACAAACCCATGTGCTTTTCTGACAGCTGTCATCCACCATCTTTAATCCAGAGAGAACAGTGCTGCACTCTTTAGTTGAAATGTGGTGGTGGCAAATTCCACGTACACTTGTTTGGATACAAACCTATGCTCTTTTCTGACAGCTGTCATCCGCCATCTTTAATCCAGAGAGAACAGTGCTGCACTCTTTAGTTGAAATGTGGTGGCGGCAAATTCCACGTGCTCTTGTTTGGAAACAAATTCTACTCGCTCTTCAGCTGCCATCCACCATCTTTAATCAAGAGAGCACCGTGCTGCCCTCTTTGTGGTGGCGGATAATTTGAAAAAAATTTCGACAAGCAGCCATCTTTAATCCAGAGAGAACAGTGCTGCCCTCTTTAGCTACTTACCTTTGAGGCGGTTAATTTGAAAAATTCTTTTTCGACAAGCAGCCATCTTTAATCCAGAGAGAACAGTGCTGCCCTCTTTAGCTATTTATCTTTGAGGCGGTTAATTTGAAAAATTCTATTTAACAAGCTGCCATCTTTAATGAAAAGAGCATCGTGGTGCTATCTTGTGGGTAAATTTTACGTCACAGCTGTCATCCTCCATCTTGCATTGCTAACCTTAGTGCTGCCCTCTTTAGCTACTTACCTTTGAAAAAAATCTATTTGACAAGCTGTCACCCGCCATCTTGCATCGCAAACCTCAGTGCTGCACTCTATGTGGTGGCGGATAATTTGAAAAAATCTTTTTGACAAGCAGCCATCTTTAATCAACAGAGCACCGTGCTGCCATCTTTAGCTACCGCCATCTTACATCGCTTACCTCGCTGCTGCAATCTTTAGTTGAAATGTGGTGGCGGTAAATTCGAACAAGTTTAATCACGCATCGGGAAAGCTAGAGTAAGCACGTGCTGCAGTGATGACGTCATCACGCATGTTTAGACTTGTCCGTTTTCTTAAGAGTAAGTCGGTGTAAAGGAATGTGGTAGCGGTAAATTCGAACAAGTTTAAACATGCATCGGGAAAGCTAGAGTAAGCACGTGCTGTTGTGATGACGTCATTGTGCATGTTTAGACCTGATCGTTTTTCTTAAGTGTAAGTCGGTGTAAAGCAATGCAATAAGTACAACATTTTATGAATGCGATCAGATATTTATTTGCAAATGTACTAAACAGTGTTCGTTTTTGCTGCTGACAAGTTTGGTGTGCTTCTTAACAACGTATGCTTCTGAAATGCCTCCTGCAACATTCAAATTAAACAAAGCATTTAGAAATATATTATACTAAGTATGTTATGCTTTACAGAGAAGATCATATACTTCTTACCTTGCTGTTATTCCTTTTCGGAATCATCATCTTCATCATGAGGTACTAGAGAAAGTTCATTCATACACTGCGTACAGTGTTCAATCCTCGGATTTGGTCCATCCCAATCATCATCACCATTTTCTCCTCGATGCTTGTAATGTCGTTCACAAGTTCTGCATAAAGCTACTTCGATCGACATCTTACTGTGTAGAGGAAGGATGTCCCAAAAATTATGTACGTAAGAGGCAGCGTACGTATATAAAAATCCTGGTGGTAAGTATTGAATAAGATGTTTCGGCATCGACGATCTACGTTTATAGAACATCTTAATAGCCTCACTCACTCGTGAAACATACATAAGATGTTGCGTATGAGCATGCAAACAGCATGCACATTTACAGTTTTGTTCCATAGCGTACGATGTCGAAGCACACACTAATGAAAATGATAAAGATCTATTCTTATTTATAGTCTCGTAACAATATTCGTTAGCGGATGGTAAGTAACATCACTCATATGAATAATAAGACAATAGGCTGCTGTGTTAGCAGGAATGTTTTCAGATGTTTCAAATTCTAAACGAATATCAACTGGAGATTCTTTTATAGATTCTTCATGATAAGAGCAGTCTATAACTACAATCGGTGCTTTATTTTTAAATTCTTGAGGTGTAAATAGCGGACGATCTTCTTTCTGATAATACGATGATTGAAATTTACAAAACATGTCATAGAGCATCCCAAACTTATTTTTCTCAAAGTTAATGTCGATGTTTTCGTAGGGATACGTAATTCCGTTGAGATATAGTCTAACGTGTCTTAATTTTCAGTGTTCAAACAGTGAGCTATCTTTTTCGTGATTGAATTTACGATTAGTTTGAAATCCAAAAATAATGTACAAGGGCTTCTCAGTAAAACGTGATGTTTTAACAGCCCAGCTATGCTTGTTTGTAGGTGGTAACACAGGATATTCATGCAGCTCCCAACTTCTAAAACGTATAGGTAATGGTGTATCATTTTCTACAATCTTGAGCAATCGAAGTTTTTCACGATCAGATAAGGTTACATGTGGAATCCGCCACAGTATACGATGCAGTGTTATTTTCGATTCTACAGTTGTTTCTACTGCTTTAAGAGAATTGTAATCACTTCGATCACGGATTAGAATAAGCTCTTGTTTTGCATTGATTATAATACGTGTAAAGTCTTCTGCGAATCCAAAAATATGTTTCAGTGATAACATACCCGTAAAAGTTCCATCCTCATTAATCATCCAGTTGTTAGTAGCTATTGGACACCATCCAGCCATCCGCAAAAGATTACTTTCTTCATCACAGAAAGAAGGGTAGAGTTTCATTGCACTTGTAATACCAACACTCTTCGTTCGATCTATTTCAACATTATTTACTTCATATCGCGCTTCAGAAAAGAGAAAAGCTAGAGCATGGTTGTTTAGTTGTGAAGTGCTTGGTCCACTTCCGTCAGACTTTTCTAATCGTCCTTCAATATAGAGGTAGCTTTCGTGTGGTATAGTGTAAACATCTTGTTGATTAATAATAAAATGAATTTCATCATTGTTATTTAATCCAAACGTAAAAGGTTGATAGGAATGAAGCTCACTTCGTACTACACCTTCACGACTTTCTACTGTATTCGTAATGTCTAGCATTTCTTCCATTCTGTTGTAGTAGTGTATATCCTAAATCTTGGAGTATCTGCTTATGGGTATCTGTTAACTCGATGAGTCTCTGCACACATGTAGTATGTCTTCGGAATGTACACCGTGTTTTATAGATGGTTTTCATACTGGTTTAAGATGTAGTTTGTAAGCTACGTACGCGTGCTGATCTAAATGAATAAGCTGATTATGTTTATTTACAAGAGTAAGAGTAATGTAGCTAATGTGTTTTACAGACACAGGATGATAAAGAACTACTGCTGGTTTCTCACAAATAGTATATCCACGTTCCTCTGTAACAATAAAGTCGTGCAGGACGTGCGAAGGTTGTAGATTACTATTCAAGTCTGTAATAATATTACAAGTAATGTTCACATTATAACCATCGAAGAGTTTTATAGGTTGATCAGACTCGTAACGTACGTTCGGTAGGAGCTCCCTCGATGAAAATCCAAGCAGTGGTCCAATCGAATCAGGTTGTGATTTGAAGTCAATCTTAAATGATGATTCAATAACACATTTATGTGTAATGTTGCTTATAGTGATTGAGAACTTGTAATTATGATTACTAAAACTATCTTCCCCAAACTGATCAATTAACGTACTTTCAATATAGTCGTGAATATCGTCTACTGTATAACTACCTGAGGGTAGTGTTAGCACATACTCATCGTAATAGAACTTGTTTAAACCATCACGCACATTATAGATTTTATTGTAGCTTTCAAACGATACTAGTCCAAGACTATGCGGCTGATAGCTAAGTTCGATTGGTGGATTAAAATAGACGGTTGTTTCAGGTCCTTCTCCACGTACAGCAAACGTTCTTTCACTGTTCGTCATCACGTAGACACTAATGCACTTTCTCTACTGTCTGGGTTTGATATAAGAACATAATATATAATCGTCCGCACATGCGTGTATTAAAGTTTTGCACACGGTTTTTATTGTAAACAATGTCTGCACTGCTTCCGAAATAACGTATGAGCTCAAAAGTAGGAGGTAAATCTCCATAGCTATCAAAATACCATACTTTAGACTTACGTTTTACATAAGCAACGTAATGAGTTCCATGTCCACGACTGTCGTCCAAGTTAATTACGGCACTTTCACGTTCACGTGGGCGCACTGGTAGTTGATCGCGCATATACACTCCTCGAAAATAATGAATTCCTAGTTGTTTAGCAAACGTAAAAACTTCATCATGCGTTAGAGCTCGATATGGCAGTGCATTCAGTAGACGTTTTTTGGAGAAATGTAGATACCTAGCCCTTTCTGTATGGCGCTAACTTCATGTTCACACCTTTGCCTCGTAACGCAATTGCCTCCATCGTCTTGTTATGACGTTCACTCTCTTTCAACTGTTGTTTCGCTTCTTCTACAGCTTTGACAGTTCTCGCTACAGCACTAGCACCACCTAGCAATGACCCTAAAGCTGATAAGCCAGCAAACAGCGCAGGAAGAAATCCTGCCCGTTTTGGTACAGGAATAATTCGTGCACGTTTACTAAATATTGCTCTGCACTATGGAGAAATTCTCGCTCTTGCTGCGCGTAACGCCTTAGTAATAGCTACACGAGGATTGTATTCCCCTCTAATAGCTTTTTGCGCAGCCTTTATAACATCTTTCCATCCAACAGTTTTTACTTTCTTCTTCTTCTTCATGTCGTTTGGATATCGTTGTTTCACCATGCTGGACACGACTTTACTAGTGAAGAGCAAATCATAAACTAACCGTTCCTCTTGTTTCGTTTTATATATATATTACTATTACGTACTTTATGATTCAGTTATCATGAAGATTATAAAGCAGCAAGACACGCTACCTGTTACCGACATTGTACCACATCTCTTACCTAGTTCTAGTACAACTACAAGAAAACGTCATGGAACGTTGTTTCCTTTTACTGTTCGATGTATTATATCAGGTCCGTCGGGATGCGGTAAAACAAATCTTTTACTCACACTTATTACTTCTGTAAATGGTGTACGCTTCGAGAATATTTACGTTTTCGCAAAGTCACTCTATCAGCCGCTATATACTATTCTACAAACTGTAATGCACGATCTAGTTAAAGATGGAATAATATATTTTAAATTTAATTCACATGAGCAAGTACCATCACCAGACGATGTGCTTCCTAATTCTCTTATGATCTTTGATGATGTCGCAACAGAACAGCAAAACGTTATTCGTGCATTCTTTAGTATGGGTCGGCATAAATATGTTGATTGCATCTATTTGTGCCAAACCTATTCTCGTGTGCCTAAGCAGTTGATACGCGACAACGCAAATGTTATTGTGCTTTTTCGGCAAGATGAGCGCAACATGCGACATGTGTATAACGATCATGTTAACACTGATATGACATTCGATGACTTTAAACGTATGTGTGCTAAATGTTGGTCATTACACCGTTACAGCTTTTTAGTTATTGATAAAGAAAGTGATGTACAGCATGGACGATATCGCATGGGTTTCGATCATTTTATATGCATTAACACAGAATTACAGTAACTACTTGATTAAAAACCATCATCATGTTAACATCAAGCAAGGAGATCACAAAACATATCATCCAAGCTCGAAACAATATTCGACGAAATTTAAAGAGCTTAAACGTATTCAAGCAGACACGGATTTATTTTTAAAAACACAACTAAGTACACAACTCAAAGAAATTTTTAATTCTACTTCATTACCGCAGTCTACTTCAAGTTTTGCTTCTATGCAAACATCATATCATAAAGAGAAGCATGAAGAAGAAAAGCATGAAGAAGATACGGAAGAGAAGAAGCAGGATGTAGATCAAGAAGAGGAAGAGGAACAGGAAGATAAGGAAGAAGAAGAAGAACTTAATGATACATCACCATCTAAGCGTGTTGAGTTTTTAACTACAGATGTTATTGCTGAAACACCTACTACATCGACGCAAAATCTACCATCTTTGTCTGAGGTTATGATTAAACCAGAGTATCGCAATCAGTTTAGAACTTTTATTCAAGATACCTATGGATCTCTCTTTGCACCTTATATAGAAAAACTTTTTACAGGGCAAACTGACACTACCTACGGTATTCGCTACGAAGATGACTGTTTCCGGATAGGAAATTCAAATGTTAAGATTAATAGAACAAACTCATTGTAAAAGGTGTTACCTATAAACCTACGAAATGACTCTTAGAACTTCTTTTCTCACGAATACCTGACAAGGATATAATTTTACAAGATGATCTTAAAAAATATAAAGCAATACTTTTTGCTACTGACGCAACACGACGTAATTACAAGAGAACAGAAGCTGTAAATGCGAATAAGAGTTACAAGTATCGTGAGTTTATTTCTAAGCTGTTTCCGACTGCACGTAGTCTAGACGTTATCTACAAGCCTTTGTTGCCGTATGTGGATGTAAGATACTGGAATGACCCAAACTTACTCGTTGAACGATTACAACTTTTAAGAGCATCGCAAGAGGCTGGTCACACTGGTCACGGATCAGAAATTCTAGAAATAGAAAGAGAACTACGTTATGCCGGTATTATTTTGTAATGGCTCGTCAAGAGAAGATCTCACCTGTAAAGGTAAACATCGCACATGAGTTACATAAACCAGCACGTCGCACCTACTGTCGCAGACGCGTTATTACACGAGGAAAAGATGATCTCTGGCAAGCAGACTTAGTAGAAATGATTCCCTATGCTTCTAGTAATAAGGGCTATAAGTATCTACTTACTGTTATCGATGTGTACTCGAAGTTTGCTTTTGCACAACCCGTGCGTTCTAAAACAGCAGCTCAAGTTAAAGAAGCATTTAAACATATTGTTGAAGAATCGAAACGCTGCCCAAGGCTTCTTCAAACTGATCAAGGTAAAGAGATTTACAACAAGGATTTTTCTTCTTACCTCAAGTTACTTGGCATTCAACACTACTCTACCTTCAGCAATCTCAAGGCAAGTGTTGTAGAACGCCTTAATCGTACACTCAAAACAATGATGTGGCGAGAATTTACAGCGCAAGGTTCATATCGTTGGATTGATCTGCTACCTAGACTTTTATCTACCTACAACGATACACCTCATCGCACTATCGGAACAAAGCCACGTCTTGTTACAAAGAATACACCTCGTATAAATGCTATTCATCTTGTAATTAAAACAGCTGATCCACGTCGCCATCGCTTTAAAGAAGGTGATTTTGTTCGCATCAGCAAACACAGGTCTATCTTTGCAAAAGGATACACATAACTGGAGCACTGAAATTTTTCAAATCAGAAGTGTTAAGCTTAGTAATCCAGTTACGTATTTACTTCGCGATCTCAGAGGACAGCCTATTGAAGGAGGATTCTACATCGAAGAACTGCAGAAAACAAAATATCCTGATCACTATTTAGTTGAACGTGTTATTCGACGTCGTGGCAATAAACTGTATGTTAAATGGCTTGGTTTTAATAACAGCTTTAATTCATGGATTAATAAAGATGATGTACTTTAAATCTTATGTGTGTTTTCTTTTAATCCTCTACGTTTCCTTTCTTCTAAGTCACTAGGACATGCTGTAGGATTAAACACCACCTGTAATATGTTTTGACAATTCATATTTATTTTAGAATATATATATACATTTTATCCTTTGTTTATTTTACGGTCTTTGACACTCAGTTTTCGTTTTATTACACCAACAACGACAAGTGCTGCTATATTCTTCTGAGCAGCTTAAGCACTAGGTAATAACACATACACACACAGCATAACTTTACGAAGAAGATTTTTACAGCTACACGACATACTCTATGCAGGCAGCATGTAACTACGTGTCAGGCGAACGTGTTCTAGGGCCGCAGGGGAGATGAAGCACGAAGAAAAGAAGATCAATCACTCTATTGATGAGTCCACGCCCAACATGCTTCCTCATCTTTCTCCCAGCACGTTTCTTCACCTTTTCCTTGTTTACTCTCTCCACAGCCATGATAAGTGTTTATAAGCGAAGACAACTCGTTAGTTTTAGGTCCGTGATACAGTTTAATTAGTTGACATGTACGGCACTGTCTCACAGAAGGTCTTCTACCTAAACTCACGTGTTCATGATGTAAAGTACACGTTTGAAGCTCTGACAAAACAGGATCTTGAGTCCACTCACGAGGCACCTTATCCCAAATCTTCTTTACAGCATTCGCAGCTACATTAACCAAAAATGCCTTTGGTAATGCATTTAACACTTCTTCTGTAAAAGTGTTTAGTTTCTTTTTGCATGCATAAAACTTTACGATCGCCTTTTCAACTGCGTTACACTTAGTATCTGTTAGAAATGACATGATGTCTTTACTCTAGAAATGTTTCTTTTACACTAAGGTTATTTCGACACTGCAGTTTACATATGTTGTTCACTTCCCGGCATGCACTGCGACACAACCAATCAAAGAGCATGCATACATGTTGTAAAGACTGTTTACTTGTTTCTCTACTATGCTCTTTCGAAAGAGTTTTAAATGATGGGCACCCCAATTCATGCATGTCGATAACTTCACACGATGATGGTAGAAAATCACGCAATCATTCTTTCTTTTCACAACCCTTTAAAAGAACAAGATCTGCTCTTGACAAATGTGCATTCATCATTAAAGGTAGAAAACGATAAGGTATTCCTTCTTCTACCCACTTCAAACCTAAATTGTTTTCAATCCACTGAGTCTGCTTTTTATCTTCATCTGTTTGCAAACAGTAAGGGAACGGTGGGCTAAATACTAAACTAACAAGTGCCCACAACACACTGCAATCTAACACAGCCACCTCTTTAAACACAAATTTGTTTCCGTTTACTTTAAAACCTTGCACATCAACTATTAATGTTTTCGTCATGTTTGCACTCCACTCTTTATCACTGTTTCTCGAAGACTAAAGCTTTTAGTCAACGAACGGGTTTAAACATGCACAATAACGTCATCACTGCAGCACATGTAAACTCTTGTTTTTATGATGCATACTTATTGCATTCCTTTACACCGACTTTCTCTTAAGAAAACGGACAAGTCTAAACATGCATGATGACGTCATCACTGCAGCACGTGCTTACTCTAGCTTTCCCGATGCGTGATTAAACTTGTTCGAATTTACCGCCACCACATTTCAACTAAAGATTGCAGCAGCGAGGTAAGCGATGTAAGATGGCGGTAGCTAAAGATGGCAGCACGGTGCTCTGTTGATTAAAGATGGCTGCTTGTCAAAAAGATTTTTTCAAATTATTCGCCACCACATAGAGTACAGCACTGAGGTTTGCGATGCAAGATGGCGGGTGACAGCTTGTCAAATAGATTTTTTTTTCAAAGGTAAGTAGCTAAAGAGGGCAGCACTAAGGTTAGCAATGCAAGATGGTGGATGACAGCTGTGACGTAAAATTTACCCACAAGATAGCACCACGATGCTCTTTTCATTAAAGATGGCAGCTTGTTAAATAGAATTTTTCAAATTAACCGCCTCAAAGGTAAGTAGCTAAAGAGGGCAGCACTGTTCTCTCTGGATTAATGATGGCTGCTTGTCGAAAAAGAATTTTTCAAATTAACCGCCTCAAAGGTAAGTAGCTAAAGAGGGCAGCACTGTTCTCTCTGGATTAAAGATGGCTGCTTGTCGAAAAGATTTTTTCAAATTATCCGCCACCACAAAGAGGGCAGCACGGTGCTCTCTTGATTAAAGATGGTGGATGACAGCTGAAGAGCGAGTAGAATTTGTTTCCAAACAAGAGCACGTGGAATTTGCCGCCACCACATTTCAACTAAAGAGTGCGGCACTGTTCTCTCTGGATTAAAGATGGCGGATAACAGCTGTCAGAAAAGCGCATAGGTTTGTTTCCAAACAAGAGCACGTGGAATTTGCCACAACCACATTTCAACTAAAGAGTGCAGCACTGTTCTCTCTGGATTAAAGATGGTGGATGACAGCTGTCAGAAAAGCACATGGGTTTGTTTCCAAACAAGAGCACGTGGAATTTGCCGCCACCACATTTCAACTAAAGAGTGCAGCACTGTTCTCTCTGGATTAAATATGGTGGATGACAGCTGAAGAGTGAGTAGAATTTGTTTCCAAACAAGAGCACGTAGAATTTGCCGCCACCACATTTCATAGGTAAGTAGCTAAAGAGGGCAGCACGGTGCTCTCTGGATTAAAGATGGCGGATGATAGCAGTTAAAAAAGCGTATAGGTTTGTTTCCAAACAAGAGCACGTGGAATTTGCCACCACCACATTTCAACTAAAGAGTGCAGCACTGTTCTCTCTGGATTAAAGATGGCGGATGATAGCTGTCAAAAAAGCACATGGGTTTATTTCCACACAAGAGGACGTGGAATTTGCCGCCACCACATTTCAAAGGTAAGTAGCTAAAGAGGGCAGCACGGTTCTCTCTGGATTAAAGATGGCGGATGATAGCTGTCAGAAAAGCACATGGGTTTGTTTCCAAACACGAGCACGTGGAATTTGCCGCCACCACATTTCAACTAAAGAGTGCAGCACTGTTCTCTCTGGATTAAAGATGGTGGATGACAGCTGAAGAGTGAGTAGAATTTGTTTCCAAACAAGAGCACGTAGAATTTGCTGCCACCACATTTCAAAGGTAAGTAGCTAAAGAGGGCAGCACGGTTCTCTCTGGATTAAAGATGGCGGATGATAGCTGTCAGAAAAGCACATGGGTTTGTTTCCAAACAAGTGCATGTAGAATTTGCCGCCACCACATTTCAAAGCTATCTAGCTAAAGAGTGTAGCACTGAGGTTTGTGATGCAAGATGGCGGATGACAGCTGTCAGAAAATAGCATGTGAATTTGTTTCCAAACAAGAGCACGTGGAATTTCCCGCCGCCACAAAGAGGGGCAGCCCTGTGCTCAAAGATGGCTGCTGTCACGTGGAATTGTCTGCCACCACAGGTATCTAGCTAAAGAGGGCAGCACTGAGGTTTGCGATGCAAGATGGCTGCTGTCAAAAAGCATTTTTCAAATTATCCGCCACCACATTTCAAAGGTAAGTAGCTAAAGAGGGCAGCACTGTGCTCTATAGATTAAAGATGGCGGATGACAGCTGTCAGACAAGCACGTGTATTTGTTTATCTCGAGCTAGTGAGGTTAAGTTGGTAGCACTAATGTTTAGGCCCGCCAAGATGGCAGCACTGCCAATGACAGGTGACGAATTTTACATCTACTACGATAAAGAGGGCAGCACAATGCTCTGTAGTTTAAAGATGGAGGATGACAGCTGTCAAAAAAGCACGTGGCTGTCAAAAAGCACGTGGCTTTGTTTACCACACGCTAGTTAGGTTAAGTTGGTACTACTGAGGTTTAGGCCTGTCAAGATGGCTGTACTGAGGTTAGCGATGCGTTGTTGTCTGTCAAAAATCACGTGGCTGTCAAAAAACACGTGGCTTGTTTACCTCGCGCTAGTTAGGTTAAGTTGGTACTACTGAGGTTTAGGCCCGTCAAGATGGCGGTACTGAGGTTAGCGATGCGTTTTTGTCGTTGACAGCTGTAAAAAAGCACGTGGCTGTCAAAAAACACGTGGCTTTGTTTACCTCGCGCTAGGTAGGTTAAGTTGGCACTACTGAGGTTTAGGCCCGTCAAGATGGCAGCAGTGAGGTTAGCGATGCGTTGTTGTCGATGACAGCTGTCAAAAAGCACGTGGCGTTGTTTACAAATTCTAATCTCCCGCCAAAATTAAAATTTCCCACCAAAAATTCAAATTTCCCGCCATAATTCAAATTTCCCGCGGGAGGAGGCCGCCGAACTGTCCAATTATACTATTATTGTGAAACAGTAAATCAAGAACTGGTGATACTATTACTGCTACTGCTAATAATAACAATAATGATAATGTTAAGCATCACCATCATCATATTTCGTATTGAAATATTTGAAGATCTTTTCTAGGATTTGGTGCATAAAAGGGGGTAAATCTATCGGATGTTTGTATTCATATCAATAATATTTCTTGGAGAAACATCCCAATTTATATGCAAAGGACACCAGTTGGGTAAAAAATTATAATACCAAGCGAGTTGGTAGCCTAAATCAGTATTTTCTGTCTCATGAAAACGTTGACAAATTGGAGTCACTCCCATTTTGCATCAAACCCTTCAATATACATGTTACATTTCTTCGTTATTCCAAAACCTTGCATTTATAGGAACAGAATAAGATGATGAAAAACGTAGGTCTACAGTATTTACAGTCCTACTGCGTGTAAGAGTAAAATTATTGTTATTTGCTTAGAGGTACCGTTACTACCTTCCAAGTAGTCGCAGTCCGCAACCTCATCAACACATCCGAGCTAAGAAATATGAAATACCGTAATTTACTGGCATATACACCGAGGAAAACTGGAGGTCAATGACGTAACTCACAAAATGAACATTGACGTAGATCTCCATAGTTTGCGATTTCATTTGCTGAAGGAATGTGTGTGTGTATTAGTTGTTTAACGTCGCACTAATACACCGAAGTATTGGGAAGGAAGGAAGCGGCCATGGCCTTAATTAAAGTACAGCTCATCATTTGCCTGGTGTGAAAAATGGGAAACCGGGGAAAACCCTCTGCCGACGGTGGGATTCAACATCCCATCCTCCATCTCCTGAATACAAGCTCACGGGTGATGATATGTTGTTCTATAACATTGCTCAGGTCGTAAGATTCAATATACCACATCATTTGGTCACTGCTCTGTGAGGCAATTAATTATCTTAACCACATAACTTATTTCGTAGGGTGTGATAGTTGAGTGACATTGTTGCAGACTATAAATCAAGCCGGTTATATGTTTGATTCCAGATTAGTAGAGGTGGGAATTTGGAAACAAAGTTCACGATGTAGTCGTTTATTTTCCACATCAAATTATTGGTCCTATTAAAAATAATTTCAATATTAGGAGTCACGTAAAACTACCACCTTGCATTTCGTTTTTAGCCAGGAAGTAAGTTTTGATAAATTTAATATATATGTAGATTTTTTCACGTAATACTTCTTTACTTTCTAGGACTGCGCGTAACCAGGTTGAGTAGCTCAGACGGTAGAGCGCTGACCTTCCCAGCTCAAATAGGAAGCTCACTCCAGTGGTAATATAAGGTGTTCTAATACATCAACTTCGTGTTGGTTTCTTTTCTGTCACGTAAAAGAACGTTTGCCGGCACCGTGGTGTAGGCACAGCGTGCCTGCTACTTACCCGGAGGCCCCGGGTTCGATTCCCAGCCAGGTCAGGGAGTTTTACCTGGACCTGGGGGCTGGTTCGTGGCCCACTCAGCCTACATGATTAGAACTGAGGAACTATCTGACGGTGAGATAGTAGCTCCGATCTAGAAAGCCAAGAATAACGGCCGAGAGGATTTGTCGTGCTGACCACATGACACCTCGTAATCCTCGGGCCTTCGGGCTGAGCAGCGGTCGCTTGGTAGGCCAAGCCCTTCAAGGGTTGTAGTGCCATGGAGTTTAAAAGACCACTTGCGGGACAATATTCTGGCACTAGGGCGTCCCTGAAAGCCATGGAATTAGTTAATGGGGTGTAAAGCTATGACATTATTATTATTATTATTATTATTATTATTATTATTATTATTATTATTATTATTATTATTATTATTATTTTCGGGGTTATGCATATACTCACAATTAGTGCCCCTTAATGTGACCTCATCCCGAAAGGCGAAGTATCGTAAGCGACATTTTCGTCGAGACTGAAGTTACGATGTTTTTACATCAATCGGACTCCTTAGCACATGCTGGCTAAGTATTGTAAGCTACAAATGGATTTCGAGGGTAAATACAACGCAAAAACATAAATCATCGTAACCAACATCAGCAATATACAAAACACCAGGTTATCGTAAGCAACAGTCGTTACATCTTCAGAGCCTGAGATAGAATCTTGTAATTTGCGTACAGATTATCGTAAGCGACAGGTTATTCTGGACGGAACGTGACACGCGTCATTTTCATTGTTCGTGACTTCTCTGTCATTTATGCAGTACACGTTTTATAACTGTTTCAGATCAATTTGGTACTTGAAACGAAAGCAAAGCATGCTGGCGGACCTATCACATGTTAATTGACAGCTAGTATACTAGTGATATGCGGAATAGGCGCAGGAAGGGAAGGGAAGGATGATGATGATGATGATGATGATGATGATGATGATGATGATGATGATGATGATGATGATGATGATGATGATGATGCTTGTTATTTAAAGGGGCCTCACATCTAGGTCTGGGCTGCTCCTTGTGACAGACTCAGGAGGTGAGAAGAGTAATGGAGTGGCCCTTAGCCAGGCCAAATGGGAAGACTGCTTGAAAGCGGCAGCCATATTGTTTGGCACCACGGCTAGCTGGGGAGCAGTACATGCAAGTTGCTAGTCATAAGTTTGTATTCAATCACTGAGTAACTTGTGATAAGTTGCGTAATGCAACCTTTGTTTATCATGGGCATTTGTTGTGTGTATGTGTGCAATAAAAGAAGTGACAGGGACAGAAAACCCGGCATTGCTTTTCATCGGTAAGTTACCTTCTCGTAGGCTAGTACATATTAAAGGTTGACATGCGTGGTTATTTTTTCATGGAGAGAACGTCATTGTTTTAAATATGGATTGATGTAGGCTCACTAAGAACACAGACCGTCGGGCCCAGTGGACTAAGGTAGCTAAAAGGAAGAACTGGACACCTTGTCGTGTACCGACCTCCCAAGGGCTCGAACCGGCTGACTGTCAGATGAACGGCAGCCAGGATTCGCAGCCGAGATTCGATCTTAGAATATCAAGGAATATAAATCAGTGTCAGAGTAATAACCAGTAATACGAGACACCTTGTAGTGTCAGAACATTGTATGATAATTATATTGAGATTTAATAATTAGAAGGTAAAAGAAGCTTTGCAGTGAAGTTACAAGTAGTGGAGAGCATTAGTCAGGCAGAGGGCTGGCGGAACGCGCCTACGAAAATATGTTTACAACAGCTGATGTTTGCTTGTTTGTGTATTGGCAAGCAGAGTCTAATTGTAGGTACATGAGCCGGTGTTTCGCCGACAAAGAGCATAAAGCCAGTACAGTTGTACTCTAGTACAGACAAGAAAACAAGAGTGCAAGGAGAAGGAGAGAGACAGTAGTGCCCAGAGGGCAGCACCTGCTGAGACAATTAGTTCAGAATAGTAACTGAGAGGGCGACCTACAAGGTGATCAACTAGGTAACGCCAATGGGCCCAGCCCCTAAGGCAGTGGGAAGGGACCGACCTTAGCTTCTAGGAGAGCAGATATAACCCTAAGCCAGGATAGCGCGGGGCTCTCTCTCGACCAGTAATTCGTACACTTAGGACCAGGCTCTTTCGAGCAGTCAATTGTGACAGTGAACTTGTAGTTACATGCCACAGGGCTGAATTCGGATTTAGCGCGTAGCCGTAGGTTAGGCTCGTGAAGCAAGCTCTCGTCAGACCGACTTATTCAGAACCTTTAAATGAATTTGTATGTAGTGTACATAGTCGTCCTGGGTAATAAAGGACAGGGAAATTATTTCATCTTTTATTTCGGGAGTTGTGGGACTGAGTTCGCACCTACATTTACCTCCCTACTTCGCCGCTCGCCAGGACAGGTAATACGCCAACTCCAACGGAATAGTGACCAACCAACCAGAACGTCTCACAGGACAGGTAGGTCACGACAGGCTTATAAATTTTGGTGTCAGGTAGTGCAATTCTCGAACAGAGTCAACTCACCGAAATAACGTGAGAGAACCGCGACTTCGTAGAAGATTTTCCGTATGAGAACCGCGACTTCGTAGAAGATTTCCGTGTGAGAAAACCGCGATTTCGCAGAAGATTGTCCGAACCGCGTATCTTTCGCTCGAGTACCACGCATCGCAGAAGAGGAGCATCAATACCGCAGCCTACTAAGCCAGCTCAGCAGAGGGTTAGCAGTCCAGAAGCAGACGACGCCATTCGGTTGAGACGCAGCACTACACTACTCATCCACCCCAGCAGTGAAGCAGCATTGGAGATTTAAGGTAAGATGAACATTATTTCAAATGGCACGACAAAGTAGTTCAGTACCAGCAGACCAAGGCACTGAAATGCTGGAGGACGAGGAAGCAGTAAGTATGAGTGGGCCTTTTCGAACAGTAGTAGAAGGACATCGCCTCATTGGACGAGTGTTTGATGGGAGTCAACCAGTCATATTGCATGAGTTTATAGCAAATGTAGATGCTCTTGTTCGTATGATTAAGGATGAAGATCAAGAGTTATTTTTAAGTATATATTAACAAAGATTACGGGCATATCGTCAGGCATGATATACTTAATTGGGAGAGAGCCAAGCGGGCATTAACAGAATATTATGGCCAGCAAGGCACATTAGATTTTTACATATGTCAAATGTTCCAAACAGCGCAGAACCCGCGAGAAACAGTCAAAAATTGGGCACATAAAATAGAGAAATTGTCAGCTTCTTTTAGAGAGGCAATACTTGAAGACGAACTAGAGGAAGATCGTGACGCACAGTTAAAAATTACGAGAAAAATATGTGTAGCTAGTTTCATAGAGGGATTAGCCAATCCTAGAATACAAGTCAGAGTACAGTCTCAAAAGGGCATTACTTTTGAGAAGGCAGTTGCACTTGCACAACAGGAAGTAACCGTAAAAATGTCAAATAAGGCATGAGATGGCCTACAACGTAAACATAGCTCAGGGTTTAGCAAGCGCAGAGCAGAACAGGAGCGCAGTGCAGCACCAAAGTTGCATTCTAAGCCAACACATGCGTGTGTTAGGGTGGTCTGCTACAATTGTAACAAAGAAGGCCATATAGCAAAGAATTGTAAGAACACAGGAATTCAAGGGACTCACACTACACAGAGCGCTGGCTCCAACACAGCTACAGGGGGAACATCCAGTAAATTAAAAAAATGTCGCTATTTTGGGAAGACAGGGCACATTGAACGCGAAAGCAGGAAGAAACAAAGGGATACGGAAACAGAGGTACGAGAGACAGTGCGCATAGTACGCACACAACCAAACACAGTGACAGGTGAAAACAGAACTTGTTATCGTTGCGGCCGGAAAGGGCATATACAGGTGAATTGTTGACAAGGTGCACGCACTCCGGTGATGAGAACGGATAGCCGTAGGTGCTATTCGTGTGGCCAACAGGGCCATATTCAGAGAAATTGCCGGAAGGTCCAAGACAAGCACACAGGTAACAAGGCCATGAAAGGCCAAACTCAGGGTGATCGCATAGGGGCAGGGCCGTAAGATAACGAGCCCAATGCTAACATTGTGACAGGTGGTCATACCGAACCCAAGACTGTTGGTTCAGAAAAGGGGGCGGCAGTACGCATGCCACAAAAGCCACGGAGGCGGCAAACTAGAACGGACCCATAGCAAGTGGACATTTACGGAGGCCCGTAGACCAAGAGGTCCCATGAATTCCGATATAGGAGGCAGAGTGCTGATCCAGGTCACAAACCAAGCAAGGCCATTGAGATTTTTGATAGATACTGGGTCCGATGTCAGCCTAGTAAAGAGGCAATCTGTACCCAAGGAAAGCCTGATTGACAGGATCACACCAATTGAATTAATGGGTGTAAGTAAAGGGAGAATTTACACCCAGGGTACTGTGTGATTTGCCGTTGGAAATACAAGTCACACATTTCATGTCGTAGGGAGTGACTTTCAATTAACGCAGGATGATACAGTTGTACGAGACAACCTGACAGATAGCGTAATTAATTATAAGGAGGGCCATGTCACTATAAGAGGGCGACAATACCCCATGGGGCGCAAGGACGAAGCTGATCCGTCTCGAACCAAGGACCCGAAAGGTCGTTGTCATAGAAGTAGCTCGAAATCTACGTTTGGGAATTATTGAGAAGGAAGAGGTTATACGACTGGTGTACCTCGCAGGGTGTCTGACCAAATCAGAGCACAACGAAGCGGTTGTTAGCATGATGAATACCACTGAAAAAGAGATGTCTCTACGCAGTCCACGAGTGCACATACAGGAGGTAGATAAAACCTGGCTTGCACAATTGCGGAAGGTAGAGCAGAATAGTAGAGTGGCGAACGGAGAATCAGCCACTAAGAAGCCCCGTTCACAGCGGGTAATAGACTGTCTGCGATTTGATCACCTCACGCAGACCGATGAAGAAGGGATATACGCCATTTGTACTGAATACAATGATATCTTCCACCTTGAGGGAGACAAACTGACTTACACTGTTGTAATACAGCATGAGATCCCCACAACCCAAGATCAACCTCCAATTAGTGTACGACCATATAGACTTCCCGAAGCACAGAAGGGGGAGATACAAGCTCAGATAGACAAGATGCTAAGTGATGAGGTAATCACACGCAGCATATCAGGTTGGAACGCACCTTTGTTCTTAGTACCAAAGAAATTAGACGCCTCAGGGAAACAGAAATAGAGGGTCGTGATTGATTTTAGAAAATTGAACGAGATAACGATAGGAACCAGTTATCCCCTTCCATTAATTTCAGAACTGTTAGATGCCCTTGGCAAGGCGAGATATTTTTCAACTCTGGATCTCGCGAGTGGCTCTTACCAGGTGTTACTGAAACCTGAAGACAGGCCAAAGACGGCATTCTCCGCGCTAGGGCGCAAGTACGAATTCAAGAAAATGCCCATGGGTTTGAAGGACGCGACAGCCACGTTTACAAGGCTGATGATCGCTGTTCTCACAGGGCAAACAGGTATAAAATGTTTGTGTTACCTGGATGACGTCATTGTGTACGGTAGCTAGATCCAGGAGCACAACGCGAAGTTAAGAGACGTATTTCAATGGCTGAGAGAGAACACGTTGAAACTCCAGCCGGACAAGTGTGAATTCCTCAGAACCGAGGTAGCGTTCTTAGATCATGTAATTACTGACGAAGATGTTTTACTAGACCCGCGTAAGATACATGCCGTTAAGGACTTTTCGAGGCCGACCACTAGCCGTCAAATCAACCAGTTCTGCGGATTGAATGGGTACCATAGGAAATTCATACCTAACTACAGCAAAATCGCGAAACCACTATATCAGTTAGTGAAGAAGGACGTTCCCTTTGTGTGGGGAGACGATCAGGCACAGGCGTTCCAAACATTGAAACAAACGTTAATTGAGGAACCTATACTGCAGTATCCGGACTTCGAAAACCTTTCGTTGTTACTACTGACGCAAGCAACGAAGCGGTTGGGGCAGTACTGTCGCAAGGACCTGTCGGAAAAGACCTTCCAATTGTCTATGCAAGCAGAATTCTTAACAAGTTACAACGTAACTGAGAAAGAATTGTTGGCTGTAGTGTGGGCAGTGAAATACTTCAGACCGCACTTGTTCGGGAGAAAATGTACTGTTGTGACAGACCATTGAAGTGGGTCTTCAGCGTGCAGGATCCGTCTTCACGCCTGCTAAAGTTCAAGCTGAAGCTGGCGAAATACGACTTCGACGTCGTATATAAGCAGGGCAAACAGAACTGCAATGCCGATGCCCTGAGTAATAATCCCACTGAACCCAAATGCCAAACGCGAGTGGTTAACACGGCTAAACACGGGTCTCATCAGGAGGCAACAGCAGAAACTCAGGCCTCAGAAGAGAATGGAGAGGAGGTACTGTTTTGAAAACCCGAGAACGCTACGGCAGATGGACTTGAAGCGGACTGTAGCGAGAATTCCGAGGACGCTAACGCAGAGGAAATTTCGCCCGAGAGTAACTCATCTGAGGAACAGAACGAAATAGACGAAGCCGAAAAGCTAACCATTCTGAAAGAGTGTCATGATTCCCTGGTGGGAGGGCACCAAGGAATAACGCGCACGTACGCTAGGATACGTGAATGAATCCAGTGGAAGGGCTTGAAAGGGGGCACTGAGCGCTATGTACGCACATGTTCCTCCTGTCAAAAGAATAGGGGGACCAGACCAGACGTCAGGGCTCCCATGATGATTACGGATACTCCTAGCACAGTCTTTGAGAAGATATCCCTAGGCGTGGTTGGACCTCTTCCGTTGACGGAGGCTGGATACAGGTACATTCTGACATGCCAAGATCAGCTGTCGAAGTACCTAATGGGTGTGCCATACCCAATCAAGAGGTCGAAACCGTGGCGCGGACGCTAATCAATAATGTGATAAATATATACGGGATACCAGAGCAGATTCTCACTGACCAGGGCAGTAATTTCATGAGTGATGTGTTTAAAGCGCTGTGTAAAACGCTGCGCATTCGAAAAACCCATACCACGGCCTTTAGACCGCAGTCGAACGGTAGCGTAGAAAGATCCCATAAGGTTCTCACGGAGTACCTAAGGCATTATGTCTGTTCAGGGGAGCAAAATTACTCGGACAAGTATTTGCCCACAGCTAGCTTTGTGTATAACACCACGAAGAGCACAAGTACAGGGTTCACACCCTACGAATTAATTTTTGGAAGGAAAGCAAATATCCCAGGCGTGCTGCAAAAGCCACCCGGGGTGAGTTACAACGAACACCAGAACGTGGTGGAGGAACTGACGACACAGCTTAGGCCAAATCACGAGGCCGCAAGAAAAACCTTAAATGAGCGAAAAGAATTAGAGAAAAAACCCTATGACAGAAAGCAAAATGGGATCACCTTTGAAGTGGGTGACAAGGTTCTTTTGCGCAATGACGCATTGCGAAGAGGGAAATCCAGAAAGCTAAGCCCACCATTCGAAGGCCCTGACGAGATAGTAGAAGTTTCAGGGGTGAACTGCACCCTACAGTTGAACAAGAAGGGAAAAAGGGTTAAAGTACCCAAAACCGTTTAAATTGTATTTGTAGATGAGTGAAATGGGAATTGGGAAGCGCAAGTATCCACAGATAGAAGGGTAACGCATATCCTGTCTTTACCTTGCAGGTAGATAGAAGATATGGCGCGAATGCTAGGATTGTTCTCCATCGTAGTGGCAGTGATAGTCGTGACGTCACACCGCTACGGAATAATCGGAGAAGTACTGGATGTCCAGGTGACACCATATGAGAACACTCCAGGGACATAGTTCGACAACCAGGGTGAGATAAAATTATATCATACTGAATAGACACTAGTTACCTACGTGAATCTAAATAAATTAAATGCTGTATATTCGAATATCAAAACACACATACACTGGACTCAGTTAATATGTACACAGTTAAAAAGAAGTACCAATTTAATGTGTCAGCAGGATGTTAAAATGTTAAGGGCACAAATAGAGAGAATTAAGGAATCAAAGGAATTAATTACGCGGATTACTAAACCAATAGCGGAAACTGATAACACGAGGCTTAATTAACGCTGTAGGTTATATCGCAAAGGCGTTATATGGAACATTAAGTCAGGAAGATGCAGAAAAATATGAGTCAAAAATTAGTGAGTTAGAACCAGAACATCTATCAATTATGAAAATTGCAAAAGACCAAATGATAGTCGTAAGATCAACATTGCAATATATGAACAGCACCATTTATGATGTCACAACAAATGAGCAAAGATTAACTCAGAATGTTGCAGAAATTAGATCTTATCTTGCGAATAGCAAGCTTCCGATTGCGGAAGCAATTAACTAAAAGGAATTGGAAAATTCAGTAAATAGACATTTAATTGAGATTGAAGGCCTTCTCATACAACTGTACGAGCATTGCAGTGTTGTATTGTCAGGTATAATGAATGCACATGTAGGAGTCATTCAAGTGCAAACAATTTCACCAGATGTTATCATTAAGGGTTATAAGAAAGCTCAGGGAGATTTCCCTAAAGGATTGTCCTTGCCATTTGATTTAAAATCAGCTTACGGTTACTTGATTTAAAGAGTAGCCACAGTGGAATTGTTCGCAAACAAAAATTATTTAGTATACATCATCAAGACACCTCTTACAGATAGAGTAACTTATACGTTATATCACATGATTCCATTCGCCACGTATATGAAAAGTAATCCACACCATTTTGTTTATCTTCAAGAGACCAAGGATTATATCCTTATGGACAAGGAAAAATATACTTATGTTCAATTAGATAAGGATCATGTAAAGCAATGAGAAGTAGTAACACCCAGTTGGAAAGTATGTCATGTTTAATTCCCCATTAATACAGTGTATACTCAAAACAGTTGCGCAGTCAAGCTCATCACTGGAGTTTGTCAGATTCCAGATAATTGTGAAAAAAGAGTACTTTCCGTTCAACAGCTCGTGTGCATACCTATTAGAGAGAATATATATATCCACAGAAGGAACTAAAGTAGCATGTATGTGTAAAGATACCACCAGTGATATCAGGTTAGCAGACACTGGTATTCTTGTTTTAAGTGCAGGCTGTACAGTATATGGCCCGCATAGTAAAATGCAGCGTGTAGGTGAAGTGAACACTACACAGAGTAAGGATTTTGCACCAGAAATAACGCTTGATTGTGACTGCTGCGAACGGATAGGAAGTGAAATCAAATTAGAACAGATACATGAAATGAATAAGTTGTCATTGAATAACCTGTTAAATCACATTGACGATTTAAAATGGGCTACCCATAAGACACAGGAAGTGGAAGAAATTGTGAAAAAAGGAAGAGGAAATGCAAAGACAAATGATCTATCAGCATATCAATGTGTACAAATATGGTGTGTGGATAGTTATTAGTATCATAGGTTTAATTTTAGGATGTTATTGTTGTAATTGTTGCTGTCCGAAACTAGGGTTTCCAGCAAAGAGTTGGTTCGATGAGGCACTGGCTCATTACCTAAATATTTGTGTAAAGCAATCGGTTATTACGAAGGGAGATAAGGTTAAACTTCAGACGAAGAATTAACTATATTCCAACATCCCAGGCGTATCCGGGGACGCTCGGAGATATCTGTGGAAATCATGGAATTACACTCCAGGCCTACTGGGGGACGCCTTAGTACGCCTGTGAGATCTATAGAAGCAGTAGAAATAGATACAAGTGTTAATCAGATTAGAGAACAACCTTCCCCTTCACCACAGGGTCGCCGATCCTTGCGCACACGCGACATCAGAGTGTGAATAGTGAAGGAAAGAAATAGACGCAACGTAAGGTTGCATCCATTTCTTCCCTAAGGGGGGAGATGTCGTGTACCGACCTCCCAAGGGCTCGAACCGGCGGACTGTCAGACGAACGGTAGCCGTTTTTCGCAGCCGAGATTCGATCTTAGAATATCAAGGGAAATAAATCAGTGTCAGAGTAATAACCAGTAATACGGGACACCTTGTAGTGTCAGAAAATTGTATGGTAATTATAATCAGATTTAATAATTAGAAGGAAGAAGCTTTTCAGTGAAGTTACAAGTAGTGGAGAGCATTAGTCAGGCTGAGGGATTGCGGAACGCGCCTACGAAAATATGTTTACAACAGCGGATGTTTGCTTGTTTGTGTATTGACAAGCAGAGTCTAATAGTCGGTATAGGAGCCGGTGTTTCGCCGACAAACAGCATAAAGCCAATACAGTTGTACTCTAGTAGAGACAGTAGTGCCCAAAGGGCAGCACCTACTGAGACAATTAGTTCAGAATAGTAACTGAGGGCGCCACCTACAAGGTGATCAACTAGGTAACGCCCATGGGCCCAACCCCTAAGGTAGTGGAAAGGGACCGACCTTTGCTTCTAGGAGAGCAGATATAACCCTAAACCAAGATGGCGCGGGGCTCTCTCTCGACCAATAATTCGTACACTTAGGACCAGGCTCTTTCGAGCAGTCAATCGTGACAGTGAAGTTGTACTTACATGCCACAGGGCAGAATTCGGATTTAGCGCGTAGCCTAGGTTAGGCTCGTGAAGCAAGCTCTCGTCAGAATGACTTATTCAGAACCTGTAAATGAATATGTATATAGTGTATATAGTCGTCCTGGGTAATAAAGGACAGTGAAGCTAATTCATCTTTTATTTCGGGGGTTGCAGGACAGAGTTCGCACATACATTTACCTCCCTACATTACCGCTCGGCAGGACAGGTAATACGCCAACTCCAACGGCTTGGTGAACAACCAACCAGAACGTCTCACAGGACAGATAGGTCACGACAACCTGTTGTTCATAGTGTTTTTTGTACGGAGCAATTTAGCCCTGACCAAGTGAATAATACGTACTTATCCGGGCCAAAACTAAGAGAGAATGCATTCCCGAACGTATTCCCTGACTATCCCATCCACTTACAGCCATCAGCACCTAAGGTAAATATTACTTGAAGACGTAAATTAAGATAGTTGCTGATATGCTTTATTGCTCCGTTTGGATGATATTCTAAATAACAACGGTTTACAGAAAAGGAAGGAACCATGACCCAGTGATGTTGACACTCTCGAGCCAAGTAATATCGTATTGGAGGTGTTTATCAGTGCCATTAATACTGTTCAGGTGCAAAAGGTGAGAACATTTCCTATTTTATTACAGGAACACGTTTGAACACATTATAATCCCATCATAGTTAGGTATTCCCCATTTTAAATAATAATATTCCGGTTTATTTGTTCAGAATGTTCAGTCGCTGGACGGAGAAAATGGAGAAAACTTTGAACACGCAGAGTGTCGAAAGAAAGAAGAGTTGAAATTGATAATTAGCAAAATGAGGGCTTCATTGAGACGTACGAGAATGATCATTAAAAATTTACGAAGAAGGAAAAGGAAGGCGACAGCTGTAAAAACTTCAT
Source organism: Anabrus simplex (assembly GCF_040414725.1). Taxonomy (NCBI): domain Eukaryota; kingdom Metazoa; phylum Arthropoda; class Insecta; order Orthoptera; family Tettigoniidae; genus Anabrus; species Anabrus simplex. Next base: position 349,496,042 of record NC_090266.1, on the reverse strand, counting down.
TTCATGACTCGATATCAAAAAGTTTAATTACAAATGAGTGCGCTATTCAGTTTACTGATATTTCAAGCGTTTATAAGTAACTATTTTTGAAACAGTGTGGGAAGGGCAAAGGTTATTCACCTGAACTGTGGTCATTTGCATTGACGTTAGACTTCTACTCCCCTAAGGCATATTCTTATATCAGAAGTATGTTCAATACTTGCTCACTCCACCCTGGAACGTTTGCTAAATGATACGCATCCGTAGATGCATCTCCAGGATACTGCACGGAAGCACTTTCCGCTTTGAAAGAAAAGGCTAACGGGGATTTTCCTCTCTTCTGTTCTCTGATTGTTGATGATATGGCAATTAGGAAGCGTGTTGAGTACGATGGACGAAGAACCACAGGGTAAGTCGATTTTGGGCCTATGGCAGAATGTGATAACGAACAGGTGGCAAGAGATGTTTACGCTTTTATGATTGTTGCCATAAATATGCTTTGGCGTGTGCCTGTTGGTTACTTCCTTACAGGCGGGATTAGTGGGGGAAAACGTCGTTCTTTAGTTATGCAATGCTTGCGAATTTTGAATGATGCCAAGGATTCTATAGTGTCAGTGACATGTGATGGATCAGTGAGTAATAAAATCATGGCTAAACAGTTAATTTTCAAATAAAGCATGATGGTTTATTGTCATATTTTCCTCATTCTGTGACAAAATATCCGATTAGTTTTTCCTAGATTCCTGCCACATGCTTAAACTAGTTCGAAATACACTGGGTGACAAGAACATTCTATATGACAAAGATGGAGAAATTATGTCTTGGAACACATCATACTTCTGCAGAAGCTACAAGAGAATGAAGGACTGCATTTAGCCAATAAACTTCGGGGAGCTCACGAAAACTGCAAACTGCATAAGATGAATGTAAAACTTGCTGCTCAGTTGCTGAGTGCATCCGTCGCAGATGGTCTGCAATTCTGTCTAGAAACAAATATTGAAGGTATTGAGAATGTGAAGAGGCTCTTCATTTTTCTTAATAGATTGTTCGACATTTTAAACTCTCGGAGTGTCCTGAAAAACTGTACCATACAGGTGATAAACTGAAGCAACGAAACAGAAATAAAAGAGTTTTTTGCTCACTGTGATGACTATATCAGTAGCCTGAGGGATGCATCTGGGTCTCTTATTTGCTCGGGTAGCCAAAGAACTGGATTTCTTGGCTTCAGAGTGTGTATTCAGATCGCTATTGAGATGTATGAATATCTGGCAATTTCGAAACAACTGCTCAAGTGTCTGTCGTTTTATAAAGTGAACCAAGAACATATTGAAAATGTTTCGGAAACCTCCGATCTCGATTCGAATGCAACAACAACCCTACAGATGAACAGTTCATTTCAGCTTTCAAGCAAATACTGTTCACAAACAACTCCATGCACCAAGAGGATCGAATTGCCTAGCCTTAGAAGACATCCCTATTTTGACTTTCACTTTGAAGAAGAACCCGGTCGAGTGAAAAAAATTGACTCCACGCTTTGACAACGAAGAATTTGGCCCGGAAAATGACGCTGAATCGAGTATTATTACCTCGAGGAACTTTCTGGAAGTGATATCAGTGTGTTTTCATCTGATGTTGTGAAACGCATCGCCGGTTCTATTGTGCTTCAGATTGAGTGGACAATGGCATGTGAGCAATGCATTGGTTGTTTGAGAGAAGTTGAAAATTCGAGTGTTACCTGTCACCTAATTAGGATTAAGAATAGAGGTGGTTTAGTTTCCCCATCGAAAGACGTAATTAGTGTGAGCAGGTGAGCTGAGCGAAGCACAAAATTCAGCTAAAACAGTGACGGGAAATACGCTAGACTTTATGACGTCGTAAGTGTTAAAAGACTTTTGCATGAATCTGTCTTCGCTGAGTTGACAGAACATTACATTGAACAGTCTGTAGAAGACAACCATGTCCTCTATCTGATTAGGCTAATACGCCAACTGTATTTCAACATTCGACTAAAACAAAATCCAGGGAACAAATATTAAGCAACATTTGACCAAAGTTACGCATTTCAAAGGAGAGTAATGGTCACAATTAGACTGTGATTGCAATGCTTGTTCTTGCCAATTTGTCGTCTGTGCGCGGCTTTAGTTTGACGAAATGTAGTTTTATATGTTATTATTTTGTGTACAGTGTAGTATATTATAATTAGGTGCCTTGTGCTTGAATAGGAAGAAATTAAAGTTAGTTTTAACCAATTCTCTGTCATTCACTAGCGCACGGTTGTGCCTACTTGGCATGGCCTCAAAGGCTTCCCTGCCTGCGAAGCGGGCCCACGTTCTCCACAGGCTAGCCCTTCAGGACTAGCGCGGTGTACATTTTTGCCGAGAAGAAGAAAGACTCAGGTCTTACATTGTGAGGTTATTTTTGATGAGCTTGAGAACTCGCCTACTTTCAAGTGCACTTTTCCAGCACTTGTCTTATTGTTATTCATTTCTCTCCAACAATAACTTCTACTGTGATAGTTGTTTTATGGAATTGTCGCCATGAATGGAAAGTTATTACCCCGCGCCCGCCGGTCTACTACCATTAATTATTGTAGTTCTCAATTATTGTCTATTGTCGAATAGTGTGGTATCAAACGTGAACAGAGGAAAAGGACTGACGGATCAAGAAATTGAGGCTTGTTTTGAAGCATCAGACGATGAAGTTGTTGGCGGAGATACGTCTTCATCAGAAGAGGAAAGTGTACAAGACAGTGATCATTATTCAAACTCGATACAAAGTGCAGAGAGTGATCAGGATGATATGTCAGAAGATGAAGATATTTCACACTCTGTAAACATTTCTGAAGATGACATTCCCTTGGGAAGTAAAACACATAGCTAAAACTGTGGCGACTTCTGGCGAGGCTTGGAGCTTATTATTTACAGAAGAAATGATAGATCAGGTAGTAAATTATACTAACATTTACATAGATATGAAGGGAGAACAATATTCCAGGGAGCGTGATGCCACTGTAACCGATACAGACGAGATAAAAGCATTATTTGGAATATTGTATATTACTGGCGTAATGAAATCTGCACATCTGAACACGAAGGACATTTGGGCCTCAGACGGCACTGGCATAGACCTCGTTATTTTGCACTATGTCACGGAAATGGTTCCATTTTCTGATGAATTCTCTTAGGTTTGATGACAGATCTACTCGGGATGATAGAAAAAGAGTGGATAAAATTACAAACGTACGGGAAATATTTGAAGCTTTTATAAGAAACTGCCAATCTGCATACACAATCTCCGAATATGCAATTATAGATGAGAATTTGGAAGCATTTCGTGGCCACTGTAGCTTCAAAGTATTTATGAAGTCGAAGCCGGCAAAGTATGGCTTATAAATCTTCATGCTTACGGACTCAATCTCATTTTTCACATCGAAAATGGAGATATATACGGGAACGCAACCTGATTGCCCCTACGTAATCAGTAATGCTGCAAGTGACGTTCTCAAGCGACTGATTGCTCCCATATCGTTGCCTGGAAGGAATATAACTGGCGACAACTGGTTTACCAGTATACCTTTAGCACAAGATCTGCTCCGAAATAATAAACTGACCCTGGTTGGGACTCTCAGGAAGAATAAACGGGAAATACCTAAGGAGTTCATGAAAGTAAAGAATAAACCAGTTTATTCCAGTGAATTCGGTTTCAGCAACGACAAGATGACCCTCCTTTCCTATGTGCCTGAAAGGAACAAGTGTGTACTCTTGTTATCAACAATGCATTACACTCCTTCCATAGACCCAGAAACTCGTGAAGCACGTAAGCCGGAGATGAACAGCTTTTATAACAAGACTAAAGCAGGTGTCGATGTTGTAAACCAGATGAGCCAAAACTACTCAGTTAACCGTAGATGCAAGCGTTGGCCAGTAACAATTTTCTACATCTTGTTGAGCGTAGGGGGCATCAACGCACAAGTAATAGTGCAGGAAAACACAAATATAAAAGTTACACGCTGTTCAGTCCTGAAAGACCCATTGGATGACTACCTCAAGAAGTGAGCAACAATCAACACTTTGCCGAAACCTCTACTGGAAAAAATGAAGCATCTAATTGGATCTCAGGAATCAACTGAACCAGTAACCATAAGGAAAGGAGGAAGGTGCTGCTATTGTGCTAGAGCCAGGGATCGCAAGACAACGAAGTGCTGTGCCAACTGTGGGAAGCCAATCTGCAAGAACCATGTCGTGGAGTCCTGCCCACAGTGTGTGTCAGTGAAGTGAAAGTGTGTGTAGGATCATTTGCTGGGAGTATTGTCCTGAAGGTTTCTCACTGAGACAAGAAATGTGCCTAAGTGTGTAAATAAGTGTTGAGTATATATTCTTCAATGAAAAGCACATTCATAAATCATATGTAAGTAAGTGTGTGGTGCAGGTGTTTCAATAAAAACTTATTGATAACGACAAATAGTCCTGAAGATTTGTCAGCAAGACAGAAGTTTTCCCAAGTATGTAAATAGTGTTTAGTGCATGCGCTTGAAAAAACTTATTTATAGTTCATAAATATCTTAATAAGTGTTTAGTGCAGATATTTCAATATTAATTTAAATAGTCCAGAAGGTTTCCCTATGAGACAAACACGTGCCATGATATATAAATATTTAATGCATACTTTTCAATACAAAACTTATTCATGTGTTGTTGTTTGAGTCATCAATCATAGACTGGTTTGATGCAATCCTCCATGCCACCCTATCGTGTGCTAACCTTTTAATTTCTACGTAACTATTGCATCCTACATCTGCTCTAATCTGCTTTTCATATCCATACCTTGGTTACCCCAACCGTTCTTACCACCTACACTTCCTTCAAGAACCAACTGAACAAGTCCTAGGTGTCTTAAGATGTGTCCTATCATTCTATCTCTTCTTCTCGTCAAATTTAGCCTAATCGATCTCCTCTCACCAATTCGATTCAGTATCTCTTCATTCGTGATCCGATCAATCCATCTCACCTTCAGCATTCTTCTGTAACACCACATTTCAAAAGCTTCTATTCACTTTCTTTCTGAGCTAGTTATCGTCCATGTTTCACCTCCATACAATGCCACGCTCCGTACAAAACCATTTAAAAATATCTTTCTAATTCCTACATCAATGTTTGAAGTGAGCAAATTCCTTTTCTTAATCTTGTGCTAGTCTGCATTTTATGCCCTCCTTCTGCCATCGTTAGTTATTTTAATACCCAAGTAACAATATTCATCTACTTCCTTTAAGACTTCATTTCCTAATCTAATATTTTCTGCATCACCTGCCTTCGTTCGACTGAGCATCATTACTTTTGTTTTGGACTTATTTATTTTCATATTGTACTCCTTACCCAAGACTTCGTCCATACCATTCAGCAGCTTTTCGAGACCTTCTGCAGTCTCAGATAAAATAACAATATCATCGGCAAATCTCAAGGTTTTGATTTCCTCTCCTTGGATTGTGATTCCCTTTCCAAATTCCTCTTTGATTTCCGTTACTGCCTGCTCTATGTAGACATTGAAAAGGAGGGGGGATAAACTGCAGCCTTGCCTCACTCCTTTCTGGATTGCTGCTTCTTTTTCAATGCCCTCGATTCTTATCACTGCAGACTGATTTTTATACAGATTGTAGATAATCCTTCGTTCTCGGTATTTGATCCCAATCACCTTCAGAATCTTAAATAGCTTGGTCCAATCAACTTTATCGAATGTCTTTTCTAGATCTACGAATGCATAATTCATAACTCATAATTGATAACTGATTGTAAATAAGTGTTTGATATTCATTGTACAGTTTTCAATTAAAAAATCTTATTCGCAATGACAAATAACGAGTCTAAAATGAAAAAAAGTCAATAGCAAAAATTTACCCCACGCGAGTCCTAACGTAAATCATGCATGTGCGCTTCTTCAAGGGCTAGCTCTGGCGAAGGGCCAGTCCATTACTCTTCTCACCTCCCTAGACAGACTTGATTAAGCAAATACGGTCAGTAGGTAAATAACTAGGTTCATTGTCAGTACATATTACTAGCGTTCGTGCACAAAGTGTATTATGACGCTGAAAATTCTAAACTGAAATTTGAAACAAGAGGAGGAACGCGAGAGATTGTTCAGTGTTTAGAGTTTTATGAACAAGGAAGCTGAGGACAGAAATAATTCAACACAAGAACAGCATAGCATGGAGTTTTTAAGAGTACACAAAAAATAGCCTATGCAACAAAAGTGTTGTAGAAGACCATCAAAATAATTTTAACCGAGCCATGCGGTTATAGCCGCGCAGCTGTGGGCTTGCATTCGGGAGATAGTTGGTTCGAATCCCAACGTCGGCCACCCTGAAGTTGGTTTTGCTGTACCTTAATTAACGCTACAGCTTCGACTTTCCCAAGACTAGACCTTTCCCATCCCTTCGTTACCAGAAACTTTGAACGTGTTAGCGTGACTTTAAATAAGTAGAAAAATGTAGAACAGAGACAGCACGAGACTGAGGAAACATCATTTGGTACACCACGAAAAACATGGAAATAGAAAAAGCGTGTAATGGTTTCTAAGATTTCGACGCACAGTCCATGAATTTTATATTCTTCAGAAGACAACTCCAGCAGTTTCTAAATTACAGCCTTGTCAGGAGAGAGGTTTGGTTTTCAACGAAATTGTATCAGTTTGAGAAGTATTGTAAAAGATTTAGACTTAAATTGGAAGAAGATTAGAAATAAGAAGGGTTTTAATCGAGGTCGCCTTTGCGGTGAACGACCTGGACCAGGCCTCTCTGAAGACCACATGCCATGTCATGACAGTAGTTCAATACATTTGTGACTTGCTGCAAAGTGAGCGTACTTCTGACAACTGATGGGTGGCATCCAACAAGGAGATTAGCAGGCCACGCAAGACGAATATCTGAATCTTACTTACCACTCCAAACACAGTGATCGATTAACACAAAAAGATCAGGAGGACTGATAAAAATGTTCCTTTCTAAATATTGTACTGTAATCAGTGCAATTTCCACTTTGATTCTCCTATTGTAATGTAGTAAGCCAATTTTCCTATTGTTTTTGTCTACATTTCTACAACCATCTAAGAAAATCTACTATTATTCTCACGCCTAATATTCATTCAAACCAATCCCTCCAGAATATTGCAAGCGCTACAATAGCTATTACATGAGGACCACTTTGTTAAACAATGCACTCGGGAAACAATCGTAAGCGACATTCATCACTTTAAAATAAGTTCCTTTTCGCTACGATTGAATAAATGCGTAAACTAATATATCAAAAAAAGGGGAAAAAGTCATTTCTGACGTATAATAAAAACCAAAACTGCCTAAACTGTAACTATTCGACCCACTAGTCGTTTTTATCATCTCCTATAACATTCATATTTTGTCGTTTACGATACTGTGCGTTTCCAGAGACGATATGTGTTTAATTCTGAACATTCTTTGAAGAAATTATTAATATCACAACGTTCAGTAGAACATCTTCTAAACTGGGAACTTTTTAAAAGGTGTTATAATTTAGTTGAAGATTATTTTCATAAGTCTGTAAGTATGACAGTAATTTCATCTTTATCTCTGCTTAAGAGTTATTTTATTGCTCTTCATGTATTGCTCCATATGATTGCTTAGATACACTTAACCTTGAAATCAAAAGCTCTATCCTGAGCTGAAAATTAATGCTATAGGTGTCAATGAGCCCAATGTGAAAATAACTCCTTACACACGTTCCTGGTTTCCAATGGTACTAACTGGGCGTAATGTTCATTTCCCCTAATTTCAATTAAAACGATCCAGTACAACGACATATCTGTTATTATCCTAAAACAAGAACTTCTCGAACTATGGTGGGATCTGTGGCGCACCTGGTTGAATACTTACTACCTGCGCTTAAAGGTTACAGAATAGGTTACTTGCAATCTTGTTCTTAGCTTGAGAGTTTCCGACACGTGATGGATCCGTGCCAGTATAGTTTCTGCATATTGAAAAACCTGTTTTAGGATTCAAATCCTACTCGACGGGTTTTAATATCACTGGTGTTTAAGGGAAAGTTACATTGCCAACGTCGTTCTAGATATTTGTTTCCCACTTTAAAAAATTGAAGGAAAATCCCCGTAACATACAGTACACATTTTGATTTGGCGTTTCCTTTCAGATCATGAATTTTTAAAAATATTTTTGGGGCCGATGACCTTCGACGTTAGTCCCCTTTAAACAACAAGCATCATGATCAAAATATTTTTGGGTGTGCTTTCAACATGAGTCATATCCCTGTTGATAAGAAATTCACAGAGGAATTAGAAAATGTTAAATGTTTTATAGAAAATAATAATAATAGTAATAATAATAATAATAATAATAATAATAATAATAATAATAATAATAATAATAATAATAAAAATTATAATAATCCATCATTCTTAATTTTATCCTAATACTAGGTTTTTGTTCCACTCCACAGCCCTGTTTTATTCCACTTGTAAAATTCATTGTTTATTTTATGTGCAGTGGAATGGTACGTTATAATTGAAATGATGTGTACCACACATGACTCTATCCGTTAGTGCTTTACACTGTAATAACACAGTCAGATGAGGGGTTGAATTATAATCTCGTGAATTACAGGTGCAGAATTTGTGCACGCAAAAGTTCGGGATTACAGAGTTTGGTGACACAATGGCCAGCGCTTCTTGTAATAGGCTAATGGCAGGGGGAAACTAATTGTTCGATTAGTGTGACCCACGAAGAAGTGCTGTAGAGTTCTTCGTAATCTTGATCATCAAATGACTATTTCGCTCATGATGCGGCTGTATTTTTAATCACACATAAAAACCTTAATAATAGCCACTGTGAAAAGAGGAATGTTTTATATCTCTGGAAAATTATAACTGAAACGAAAGCTGCATGTTTAATTATGCCGATGAATAAATAAAAGCCATGAAATGACGTAGCTCTCTATAATTGCCACCAAAAAAAAGCAAATCGCAGAAATTCGTTTCAGAGTTTTAAATTGTTCGTCGTTAATTATGCATGAATCAAATAATACTTTAGGTAGGAATATTTTTGCTGTCATTGGGCTCCTGCAGAACTACTATTGGGAAATGTATATTTAAATCCAACATTCAAGTAGCTTACTAATGTTTCTTCCAAGAAAAAACCTGAGATATTACAAATCACGCCTGAAGTGGAAAATATTGATCTCTCTTCGTTCCTGCAATATGACGACCTTGCTCCTCGTAGATTAGCCACTACTTTATCGAGTTGTTAACATCGTTCAACGACCACGTGTAGACTTGAGGTTGTAGGAAAACAAGAAAACTTTGAACTTCGTCATTCGTCTGGTTGCAGTGGCAAGACGCATCAATTTCAGCACGCGTTAAGCCTCTTAATTGCATGCGTACATATAACATTCTTTTAAAAAAACTATGTATGGCTTGTGTTTCGCGCTCCTTCAGAAGTATTTGTTTTAGAGCTACCGAGAGTATCAATCAAATTTAACCGGCGATATGAACTATAATTACACATTTTATACCTCTTTTAACTTTGTACCCAATTAATTACAGTTATTACCATGCATAACTTTTCGTATATTTTTCGGAATCTGAAGAAAGGAGCTGGTAGTCTTTCTGTTTTACCTCTTACGAGAATATTCACCATCCCCGAAGAACATGAGAAAATCGGATTAAACCACGTTCACTCACGTTGCTGAGATAATATCCATAGCTAAGGAGGTAGACAATACGCTCGCTTTGCATACTCTATTTAAAACCGCCTACGAAGATGTTCAATACGTATTTCGTAGGCAAGTTACCATTGTCATGTATTCCATAATTTTAAGGAAATTCCATTTAAGACATGCTAAGGCCCGGAAAAAGTTTATAAATACAAAATTACCAAATTTCTTGGAGATTGAGTAGAGCTATACAGAATATTATACGAAAATTGGCTTTTCCAAGATTAAAGTTTCGCTATGGCAATTTGCGAATAAATCTAACAGGACTCATTATCAAATAGGAATTATCAAACCGAAAAGATGGATCATTTCGAGTACTGGTGGTTTGACTTAAGTCCCGAGGAAAAAAGACCAGTCTCTCGTAAGGAATGTTACCTGTGTTAACACCTTGGCAATTTTCCACCAGTCTCAAACATATGAGCTTGCGGCTTCTGCAACAAAATAGGCCGTAAGCAGCAAAATGAACTAATGTAGAAAATTAATTGAGAATTATGTCTCTATGCCATTCGTGGTGAAAACATTGAGACAGTGGAATAAGGAGTCCGGAAACCTTATTTTGGACATTAGAAGATAAATAAATTCAGTCACAGGATACCCACGTTCCTCTGAATTCATGTGACAGCGCACTGGAATTGCGATTCACAGGGGAAATGTGGCTGGTCTAATGGAAGCCTTCCCTTACACAGACCCGCTAGAGAATTCTATATATAAACTTTGTCAAATCCAGTAATGAAATATTTACCGTTAGCGTGGCCATTAATGCAGTTCAAGCAGGTAGGATGAGAACTCTCCTAATATGGAAGTGTAGTAAATTAAATTGAATCAAAGTATAGCAAAAGTAGTGTAATGAGTTCACAATTGAGATCAATGAAATGGGATATTTTCTGACCGATGTTGCTGTACGGGGATAAAATTGGCCTGACTCCGGATATCTTATTCTTAATCTCGAAGTAATGGACATGAAAGTAACAGGAACGAGAGCAGAAGGTGACTCGTAATGGAAGGATACTTTAGGAAGGAATTCGTTAGATGACGCTGTTCGTACTAATCGGCTTCGGTTGTGAAACCGTGTGAGGTGAATGGAGGGGAGGTTAATTAGGAGAATATAGAACTCAGCTATGGAGGTAAGAAATGCAGTGAGGAAACGTAGATGATTGTGGTTGGACTAGAATTTTTATTAATTTAAAATGAGAATGTGAACTATGTTAGACCATAGTGAGACATTCATCATGTCTCCGTGTACATTTATCTTATCTTGGCTTCATAGTTGCTCCGAGTCGTTCTGAAATCCTTTGGCACTAATTGTATTCTCATTTCCTTTGCGCCCGTACGTTACGTACTGTATACCATATAGCGCCGAAGAAATTTTTGCCTTCAATGTTAGTGTTCTGTTCCTTGTTCATAACTTCTTTGCTTAGCCTCAATATTGTTAAACGAAGGCCTCGAGCAACCATGTCACCTTCCTCAATTACACTGCCTGACAAAAGAAGTTAAGCACGGAGAATGAGTGGTCTAATATTATCTCATTTCGGTATACATGCATACCACTGATGCGTGAGTAAATTATTAAAACTACAACGATCCTTAATGTGTAGAACGCCCACCAGAGTGCATTCGTGATGCACCATCCTGATGTTGATAAGTCAATTGCTGTGAGTCAGGCGGTTAAGCAAGGCCTGCAGAGGGGACTACGTACAGTACGAAGCACCCGTGATGCCTCACAGACAGCCTATTCGCCAATTGACAGCATTTGACACAGGCCGAATTGTGGGACTGAATGAGGCTGGTTGGTTGTATCGTGCAATTGCCAGGCATGTGGGCCATTCAGATGTCGCAGTGGCCCGAAGTTTGACTCAATGGGTACGTGAGGGCACCCAAACACGTCGTGCAAGTTCGGATCGACCTATGAACACCACCCCGAGGGAAGACCATGGTGTAGTGCGCCAAGCATTGCGAGATCCAATAACTTGGGCACCAGCGAACATGTTACTGGAGATTACAGCATCCTGTGAGTTCCCGCATAGTGTCTCGATGACTCGCATCCGCCGGATTGGGGTCCTACCGGCCCATGCGCTGGTTTCCAATGGCACCAGAACACCAACGCCTGCGTTTGGCGTGGTGACTTGCCCGGGATGCATGGACATGGGACGACTGGCGCCGCACCGGGCGAGTTGGTCGTGCGCGTAGAGGCGCGCGGCTGTGAGCTTGCATCCGGGAGATAGTAGGTTCGAATCCCACTATCGGCAGCCCTGAAAATGGTTTTCCGTGGTTTCCCATTTTCACACCAGGCAAGTGCTGGGGCTGTACCTTAATTAAGGCCACGGCCGCTTCCTTCCAACTCCTAAGCCTTTCCTATCCCATCGTCGCCATAAGACCTATCTGTGTCGGTGCGACGTAAAGCCCCTAGCAAGAAAAGACTGGCGCCGCATCATGTTCAGTGATGAGTCCCGCTTCTCTATAACCTCCGATGACCATTGTGCGCGTGTTTAGCGGCGTCGAGGACAGAGGGCAGATCCTGTTCATATTATGAAAAGACACACATGCGTAATTTCTGACATCATAGTATGGGGATCCATAGGATATTAGCTCACCTCGGCAAACTTTGACGGCACTGCGATACGTCACAGATATTCTGCGTCCACACGACCTGCACCTTACGGCACAGCACCCTGGGACAGCGTTCCAACAAGATAATGCACGTCTACACACAGCACGTGTATCTATGGACTGCCTAGAGCATGCTGAGGTCCTCCCATGGCCAGCAAGGTTACCGGACCTCTCCATCATTGAACATGTGTGGGATGACATTGGAAAGGGACTCTGTCCCAGTACCAACCTGCTGGATCTGGTGGGACAGCTGCAACAACTGTGGAGAGGAGAGGATCCAAAGTATGTTTGATACCATTCCGAATCGCACAAGGGCATGCATTGCGGCCAAGGGAGGTGCGACACCCTACTGACCAGGTGCCAACATTTCACCTCTAACTACCAACAGCCTTACCTATTTCGCTCCATATTGTAATATGTTCAGTAAATGCACAGGGTCTTTCAGCATATAGTTGCTGCCGGGACAAAACCACTTATGTGAAATATTTTTGCTTAGAACTTTGGCCGGTGTGATTCTGTCAGCTAAGATGCAATATTGTCAAGGCATTGCCGCTCTTCATAATGTGTGTTCTGCGGGTCAGTATATCTCCAAAAATATTATCACATAGGTGGTTTGGTCCCGGCAACGACGATATGTAGTTTCATTCACTTTCAACCACCCGTTCTGGGTGCTTAACGTTTTTGTCGGGCTGTGTATCATCCTGCTTTTAAAAGTTTAAAATGCATTTGTATTGACGGATCTAACTACCGTTGTTAGGTCCGTTATGTATATCCTCGTAAGGTGTTGTATCTTTCCTTGTATATTTTTATTTCGGTTGGTGGAACTATTCCCTACCATTCATTTTGGGCAGTTACCACTGGATGTTTCGTTTATCTGTTGGGAACTCGTTTTCTCATCATTTAGAGTATGACTTTCACTTGTAGTTTATGACGTTATGGCACGTCGCACAGTGTGTCGAATCCCATATCTAGGTGGAAAAAATTCACTGTCGCCAATCAAAGCGCAACCTGGCTCATTCGATAGTAAACAAACCAGATGTTGACCTTCAGTGTTTCTTTTCGCTTTCTGGTACGTAGGATGGAGGGGACAGGTGCTGAAACATCTTCCTTGCAGTTATCAACTGAGTTGATAGGAGGTGTCGGAGAGAACCGAACGTTGTGTTTCTAGTAAGTTCAACGAGGTGTTGTATTCTGTGGTTCATGGAATAGTGAAAAGAGGTATGTGTTCTCATTTTAAGCATAATACAAGCGTTCTGCAGTAAACAAGTTATTTACAGTGCGTTGTAAAAGGAAGCAGTTGTAGAAAATTAGATTGTTTTTACGATTTGCTCGAAAAAAACTTTATGAGTGCCTCATAGTGCCACTTTACTTTAAACGTCATTCGATGGGAAATTTAATGTAGATTCAGGATCTGTAGTGGTTTGGTTGCGCACGAATGTGCATGATGGTTTATTTTCTTATTTTCAGTGCCTATGTGGGCGTTACCGCGAGAAGAATATTTCAACGCGTGGCGGTCATGTCGTAAAAAGGGGCATTTAGAAATCATATTTCAATATCTTATGGATAAATTAGAGCCTACAAATCTTACTGACACTCATTTTCTGGAGGTAAGAAACAAAATTATATTGATATCCCGTAATATCAACAAAAATGGGAGAGTGTAGGAAGAAGAGAACAACGATTCCGAGAAAAATTCGGTGATTAGGGAAATGTGACGGATTTCATCGTGTTAAGTGAACAAGACGACATTGATCCAGCGTATGATCCAAAAACAAGTTGTGTACCTAACAAAGCCGGCCGTCACCCTAAGGAATTTAAGGACTCTTCCATAAAGACGAAGAAGCAAAATGTTTGAGATATTACCGAATCGCATAGTTTGGAGGAAGTCGCGTTTGCTGCTGAAGATTCTTTTCGATCAAGCGGGAAAAGATGAAGGCTTAATAAAAAGATATCGTGTATTACTAGCTGCTCTTTCTTCTGGCTCTGAAATAAATGTGAATAAATTCAAAGAATTTCGTGCGCAAACTGCGGCTTTGTATGTCAAACTATATCCATGGAATTATATGCCCGTAACTGTGCATACCATATTAGTACACATTACTCAAGTAATTAAACATTTTCTTGTGCCAATAGGAACTTTATCTGAAGAAGCTCAAGAAGCTAGAAATAAAGATTGTCGGAGGTTTCGTGAACTTCATACTCAAAAATGTAGCAGCTTAAGATGTTGTTGATTACATCAAACCCCTTAATAAACAAGTACCGAACAATGCCACGTAAAACTCCTGGTAATCTACCTATGGAAGCTATTGAGTTACTTACTAACTCCCAAGATCCTTTCACATCAAATGAAGAAGACCAGTATAGCAACGACTACGATTCTCTGGACTCTACAGACGAATCAGGGGACGATTGAACATTGGACATGTTGTTATTATGAACATGATGAGATTGATGAGGCAATTACTTGCAAATACTGTAATATGATCCTTTCACGTTTTTTATGAAATGTTTCTGAGTGTAATCTTAACCTTTTTTATTTGGAAATATAATATATATAATATTGTTTTCGTGTGTAAGGTGTGTTTTACTAAAACTACGTATTTAAAATTCGTTTTCAATCTGGAAGAATTTACATACATGCCTTCGTCTATTCCCTCAAATAAGGTGTAACAAGAACACTGGACTGAAATTCTCATTGTTATTTATATTTTATCCAGTTTTCAATAGTATGTTTACCACTGTTATAAACTATAATATACACATCCAAATCGTGTTTTTACTCCCGTAAATGGACGATTCTTTTGTTGCTTTCGGTCATTTTTTAAATCTCCCCTTGCCCCTCACCCCTATATATTTACCCCCGAACATCGTACACTTTAGACGATGCCAGATATGAATTCAGCGACCTCGAAAACGGTATAGTGCCAACTTTTAATAGGATCCCAGGACTATTAACGACGTTATTAATTTTTTCCACCTAGATCGGGGATTCGGCACACTGTGCGTCGTTTTGATTTCCCTTTCTGTTCTGAAGTTATCTCACTTGTTATACCTCACTCCACTTAGTAACCGGTGTGCGATTTATTTGTATGTTCTAGGGTGCTTGTTGCTATTAAAATGTGCTTTTGTGGAGGCGGACTCCTGTGTCCATGTCGTCGGGAATGTATTTCGAGCTCAGTGCTTGCCCAGTGAAATGTAACTCTATAAACTTGCCTTGCAAATGACCTAACTAGCTTTTCGTCTTCGAAGCTACTTTGCTTTGAGACCAGGCTTTTTTTTTTGCTAGTGGTTTTACGTCGCACCGACACAGATAGGTCTTATGGCGACAATGGGATAGGAAAGGCCTAGGAAACGGAAGGAAGCGGCCGTGGCCTTAATTAAGGTACAGCCCCAGCATTTGCCTGGTGTGAAAATGCGAAACCACGGAAAACCATCTTCAGGGCTGCCGACAGTTGGATTCGAACCCACTATCTCCCGGATGCAAGCTCACAGCCACGTGCCCCTAACCGAACGGCCATCTCGCCCGGTCGGGTATTTGTTTCGACGATTGAATGATTGAGACATATTTTGGAATGTGTCCTTGGTTGTGGGACACTGTTAACATGATGAGTATTTGGTCAGACGGACAGCTCGTATCCCTGGAAATTTAAATGTACCTCGATATCTCTTTATGGTTTGATTCACGGCGCATTGACATTGGAGATCGCGGATTCTGTGTGTTGGTGACTGTGGGCCAGAAATAGACCGTGCACATTACTTTCTGATGAGGGAGGTTTTAGTTTGTTCTATCACGGGGTATTTGTTTTATCTCGGTTTTCATGTGTATGTTTTTTCATGCTTTGTTTCTTTCCTTTCGGCTTCATTTTGGTCATTTTTTAAACGTCTCCGTGGTAACTGATTTCGTTTATCTATCTTTTTTGTACCTCGTCCGGGCTGCCATCTTTTTTGTTACGTGCACGTGTGCCTCCTTTTTTATATTTGACATTGGGGAGCTTCATGACGTCGTCTTTTTCCCTTTTTTTACTCCTTGCTTGTATTCAATAAAAAGATGCCTCTATAGGTTTTTCAGGTTTGGTTGTGGGTCCTTGACTGGAACATGGTAATACCTTTAACTTTAAATCTCGTGCCGAGAGTTACTTTAAAGGTTGATTTGAGTCGTTTTGTCTCTGATTATTTTATCTTCACGCGTGAGAATGAAGATTTGATGTCAAAGCCATCACAAAATTTCATGACCATGCAATATGCTGAAGGTCATCACATGACGAAGCTGTTAGTACGCTATTTAAAATACATTGAGTACTGATTGTATGACACTTCTATGTTCTGATTTTCCCGTATCAATCCTTCGTTTGAATAATAAATGTAGTGTTTTTCTTTATCCTCTCCTTTTCCTGTTAGATTTTAAGCGTAGTTAAGTTGTTCGCATCTTAACCTAGGGTAACGGGTTCAATTTCAAAGTGTGTTAAGTTCGTCCTGGTCGGGATCCATGAGCACACGAGTTGTTTATATACATTTCACTGCGTTCGTTTCTCTGCTGCCTTTATGGATATGCTACCATCAGCGTGTTAACTCTGCTGCTATTTTTGAAGGTGGTTCTTCGTGGGCTGTAGGTAAAAGGGGTGTGATAAGTACTAATGATTACAAATAGAGGATTGTTGAGAGGCCAAGTGAAATAATATAGGCCTGCAAACTAACGACGTGTAAAAGTTATTCACTTCTTTAGAGTTGAGTAAATCTAATGTCAGTAACGATGTCTTTTTGCGGTTCTTTCCGTGGATACGAAGACTATGTGAGTTCATTGTGGATGATATTTAAGAAAGACAGAACGAAGATGGTAAGTAATGTAGTGTGCGCAGGAAGAGTTAAAATTCTTGCACTTAAGCTATAGACATTTGACTGTGATTGTGGACGTGTAATGAAATCTGAGATTTAAATATAGAATATTTAAGAAGGCAGATTTTCACAGCACATTGATTATAAAATGATTCAAATAATTGAAAATATCTCCTTTCGTAGTGAGCGTACATACCGAGAAATTCTAATAGCCGGACGAAAGTAAAGTGCTGAGAGAATGACATGAAGTGAACTTCATTGCTTTAAGTACTATATTTTATCAACTAGGAGGAGGTGGAAGTGGAAGAAGCAGATATGACTTGACGTCAGCCTCGCCTTGTCAGTACCGCTTCCTTCCTGCCAAAGCTGTCAATCCCAAGTAACTTTTAATTCGACTACGATGCGCTGAAGAGGATCGATATACAACGAAGAAAACAAGTTGCTTGAAAATTTGATACACTAGCTTCTCCTGTGAGTGGGTTTTAAAATTAATGAGCAAAATGAACGCTTGGGAGGAATTTCACAGTTAGCTTTATTTGAATCAGCAGTATGAAGGGTAGTGGAGCTGTTATGAAATATATTATGCACCGAGCCTATAGTGACAATTATTATTAATCAATGACTACTATAGGCAAGATGCAAACAATTGGATTTTTCGACCATAAGTACATTTGTAAGTTTTGAGCTTTTACAATTTTTCTTTATGTAGATACACGTATGCACGCACCTTCTTCATCCAATCGTCATTTCTTTTTTTTCTAGTTGCTTTACGTCGCTCCGACACAGATGGGTCTTATGGCGACGATGGGACAGGGAAGGGCTAGGAGTGGGAAGGAAGCGGCCGTGGCCTTTATTAAGGTACAGCCCCAGCATTTGCCTGGTGTGAAAATGGGAAAGCACGGAAAACCATTTTCAGTGCTGCCGACAGTGGGGTTCGAACCTACTATCTCCCGAATACTGGATACTGGCCCCACTTAAGCGACTACAGCTATCGAGCTCGGTAATCGTCATTCCATACTCCAAGTGCAACAACGTGGTGTATACTATCTCCCAGTACTTTGATGTGACCGAAATACAAAGAGTCCTTCGAGGAAAAAAGATGTGAAAAACTGAAATGAAAACATTGATATTCATGAAATATTTTTAATGGTTTTAAAAAAAATACTAAATGATCCAGCGTTGTGGAATATAGCTCTACAGATCTACACTTATCTGTTCTCATCAATTGTGACAGACGGCAGGCACTGACAATGAATGCTCCCGACTAGCTCAACACATTGCCTGCACGGAGCGTTTACGCCAAAGTCCAGACCTATTAAACCATAAGAAATTAACTAAATTTACTACGATATTACAATTGAAATATAGAGGATTGGTTTTATTTTAGATACAGGTCTTTGACTGTGCTGTTTGTGAAATTTGTTTAGGTGAATGAAGTCTTTCAACCTGGGTTAATGCTTATTTAAGTGTCTTTTTTATCACTTCAGGATTGTTCCGCCTGCGATATTAATCGAGGTTGGATATCGTTAGTTGGAAATCGACAATTACAATAACTGCAGTACTTAAACGAATGGCAGTATCATAATGTACAGTATACCATTATGATGCAGTTACATCGCATGTAGTTAGCATATTACAGTATGGACGAACTAAAAGATAATTTCACTATCGCCCGCCCTGAAGATGGTTTTCCGTGGTTTCCCATTTTCACACCAGGCAAATGATGGGGCTTACACTAATTAAGGCCACAGCCGCTTCCTTCTAACTCCAAGGCCTTTCCTATCCCATCGTCGCCATAAGACCTATCTGTGTCGGTGCGACGTAAAGCCCATAGCAAAAAAAGAAAAAGATAATTTCTACCCAACTACGCCGACGAGAATCTTTGTCTGTTTTACTTTGCGACTATAAAGGAACTCGAATATGTGTGAAGTTCAGCTTCATGAACAGAATATTTCTTTTTTCAAGTTGCTTTACGACGCACCGACACAGATAGATCTGTTAATAGTAATAAAATAATAATAATAATAATAATAATAATAATAATAATAATAATAATAATAAATATATAATAAGCTTAATCCTCCGACAATCATGATGTTGGTTCCGGGGTGACGTAAGGTAAGATATAAAGGGAAAAACTTGAGGCTACATAAGTGCGGTTTCGGAGAAGAATTATAAAAACAAGCTGGATGGATATAAACCAAATGACCTTATTTAAAAAAACGTAAAGGAGGATCGCTTTTAATTAAATTCAGTAAAGAAGAGGAAACCAAACTTCCTTGGGCACGTATACTGAAATATCGAAAGTGACAAAGAGACCCATCGGAAGACCAAAGATGTCATACATGAGGAACTCCGTTAGTGAACTGGCATGTGGTTCATATAGTAACATGAAGATGCTAGCAGATCTTCTGATCTACCTACAACGAGGGGGCACTGCCTTTAGTAGATGATGATGATGATGATGGGAGCTTTCGTATGCCCTGCGGCTAGGGCATTGGTTGTACTTTGTCGCGTGTGCGCCCTCGCAGTTGCGGCATTTTACATGTGTCCTGTGTCCGCCGTTCCGGCACTCGCGGTGTGAGTGGGGTCCGACGCACCACCTGCACCGTGGGCTAAGCTTACATTTCTGAGTGGAATGTCTGAACCTGTGGCACAACATGCACGGGGTGCAGATGGCTGCAGGTCGATAACGTCCATATTCAGGAGGATGCGTATGCTTTCCATCTTCTCCACTGCAGCATCTTCCGAGAGCCTGATGAGGTACAGTCGGTCTTGCTTCATCCCCTCCCTGTTTTTCAACCGCTATAAACCCAAGACAGAGATTTTCTCGCTAAAGATGGCGCTTCTCATCTCTTCGAGATCGTACTAGTGTATGCGGTTTCGGAGGACGTATATCATTGTCCTCCCCATAATTAAGCTGTACATGTGCATCGTCAAGTGCGATAGTGGCATTCTGGTAGCTAACCATGGTGTACAATGCTAGCAGTACTGTCTCATGGGCTCCTGGGTGTTATGAACTTATGGTTACGTTCGTGGAGGGGCTGCCTCTGCTCCTTTTGAGGGGTCTTCATTCTCTTATACTCGGTAAAGTCCACCTCCTCGATCTCCAATATGGGGGCCGGGGCCTCGGAAGTGTGGGCCTCCCTTGCCAGTTCAGACGCCTCCCCACCGTACTCATCGCGACCACTTTACTGAGAGACTTTTGATTCGTCAATCACAAGCCATGTGCCGTCGGAATCGGTCTCCAAGGCTAAACTGCTCTGGTTCGGTTGGTAGTCGGAGTCCCACTGGTCATTTACCCCTTCCCTCCTTAGGGCTCATCAGGGTGGGTCCCTGGTACCCGCTTACCCTCCCTAACTGTGTGGCCACTTAGGAAGCTTCCCTTGGATAGTGCTCTTCCTTCCGTTGGCTCTGAATGGTAACTAGAGGGGCGGGCGGGTTTCGTCGCGGCCTGGGGGTATGATCATGTGGGTGTGTGGGGTGCTATGTTCGCTACGTGTGTGATATAGTATGGTATAGATGGCCGTAGACACCTTGAGGCCCTACACCACGGGGATTGAACCAGGAGCACTGGAGTCTAGGGACCTGTTAAGACATCTGTGTAGCGATGGGGTGGCGTTTCCCTGCCACCGCTCAGGGATCTCATTAAGGACGCCTTCGTTAAGGCCACTTAATTCCCCCTCCTCGTATAGTGAATGGGTGACTGCGTTATATAACGGCTCTTTGGTCACAGATGAGTAAGAAATTGAGGGCTGTGCGAACAGCGCTGCATTGTCAGCTGGTGTCGTGGCGACCGTTGACTGGCTAGAGCGCCTTGATAACAGCGACTCTTCCCTATTGGTCATCTCTTGAACTTCTCGCGGTTCGGCTTCTGTCTGGAAGGTTCCAGGCTCGGCGAAAAATTGCCAAATATCTCAAATAATAATAATAATAATAATAATAATAATAATAATAATAATAATAATAATAATAATAATAATAATAATAATAATAATAATAATAATAATAATAATAATAATAATAATAATAGGTAGTCATGTCAGTTGACATTGACCATGAACGTTCGAATAAGAATGTTGAACCATCCTCAAATTATCCTGTGTCTGTCCAGGGTACTGTTTTGATGTACATGTCATCGACATGTTTCTCCTTTCGAAGCTGCGATCCTGGTTCAGTGTGTGTACATGTTGGGACATTCTATATTGAACGAATGTGGCCTTTGTTCACAGAATTTCCTATCTAACCCTAGGCACCGAGATGCGGTAGGCGATTGTGGCAGGTAGTGTGGGTCTCGAAGTTGTAGAACATCTCGGTGAGAGGAGAAAGGGTGCGAGCGGACAAAAGGCAGGAATTTTCTTTCAGTTTAACTTTCACTGTCGAGCTGCTCTTCAACATCGCCACCCCCCCCCCCCTCCCACAAACAACGCGTGGCGATCGACTATAATATATTCGCCCCCGACATGCCATTAATTCTAAGAAGAAAGGGGTAGCAGGGAGGACTGGTAAGTGTGATACTACAGGAGTTTCTGCCAGTCCAGATGTGGTGATGGGTATCAATAGCAGTGCAATCGGGTAACAAGAGTCCGGACAAAACCACATGGTCCGAAACGGAAAGATGCCTACAGGTAAAACCTGACATTTTATATATAACACATGCAAGGATGTGGTTCTGAAACGGTCCAGGTAGTTGTGTTAGTTGGGAACAGTTATCATGCACAACTCATTAGTCGGTTCCTCGCCAGTCCATTTTTTCAGGGAATCAGTCCTTCTGGGCACTGCTGCGACTAGTGCAGGCTTTACCGGTTACCGGGCAGGTATGCCAAGTCGTGGGGGTAATAAGATCAATCCTATAATCGGGAGATTCGGGCGTTATGGCGTCGATCTCTACAAGAAGTTCCACACGCCATAGCACATACTGTTCAGCCATACGATTAGAAAGTAACTGGCTCACCCCATCCCCTTCTATTTCTGGAAGTGCCCACCCCACCAACATAAAACGGCACTAACTCACTCGACACTTAAAATAAACCTGTACCTGTATGTCTGTATTATTATTATTATTATTATTATTATTATTATTATTATTATTATTATTATTATTATTATTATTATTATTATTATTATTACTGCAGCGACGCGAGTGAGAAAATGTGCATCCCACACTCCAAGATACAGACGGACAACAATCGACGATTGGCCCCTCCAAACAGATAGTGGAAACTAAGCACGCTCTCCAACTTGTATATAGCAATCAGGGTTTGTAGGTTGTAATCACCGTTATCCTTTCATGTATGTTTGAGTGTTTATATCTGAGAACAGTAGTGACTTGAGTGATCACCACTAACACGCCGGGACACCCTAGGACAGAAGAAAAGAAGACGTCAAAGGATAAGAAGAAGAGGAATAATAAAAGGATGATGATGATGATGATGATGATGATGATGATAATGATGATGATGATGATAATGATGATAGCCCCAGAACTTGTGCAGGCTAGGCAGATAGTATTCTATCATCCGCATACTGAGGCTTAGCACCAGCGAGCAGTTGCAGTTGGACAGTTACTCCACTATTATACCTCATCTGGCCTGGTAAAATGCTGAGCATGCGGACAAGGAGATAATTCTTTTGTACCAAACTGTCCAATCTTCCATGTTGTCTCTATCTTCTTAGAACTAACAGCATATCGGAGCCGATTTAGATTTGATCTGATCGCCACGCGGAGGGTGTGATCTTCGGGCTCCCCCTCGGAAAAAGTCAGATGTTGTGTGATCATTTTGAAGGACACAGAGATGCCGCGTACTCTTAAGAGATAGTGTTATAAGCACTTCTCAGCGGTCGAAAGGGGTCACCACATATTCGCCTGCTATCCGAGAACAAGTAATGGACTTTCGAAAACATTCTGTATCATCTAAGACCATTGATCGAGACTAGCAGCAAGCAGGACTAAGGAATTACCATCCCATACGTAGTCTGCCTGTAACACCACAACACTAACGGCTACGTTTGGAGTTGTGCCGTGCCCGGGAAGCATGTACTGCTGATGAATGACGCCACATTGTGTTCAGCGAAGAATCACGGTTCTGCATTACCCTGGATGACCATCCTCTGCGAGTATGGTGGCGACTTGGAGAGAGATCCCAAACTTCCAATGTTTTGGAGAGGTACAGCGGTGTTATTTCCGGCGTCATTGTGAGGGGAGCCGTTGGGCGTGATGTTGAGGTACTCCCGTGGCCAGCAAGATCCCTATATTTATCCGCGATGGAACATGTGTAGGACCAGCTCGAACGTAACACCGTCCCAGTGCCAGTTTCTAGGTTATCAAGGACCAGTTACAACAGTTGTCGGCCAGCTTGCCTCAGGAGAGGATACAATGTCTTCATGACACCCTGCCTAACAGAGTCAATGCATTCATCCAGGCCAGAGGGGAGGGTGCAACGTCATACTCGTAAGTTGGCTCCTATTGCCAAGTTCTTTGCAAATTCGACTCGATTTTGTAATCACTGAAATAAGAACATACTTATCCTGAACGCAAATAATTTCATTTCGTTTCCTCCTCCCGTTCTGGGTGTTTCAGTATTGATGTCAGGTAATGTACAATTTAGCGTGACGTCAAGTATTTGGACGTCGGACGAGATTGAATTTGTTCAGTTCGCCACGTCATATCCAGTTGTCACCACGTTTCCTTGCTGTTGACATGGAAGGCACATGAGTGGCCTTGAGTGGAAAGCACTGTGTTTTCAGCATTGTTGAACTGTCTAGCGGCATTTTTCGTTGACTTGTCATTGGGGAAGATGCTGTAATAGGCTTGGGAAGACCAATTCTTCTAGAGCCACTATCTGCTATTCTTCCTCTGGAGGGTGACATAGAACGTTCTGTTCACCAGAAAAGTGTCAATCAACGGTTGCAGTTGGTGATCCCTAGTCAAAACATACCGTTTCTTCCGTAACATCCCATGAATCACTGAGTGGTGCATTTCAGTGAAGCTGTTGTTCACCTTTGTTATATCTCCGCAGAGATTCTTCAAGTGTTTCCAGTTTTCCTTGCTGCTCACGTACATATGCAGGTTTTCTACTAAATTATCCCCCGTTATTTCACTATCTTCAGCGGAAGGCAAAAAAATTAAAGTCACTCCAGTGATTTTGCTTTTTCCGAAACCATCCTCGATCTACCTCTTTGACAGTTCGCCAAAGCACGACTTAACGGGCTGGATTCCTTCTGGTTAGTGGATGGTCATTCCATTGAGGGTTTTCGAGATTTGGTTAAATAATCAGGTGTTCGAAAATCTTAAAACAGTGGGACAGAAGAAACTTCAGGTGAAGCCTGTTTAGACTCATTGCTTCTTTCCCTGGTTCGAGCATTGCAACAACGCGTGCTTTCATCCAAATCTTCGGGATTTTTAAAGTGGTAACGCTTTCCTTTAGGAGATTGAGACGGCACTGAAGTGTGTCTTGACCGGAGTTCTTGATCTGCTCGAAACTTCACTCCCTCGACTCCAGGTGCCCTCTTCAATTTCATATCAGAGATGGCTGCTTCGAGCTCCGTCACCGAAAGGCGTTCCTTTAGGAAGTAGTTTTCATATTTAAGAATGAGCACTAAAGGTCACTATTTAGGAGGAGCTGACTTGCTACTTGACTTGCGGATACTTCAGTGAAACTCTTCTTCGTTTCTGTGTCATCTCCACTGAAAATCTTGACCTCCTTACTGTTCACCTCTTAGCCCACGTTTTTCACTGTTTTCAGTGATAGCCTGCAGCAGATCGTCTACAGATTCATTGGTAAATGGATCTTTCTCAAAGCGCTCTTCGTAGTGCTTTAGCAAGGTGTTAGCATCCTCTGACATTCCTGAAATGCACCGAGTTATGCGTCCTCGTAGTATAGTTCTCCAAGAAACATTTTCACAAGGCCTATGGAGACGTTATACTTCTCAGGCTGTTGTACTATCGTGGATTATATTTTCGTGGGTGTGCATGTGGATAAAGTAGTGATACTATACTACATACTGACGAAATAGACGTAATCGCTTCGACATAAATGCAGCACCTCAAAAGCTAGAGCTGTTTATTAGACCAATCAAGAAACTTATTGGGGTTTTACTTGTTTCATATAGTATTTCGTGTGATTTGAATACTACATTTCGAAGTTAATAAGACAAACTGAGAAATATAATTTTGAAAAGCAGACTGAAGAGCAAATATAAAAAGGTTTTCTTCATGTAAATGGATGGAATTTAAACAATATACAGCCTGTGACAATAAAGTTCGGTGAATGAAGTCAGAACGGTTGATCCGGCAACACTGGCGACACACATCGCTGCATCTGAGTAGCAGCGGGTTTTGACAACCTGTTCCAAACGTTGTTCAGTTGAGCATCATGTGTGTGCCGTGTAAGACCTGTTTGACACAGTGCGTGTTTAGTGTGTTTGTTCTGAACTACGAACAGGAACATGAACAACCAAAAGATCAATGCACAGTTTTGTTTTACGTTTGGCACGATACCGAAAGGAACGCATGCTATGCTGGTACGTGTTTTTGAAGATCAAGCACTATCCTTGAAGTGTATGTACGTGTGTTTCGCCCGTTTTGTGGAGGCCGGGAAAGTGTTTCTGACAATCCCCGTAGCGGAAGACCGGCGACCGCCGTAAGTGACGAAAACATCGAGAAGGTGAGTATATAATCACGAACTATCGGCGATTAATTGTGCGCATGATCGTGGATGAACTGCAGATTAACCGTGAATCCGTACGACAAATCGTTACCCAGAAGTTAGGGAAGAGGAAAACGTGCTCTCGTCTTGTGCCACATCACTTGAATGACGATCAGAAGCAGGCACGTTTAGAGGCTTCACAGGACTTTGTCGAAACGGTGGATGCGACACCAAATTTCTTGAACTGCATTGCCACTGAGGGTGAAACCTGGTGTCTCAGGTACGACCCTGAAACGAAACGGCAAAGCATGGAATGGCGTTTTCCGGGAAAAGGTCAGAGCTGAAAAGTCACGCATTAAACTCGCTTTGAAGGAAAAGATATTTGACGATATTCCTGACAACCAACGAAACGTGACGAGGCTTATGAACACCATTCCAAAGGAAGCGTTCTTGCAAAGTTCCCAGGACATGTATCGCCGATCTCAGCAGTGCATAGTTATCGGAGGGGACTATTTTGAACGAGAGTAAGGTCACTGACGTGCATTGTTCATCTATGTTGATAGTGCGGGACTATTCACCGAACATTATTGTCACAGCCTGTGTATATTTTAAAACTCGATTTGAATTGCTTAAATGTTTAAGGTGCTTTGACGTCTCATTTTTCATTTGAAAGGAATTTTCGACAGGGTCATTGAAAGAATAAAAGTATCTTCCTTAAATATGTGAAATGAACTTCGAAATTCAAAAATGTCATGGTAATATTTGTGTTCGAATTTGTATTCGAAATACGAACGAGGGCAAAAATTGATCATGTGAAAATATTGAAGGATAACTTGGATCATAATTAATTCCAAGGTGCTTATAAGTTTTTTGCAAGTTGCTTTACGTCGCACAGACACAGTTAGGTCTTATTGTTATGATGGGACAGGAAAGGGCTAGAAATGAGAAGGAAGCGGCCGTGGCCTTATTTAAGGTACAGACCGAGCATTCGCACGGTATGAAAATGGGAAACCACGGAAAACCATCTTCAGCGCTGCCGAGAGTGGGGCTCGAACCCGCTACGTCCCGAATACTGGATAATGGCCGCAATTAAGGGACGTGCTCATAAGTAGTATATGTTTGCGTATAAATATTAGTTTAATCAATCGTCATTACAATGAACATTTTTGGAAAATACTTTCGAATTGCATTCAAACACTAATGATCGTCAGAAAATGAAGTAGTGTAAACTTCTGAAGTAGGACAAATAATTAATTCGAACTAATAACACTGTGAATAAACCCCGTTATATCACCCTTCCTAGATATTAATGTTGATAAACATATTTGAACAACTTGTCTCTCCGAACATTCCCAACCACTCTTTATTCGTACACTACAGTAACTGTGGTCAGCATGTGACATAATACCAAACTGACCTGATTTCTTAATGCCCCAAGAAGCGGTTATCAACTGTGCTGATAGATGTCTCAGGCAATGTACAATATATTTTAATATGACAATTTGAATTTTACGCATCTGTGAATTATAATCACAAAACCATAATTATAAATGGTTCATTTGTGTTCTATATAAATGAACATACATTTATGCTTCAATTTATTACTGAAGTGACATCCAACTAGCATTCGTCACTTCATATTCTTATCTATGTTCCCCTCACCCACTCCAGAAATAACTATTTTACCAAAAAAAAAAATTGTTATTCCCCAAGGGCTTTCTGATGTCGATGTTTGCTTATCAGTTAAGTCTCTAGTCTCCCTTTATTGTAGGAGGCATGCTCCACGTGAAGACCTGTGTAGCGTGATGGCTTTTATTTCTCTACTTATCCCCAGCGTAATACCAACGCAGTGAGTGCGTAATTTTCAGTTTAGAATGAATTTTCGTAAAAGCTAGCTTCATAAGTACAAAATCGTCCTAAACCACGTGTTGTGTCAAGTAGTTGCGAAATATCTGCATGCTATACGATGGAACTAGGAAATCGTTCCATCTGGTATAGTAGGACATGAATAATATGCCATAGAAAAGTGTAAGTTTCACGGTGTGACTATACAGAAGAGGAGCATATGTTAAGCATGTTTCGTACAAGCCCCACGATCATGTTCGGTGTGCGTGTGTGGGAGTTGAGCTCGAAATCGCGCAGGTCTGCTATTGGCTCGTGGTTGGAGTCGCATCGAAGTGAAATATTCTACATATCTTGACCTTCAGTGATTTAACACTAGCCTGTTCATGCCACATTCGGCTTACAACACATTTTATGCCTGGTCATGAATGTTTGCTTCCAGCATTCAACTTCTAATATACAGTCTGAAACTAGTTTTTAGTATTACGTAAAAAAGTATTCAAAATAACAGAAGTGAAGCTTCCACGGTGTTTAGAGTTATTTAGTTGTTCTTCTTACGGGTTTAACCGTGCCGTTGCCTTCTGTACATTCCATACAATTTGCCGACGTTTCGAATACATTGCAGTGTTCTTTGTCAGGGTGACTGAAATACCCCTAATCGATCCGTGGTAATCAGCCTTCCAGAGTGGTGGATGACCTTACTTAGCCTGATATATCCTACTCGCTTTGGCTGACATAAGCCCCTCGTGGTCTCGTGAGAATTCTGGAACGTTATGTGTCACAGCCAGGTGGTGGCAATTGCCAGTGATGTTACGTAACTTGAGATGCGTCCTGCTTGTTTATGTTGTGGTCGGTATCTCTTAATCTATATATGAGAGGCACCCAAGAATTGCTCATTTTATATTCTTCTTCTAAATTCATATTGTTCCGGTGTACCTTAATTTGGTAAACCACAAGGATTTTCCTTTCGAGATTCCAGGGATAGCATTTAAAATCTTGATCTTGTCAAATGATATTTCGTGCCTTGGCTACAGCTGAAATATCTGGATCCAGATTCTTGGTGTGCCGGATATGTTCTATAAGTCGGATAAATATCAGACGTTTCGTTTACCAACATAACACTTTCCGCAGATACATTGAACGTAGCAAACGTCGGCAAACTGTATGGAATGTACAGAAGACAACAACAATATTAAACCCAGGAGAACCACTAAATATTCAAAATAACATTTCGGTGATATACCATTCTCTGCGATGAATCACGAATAAACACCTCTACCAGAAGACGTTTCCGGAGAGATGACAACCCATTGTGAATTCCTACTCGATATTGAAAGATACTAGCATGAAACAAGATTTATACAAGGTTGCATCCTCTTATAGGGACACCAAAATGGTGCATTACTAATGAAGGTAATTTATTTGAGCGGACAGTTGTATAAGAGGCTCATAACTTATGATAGGCAGGAGTTCAAAATTTGGGTATGGTATGCATTCCATGAAGATATTTTTCATTTCAGCAGACCATCCTTCGGTCGAATGTAGATTTCACAACAACCATACCGTGTATCACGGTGATATGCTTTGTTGAAGTACGACGTGGAATGATATCAGTAGACGAATAAGTTGGAGTGGTGTCTTTAAAAGTAGGAATGATCTGAATATGAAGATAAAGTTGGACTTCAAAGGGACAAATTGGGTCAAATATTCGTTCATAGGAAGGGTAGTTAGGGATTGGAATAACTTACCGAGGGGGATGTTCAATAAATTTCCAATTTCTTTGCAATCATTTAAGAAATGGCTAGGAAAACAACAGATGGAGAATCTGCCACCTGGGCGACTGCCCTAAATGCAGATCAGTAGTGATTGATTTATTGATTGATTGATTGATTGATTGATTGATTGATTGATTGATTGATTGATTGATTGATTGATTGATTGATTGATTGATTGATTGATTGATTGATTGATTGATTGATTGATTGATTGATTGATTGATTGATTGATTGATTGATTGATTGATTGATTGATTGATTGATTGATTGATTGATTGATTGATTGATTACATGAACTTTATCAACGAATTGTTGTTCCAAGTGATACATGCGCTGCGTGTCAGTTTTTCTCCGACAACATTGACACAGAACGCTATTTCGAGGCACAACAGCGATATTATATTCCTGTCCCATTGCTAACAAGTGTGGTGTGGGGAACACTCCTAATCTATCCCCAACTGTGATCTGTCTCAAGTAGGTGGAAGTAACGTGGTCAGTCTCAGAGCCACCCATTCTCTGTTTCATATATCGTCGTTGCGACTGCAAATGCCTGTATGTGACAATGTTGAGAGGGGAAATATTGACCCGCAGCACATGTATAACTTCGAACAAAAATTCGTTGACGTAGTTCATACAATATTTAACCTTAGATAACAGAACATTTCTGGTCAAAATTCTAACCTGATGTATTATCACTTACCGTTTTATTTAGGCGCAAGGCCAATATCCTAATTCTTCGCTCCCGGGAATGGAAGACTTTTTTCTTAAAGTGGGGAATTTCCAATGCTCTATCCTTTCAATGGTACATTACCCCTCCTTGTCTCTCCCGACGTTACTTTTTCTGAATGCTGGATCGACGCTTATAGTTAGCTACTGTTCGTTTACCCGGCCCTTGGTCAGTGTACTTATATAACTGCCCACAGTAACTTCCTCCTAAACTTTCCCCAGCAGGACTTCAATAATGAACTTATTTCTACAAATTTCTTCTCCGTCTTAAGATATAAAATTGCATTTTACATTTATAGTTTGTATTTTAGATTTAATCACCATAATATGACTTGAAGGTAAACCTAACCCTTTAAATTACACCTTCCCAGTGGTCTCCTGTATATGGGATCGACTGGTTCGATTCCCGGCATCGGTGCCATAACGACAAATAGCGTCCATGGATAAGTCGTGGTTCTGCTCTAGTTCACATGCAAGCACCTTGAAATGTCAGAGTTTCGAGTCCTTACTCTGAACGTACTATAATTTTTAAAATGTTACTGGTACATTTGGAGCTTAGTGATCTTTAATGATTCGTGGTTTCCGCATGGACATAGTGTCAATTTTAGAGTTGACCTTCACGCCTATGAGGATGGAGCCCTACCTAGAATGAAATATAATGTTGAAAACTGCACAAACATCCAGTCTTAAATCCGGAGGAAATAATCAATCAAGATTAAAATCTTCGACCTTGCCGGGAATAGACCTCTAGAACCTGTGGATAAAAAGCCATCATATTTATTAGTTAGCCATGTAGGTGAACGAAGTGGGTTAATATAGTCGAAATGAACCGATCGTCAGCTACTTGAGGTACATCTAAATATTGCTCTATGCCTCACTCAACAAAGGCTTCGAAGTTTCAGTCTTCTATCTCTCGGTCAGCATGGTGTTTTTTGTATGAGTGAAGAAAACGGTCAGATGAGGCATTTTGCATCGTAACCAACTGATATGGATCAGATAGTGGAAAATGTTTACGTCGATGGACGGGTTTATGAACGAATTGTACTAGTTAGAAAGACTACATTTTGATTTGTGCACCACTGAACGATGTGCTGTAACGCAGGCCAAATTAAGGAAGTCATCATTAACCACGAGTTTTCTCTGGCTGTCCTTAACTGATTATGTGATATCTACAGGACTCCAGATGTTCTCCCGGACGGCCATTAGGTTTATTGGTTGGCAAATTTACTAACTGAAGAAAGTGCTGTTTTAAGTCCCATTATATTCTCAGACGTGTCTGAATTTTATATAGCTCAACAAATGACATATTAGTTTACTTCTGAAATTTGCAAAATGGTCAATAATTGGACCACTACAGCAGTGTTTGAAAAAGCAGTGACCTTATTACAGCCTAATGGAGATAAGCGATATAATATTTGTTAAGGTATCTGTAGGTGTGCACGTGTTAAAGGCTGCCGAGGATCCAAGCAATCTGCATTTGGCAATCCCAAGTGTAATATACGTGGCTAATATCCTGTATAAAGTGGCAAGAACTATAGGTGTAGGACCACGAATCGGACATTTCCAAAGCCAGGTGGCTTATATGCCTAAACGCACAGAACAAGTAATAGGCATTAGCAAAGGTAATGTTCGTACTAAATCCTTTCATACAACGATCAATTTTAAGGCCAAAAATAATAAAAACATAAAATCCAGAAAGCACCGTTATGACAACGTGATTCTGGCCGTTTATCTATAAGTTCACATTCGTGAGATAATGGGTTCCAACCACGCTATCGGCATCTCTGAAAATGGCTCTCCGTGGTTTCCATTTGACACCAGGAAATTGACTAAGTATACCTAAATTAAAGCCATATCTGTTTTTTCCAGTCCTACTACTTCTCAGGTGCCCGTTAGCACAATGTTGTTGTAAAGTATTGAAAATTATTAAAATAAATGAAGAAGTTATGACGTTTGAATCGCATTCTGTTCCTGAGGAAGTCACACGCTGCTACTCCACTCTTCGAGTAGTGCTGTTTTATGCTGAAATAACGGGAATTAAAAATGTATTGCTGATTTATGATATCAGCATTGTTTCAGATGCGTCTGGATTTACTATACCTCAAAAGATGATAGAAATATGAAATTGTCAGTCATTTGACGACTGCAGCAGTGATTTTGCATCCGGGAGATAGCGGGTTCGAACCCCACATTTGGCAGCCTTGAAGATCCTTTTCCGTGCTTTCCGTGGTTTCCCACTTTCACACCAGGCAAATGCTGTGGCTGTACCTTAATTAAGGCCATAAAACATATCTGTGTCGGTGCGACGTAAAGTCAATTGTGAAAAAATGAGGTTCTGCAAAAGGGGTACGAAAGATATTACTGATATTTGAAACACACGTCCTGTCATTAGAAGACCACTAAACAAGTGTAGACGTATAGACAGGTGATTAAAAGAAATAGAAAAATGGGACATAGTAACGAAAGCCATGCTGAATGGCTCAGACTATTCCGAGTTGGCAGGATCCATTCTGGCTCTCTCTGTTGGTATTAGAATGTGTTGAAATACGTCAGCCTCATTTCAGGGCAGAATTTCGCCACCTATGTGTCTCTGAAAACCGTAAAAGTAGTTGGTCAGATGTAAAACCAATATTACTAATTTTATTATTTGTAGAAAATGCTGCTTCCTTCTCACAGAATACTGTTAATCCTAACGCGAGCTCACTGCATTAGCCTTATTGCACCTTGATTCATTCTCACTTATTATAGCATACTAACTCGTGGGAGAATACACATCGTAAATACTTTAAATTATCTACCTGTTTCAGATTTTATCCCCAATGTGATCTCTTGGATTTTTTACCTACTGACATCAATTTAGTCTTGGAAAGGGCAATTTTCATACTTTACATATTGCAACCATTTTTAAGTTTCAAGATATTCGTTTGCAGGCTTAAGGCACAATCTGGTATTAGGACAAAGTCATCAGCATAGGCCAAACAGCTTACTTTATTTTCACCTAACTGAATCCTTTCCTTCTACTGAATACTCTAGCAGGTTATCCGTGTAAACTATGAACGACAAAGGTGAAACCTCTGTCTTCAACTGAGAACACATTCTACAATTTATTCTCACTGCAGCCCAATTGTCAACATAAATTCCTTTGATTGACTTTAATAATCTACCCTTAATCCCATAGTCCATTGGAACATATAATGCTTTTTCACTCGGTACTTTGTCATACGCCTTGTATAGATCTACGAAACATAAACACTTCTCTCAATTCCTCTCGTAGCATTTTTAAATTGCCTGCTGCATACTGAAAATCTGATCCTGGCAGCCCCTCTCTGGTCTGAACCACACTAGTTCTCATCCAGCTTCCTCTCGACCACTGATTGCACAATCCCTTTCAAGATGCCGGTGAACACCTAGACTGGTATAGCAAGACATACCGTATTAGATGAGTGAATGAAGTCTTAAGGGAAGTAGATGAAAATTGTCACTTGGGTGGCAGTAGACCAACTATTAGTGGAAGAAGTGAGAAAGTCACGAAATGCAGACTATCACAAGCAAGGAAGGCAGTTTTTAAGAAAAGAAACCCTTTCGCTTCGAACATTTATATAGGAATTAGATTGATGTGTTTCAATATAATAGTCCGAAGCGCGGGATTGCACGGAAATGGAACAGAAAGCAGTAGAATGGAATGTTTTGAAATGCTATGTTACAGAAGAGTGCTGAAACTGAGATGAGGAGATGGAATCACGATTGAAGAAATACTTAATCGAACTAGTGAGAGGGGAAGATTGGGCGAAATTTGACCAGAAGAAGAGGGAAAATGATAGGAAACATCTGAAGAGACCGGAGATTTGTCCAGTTCGTTTTTGAGAGAAGCGTAGGCGGTAAGAACGGTAAGTTAGTCAAAGGAATGAACATTACCAACATATTAGAGGAGATGTGGGATGTAACAATTACGTACAAACGAATTGTTTAACACAGGATTGGGATGGCATGTACAGCTGCATTAAACCAGTCTATCGACTGATGGCCCTAACAACAACAACAATAATAATAATAAAAGCAATATCTGAGAAGAACGTATACTATGTGAATGAGTCTAAATTAGGCACTGAGAGGATTTTGCTACAATTTTAGTTATGTAGCCTATATTATCTTCAAACATGGTAATATCGTACTTCGTGCGAAGGAAAAAGCCACAGCCTCTTTCCAGTCATTCGACCAGGCCAGGAATGGAATGAACGAAGCCCCCATCCAACGGCGAGGATAGGAATTGTGCCGGCTGACGAAGCCTGTTGCACACTTCGTGCGATACAGGTATAAAATGTAGTGAAAATGTCAGAGTCAGCAAACCTTACCAAAGTTATGAATTTAGAATATTCGCCGCAACCAAACACTGAATTGCATTACAAATATCACAGTCTAGACAACCATACTGTACCAGGAAAAGGGGCATGAGACTTAACTAAGGGGTGTTCAGTTCTTAGGAGCAGGTAGAGAAAGTGGTATTCGCAGTGCGAAGTAATGGTACTTTAAAATTTCAAGTGTATTCAACTTGTAAATATTATTATTACTATTATTTCTAATTTGAAAATATAAAATCTAATTTAAATATCTTCTGTTGAATTTAATGTTGCCCGACTCCAGCAATATCATAGAGGGTCAGGTGAATTTTACTTGATAGCTGCGTCATCCGCATACTTGCAGCTGGTGACGTAACTCACTCGTTGCCGTACAGTTACCTCGTGCACTCTACATATACGTCCGAGCCGTCCCGTTGCAAATATTCATGTAACCAAAACTATGTTCCAGGCCATAGGCATTTCCTGGTACAATACCCTTTTTGACAATGGTACCGCCGTATGGAGTAAGATTTTAATTGCAATTCCGCGGAATTTGCAGATATTTATGTTACTTATATCTGAAAATGGCGGGTTTTTAACAGAACCATTAAGAACAATATTAAAAGCAACTATCTTCGACTCGTTGGCTGTATGTTCAGCGTACTGGCTTTCGATTCAAAGGGTCCCGGGTTCGTTTCCCGGCGGGGTCGGGGATTTTAACCTTCATGGGTTAATTCCAATTGCCCGGGGGCTGGGTGTTTGTGTTGTCCTCAACATCCCTGCAACTCACACACCACACGTAACACTATCTTCCACCGCAATAACACGCAGTTATCTACACATGGCAGATGCCGCCCACCCTCTTCGGAGGGTCTGCTTTACAAGGGCTGCACCCGGCTAGAATTAGCCACACTAAATTAAAAAGATTCTATACCAGTAAGTCAGCATGAACAATTATTTCTTAAAACGTCTTTCTGAACACCTAATACTTCACTTTTGTAGGGAGATTTCGAATGACTTTGTACACTGGAAAATCTAGAAAAGGTACATTTTTACTTTCAGAGTTCTGACATATCTTAAGGTAAACTATGGATAGTTCCATAACCAGATGATAGAAATGTGTGGAATATAAAGGCAGGCATTTCCAGTATCTTCTATTATGCGTTAAGCAAGTAATATTATTATTAACGTTACCGTTCTCCTATATTATATCACTGATAAAAGAAAAACATTTTCAGGAGTTCCCCAAGCCTCGCATCGCACCCGTTGGCTAACGTGCAATGTTTATCAGTCGTTAATAGGGCGTGCAATTCCCAGGGGAGCTGACCTTACTACCTTTAGTGGAAAGAGTAATGAACATGAGGGAAGCTGTTATTGAAGCTGACAACCAGACTAGATCGCGTGAAATAAATCCAATACCCTTGAGAAATGAAAAAGTTAAGAGTACCGTGCAGGTAAAACTTCTCCTAACATTTAGTTCTGTGAAGTGTGTATGATGGATCACTTCCTTTGGTGCAAAGCGCAAAAGAGCTAATAGGGGGTTCTTGGTGGCCATTACTTGCAAACGTCGGGGGAAAATCTACAAGGTGAGGCACGTCGTCCATGCCCCATCCAATCCTTGCCTGATGTAGCATCTCGTTTACTTCACGCACATTTTGTGGAAGTGGAGAAGAAGCCTTCACAGCGCGTTCAAGATTATCCCAGACATGCTCAATGGGGTTACAGACCGGAGAATGGGTGGGCCATAGTATAGTGGAGAATTCATTGTTATGTTTCTCCAACCACTTTGTAGTGACCTAAGCCCAGTGACACGGCGCATTGCCCTGTTTAAATATGGCATTTTTGTCGGGATACCTTCCTGGAGAGAAGATTGTAAATTGTCGACTAACAGGTTCGTGTAGTCTTTACCACTCGAAGTGTGTGCAACTGGACTAGAGCATGCCAGAAGAACGCATCTCGGACCATGACGTCACCGCCACGAGCCTGTATGACGCTCACAGCACAGACGGAGTATACGAGACTCGACACTCCAGAAAACCCTCTTTTTAATGTGTCGAAAGTCAACTGATGCCTTTTTGGGTCCACGCAATGCGTTTGCGATGATGTGGGGTCAATTGCGGCACGTTCATTGGTCTGCGGCTTCCGATCCCGAACTGTTGAACGTTACTGTGTCGTGACACCCGATGCTCGCCTCGCTTGATGTCCGTCCACAATTCCTCCACTCTTGGTACACCTTCGATACCGTTGTACAAGAACCGACACAAAGACAGACTACTGTCGAAATACTGGAACCACACCTTAGGGCACAAATTATCAGCCGGTGATCGAAGTCGCTTTCGCCACCTTTACCCATCTGTGCCGAATGTTATCGACTGTGAGCAAAGGAGGGGTCGGCGCGCTCTCTGTGAACCGCTAATGACGTTGTTACAACGTGGTAACGCGTAATTGGTCACGAACTCTCATGCCCCAGGTGGTCATAATTAAGTGATGCTCAGTGTAAACTGATCGAGGTTGCTGGACTTCTGTTCTACTAACAGGGCAACGGTATGCTAACAGCTGTGGTGAAAAAAACTGTTCAACTCTTAGTGGACTGCTGTTCTACCGATGGGACAATTGCGAGCCAACAACTGTGGTCTATAAGCTGACTGACTGACTGACAGTTTGTGGGCTACCTTTATACTAACAGGTCAACGGTCGATTACTATCTATAGTAGCCTATGTACACTGACTGTGAGTGAACAGATCTTAAATACACAGGTTGAATGTATGAAAATTATATACACAAAGCTAACTGGAGTTTCACATATTAATCTTAGATTACAAGCCAAGGGAAATTTAGTTTTACGGGAAGTGGGGAGGAGTTGTACTGACTGGAATTCGAACGAAGGTGGTATTCGTACGTATCTAGCGATGACGTCAATCAAGTATCATATCACAGGATGAAGATAGGTGAGTGAAATAAAATAGACTTTTCTCTTCGTCTCGAGGTTGTGCAGTTCATTTCACGCACGCCTCCAGTGGAGACAAGCTTCGCGTGCTATTTTAGCCACGAACCAGTCCTCGTGACATATTTACATGTCTGTCAGTACCGGGAATCGAACCGGGGCCACAGAATCTGGCAGGTAATAGAGCTAGCTGTTACGCTACAATGGCGGACGTAGCACACGTTACTGTGCCGGAACATTTGTACTGCATACATAACATGTCAACTGCCTGACGTGAGGTGTAGTGTGTAAACGAGCCTATTATGTGCATACGGCTGTGATACAAGCAAAATAAACTGCACGTCAAGTATTTCAACATCCTAAAAACTGCTGTACTAAAAGGAAGGTCGAATGCGTGTGGGCAGCTGTAAAATATGAAGGTCAAATGTGCGTCAGCACCTTCTGAATAAGATGTGACCCACGTCTATGGGCAAGAGAAATGGATATAAATGTAAATAAAAATATGTTCAAAAATATGACTAATGCTTACGATTAGCTAAATACGGAGAGTAAGTTTAAGATTCTAAAATGCATACTTCGAAATATGACTACAGCTGCCACGAAATGTAAATTACAATATTTTCCTTAGCTTTAAAGTAATGGCAGAAATATTATTTTTCTGAAAGATTAATTTTCTTAATTTAGAGACATCAAATTACTATTATTATTATCACTTTTAAAATCCGATGATAAACATCAAAATATGAGGAACGCTTTATTCGAAAATGCATAATACATACCATAGTTACCAATATATACAGGAGTTTATGCGTGCTAACTCAAAACAAAAAGTTGATATATTAACTATTCCCCCTGCATTGGCACTAGCCGGGCTGATTGGCTCAGACGATAGAGGCGCTGGCCTTGTGACTCCAACTTGGCAGATTCGATCCTGGATCAGTCCGGTGGAATATGAAGGTGCTGAAGTACGTCAGCCTTGTGTAGATAGGTTTGCTGGCACCTAAAAGAAATCCTGCAGGACTAAATTCCCGCACCTCTAACTTTGCTCCAGCATGGCTGAACAGTCCTCAAGTGAAGTTAATTGACCCCAACTCAACAATGAGCATGCGGAACATTAGTGGAGTCATGAGACACATTCCCATTCATTGGCTTCCTGCCTTAACACCATTATGTCACCTCACCTGCGGAAAAATTTGCTATTGTCAGAAAATATGACAAGATCATAGCTAATCTGGACCTTCCCATTCACGACAACATCTTAAACCTTCAGAGGGGCTGGCTGATGTTAAGACATCCACCCATTGTTTATGCACAGGAACTGGGTGGGAACCACTTTGATCCATGCAATGAAAGGTAATGTTAGAGAACTACCAGCACCGATCATTTGATTTTGCCTCCTTCTCCTCAAAAACAGCCCTCTTCCAAGATTTCATCTCGCAAGGAAGGCATTGTCTGCTCCAAAGTGGGTTCGAACAAATACCGGAAACTGCGCAGAGTCCTCGGTTGGATGGAACAAAGCTCCGTCCCCCCCCCCCCGTCTGCGACGGTAGTACTCCTTCCCGGTCTATACAACACATCACATTCGAATGCCTACAAACCTGATCCCCCGGACTTCGTTCAGACCACACCTTCTGTGATGCAGTGGCTGGAGAATTTGGCATGTTGTTGTTTCTTGCCATGTGTATTTATGTATATATTGTATACAGTATCATCATCCAATAAACACTGTAGTTCTCCATGTAAAAGTCATACGATAAATAAATAGACTTCTAAGTTATGAAAAAGATATCCTGAGTACCCCCTGGTTTCACAAATTCGGTTTGAAAACAAACCGGTGTAAAGATATTTCATCTGCGAGCTGATTTATTTCTTACAAAACACTGTTGATCGAAACAGCGACATCACTGCATTAGCTTTGCTGAAACTTGATTCAAACTCCCTACCGTCTTGAGAGAACACACGTCCTAAATACCTTAAATTATCTACCTTTAGCAGCTTTGTATTTCAAACCTGACATTCACTTCTCTTGGGTTCCTTATCTACTGACATCCCTTCAGTTTTGGAAAGGCTAATTTTCAAATAATACACATTGCACCTATTTTCAAGTTCCAAGATATTAGAATGCTGATTTTCAGCTCTATTTACCGCTAAGACCAAGTCGTCGGCATACGCCACACTGCTTACTACATTTCAACCCAACTTAATCCCTCCTTGCCACTTCATATCTTCCGGGAGATGATCCATGTAAACTATGAACAAGTATGGTGATAGATTACAGCCTTGTCTAACTCCTGCGAGTACCGTGAATCAAGTACTCATTCAATCATCAATTCTCACTGCACTCCAATTGTCTATATAAATACATGTGGTTTATTTTAATAATTTTCCCTTTATTCCGTAGTCCCTTAGAACTGATAACGTTTTTATCACTCGGTACTCTGCCATATGCCTTCTCTAGATCTACGAAACATGAATATTTACCTGTCTATTCCTCTCCTAGCGTTTTTCAATTACCTCGCTCTTACTGAAATCTGATTCTAACAGCCCCTGTGTGATCTGAAATCACACTGGTTTTCATCCATCATTCTCTCAACCACCGATCACACCCTTCTTTCCAAAATCCCATTGAACTCCTTTCCTGGTAAACTGGTCAATGAAATGAAATGAAATGGCGTATGGCTTTTAGTGCCGGGAAAGTCCGCGGACAGGTTCGGCTCGCCAGGTGGAGGTCTTTTGATGTGACGCCGGTACGCGACTGCGCGTCATAATGAGGATGAAATGATGATGAAGACGACGTATACACCCAGCCCCCGTGCCAGAGAAATTAACCAAGTGTGGTTAAAATTCCCGACCCTGCCGGGAATCGAACCCGTGACCCCCGTGACCAAAGGCCAGCACGCTAACCTTTTAGCCATGGAGCCGTACAAGTGGTCAATGAAATACCTAGACAGTTGTTGCAATTCTCCCTTAAAAATAAATAAATAAATAAATAAATAAATAAATAAATAAATAAATAAATAAATAAATAAATAAATAAATAAATACATAAATAAATAAATAAATAAATGTAAACAAATAAATAGCCTTGTGAATCCCCTACAGACTATGGCCCCCTGCAATGCAGGGACAGTGCTCAGATTAACTCATCAGGTGAGCAGGTCCTGAAGAACAATATAATATTGGTTATTATTTCCTAGTTTGTTTCGTGAAAAAATATTCCTGCATGTTGTACACTTGTTTACTCTCACCTCCGAGTGTATGCAATTGTGATTTTCGAGATCAACACTTCGCGAAAACGCACTGTTACATTATTGACACTTGTACATGTTTTCCCCAGGGAGGGTTGAGATTGCTTCTTGGTGAAAACGTACCCTTGCACGCTTCGTTCCTCTATAGCTTATTAGTATTAGACGTTTCTTTTAAGTTCTTGAGCTTATCCTCCCTTGTAATTTCTCTATGACGTACTTTACATATGTATGTCCTCATTTCATTATGTGTTCCGTGATGAGTTATCACATCACAACTTCATGCAAACGTCTTGCTACTTTCCCGAGTGATTAGAAGATGACCATCACGGTGTCTTCGTGGAGGCGTACCATTTTATGTTGTATACTTCGCCCCTGTCCTGAGAACGTACTTCAACATACTTTACACCTGAGCGGCTTCTTTCCGCAGTCTACGCGAGGATCATATTTTATAGAGAGGTACAGTTATTGATTTTGTACAATCAGAAGCTACCTTACTTGCATTGCAAGCTAATATTATTAATCAGTGAAGCCATTTAATGCTTGCCTTGCCACTTGCTTTATAACAATGGAGTTCATTTATAATCCTTTCCACTTCCTCAAGCGTAATTTCACTAACATCATTGTTCATCATTTCACGAGCTCCGTTCTTCGCGACGTCAACAGAAACATTTCCGTATATGTTGAGAAGATTTTCAAAGTATTCCGTCCATCTCTCCAGTGAATTCCTGGAATCTGCTATGAGTTCACCTGATTAATCCAAAACACTATTCATTTCCCTTTTCCCTCCATTTCTTTTGTTTCTGTCCAGAAAAATTCCCATGCTGCTTAACCTAGCCTTTCCAGGTTATTACCAAAATATTTCCACGATTTCTTCCTGGATACAATAACTATTTGTTTCGGTCTGTTTCATTCAACTACGAACTATTTGCTGTCTGCATCACACCTTGTTTGGAGCCATTTCTGATACGCCTCCTTCTTACGTTCACAAGCTGTCTTACTTCATCTTTCCACCAAGATGATAGCATTTTCCCATTTTTACACACAGTTGTTCCCAGACATTCCCTTGCTTTTTCTAGTGCAGCATTCCTGTAGGCTACGCATTCCCTTTATATATTTTGAACCGTCTTACTGTCTAATGTTTGGGTCTTTTCATTAATCATATCCATGCACTTCTGTCTAGATTTCTGACCCTTATACGTCTGCAGACAGATTACACTTTCTCTAACCTAGGCCTAAATATACGTACTTCGCTACGGATCAGACAGTGGACTCCATCATCCAAACATCTCTGGAATACCCTCACATTCCTAACAGAGTTCCTGAATGGAATGTCGGTTGAGATATAGTGTATTATGGATCTTGTGCTTCTGCCCTCCCATGTATAGCAGCGAATAGTCTAATGCCTGAAGAATGTATTCGTAACTGCTAATCTCACACTAGCATATAAGTCCAGTAAACGCTTCTCATTCTTTTTAGCTTCCATATCTTCCCAAAATTCACCCGTCACCTTCTCATAACCTTCAGTTCCATTTCTAACTCACACATTGAAATCATCCGTTAGCTCAATGCCATCCTTGCTGTTGACTCTGACTACGATGACACTCAGTGCTTCATATAATTGATTTATCCTATAATAATGATATTGTTACTTGATTTACGTCCCACTAACTACTCGTATGGTCTTCAGAGAAGCCGATGTACCGAAATTAAGCCCCGCATGAGTTCGTTTACGTACCAATAAATCTACCGACACGAGGCTGACGTATTTGAGTACCCCCAAATACCACCGAATCGAGCCAGGATCGATCCTGCCAAGTAGGGCTCAGAAGGCTAGCACCTCAACCGTCTGAGTCACTCAGCCCAGCCTTATTTATCCTCATCTGCACCCTCACATGGTGAACATGCATAGAGAGTTCTCGTCCTAACTTCGCCAATAGCCAAATCTACCCACATCATTCGTTCATTTACGTGCCTAAGAGAAACTTTGTTGAGTACATTAGTATTCCTGATGAACAGTCCTACCCCACTCTCTGCCCTTTCCCTTTCAACACCCATTATGAATACCTAATACTCTCCTTTCTCTTCCTCTTCTCTACCCGAATATCATTTACTCCTAACATATCCGGACGCAACCCCTTTGTTGACTGAGCCAGTTCTACATTCTTCCTTCTATAATCCCCATTGAAATTTATATCTCCCCATCTAATTCCATTCGCTCACCAAATTGATTCCAATGAATCCCTCGCCTGTCAAACGGAAGGTGAATTCCGTTACTGCCATAAGCCCGAAGCTTGCTTAAATGGTACTGTGCATGCTCGGTAAAAATTCTGTGATGTAGGATGCTATCCAACGTGCACATATTCCCAGTAAGAATATTTTCTCTAACGGTTTATGGATCACTGGTGGATTATAATAACCTAGCCGCCTGAGCACAAGGATGGCCATGTACGAAACATCCACTGTCATTCCAAAGTAACTGGTAACCCGACACTCAGGACCGTTTACTAAGCCATTCAGTCGTTGCCCATGGTTCACGAATTTATTTATTTATTTATTTATTTATTTATTTATTTATTTATTTATTTATTTATTTATTTATTTATTTATTTATTTATTTATTTATTTATTTTCTTGGGAAACCAAAACAGCGAGAAGCCGAATTACAGAGTTCCGCAAAGGAAAAATATATTTACAGCGGAGTAGCACAAGGCAAACATCAAAAAATAAGTGGAAGAACAATGAAACATCTAATGATAAAAAACAGAAGAAAGAATAAAATACTAAAAAATAACAAAGTAACTCCAGAGACACAACAATTAACAACAAAAC
Source organism: Anabrus simplex (assembly GCF_040414725.1). Lineage (NCBI taxonomy): Eukaryota > Metazoa > Arthropoda > Insecta > Orthoptera > Tettigoniidae > Anabrus > Anabrus simplex. Next base: position 349,452,524 of record NC_090266.1, on the reverse strand, counting down.
ATAAAGGCAAAAGACTGAACGTAAAACGAAGACAAGAACTTATAGCTAGGCACAATAAGAAAAATACAGATATAACGCATAAATAATGGTATAGCACAGTAAAAAAAGTAAATAAATGAATATTACATTATCTACAAAAGAGAGGACAGCAATGATAAGAGAAAAAAAAGGAATATGAAGAAAATGAACTAAGTTAAGTTAAGGAAGAATCGATTAAGGGAGGCATACGAAGAGAAAACGTTCAAGTTCCTGTCAGAAGATAAAGAGTTAAGGAGGGTTGGTATGCGGACAAATAAACTTCCTTGCACGAGAGAGAGGCGGGAATACGGAATATGAAGGAACCGATTAATCCTTGTTCTGCGAGTTGGAACATGTAAGGAAAATAAGGATGCAGGTTCGTGACTACAGTAACTCACACCACGAACGATCCTACATCTTGTGTACATGGAATTAAAGAAATATATATATATATATATATATATATATATATATACTAGCAAGATACCCGTGCTTCGCTACGGTATTATACTGAAATTTACAATTGAATGCTTAACGTTTTGTAAATAATCCTCCGAAATTCGCGATCTGACTCGTTTTCTGAGAGATTACGGCAAAGTTCCTTACATTTTTCAATCTTTCATTCCAGCAATCGATTTCGAAATTCCCGGGCTAGGTCCAGGTATTCCACGCGGTCCCTAAATCTTTGCCATCTTTTCCTATAAGAATTTTTAGTATGGAACAAATCCATGAGGAGATCCGGCGTGGTGTCGTCCTGGGTGCCTTGGCGGTAGTGAACCCGCGGCCGGACTGTATTCGTGGTCATTACCAGGCCAGGACCCGTTTCCAGCGCGGTCAGCACAATTTGATGACGGTCCAGAAAATTATTATTATTATTATTATTGTACCGGGCGGTACACCTCTACTCCGGTCATTTAAAAGTTGCGCCAGTTGAAATTCCTCTTCTGGTGGAAATCTGAACTTTATCTACTCTATTGATTTTCTAGTTTCTCAGAAGATGTCACCACGTGGAAAATTTTGAGTTTTTGAACTGTGTCACTTTTGATGTGTTTTTGTTTCGCTTGAAGTAAGAAGTGTGAACTTTCTCTTCTAGAGGACACTACTGAAGAATTACAATAGTGCAACCTAGTGCGAAATCAAAGAACTATTTTGTTGGAGAAATTTTTATTTCAAGAGTTTGTTCTTTGTTAAATTTCTTTCTGTCATGGTTTAAGTTGGCTGTATACCCCTCTTTTTCCCCTTATTTTGGATCTAGCCAATCCCGAATTTATTTAATTAATTTTGCACCAATAATGTGTTTCTTCTTCCTCTATGTAGGGGTTTCTTTTCCCTAGCCAATAAAAACTTTGAGGGAGGGTGTTTTATTTCCCCTAACGCCTAGAATCTTCCGCGAGAGGATATAAACTGCTGATTTTAGGGTCTCCAGGCCACTTCTGTTCCATCTTTCAGTGTATTAAGTACATAGCAGGAGGCGGGAAGCGCCTCTTTCTTCTTCAGCCGTTCAACACCAGGTAATGGCCTATTAATAACTTCTTTTCTTGCTAGGTCGGCAGTTTAACACTCGCGGCGGGTTCGAAGCATTTCCATCATGTAATCTTTTCCTAAAATGTAATTACTCTTTTCATCTTTTTCTTGTAAAGCTACATATTGGGATAGAGAGTGCTAACCCTCTCGAGCTCCCACTCACATTTGTTTTGAGGTGAACTTATTTTCTCAAACTATTCTTCGTTTATGTAATGTAAAGTGTTCTTCTCTAAGTCACCTCTGTAGTATAGGATTAGCCCTTGCGTTAGCGGCCCAGAGCCAGATTAGGTTTTAAAAACAAAGTGTATTAGGAGTGCAAGATCGCCTCCTCTCAAATTGTTATTTTAGAGGTCATGTAATCAACCTTCTTTTCATGTAATAGACCTCCGTAGGTTGGGTATTTTACCCCTGTGAATACGTCCTTAGAGGACAGCTTGATGGTAGAGTTTGGTGTGGCCTTGTGATAGGCTTACAATTTTGAGAGCGGATCGCTCTTTGAAATTTGTTTCTGTATGCCTCGTGCAGGCTTTATGTGTAATGTTTGGAGCCAGTGCTCCAGGGCATGAATGGGGTTTTCTGCCCCTTGGCTAATTTTTTTTTTGGAGTAAGGCGGGGCTGATTGCCCAAGAGTTATGAAGTAAGGGCACTGAGCCCGAATCCAGTAATATTGTACCTACTTTTTTGCTACTCTGTACCTGTTATGATTGTTATCTCTTGTTTTTGAAAAGAAAATATAACCTAGTTAAATTTTAAATTAATTTTACATTGCACGTTAATTTCGTAGCTTGAAACCCATTCACACCCGCACCTTCTTTCACCTCTACCTACCACGGATATCTCCGTAACAAGTGGTAGCAGAGCGTGGTTGAATGGGTCTCAATTTAGCCCCTTTTGACGGCTAAACATTGCTTTGATTCGAACTCTAATAATTTTCTCAGTTGCTGGAATTTTTTGAGTTTTTCAAAATTGTTCTGTCATCATGCCCGGCCCTCGCGATGTTCTCCTCCTTAACTACTTGCGCAAAGAGGAGTTGATATACGAGTTAACTATCAGAAATGTGCAATCTGGAGGCACGGTTGCAATCGACACCAACAAGCTTAGAGAGTCCCTTGATTTGCCCATTTCCATCCCCAATTTGGGAGAGAAAGAAATTGATGACTCTCTTTCCACGATCGTCGAGAATATTACTGGGCTAGCATCTGTAGTCAGCTTTTTTGATGAAAACGATCCGTCTCCTAATCAAATTAAGCGTGTGCAAGGCAGGCTGTATCACTTTGCATATAGAGTTAATGATCTGTTGTCTCTAAAGGTGAATGACGTTCAGAGGAAGGACGCTAATACGCTCCTTGAAACTATTTCTGAATTGTCTAATAAGGTCACTCAATTGCTAACCGGCGAAGTTCCTCCCAAAACTGATCAACCCGCCACGGTGAATGTAGGTAACGAGGAAGAGCATCCTCAGGGAGAAGTCAATAGGATAACCGTTGCTGCTCAAACTATCTCTGCCCCATCGAACAACGAATCTGAACGCCGTGCGTCATTGGGTAACATCCGCTCTGAATTAACTTCTTTGCCATTGAAACCTTTAACGACTATGTCACCTGGGTTCAGTAGCTTGCCTCATCCATTGGCAATGTTGCTTAGAGGTATCTCTAAGTTTTCCGTCAACACCACCAGTGATGTAATTTCATTTTTAAGATTTCTAGTGGAATTTCAGGATCATGCTCTTGTTTTTTCTCTTTCGCCATGTCAAATCTTGTAAATTATCTATCCGTATGCTATTGGTATTCTCTCTGATAAAATCGTAAGAGCCATTGCCGAGCAATCATCTATTGAGGATTTCCATGCCCATTTGCTAGCTAACTTCATCCCGGCTAGGGCCAGGTCCTCCCTGATTCAGAAGTACTATTACCGTGTACAGCGCTTGGATGAAAACTTGGCTGATTTCATTCAAGATATCAAATTCTACACTAGGGTGTTTGCTCTGCACTTTCCTGAAGATCAGATTGTGCAGGCTATTGTAGAAGGTATTTCGCCATCCTACAGGTCATATTTGTGTTTCGCGGCGTGTCCGCAAACCTTCTCTGAACTTGAAGCATTGGCCGTCTCAGCGGAAGGAGTTAGATACGCCGATTCTTTGCGTGTCGCGAAAGAACCCCCGCCTTCCTTTAGTAACACTCGGCCTCCACCTCGCCGACCAGTCAATCCCCGTAAATGTTATGCTTGCGGGTCGCCTGACCATCTGCGGAATAAGTGTCCTCTGATCAAGTCAAGTGGGACAAGGAATGGAGCAGGGTCATCACAAGGCTGTTTTAAGTGTGGGGCCTTCTCACATATCGCCAAGAATTGCCCAAACTCAAATAGCACCCCCTCCTGCTCAACTTCTGGTGCAAATTCCAGCTATGCCAATAATAAAAAGTAACTAGTGGCGTCGGCTGAGCCGACTAATGCATCTTCCCGAGACTTAGCCCCTAGTAAACAGGTTGTAAATGCAGAGAACGACCAGCCTTCAAATTCATCTTTTGAATGCCCTAAAGAGTGTCTTAGGATTGCGGCGGATACCCCCGCACCTGTTCCTTTTCTTAAGATTGAGTTAAATAACGAGCCTATAACAGCTCTCTTAGATTCAGGCAGTGTTTGTTCCATTATTTCGGCTGATTGGTATTCTAAATTGAAATCTGTTTGTAAACTCCCTGACTATGACTCATCTCCTGTTAAATATGTTTCGGCTAATTCATCTCCATTAGAAATTCTAGGTTCCTTACATGTCAAAATTCGGGTTTTTAAATTTACATGGAAGATCAAATTGTTTGTGGCCAAGCGTTTGTCTTGCCCCATCATATTGGGAGCGGACTTCATTTCTCACACTGGTCTTGTGCTCGACCTCCAGAGTAGGTCGTGCACATTCAAATTTGCGTCCAATTGTAGAATTCCCTTGTTAAAGTGTAATTCTGTATCATGTTCATCTATTTCGCCTACCCAGGATGAGATGTTGTTAGACCTTAGACATCTACCTGAGGAGCAGGCTGATAGTATTCGGAAACTGTGTCAGTCGTTTCCCGAGGTGTTCTCTGATACTCTTGGTGTTACTGACCTTATTGAATACAAAATTGAGGTCACGGATTCGATTCCTGTCCGTTTTCCACCGTATAGGCTATCTCCACCTAAAATGAAGGCTCTGAAAGAAATCATCGATCAGATGTTGAAGGATGGTATTATTAGGCCCTCTAAGTCAGCGTATTCTTCGCCTATTTTTCTAGTCCCGAAACCCCAAGGAGGCTTCAGGCCTGTCATTGATTACAGGGCTCTCAATCGGAAGGTGGTGTTGCAATCTGTGCCCCTTCCCGACCTTCATTCTTGCTTTTCATGGTTTCGTAAGGCCAAGTTCTTCACCATCTTGGACTTGAATCAGGCCTACAACCAAATTCCCCTTGCCGAAGAGTCTAAACATCTTACAGCGTTTGCCACGGACTGGAATTTATATGAATACAACCGCGTGCCTTTCGGGCTCCCCACGGGGGCAGCTGTGCTCACTAGGCTACTAGATAGGGTCTTTTCCGACATCAAATTTGAGTACTTATATCACTACTTGGATGATGTCGTCGTATTTTCCGAAACCTTTGAAGAACATCTAGATCATCTGCGAGAAGTTCTCAATCGCCTTCGTAAGGCTGGGTTAACTGTTAAGTTGTCCAAGGTTGCCTTTGCTAAGCCCTCTATGTCATTCCTAGGGCATATTGTGTCACCTGATGGTGTAGCAGTCGACCATTCTAGAACACAGGCCATCCGTGATTTTAAACCTCCCAAGGACATTAAAGGTATCGCCAGGTTCATTGGCATGGTGAATTTCTTCAGGAAGTTCATTCCTAATTTTGCTAATAGAGCGGCGCCCTTAAACCTTCTCCGTAGGAAAGGCATCAAATTCGAGTGGGGACCGTCTCAACAAGCCGCTTTTGAAGACCTTAAATTAGCTCTCTGTAATGCCCCTGTACTTGCTATGCCTGATTTCTCGAAGAAATTCATCGTCCAAACCGACGCGTCGTCGTCGGCGGTAGCTGCAGTCCTTCTTCAAGAGACTGAACTAGGGAGGCGCCCCATCGCCTATGCATCTAGGACTCTCTCGGCTCAAGAAGCAAAGTACTCCATATATGAGCTTGAAGGTTTGGCAGTTTTATTTGCCTTAGAAAAGTTCCGTCTCTATCTGGAACATGTCAAATTCGACTTGGAGACAGATAATCAAGCCTTAAGCTGGGTCTTAGGTAGGCCGCGTCGTACTGGTCGTATAGCCCGTTGGGCCATCCGTATTTCTGCCTTCCAATTCGATGTACGACATATCAGAGGTACTGAAAATGTTGTTGCTGATGGACTCAGCCGTATGTTTTCTAACGACGTCGAGACCCATGAACCTGTCGACAGTTCATCACCTTCCGAGTCCATACTATCTGAGGTTAATGCCATCCTAACAGATGCTCCCATGCTCTTTAGGGATATCGAGAAATACCAACGTGAAGATCCGACGCTGGGTCCGATAATGGAAACCCTTTCTTCTGGGGAACATGTCGTCCCTTATGTTCTGAGGAATGGTGTTTCATGTTGCCCATCGAGGCATGATAAGATGATGAAGGTTGTCGTGCCAGCGGTTCTTGTGCCTATGATCTTCAAGTATTATCATGAGACCCCATTAGGAGGGCATCTTGGAATCTTTAAAACCCGTGAAAAAATTCGTGAAATGTTCATTTGGAAAGGTATGGACGGTGAAATCCGTGAACTTGTAAAAGCTTGTAAATCTTGTTTGCTTAGTAAACCCACCATGTCCACCAAGGTAGGCCTTTTGTCTTCGCATCAAGCGTCGCGCCCCATGGAACGCCTGTATATCGATTATGTAGGACCCTTCCCCCAGTCAAAGGGTAATGCTAACAAGTTCATCTTTGTGTGCGTAGATGGCTTTACTAGATTTTCTTGGTTATTTCCGACTAAGCTGGCTACCGCTCAGTCCACCATTACTTGCCTAAATTCTATTTTTGCTTCTTTTGGTCCGTGCCAATACATTGTATCTGATAATGCTAAAGCTTTTACATCAAATCTGTTTCGTAAATTCTGTTTTGACTTGTCCATCTCTCATGTAACTACATCTGCTTATTACCCTCAACCATCTCTGGCTGAACGGGTTAACCGTAATCTCAGGTCCGCACTTATTGCCTATCATCATGAAGATCATTCTAGGTGGGACACGTCCCTGCATTGGTTAGCTTTTGCTTTGAATTCGGCGGTTCATGAATCATACAAATTTACTCCAGCTTCTTTGATGTTTAAGTTCGTTCCCAACACGCCGCTCTCTAACCTCTGGTCTCTGAATGACATTCTGCCCGAGACAATAGATCCGGACAACATTAAAGATCTTTGGAAGAAGGCTAAAGCTAATCTTAAAGTATCTCATGAAAAGGTTAGGGAAAGGTATGATCGTGGACGGAGACCCACCACTTTGAAGGTAGGTGACCAGGTTATGGTCAAAAATTTTGTTCCCGCGGGCAAGCTTGCCCCCAGATTTCATGGGCCTTGTATCATTCTCGATTTTCTTACGCCGGTTACCTTATTGCTAAGTAATCCAGCCACCGAGAGGATATTTAGAGTTCACCTGTCCCAGGTGAAACCGGTGTAATTTCTGTGTTAACTTGCTTCATATTATTTTGAAAGGATATGAAGGTTATATTTTTTTTTGAGTTTCACTTTTAAGGCATTCTGCCCCTTCTGTAATATTTTGGTTTTAGATGTAAGCCTTGTGTAAAACCTGCCCCGACCCGTTAAACTGCCATCCTGTTCTTGCCACGGCCATTACCACGCTCCCGTCTCCTGCTCCACCTTACACTGTGGCTTCATAATAGTATAATAGTAAATGCCATGGATATCTACACGCCGCTGGCCCCTCAACCTCTCCACAAGCCTGTACCCTCAAAGAAGATGATTGTCCAACACAATTCTGCCGCCTAGCTTTAATGTTTCAGTGCCCCCGCAGCCGCGCAGCGCCGTGCAGCAACTGGGGAGGGGGATGGGCCCCCTCCTCTCCAGCGAAGACGACATGTGCCCGGCGAGCCGGAGCTCTCCTCCCGGCCAAGGCTGATGTGCGGCGCACGAACTGCTACATGCCCGCAGCCTGTATCTGTTCACCGCGGGCGCGGCGTACTTCAACACCTCTGCTCCCCTCATAGTGCGGGCGAGCGGTATCTCAGGGTACTTGAGGGGTCCGAGCGGCCTCCGTTGGACGCAAGCTGCAACGGCCGGTCTGGCCATCCGACTCAATCTACATCAACTACATGGACAGTCACCATAAGCAATAATTACACTTGGGAATTCAACAACAATAATTGGTGGACATTGCCAAATTTTTCATCACTTTCAAGTATTAAAAGTTTATCTTCAGAAATTCAACTTCTACAAACAGAAAAACTTTACTTCACCTGTAACAACAAATTTTGAAATTGAAACAAACCTAATTCTCATGAATGCTACTGCAAACTATCTTCACATTCACATTAAAGCTTGGACCTTACTTTCAATCAAAAGTTATGCTCTTCTGTGTTACCCCTTGGAGGAACTTTTGGGGGGGGAGGTCTGTACCGGGCGGTACACCTCTACTCCGGTCATTTAAAAGTTGCGCCAGTTGAAATTCCTCTTCTGGTGGAAATCTGAACTTTATCTACTCTATTGATTTTCTAGTTTCTCAGAAGATGTCACCACGTGGAAAATTTTGAGTTTTTGAACTGTGTCACTTTTGATGTGTTTTTGTTTCGCTTGAAGTAAGAAGTGTGAACTTTCTCTTCTAGAGGACACTACTGAAGAATTACAATAGTGCAACCTAGTGCGAAATCAAAGAACTATTTTGTTGGAGAAATTTTTATTTCAAGAGTTTGTTCTTTGTTAAATTTCTTTCTGTCATGGTTTAAGTTGGCTGTATACCCCTCTTTTTCCCCTTATTTTGGATCTAGCCAATCCCGAATTTATTTAATTAATTTTGCACCAATAATGTGTTTCTTCTTCCTCTATGTAGGGGTTTCTTTTCCCTAGCCAATAAAAACTTTGAGGGAGGGTGTTTTATTTCCCCTAACGCCTAGAATCTTCCGCGAGAGGATATAAACTGCTGATTTTAGGGTCTCCAGGCCACTTCTGTTCCATCTTTCAGTGTATTAAGTACATAGCAGGAGGCGGGAAGCGCCTCTTTCTTCTTCAGCCGTTCAACACCAGGTAATGGCCTATTAATAACTTCTTTTCTTGCTAGGTCGGCAGTTTAACACTCGCGGCGGGTTCGAAGCATTTCCATCATGTAATCTTTTCCTAAAATGTAATTACTCTTTTCATCTTTTTCTTGTAAAGCTACATATTGGGATAGAGAGTGCTAACCCTCTCGAGCTCCCACTCACATTTGTTTTGAGGTGAACTTATTTTCTCAAACTATTCTTCGTTTATGTAATGTAAAGTGTTCTTCTCTAAGTCACCTCTGTAGTATAGGATTAGCCCTTGCGTTAGCGGCCCAGAGCCAGATTAGGTTTTAAAAACAAAGTGTATTAGGAGTGCAAGATCGCCTCCTCTCAAATTGTTATTTTAGAGGTCATGTAATCAACCTTCTTTTCATGTAATAGACCTCCGTAGGTTGGGTATTTTACCCCTGTGAATACGTCCTTAGAGGACAGCTTGATGGTAGAGTTTGGTGTGGCCTTGTGATAGGCTTACAATTTTGAGAGCGGATCGCTCTTTGAAATTTCTTTCTGTATGCCTCGTGCAGGCTTTATGTGTAATGTTTGGAGCCAGTGCTCCTGGGCATGAATGGGGTTTTCTGCCCCTTGGCTAATTTTTTTTTTTGGAGTAAGGCGGGGCTGATTGCCCAAGAGTTATGAAGTAAGGGCACTGAGCCCGAATCCAGTAATATTGTACCTACTTTTTTGCTACTCTGTACCTGTTATGATTGTTATCTCTTGTTTTTGAAAAGAAAATATAACCTAGTTAAATTTTAAATTAATTTTACATTGCACGTTAATTTCGTAGCTTGAAACCCATTCACACCCGCACCTTCTTTCACCTCTACCTACCACGGATATCTCCGTAACAATTATTAATATTATTATTATTATTATTATTATTATTATTATTATTATTATTATTATTATTATTATTATTATTATTATTATTATTATTATTATTAGATGTTCTGGACACACAGCAAGATGCAAGACCGCTACTTGGCGGTAAATTAGATCTGCTGCCATTGTCATTGTTGACAATGTGACCAGCACCAATGTCGCGCGTAGGCAAGTGTGCGGGATTTCTGGCGATACGAATGACATACTTCCGTGCATTATTGACCTTATTAAAGAGGTGAACAATCTGACGGTCAATCTCATTCCTATCGTTTATTTCAAATGTGCCTAAATTATTATTTATATGCCAGGAGAGTCTACTGTAATCTAAGAACGTTCTCCCAAGGAAAATATGGCTGCTGAAATCGAACGCAGGAAAGATGAAAAATGATCGGTTTATGATCAGAATAAGTACATCGAAAATCTACAGCCTGTTTCCAGTCATTCGACAGGGTCAGGAATTGAATGTATAAAGCCCCATCTAGTGGCGACAATAGGAATTGTGCCGGCTGCCGAAGCACTCCTCTGGGGCAATGGTCGATGAATGACAAATGAAATGAAATATTGGACAGTGTTGCTGAAATGAATGATGACAGGGAAAACCGGAGTATCCGGAGAAAAACCTGTCCCGCTTCCGTTTTGTCCAGCACGAATGTCACATGGAGAGACCGAGATTTGAACCACGGAACCCAGCTGTGAGAGGCCGCCTGAGTAACGGAGGCTCCTTATAAGTACATTATGAACAGTAAAATCAATTGGTCTCACCTCCTTTTACATCCCACCGCCGTTAAGTTTATTTACTCCCCCCCAAAAAAATTAAAAGAAGGCGTGTTCCTTTTTTTTAAGGAGATTCCAAACACAAATGTTCACGTCTATTACCCTCAGTTTTGAGATATAAGAAACCTCATACGAATAATTCACTTTTTTCACTTCCTTTCACACTCCCCCCCCCCCCCAAGTGAATTTTCCGGCAAAATTTTACTTGTTTTTTATTACTAAAGGATTTTCTAAATACCAATTATCACGACTCTAAGTTCTTCAGTTTTGATTTATGTGTCCCCGCGAAAGGAATTCAACTCTTTTTCACTCCCGACCCGCAAGATGGTTCTTCCCCCCCCCCCCCCCAACCGCGTTTTTCTTTGTTTTTAAAGGAAATCCAAATACCAATTTTCACGTCTGTAACAACTTTATTTTTATTAGATGTATGTATTCTCATACAATTAAGTCAATTAATTTTTCAATTCTTTCACCCCCCGCCTCCCGCTTCATTGGACTTTCCGAAAATACGTGTTTTTTTTTACTTTTAAAGCAGATTCCAAATATCAAATTTCACGTCTGTAACATCTTCATTTTTGAGATATCAGTAGCCTAATTAAAAGAAATCAACACCATTTTCAGTCACTGTATCTGTATCTGTATCTGTAGATATTGTCTTTCGAAAAATTCACCCCAATTTGTCACTCATGTTTAACCGCCATTAATTGGATTATCCAATAACAAAAAATACGTGTTTCCTTATTTTTAAAGGAGATCCCCCTCCCACTCCACCCAAGTGGTATTTCCTAAAACTAAGAATACAAGTTTCTATATTTTTAATACAGATAAAAAAACCATTTTTTACTTCTGTATCATATTAAGTTTTTTGATATATACTGTAGAAATTCTCATTTTAAAATTTCACCCCTTTTTAATTCCCCTTAAGGAGAGTTTCCAAAAAAATTCACCTATGTTTCTTTATATTTACAGGAAATTCCAAATACCCACTTTTTACGTCTGTAACATTTTACCTTTCTCAGATATTCTGTAGATATTGTCTTTCGAAAAATTCACCCCAATTTGTCACTCATGTTTAACCGCCATTAATTGGATTATCCAATAACAAAAAATACGTGTTTCCTTATTTTTAAAGGAGATCCCATACAAATTTTCAGTTCTTTAATATCTTCTGTTTCTGAGATATATGTATCCTCATTAAAGGCATTCAACCCTTTTACACCCCTCCTATTGGGATTTACAGAAAACAAAAAAATACGTGTTCCTTTATTTTTACAGGAGATTCTAAATACCAGTTTTTACATCTGTAAACTTTTAAAGTTTTAAGATGTAGACACACCCATTTTAAAAATGCACCCCCCTTTTCACCCCCCATTATTTATACTTTGCATAAACGAAAAAATACCTGCTTCTTTATTTTTAAAGTAGATCCCAAATACCAAATTTCAGGTCTGTAACATCTTCAGGTTCTGAAATATAAGTAGCCTCATAAAAGGCATTCAACCCATTTTTCACCCTTTTCCACACTTCCCATTGGGATTTTCCGAAAACAAAAAATACGTGTTTCTTTATTTTTAAAGGAGATTCTAAATACCAATTGTTACATCTATAAACTTTAACAGTTTTGAGATATAGATACACTCATTTTAAAATTCACCCCATTTCACACACCCCCAATGAATTGGATTTTCCAAAACAAAAAAATACGTGTTTCTTTATTTTTAAAGGAGATCCCAAACACCATTTTTCAGGTTCTGAAATATAAGTAGCCTCATTAAAGTCATTCAACCCATTTTCACCCATTTCTAGCCTTCCTATTGGAATTTTCCGAAAACAAACTACAAGTGTTTCTTTATTTTTTAAGGAGATTCTAAATATCAATTTTTACATCTATAAACTTCAAAAGTTTTGAGATATAGAAATACTCATTTTAAAAATTCGCCCACCTTCCACCCCCATTAATTGCATTTTCCAAAAACAAAAAAATAGGGGCTTCTTTATTTTTAAAGGAGTTTCCAAACACCAGCTTTCAGGTCTGTAATATCGTCAGTTTCTGAGATATAAGTATCTTCATTACAGGCATTCAAATCATTTTTCACCCCTTTTCACCCTCCTATTGGGACTTTCCGAAAGCAAAAAATACAGGTTTTATTATTATTAATGAAGATTCTAAATACCAAATTTTACGTCTGTAAACGTTAAAAGTTATGAGATATAGATACACTCATTTTAAAAATTCATCCCCTTCTTTACCCTTTCCTTAATTGGATTTTCCAAAAACAAAAACAATCATGTTTCCTTATTTTTAAAAGAGATCAAAAGTACCAATTTTCTGGTCTGTACTATCTTCAGTGTCTGAGATATAAGTATCCTTATTAAGGCATTCAATCCATTTTTCACCCCTTTCCACTCCTCCTATTGGGAATTTCCGAAAACAAAAAAAAATACGCGTTTCTTTATTTTCAATGAAGATTCTATATACCTATTTTTACATCTGTAAACTTACAAGTTTTGAAATATAGATGCACTGTTTTTAAAAATTCACCCCCCTTTTCACCCTCCCATTAATTGGATTTTCCAAAAACAAAAAATACGTGTTTCTTTATTTTTAAATGAGATCAAAAGTACCAATTTTCAGGTCTGTAATATCTTCAGTTTCTGAGATATAAGTACCGGTATTCTGATTAAAGCATTCAACCACTTTTTCACCGTTTTTCACCCCTCCTATTGGGATTTTCTGGAAACAAAAAATACGTGTTTCCTTATTTTTAAAAGAGATTCTAAATACCAATTTTTACATCTGTAAACTTTCAAAGTTTTGAGATATAGATACACTCATTTTACAATTTCAACCCACTTTTCACCCCCTTAGCAAAGGAATATCCAAAAATCCTCTCTTAGCGAGCACCTACATCTTAATATGAATCTATGCCCAAAATTTCATTTCTTTATGTCCAGTAGTTTTGGCTCGGCGATGATGAATCAGTCAGTCAGTCAGTCAGTCAGTCAGTCAGTCAGTCAGTCAGGACAAGTTGTTTTATATATATAGATATCATATATATCAGATAGAAATGCAAACAATGCCAGTAGCTTGTTAATAAGTTGGTCAGGGATGGCATTTCAATCTCGTACGTTGAACAAGTCATGAAATTGTAACAAACTACTGATAAAGTTATTTCGTAAAAACTAATATCGAGGGGAACCGCTACGTGACAGAATTTTAGGTTCATATTGAGGATAGTCTGAATTTTCGGGGGGGCATGTTTTCTTCTTGGCGTGTTCTTTTCACCTGTATACCTCTGATTTTGGTGACTGTTGGATTAAGGTGAATTTTTGGCCCGGTTTTCCTTGAACTCGTTACTTCTTTTGAGCATGTTTATTCCAAGCTGTGCCCCCACCTCAGATCTAAAATTCACACGCCAAACCGAACCCTCGCAATAAATATCAATAATACATCATAAACCCTCAAACATATTGCTGTACAACCAATGACTAATCTTTTCGACATACTATTCTAGTAATAATATTTAATTAATCTTAATGATTTTGTGTTCTGCCATGTAGGCAGGTCTGCGATAACTAAAGTCCTAAACATGGGCCACGACATTTAGTAATAAACAAAGCCAACAAATGAAGTTTGAAGTGGTTTGAATTGGTAGAATGTTTCACGGGCAGGCTAACCAACTGATAGAGTACACAGGAGCATGGAGTTTATGACTCAAATAGGCACAAAATATCCAACAACGAGTACATTTGCTGATGGAATTGGACATTGCAGCTAGTGTATCGAGGCAATTAAATTAGATTTATTTACTCTTGGGGAATGTTGTAATGCGAAGTATAAACGGAATCTTAGTAAAGCAGACTCCAAGGAATTAAAGGGGAAACCGATCCCTTCTTGGTGTACCCATCCATTAGTTTGTTCGGGAAAGGAAATCCTATCACTTTTGTCCACACAATTGACCAAGGTATGAATTCGCAGCTCCCCTTCTGTCCCGAGACTACTTCAATTACTTGTGAGTAACAAACAGTGCTCTGTAGATATTTACAAATATTTAATAACTTTTTTTTATATTTTACGTCTCACCAACTACTTTTATGGTTTTCAGAGACACCGAGGTGTCCCTACGATCCTTTGTTAACAGTTAGAACGTCCACGTCTGTTATTCTTAAATGTTCGAAATGGTGTTAAGTCTCCTATCCAGTAATCGGGAGATAGTGGGTTCGAGCCCCACTGTCGGCAGCCCTGAAGATGGTTTTCCGTGGTTTCCCATCTTCACACCAGGCAAATGCCGGGGCTGTACCTTAATTAAGGCCACGGCCGCTTCCTTCCACTTCCTACGCCTTTCCTATCCCATCGTCGTCACAAGACATATCTGTGTCGGTGCGACGTAAAGCAAATAGCAAAACAAAACAAAACAAAACAAAACAAAACAAAACAAAACAAAACAAAACAAAACAAAACAAAACAAAACAAAACAAAACAAAACAAAACAAAACAAAACAAAACAAAACAAAACAAAACAAAACAAAACAAAACAAAACAAAACAAAACAAAACAAAACAAAACAAAACAAAACAAAACAAAACAAAACAAAACAAAACAAAACAAAACAAAACAAAACAAAACAAAACAAAACAAAACAAAACAAAACAGTCCCCTGTCCTCTGATTCCCTCAAATCTGCAGTCGTCCGTTAGTACAGTAATGTCCCACTACCTGAATAGATTAATTCACCAATCAATTGGAAAAATTAAAGTTGTTCAGTTCCATCGTATAGCAGCTGACTCCGTGGTTGTGTGGTCAGCCTTCTGGTTTTCGGACTGCGGGAATCTAGGCTTTATTCCGGACTGAGTCATGGGATTGTAACTTTGTGTTGTTAATTCCCGTGGCCGGGTGTCTGTTCTGTTCCTAAAATTCCTTAAATTCACTAAGTATTCTCGCCTCCAACATAATTACAGTACATAGTTTGCTTCCCAGGACAGACGTGGTGAAGGATATACGTATTAACGCAAAGTGCCGACCTCGGGAAATTAGGAAAAGAGCCTGGAAGAAGAATTTGACTGCAATACAAGCAGCGTTAATAATACTGTTCCTTATACGGAAGGTCCCTGTGGTGTTCGTAGGTTCGACTGGCGTATACATGTATATGGAATTGTCAGACTGACGTGAAATAGGACTGTCTGGATCAATTGCGAAACCAACGGGAAACTACCTTACTCGTCATTTCCCACGTAGCCGGGCTGTGTAGCTCAGGCGATAGGACGCTGGCCTTCTGAGCTTAGTTTTCATGTTCGGAGCTGACTCAGTTCGGTGGTATTTGAAAGTGTTCATATACGTCAACCTCTTGTCAGTAGATTTACTGGCACGTAAAAGAACTCCTGCAAGGCAATGTTTCGGCACCTCTGCGTCTCAGAAAACCATAAAAATATAGTTAGTGTGGCGTAAAATTATATATTATTATTATTATTATTATTATTATTATTATTATTATTATTATTGTTGTTGTTGTTGTTGTACCGGGCGGTACACCTCCACGCCGCTAGTTCAAATATTGCGCCAATTGAAACTCCTCTACAGGAGAAAGCCTGAACTTTAAAAAACTGTATTAACTCAACAGTTTCTCCGAAGATGGCTCTGTGTGAATTTTGATGTGTTTTTGTTTGTAATTGATCAAGAAGTGTGGACGTTCTCTACCAGATGTCTCTACTAAAGACTATGATTACGCACTCTGGGGCGAAGGAATGAACTTTCTTGAAGAAATTTTGTACTCAAAAGTTGTTGTCTTTACTAAATTTTGTTCTTTTATTTTTTGGGTTATCAATATTAATCCTTCCTTCCGCCAGTTTTGTACTTAGCCAATCCCAACTTTCTTTAATTAATTTTCAGCCAATCATGTATGTCTTCTTCGATATGGATATGTAGCTCTAAGCTATCCAATAAAATTGGGGGGTGTCTTCTCATACCTGAAAAGTCTCGAATTTTCCACGAGGGTATAAAAACTGCTGATTTTCTTGTCTCTGGGCCACTTCAGTAACATCTAACTTAGTGTGTGGATATGTAGCAGGGGGAGGGAAGCGCCTCTTTCTTCAAGCAGCTGCTCTTCAACAAGGTAATGGCCTGTTAACATCTTAATTTCTTGCTACCTGAGCAGTTTAACTCTCGGGGAGGGTTCGAAACCTTTAATATGTAACCTACCACCTTTAAATGTAAATTCCTCTTCTGTCTATGTAAAAACTACAAATCTCTTTCACTGTAAAGCGGGGATAGAGAGTGCTTTACCCTCTCGAACTCCCCTTCATTTTGAAATTGAGGTGACCACGTTTTTATAATCGTTTCTTCTCTTCCTTAATGTAGTAAAGTTTTCTCATACGGGACACCTCCCTAGCTTGGGACTAGCCCCTGTGTATCGGCCTAGAGCCACTTAGGTTTTAAAAGGTGTATTTGGAGGGCAAGTCCACGCCTCCAGTCCTCTCTGTACTTTGGGCCAGTAACTTAACCTGTTGTTTTATTTTCATTGCGAAGGCCCTTTAGGTTGGGTATTAAATACCCCTGTTTCTTTGTGTGCCTTGAGGGCAGATAGAAGTGAAATTCGTTGTGGCCTTTGATAGGCTTGAACTTTGAGAGCGGGTCTGCTCTTTCCTAAATTTGATTTCTGTGTGCCTCTAGGAGGCTTAACATTGTAATTGGGAGCAAGTGCTCCTTGGCATGATGGGGTTTTCTGCCCCTTTGTTCGAATTTGGTACCTTGGTAAAGTTGGGCTAATAGCTCGAGGATTGTGATTGTGGGGCTCGAAGCCCAGACCTTGTAATAATCCCCTAACACTTGTAATTTCTTTGTACCTGATTTTGGCTTGTCATTGACTTCTTAAGTTTTCAAATTCTATGTTATTATTGTTAAGTTTTGAAAATATAACCTTTGTTGAAATTTTTATTCATCTTTCGAACTTGTAGGTAGACCCATTCCAGCCCGCACCTTCTTTCACCTCTGCTGTTCCACAGAAACCTCGGAACAATTATTATTATTATTATTATTTCCCAAGTAAGCGCTTCAGTAGCAATTAATGGTGGAAGTGCTGTGGATTGATTTAGCCTTCGGGCTGAGTATTCAATGAACTTAGAAAATTTACAGAATTATGTGCATAAGCGGCGAATGGTGCTGAAGATAGTAATTGAATACAGAAGCTGTTTCGAAATGAATATTCGGTCGCCTGACGTACTATTTTAATGGTGCAATGAATCGATGGATATATAATCCTTTTAATCGGATGTCTATCGAGTTGGAAGTTCTATCCACTTAATCTGACGTTCATCTTCGTATCTCCTGACAGTCAGCTGACGGGGAAGGTTAAAGTCAATATGATAAGCAATATCCCGAGCACAAACAGGAAGACATTTCATTG
The DNA here is from genome assembly GCF_040414725.1 of Anabrus simplex. NCBI lineage: Eukaryota > Metazoa > Arthropoda > Insecta > Orthoptera > Tettigoniidae > Anabrus > Anabrus simplex. Next base: position 349,434,677 of record NC_090266.1, on the reverse strand, counting down.
GCTTCTGCTGTTATTGATTCCCTCAAGCACATTGAGAGGTTGTGTCTGTTAATTTTCGGTTCTGAGTTCTATGTTTTAATACGTATATCACTTATTAATTTGGGGGCTGTAACTTAATTACGGCCAATGCCACCTCCTTCCCACTCCTAGCACTTTCTTATCCTATCGTCGTCATAAGGCCTATCTGTGTCGGTGCGACGTAATGTAGAGTGTTTTATCAATTAATGAGAGGATTGCTAGGGAATCAGACATGATTTATGGTAAGTACAATGCCCATAATCACGTAAACCAAGAAGGTTACCCAGGCAGTATGGATGTTTTAAGAGTAAGCTTGAAGTCAGAGTTTGAAGGATTTGAATTCCACAGTCGGTAGCTCGGATTACTAGAAAGAGTAAGCTTGAAGTCAGAGTTTGAAAGATTTGAATTCCACCGTTGGTAGCCCTGAAGTAGATTTTCCGAGATTTTCCATATCAGGTAGGTATCTATACATTAATTAATGTCACGTCTGCTACCTATACTGTCCTAGAGGATTTTCACCCTAGAATCTCCTAAATCCTACCTGTATTTGTGTGAATTTAAATTGCTACCGAATTAGCGTCACATAGAGTTGAAGGTGAGACTCTGCGGTTTGACTATACATTCCATTCCTTCCGTCATGAACTTTGTGCAGCTGTGCTAAAACTTTCTGATTTATCCAATACACCACATGTGCGGGTCATTTACCATGAGTCATTGTAATATTTCTCAGAATTTTAGTATGAATCTTGAACTTTTGTTTTATATTAACATTGGTAATGATATGTACATCATTAAACATACGTATGCAACAAAGTACATTACTCTTTTCAGTGATGTCTTTAAAGCATTGCAGTAGTATAATTGGACAGTTCGGCCGCCACCTCCACCTCAGGCTCCCAGAGGCCACCTCCACCTCCACCTCAGCCAGAGGCCTCCCACAGGCCACCTCCACCTCCACCTCAGCCAGAGGCCTCCCAGATGCCTCCTCCACCTCCACCTCAGCCAGAGGCCTCCCAGAGGTCTCCTCAACCTCCCGCGGGAAATTTGAATTTGTAAACAAAGCTACGTGCTTTTTGACAGCTGTCATCGACAACAACGCATCGCTAACCTCAGTACTGCCATCTTGACGGGCCTAAACCTCAGTAGTGCCAACTTAACCTAACTAGCGCGTGGTAAACAAAGCCACATGCTTTTTGACAGCCACGTGCTTTTTGACAGATTTGTAAACAAAGCCACGTGCTTTTTGACAGCTCTCATCAACAACAACGCATCGCAAACCTCAGTACTACCATCTTGACGGGCCTAAACCTTAGTGGTACCAACTTAACCTAACTAGCATGAGGTAAACAAAGCCACGTGTTTTTTTGACAGCCACGTGCTTTTTGACAGATTTGTAAACAAAGCCACGTGCTTTTTGACAGCTCTCATCAACAACAACGCATCGCAAACCTCAGTACTACCATCTTGACGGGCCTAAACCTTAGTGGTACCAACTTAACCTAACTAGCATGAGGTAAACAAAGCCACGTGTTTTTTTGACAGCCACGTGCTTTTCGACAGATTTGTAAACAAAGCCACGTGCTTTTTGACAGCTGTCATCGACAACAACGCATCGCTAACCCCAGTACTGCCATCTTGACGGGCCTAAACCTCAGTAGTACCAACTTAACCTAACTAGCGCGAGATAAACAAAGCCACGTGCTTTTTGACAGCCACGTGCTTTTTTGACAGCTGTCATCCGCCATCTTTAAACTACAGAGCACCGTGCTGCCCTCTTTCGTCACCTGTCATCGGCAGTGCTGCCATCTTGACAGGCCTAAACCTTAGTGCTACCAACTTAACCTCACTAGCTCGAGATAAACAAATCCACGTGCTTTTTGACAGCTACGTGCTTTTTTGATAGCTGTCATCCGCCATCTTTAATCTATAGAGCACAGTGCTGCTCTCTTTAGCTACTTACTTTTGAAATGTGGTGGCGGATAATTTGAAAAATGCTTTTCGACAAGCAGCCATCTTTAATCCAGAGAGAACAGTGCTGCCCTCTATGTGGTGGCGGCAAATTGAAAAATTCCACATGCTCTTGTTTGAAAACAAACTCACGTGCTTTTTTGACAGCTGTCATCTGCCATCTTTGAGCACAGTGCTGCCCTCTTTAGTTTGAAATGTGGTGGTGGTAAATTCCACGTGCTCTTGTTTGGAAACAAAGCCACGTGCAGCTGTCATCCGCCATCTTTAATCAACAGAGCACTGTGCTACTATCATGCGGGCAATTTCATCACCTGTCATCCGCCATCTTTAATCCACAGAACACCGTGCTGCCCTCTTTATGGCTACTACCTTAAGCACGTAGTAGCGGACAATTTGAAAAGTTCTGTTAGCTATCATCCGCCATCTTTAATCAAGAGAGCACCGTGCTGCCATCTTTATCTAGATACCTTTGAAATGTGGTGGCGGCAAATTGAAAAATTCCACGTGCTCTTGTTTGGAAACAAACTCACGTGCTTTTTCGACAGCTACCATCCGCCATCTTTAATCAACAGAGCATAGTGCTGCCCTCTATGTGATGGCGGCAAATTCCACGTGCTCTTGTTTGGTAAACATAGCCATGTGCTTTTTTTGACAGCTGTCATCCGCCATCTTTAATACAGAGAGCACCGTGCTGCCCTCTTTATCGTAGTAGATGTAAATTCGTCACCTATCATCCGCAGTGCTGCCATCTTTAGCTAGATACCTTTGAAAAGTGGTGGCGGATAATTTAAAAAGAAAAATTCTACAGCAGCCCTCTCTCGACGCTAATTGCATAAGATGGTGGCTATACATGACTCCTTAAGGGTGCTTACGCAAGATGGCTGCTATACACAGGTTCTTATGAGACGCCCTTGGGATGCTTGCGCAAGATGACAGTTATACATGGCTCCTTATGAGATACCCTAGGGATGCTTGCGCAAGATAGCGGCTGATCTTATGGGACGGCTTAAGGGTCCTTGGACAAGATGGCTTGAGACACCCTAAGGATGCTTGCGCAAGATGGCGGACACAAGATGGCAGCTATACATAACTCCTTATGAGACGCTTTAAGGGTGCTTGCGCAAGATAGTTGCTACTCTTAGCTTAGAGGCTAACGTGTCGTGATAGTTCGATTCATTAAATTTAGGGCTTAAATGCAAAATGTTAAATATATCGAAAACGGTGCACCGTACAGCAAAACGGACAAAATTTTTCTGCCTAATACCTAGGTTCGCAGTATGAGGAACAAGAAAATCATAGTCTAATGATGGGATCAACGGTTCGGTTCCTACTTAGGCCCTTTGGCATTTGCTCTGTTTTAGCTTGTATTGAAGCGAGTCTTCGTAACATGATCAGGTCTAGCTATGGTAGAGAGTATAACGTACCGTGCAGGTTCGATTCATTAAATTTGGAGGCTTAAATGCAAAATGTTAAATATCTCGAAAACGATGCATCGTAGAGCAAAACGGACAAAATTTTTCCGACTAATACGTGGGTTCGTTGTATCAGGAACAAGAAAAAACATAGTCTAATGATGAGATCAACGGTTCGATTCCTACTTAAGCCCTTTGGCATTCGCAGCTATCTATTTCTACAAGATGGTGGCTGCTCTTATGAGAAACAAGATGCCTTGAGACGTCCTAGGGATGCTTACGCAAGATGGCAGACACACAATGGTGACTATACATAGCTCCTTATGAGACGGCCTAGGGGTGCTCGCACAAGATGGCGGCTACTCTTATGAAGAAAGCTAGCTTAGAGGCTACTGCGCAAGATAACAGCTGCTGTTATGCATGTGGTGGAGGGCAATTTGAAATTCTATGTGCTTAATCAACAGAGCACCCTGCTGCCCTCTTTAGCTGAAATGTGGTGGTGGATAATTTGAAAAATTCTTTTGACAGCTATCATCTTTAAAAACAATGGCGACTATACATAGGCTGTTAAGGTCTTATCATTCTCCTCCTCCTCCTCCTCCTCCTCCTCCTCCTCCCCCTCCTCCTTCTCTACCTCCTCCTCCGCCTCTTATGTCAAGGCATAGCTTTATATCGAACAAGTTTAAACCTGCATCGCGAAGGCAAGCGTGTGCAGCGATAACATTATTGTGCAAGTTTAGACTTTCGAAACATAAGAAGAGTAGAATCAAACGCTGTACTCGATACGACATGTGATCAGAACATTGATTGATGCGTTCAGAAAAACAAAATAAGTGATCAAGACTAGAATCGAACAATGTACACAATACATCATGTGTTTAGAATATGTCAGGGGATACGCTTGTTCTAAGAAGATCAGATTGAAACATAACAAGACTAGAATAGAACACTGTAATCGATGTTGTTAACTTCAACATGTGATCAGAACATTGATTGATGTGTTCAGAACACAAAATAAGTGATCATGACTAGAATCGAACACTGTACTCGATACAACATGTGATCAGAACATTGATCGATGTGTTCAGAACACGAAATAAGTGATCAAGACTAGAATCGAACACTGTACTCAATACAACATGTGTTTAGAACATGTTAGGGGGTACCCTTGTTCTAAGAAGATCAGAATGAAACATAACAAGACTAGAATCGAACACTGTAATCGATGTTGTTAACCTCAACATATGATCAGAACATTGTTTGATGTGTTCAGAGCAAAAGTACAATTTTGATGATTTGCTTAGTGTAAAATCAAAAACTATGGAAACACACTGTGCACATATCGCGTAGCTAACTCGCTCAGTAAGCAATATTGCAAAACTACAACTTCAATGATTTGCATAGTGTAAAAATCAAAAACACACTGTACCCATACTGCGCAGCTAACTCGCTCGGTAAACGATATAGCCAAAGTATAACTTCAAATTATTTACCTTCCATCATTCGTCTTGTGTGTAAAAATCAGTCGAACAAGTTATCGCATAAACATGGCTGAAAAAAAATCGTGATAGGGTATGGAACCCAGGGGTTACATCTTATCAGAAGGGCAAAAAGGATGAAAGGACTCTTCCTCCTCCTTACCGCACATTCCTTGAAGGGCTAATTGGCTGAAGGGCTAATGGGCTAAAGGGCTAAAGGGCTAATGGGCTAAAGGGCTAATGGGCTAAAGGGCTAAAGGAGCAACAACCTCGTCGATCGCTATCAGCAAGAACGCTTGTACTTTGTTAAGTGTAGAAAATTAATCTTTATTTGTAAATGGTTTCATGTTCAGAACAAGGAATGGAAAATCCCCGAGGTGCGATGAGTTACGTTTTTCGAACTAGTGTTTGGAACACTGAACTTTTCAAGATGATAGCAGAGAGTTTAGCAATGTTCTGTTGTTGGATTTTAAATTCCGCGCTACAACATGCATAAGGTGGTAGCCTTGAGGTTTACCGCCGTAAAGATGGCAAGAGTGAGGTTAACGATGTTCTGTTGTTGGATTTTAAATTCCGCGCTACAACATGCATAAGGTGGCAGCCTTGAGGTTTACCGCCGTAAAGATGGCAGCAGTGAGGTTAGCGACGCTCTATTGTCCTTCAAAGTGAGGTTAGGGTTCGTCAAGAAGACAGCTGTCAAAAAAGCACGTGGCTATGTTTACCAAACAAGAGCACGTGGTCGTGACGTCACGGTCACGTAGTATGTTGCCTCAGCATGTAAAGTTCAATGTCTACACCTACGTAGTTAACACTCTGCTATGTTCACAAGATTTTTTACACATAACTATTCTTTATGCTTTAAGTTCATGCACATAGGCTATGCTAAGATAGCAGTACAAACACATGCGAAATTTGTATATTCTAATGGAATAAGTTTAGTACTGTGTACATCATGGATACATGATGTGTGCACGCATTTAATCTTGACTATACGTAATGCTGCTGCTTTGTTTACAAGATTTTTATACATTGCTATTCTTTATGCTTTAAGTTCGTGCACGCTCGTACGCTCTAGCAGGAGAAGTATAGTACGATATTCGATACATACATTATCGATAGGTGATGTGTACACGCTTTAGAACATAGCTCATCTTTATGCTTTAAGTTCGTGCACAGGGGTTTGGGATACACAAAAGCGATTGCTACATGCTCTAGCGGAAGAAGTCTAGTACGATAGTCGATGCATGTAAAATCGATAGGTTATGCTAAGATAGCAGCACACTTACATGATTTTAGCACAATCTAGTGGAAAAAGTTTAGTATGATAGTCGTTTCGTGCAAAATCATTAGGTAATGTGTAAACGCTTTGAAACAAGGCTATTCTTTGTACTTTAAGTTCATGTGTATGAGTTATGCTAAGATAGCAGCACAACCTAGCGGAAGAAGTTTTGTACGAGAGTTGATACATGCAAAGTCGATAGGTAATGTGTACACGCTTTGAAACATGGCTATTCTTTGTACCTTAAAGTCATACGTATAGGTTATGCTAAGATAGCAGCACAATCTGGCGGAAGAAGTTCAGGGTGATCTGTACACGCTTTGAAACAAGGCTATTCTTTGTACTTTAAGTTCATGCGTCTTAGTTATGCTTGCGATAGTCGATGCATGTAAAATCGATAGGTTATGCTAAGATAGCAGCACACTTACACGATTTTAGCACAATCTAGTGGAAGAAGTTTAGTACGAGAGTCGATGCTTGCAAAATCATTAGGTAATGTGTACACGCTTTGAAACAAGGCTATTCTTTGTACTTTAAGTTCATGCGTCTTAGTTATGCTAAGATAGCAGCACAATCTACCTGAAGAAGTTTTGCACGAGAGTCGATACATGCAAAATCGATAGTTGATGCGTACACGCTTTAAAACATGACTATTCATTGTACTTTAAGTTCATGGGTATAGGTTATGCTAAGATAGCAGCACAATCTAGCGGAAGAAATTTAGTACGAGATTCGATGAATGCAAAATCAATAAGTAATGTGTACACGCTTTGAAACATGGCTATTCTTCGTACTTTAAGTTCATGTGTATAAGTTATGCTAAGATAGCAGCACAACCTAGCGGAAGAAGTTTAGTACGATATTTGTTGCATGCAAAGTCGATAGGTAATGTGTACACGCTTTGAAACATGGCTATTCTTTGTACCTTAAGGTCATGCGTATAGGTTACGCTAAGATAGCAGCACAATCTAGCGGAAGAAGTTTAGTACGAGAGTCGATGCTGGCAAAATCGATAGGTAATGTGTACACGTTTTGAGACATAGCTCTTCTTTGTTCTTTAAGTTCATGCGTCTTAGTTATGCAGAGATAGCAGCACAATCTACCTGCAGAAGTTTAGTACGAGAGTCGATACATGCAAATTCGATAGTTGATGTGTACACGCTTTGAAACATGACTATTCATTATACTTTAAGTTCATGGGTATAAGTTATGCTAGAGATAGCAGCACAATCTAGCGGAAGAAATTTAGTACGATATTTGATGCATGAAAAATCAATAAGTAATGTGTACACGCTTTGAAACATGGCTATTCTTTGTACTTTAAGTTCATGTGTATAAGTTATGCTAAGATAGCACAACCTAGCGGAAGAAGTTTAGTACGATATTTGTTGCATGCAAAGTCGATAGGTAATGTGTACACGCTTTGAAACATGGCTATTCTTTATACCTTAAGGTCACGCGTATAGGTTATGCTAAGATAGCAGCACAATCTAGCGGAAGAAGTTTAGTACGAGAGTCGATGTGTGCAAAATCGATAGGTGATGTGTACACGCTTTGAAACATGGCTATTCATTGTACTTTAATTTTATGGGTATAGATTATGCTAAGATAGCAGCACGATCTAGCGGATGAAGTTTAGTTCGATGGTCGATGCATGTAAAATCGATAGGTCATGTGTACACGCTTTGAAACATAGCAATTCATACTGCTGCTCTGTTCCCAAGACTTTTAAGCATAGCTAACCCTAATACTGCTCTTAACGACGTCGAGCTAAGGATTGATTACGTGACCGTGACGTCACGACCACGTGCTCTTGTTTGGTAAACATAGCCACGTGCTTTTTTGACAGCTGTCTTCTTGACGAACCCTAACCTCACTTTGAAGGACAATAGAGCGTCGCTAACCTCACTGCTGCCATCTTTATGGCGGTAAACCTCAAGGCTGCCACCTTATGCATGTTGTAGCGCGGAATTTAAAATCCAACAACAGAACATTGTTAACCTCACTCTTGCCATCTTTACGGCGGTAAACCTCAAGGCTACCACCTTATGCATGTTGTAGCGCGGAATTTAAAATCCAACAACAGAACATTGCTAAACTCTCTGCTATCATCTTGAAAAGTTCAGTGTTCCAAACACTAGTTCGAAAAACGTAACTCATCGCACCTCGGGGATTTTCCATTCCTTGTTCTGAACATGAAACCATTTACAAATAAAGATTAATTTTCTACACTTAACAAAGTACAAGCGTTCTTGCTGATAGCGATCGACGAGGTTGTTGCTCCTTTAGCCCTTTAGCCCATTAGCCCTTTAGCCCATTAGCCCTTTAGCCCTTTAGCCCATTAGCCCTTCAGCCAATTAGCCCTTCAAGGAATGTGCGGTAAGGAGGAGGAAGAGTCCTTTCATCCTTTTTGCCCTTCTGATAAGATGTAACCCCTGGGTTCCATACCCTATCACGATTTTTTTTCAGCCATGTTTATGCGATAACTTGTTCGACTGATTTTTACACACAAGACGAATGATGGAAGGTAAATAATTTGAAGTTATACTTTGGCTATATCGTTTACCGAGCGAGTTAGCTGCGCAGTATGGGTACAGTGTGTTTTTGATTTTTACACTATGCAAATCATTGAAGTTGTAGTTTTGCAATATTGCTTACTGAGCGAGTTAGCTACGCGATATGTGCACAGTGTGTTTCCATAGTTTTTGATTTTACACTAAGCAAATCATCAAAATTGTACTTTTGCTCTGAACACATCAAACAATGTTCTGATCATATGTTGAGGTTAACAACATCGATTACAGTGTTCGATTCTAGTCTTGTTATGTTTCATTCTGATCTTCTTAGAACAAGGGTACCCCCTAACATGTTCTAAACACATGTTGTATTGAGTACAGTGTTCGATTCTAGTCTTGATCACTTATTTCGTGTTCTGAACACATCGATCAATGTTCTGATCACATGTTGTATCGAGTACAGTGTTCGATTCTAGTCATGATCACTTATTTTGTGTTCTGAACACATCAATCAATGTTCTGATCACATGTTGAAGTTAACAACATCGATTACAGTGTTCTATTCTAGTCTTGTTATGTTTCAATCCGATCTTCTTAGAACAAGCGTATCCCCTGACATATTCTAAACACATGATGTATTGAGTACATTGTTCGATTCTAGTCTTGATCACTTATTTTGTTTTTCTGAACGCATCAATCAATGTTCTGATCACATGTCGTATCGAGTACAGCGTTTGATTCTACTCTTCTTATGTTTCGAAAGTCTAAACTTGCACAATAATGTTATCGCTGCACACGCTTGCCTTCGCGATGCAGGTTTAAACTTGTTCGATATAAAGCTATGCCTTGACATAAGAGGCGGAGGAGGAGGTAGAGAAGGAGGAGGGGGAGGAGGAGGAGGAGGAGAATGATAAGACCTTAACAGCCTATGTATAGTCGCCATTGTTTTTAAAGATGATAGCTGTCAAAAGAATTTTTCAAATTATCCACCACCACATTTCAGCTAAAGAGGGCAGCAGGGTGCTCTGTTGATTAAGCACATAGAATTTCAAATTGCCCTCCACCACATGCATAACAGCAGCTGTTATCTTGCGCAGTAGCCTCTAAGCTAGCTTTCTTCATAAGAGTAGCCGCCATCTTGTGCGAGCACCCCTAGGCCGTCTCATAAGGAGCTATGTATAGTCACCATTGTGTGTCTGCCATCTTGCGTAAGCATCCCTAGGACGTCTCAAGGCATCTTGTTTCTCATAAGAGCAGCCACCATCTTGTAGAAATAGATAGCTGCGAATGCCAAAGGGCTTAAGTAGGAATCGAACCGTTGATCTCATCATTAGACTATGTTTTTTCTTGTTCCTGATACAACGAACCTACGTATTAGGCGGAAAAATTTTGTCCGTTTTGCTCTACGATGCATCGTTTTCGAGATATTTAACATTTTGCATTTAAGCCTCCAAATTTAATGAATCGAACCTGCACAGTACGTTATACTCTCTACCATAGCTAGACCTGATCATGTTACGAAGACTCGCTTCAATACAAGCTAAAACAGAGCAAATGCCAAAGGGCCTAAGTAGGAACCGAACCGTTGATCCCATCATTAGACTATGATTTTCTTGTTCCTCATACTGCGAACCTAGGTATTAGGCAGAAAAATTTTGTCCGTTTTGCTGTACGGTGCACCGTTTTCGATATATTTAACATTTTGCATTTAAGCCCTAAATTTAATGAATCGAACTATCACGACACGTTAGCCTCTAAGCTAAGAGTAGCAACTATCTTGCGCAAGCACCCTTAAAGCGTCTCATAAGGAGTTATGTATAGCTGCCATCTTGTGTCCGCCATCTTGCGCAAGCATCCTTAGGGTGTCTCAAGCCATCTTGTCCAAGGACCCTTAAGCCGTCCCATAAGATCAGCCGCTATCTTGCGCAAGCATCCCTAGGGTATCTCATAAGGAGCCATGTATAACTGTCATCTTGCGCAAGCATCCCAAGGGCGTCTCATAAGAACCTGTGTATAGCAGCCATCTTGCGTAAGCACCCTTAAGGAGTCATGTATAGCCACCATCTTATGCAATTAGCGTCGAGAGAGGGCTGCTGTAGAATTTTTCTTTTTAAATTATCCGCCACCACTTTTCAAAGGTATCTAGCTAAAGATGGCAGCACTGCGGATGATAGGTGACGAATTTACATCTACTACGATAAAGAGGGCAGCACGGTGCTCTCTGTATTAAAGATGGCGGATGACAGCTGTCAAAAAAAGCACATGGCTATGTTTACCAAACAAGAGCACGTGGAATTTGCCGCCATCACATAGAGGGCAGCACTATGCTCTGTTGATTAAAGATGGCGGATGGTAGCTGTCGAAAAAGCACGTGAGTTTGTTTCCAAACAAGAGCACGTGGAATTTTTCAATTTGCCGCCACCACATTTCAAAGGTATCTAGATAAAGATGGCAGCACGGTGCTCTCTTGATTAAAGATGGCGGATGATAGCTAACAGAACTTTTCAAATTGTCCGCTACTACGTGCTTAAGGTAGTAGCCATAAAGAGGGCAGCACGGTGTTCTGTGGATTAAAGATGGCGGATGACAGGTGATGAAATTGCCCGCATGATAGTAGCACAGTGCTCTGTTGATTAAAGATGGCGGATGACAGCTGCACGTGGCTTTGTTTCCAAACAAGAGCACGTGGAATTTACCACCACCACATTTCAAACTAAAGAGGGCAGCACTGTGCTCAAAGATGGCAGATGACAGCTGTCAAAAAAGCTCGTGAGTTTGTTTTCAAACAAGAGCATGTGGAATTTTTCAATTTGCCGCCACCACATAGAGGGCAGCACTGTTCTCTCTGGATTAAAGATGGCTGCTTGTCGAAAAGCATTTTTCAAATTATCCGCCACCACATTTCAAAGGTAAGTAGCTAAAGAGGGCAGCACTGTGCTCTATAGATTAAAGATGGCGGATGACAGCTATCAAAAAAGCACGTAGCTGTCAAAAAGCACGTGGATTTGTTTATCTCGAGCTAGTGAGGTTAAGTTGGTAGCACTAAGGTTTAGGCCCGTCAAGATGGCAGCACTGCCGATGACAGGTGACGAAAGAGGGCAGCACGGTGCTCTGTAGTTTAAAGATGGCGGATGACAGCTGTCAAAAAAGCACGTGGCTGTCAAAAAGCACGTGGCTTTGTTTATCTCGCGCTAGTTAGGTTAAGTTGGTACTACTGAGGTTTAGGCCCGTCAAGATGGCAGTACTGGGGTTAGCGATGCGTTGTTGTCGATGACAGCTGTCAAAAAGCACGTGGCTTTGTTTACAAATCTGTCGAAAAGCACGTGACTGTCAAAAAAACACGTGGCTTTGTTTACCTCATGCTAGTTAGGTTAAGTTGGTACCACTAAGGTTTAGGCCCGTCAAGATGGTAGTACTGAGGTTTGCGATGCGTTGTTGTTGATGAGAGCTGTCAAAAAGCACGTGGCTTTGTTTACAAATCTGTCAAAAAGCACGTGGCTGTCAAAAAAACACGTGGCTTTGTTTACCTCATGCTAGTTAGGTTAAGTTGGTACCACTAAGGTTTAGGCCCGTCAAGATGGTAGTACTGAGGTTTGCGATGCGTTGTTGTTGATGAGAGCTGTCAAAAAGCACGTGGCTTTGTTTACAAATCTGTCAAAAAGCACGTGGCTGTCAAGAAGCATGTGGCTTTGTTTACCACGCGCTAGTTAGGTTAAGTTGGCACTACTGAGGTTTAGGCCCGTCAAGATGGCAGTACTGAGGTTAGCGATGCGTTGTTGTCGATGACAGCTGTCAAAAAGCATGTGGCTTTGTTTACAAATTGAAATTTCCCGCGGGAGGTTGAGGAGACCTCTGGGAGGCCTCTGGCTGAGGTGGAGGTGGAGGAGGCATCTGGGAGGCCTCTGGCTGAGGTGGAGGTGGAGGTGGCCTGTGGGAGGCCTCTGGCTGAGGTGGAGGTGGAGGTGTCCTCTGGGAGCCTGAGGTGGAGGTGGCGGCCGAACTGTCCAATTATACTACTCATTGCAATTCAAATAAATCAGTAAAATTGTCCATCGGATTACTAGGCTATTTTTTATAGTTGCACCGACACAGACAGGTCTTATGGCAACGATGATATAGGAAGTGTCTACAAAAGGCAAGGAAGCGTTCGTGGCCTTAATTGAATCGATTATTTCAGAAATCAGTCAAGTGCCAAATCTGTCATTTATGGGAAAATGAATAAAACTGTCTAGCATCACACAAAATGTTATGGTAGTGGTTTTAATAAGCATGAGAGTATTTTATCTTTTAATACTTTCTATCTAAGGAAAAATATTTTGTGCTCATTAAATTTGCTGTAAAAATTCCAAACAATTCTCCACTTAACTGTTTTGTGAAATAAACGAGTGTTGCAAACATATTTTTATGAGGTAATTCTTGAATTTTGAAAGGATTTTGTCATAAAACCGATATTTGTGGAAATAGAAAATATTTGAATAGGTTTAGACTACATTGCTGATACAAATATAATTCTTAAAAGGATGACATCAGCAATGCCTGCTCATCATGATAGGAGGTATTCAATCCTCATAAATAAACTCCATAGCACATTCTGTCTCTGTAGTAGGCCATTGTGAAATGCTGTCATAAGTGTTCATATCCCATCAGGTAAGGTTTAAAGGCATTTAGGTCACGTATCTTCTTAATATTGATGGGCACCTAAAACAAACAATAACAAAGAATAATGTAGGGCTCAGATCAGGTACTTCCTTGCTTTGCAATCCGAATAATATCACGCGTCTGAGCTTGTTTGTCTACCACTCCTCGTTTCATTTTAGATACAGGTTCGTCTTCTGAACTTTCAGACATATCACTACGATTATAAAAAAACTGCACTAAAGAAAGGAAACACTTTTTTCAAACAGTTGTTCACAAAACTACGAACATGGGATTCCAGAAACACAACAGAGACAACATAAACAGCTGAACAGCTGGCTATTCTGTATTCATAGCAGCCGGCAAGGTGCAGCACATCACAAAATGTACCTGCAGTTTACTGCAGAAACCAGCCAAGTGCTGTCACTTAACTGGTTTTTGAACTAAATACGAAATTCAACGAAATGCCTGATTATTATAGGAGGACGTTTCTTGACTGTTTTCAGCACCAAAATGTGCGTATACCCTCTGAGTAACATATTCTGCCATTAACTCATTTTTTTCATTTTTGGGCACTTGACTGCTTTCTGAAATAATCGATAGCATGTAAAACCATCTTCAGTAGGTTTGGAAATCTTTGGAGTGCAAACTAAGAATTAAGTGGCACAGTCCGGCTCCATGGCTATATGATAAGCGTGCTGGCCTTTGGTCACAGGGGTCCCGGGTTCGATTCCCGGTAGGGTCGGGAATTTTAACCATCATTGGTTAATTTCGTCGGCTCGAGGGCTGGGTGTATGTGTCGTCTTCATCATCATTTCATCCTCATCACGACGCGCAGGTCACCTACGGGTGTCAAATCAAAAGACCTGCACCTGGCGAGCCGAACATGTCCTAGGACACTCCCGGCACTAAAAGCCATACGCCATTTCATTAAGTGGCACAAACCGCGTAGCCAAATTGGTCGACAATGCTCGGATTAGACAGTGAGAATCACTGTGGAAAGTGGTCATCATATTCATTTATTATTTCCTAGTATATGCTGTCGCCATGTTGAAACTCTGGTTCCCATGCAACTCGAAAGTTAAACAACATGTAATGTGGTCATTACATGAATAGGTTAGCCACATATTGCTGGCTAGAACGGGAGAAAAAGGGAACTTGCAAACTAATTGCAAACGAACTCCTACTAAATATATCCTCTGATTCGGCCGAGAGCTCTAACACATCAACGTCTGTATAAGGAACTACAATAACAGTCTCAGAGTAAACGGCTACACAGGCAAGTTAGCGGGTAATTGAAAATCGTATTTCTAAGGTATCTTAAGTTGGACGGAAATGGCGCATAAAAGTATATATCTCAAAACATTATTCTCTGCTTAAAAGGTTGCTCAAAGCACTTGGAAGTACCGCATAGAGATCAAGTGGACATGTCTTGACAAAACATCCCTTGGCAACCAATAGCACGTGCTGCTGGCAGTGATGAGATGACGGCCGCGGCGGGCAGCGTGCGCGGGTTGCGGGGTAGCGGGAAGCATTGCACAGCATAGCAGAACACGGCACGGGGCGTGTTAAATACGCAATGCAGTATATCGGCATATGGTGGGATAACGGTGGATCGCGCTCAGTACGCTCGTAAAACAGGAAAACCGGAGTAAACGTCTCCCTGCAGACAACAGGTCATTGTTTGGTACGTAGGCATTTAACCTCTTCGTCTTACGCCACAAAAATATTGTTTCCTTAGCATATTCGACCTGCATAAATGAATAGTTAAGTTGGACAAAAATACGTAAACGTATTTATTTGTGAGTTAGAGAATCGTCATTTGTTACAAAATTCTCGTGCTCTGAGACTTTAGACCGATAGTTCTTGAGGGAACGTTTTAACACGTAGCAGAACAATGTTGTCCAACGCCAAGTAAGTAATGATCAAATTGGTAACGCAGTACGGGCCGTGTAGCAGTAAGCATGTATTCGTGAAATGTTAGCTTCGAGTCCCGTATTCGTTTATTTACAATTTTCTTACAACGCACCGACACAGATAGGTCTTATGGTGATGATGTGACAGGATAGGGCTAGGAATGAGAAGAAACCGGCCGTGGCCTTAATTAAAGTACAGCCCCAGCATTCGCCTGGTGTAAAAATGGCGAAACCACGATAAACCATCCTCAGGGCTGCCGACAGAGGGGTCCGAATGCACTACCTCCCGGATGCAAGCTCACAGCTGCGAGCCCCTAACCGCACGGCCAGCATTCCTGGTAGTCCCGTGGTCGGCAGCCCTGAAGATAGTTTTCTGTGCAATCTCATTTTCATCCTTCATACCAAGCAAACGTCGAACTGTACCTTTCAGAAGGCCTGGGGCGCTTTCCCACAACCATTTCCAATCACCCTGTATGAGCTCGTGCAGCACTAAATACCAGAACGATATCTTTTCCGGGGTCTCTATGGGGTCGGTGGATTTTGCAGGCTCACTTTGGGACTTAGCTATTTAAGACCTGATGTTCTTACTACTACCGGACAGTGATACAGTATAGAATCCAAGTCGCGTCCCTGCAAACTGAAACATAACACTTGAGTGATCACACCCCTTCTCAAGCGCGTCCCGAAATACTTTCAATACCATTTGCCTATGCGTTTCTCCTTTACCAGTGGTTTAACGTCGCACTAACTGTAACAGATTTTTGACAGCGATGGACTTTTGGCAATGTGGCCTTAATTAAGACACAGACCCAGCATTTGTCCGTGTGAAAATGGGGAAAGGCAAAAAAAAAAAAAAAAAAAAAAAAAATCAGGGCTGCTTATGGTAGAGTTCATACTAGAGATAGCGATACCTGGTTATCTGAGTATTACCCTGGTTCCTGATTACTCAAAAACTGATTCTTGTATTACCCGGGTACTCATTCTCTAAACTTTTGCCATAGACATTCTTGTTATAATGAGAAGGTTGAACAAAGACCAATTAGTACTTCGAACTGTTCATACAAACTCAAAAAGTTAAAAGAGTGAAGGAATGTGTTTTTAAAAAAATTGCAATTTACGTAAATTCTGCGATATAAATACAATTTGAATACCAATATAAAATAGCTTGCTTATATTTTCTTCGTTTCAACACTTGCTCCTTTGAAGAGAACAAAAAAAACATATATAAAGAAAATCGTAATTTCCATGGCATTGTTTTGGCTGCCATCCAGGTTTTCTCACAATTCCAATTATTGTCAATAACAGTGCGAACGGACTTGGGACCACTTTGAAACTCCCATCTAAGAACCAAACCGAACTGCAGGTTTCTTTTAGTGGCAAATATAACTACTCGATTCCTCTCAGAGCAATCTCCGAGGTATTTACTCTAAGCCTGCGGTAGATCATGTTGTCTAACTTTTCTATAATAATATTTCATATTTTCCCGATTAGGCAGGTGAGTAAGCACTTCAGACGGATAATTGCGAAGCTGAGTTCCAGGTGTTTGTGAAAGTAGTAATTCTAGTCAATCTTCTGCTACGCGCTTCAGATTGTCCAGCACTTTTTAGGCTCCACTTCATCTCGGTTAGGAAGTGAATGTTGGGACTTATTAAGACCCCGTAATACAGTAACTCGGTTAAGTCCTTGAGTGGTTTTTGCACGGGCATTACATCACTTGTCTGCACCGTCTGACATTCCCAGTGTATCTTCTCTTCATAGGTTACTTGCAATTTACAGCTTCCGTGTCTTTTCCGCAAAAAAATTCAGCGCTAACAATACTATGTGTATGAAACTTCCGGAGGTGCACACGGCCCTGAGGTTCACTCAAAACCCCATGGCACTACAGCCCTTGAAGGGCCTTCGTGGTGCCGTGTAGTCAGCACGACGAATCCTCTCGGCCGTTAATCTTGGCTTTCTAGACCGGGGCCGCTATCTCACCGCCAGATAGCTCCTCAATTCTAATCACGTAGGCTGAGTGGACCACGAACCAGCCTTCAGGTCCAGGTAAAATTCCCTGACCTGGCCGGTAATCGAACCCGGAGCCTCCGGGTTAGAGGCAGGCACGCTACCCCTACACCACGGGGCCGGTCAGCCTACACCAAAAATGAGTACCAGGTGAATTCCTAGGGGCAAAAATGGCTGGTCGTAGAGCTAACCGCACTATCCCACCAAGTACTGAGGTTACGGATATTGTAAGCCTTTACCTTCCACCCCTTCCAAGGACCTTCACGGCCTGTACGGAGATGACTTTACCTTGTTTTTACAATACTGTGCGATAATCGATAAACTGAGTAATCTATTCGAAAAAATGAGGAGTCATTAGTACAAACTGTAAGCAGGAGATTATATTGAAACAATATTTCTTCTGCAATATTTTGCTCATTTGGTATTTCCTGCATCAAAGTTAATGATGAATGGCATTTCCTTTCCTTCTAAGACATTTATTTCAAATGAGAAAAACAACATTTGAAACGAGTAAAGCGTTCCTTGATATCAGTATGCTGCAAGCTAAAATAAATGTTCGACTTAATCAGCTCTTTGTATCTCTGTGTATGATTTTAAAGGAAATAGGAGCGCTACAAGCATGGAATCATGCTAGGTTGCGAAAAACAACCCATTATAAAGAGTCGGAATGTGCTTTGATGCTACAAATTCTAACTGGGCAATAAAGTACCGTTAACGAATTCGGTAATATAATTAAATATCAAACTCCACTCTTTCTTTACTGTCATTTTCTTTGATCATATAAAACATACAAAGTGGAGAATGTACTTCTATGATTTATGCATTCGATTATATTAGCCCTCATCCATTAATACTGTGACGTGCATAATTAGATATAAAATTTGACTCTTACATCCGAGGAAATCTTTCTTAAAATCTTTAGGAATTAAATGAACTTTATACATCATCATCATCATCTTCATCTGTTTACCCACCAGGTTCGGTTTTTCCCTCGGACTCAGCAAGGGATACCACCTCTACCGCCTCAAGGGCAGTGTCCTGGAGCTTCATACTCTTGGTCGGTGGATACAACTGGGGAGAATGACCGGTACCTCGCCCAGGCGGCCTCACCTGCTATGCTGAACAGGGGCCTTGCGGGGGATGGGGAAGATTGGAAGGGATAGACAAGGAAGAGGGAAGGAAGTGGCCGTGGCCTTAAGTGAGGTACCATCCCGGCATTTGCCTGGAGGAAAAGTGGGAAACCACGGAAAACCACTTCCAGGATGGCTGAGGTGGGAATCGAACCCACATCTACTCAGTTGACCTCCCGAGGCAGAGTGGACCCCGTTCCAGCTCTCGTACCACTTTTCAAATTTCGTGGCAGAGCCGGGAATCGAACCCGGACCTCCGGGGGTGGCAGCTAATCACGCTAACCACTACACCACAGAGGCGGACAACTTTGTACATATTGAGCCAAAATAATATGTTTATTCAATCGTATAGGCCTACACATTTCAGCTCTAAATCACACCGAGCTCGATAGCTGCAGTCAGTTAAGTGCGGCCAGTATCCAGTATTGGGGAGATAGTAGGTTCGAACCCCACTGTCGGCAGCCCTGAAAAAGGTTTTCCGTGGTTTCTCATTTTCACACCAGGCAAATGCTGGGGCTGTACCTTAATTAAGGCCACGGTCGCTTCCTTCCCACTCCTAGCCCTTTCCTGCCCCATCGTCGCCATAAGACCTATCTGTGTCGGTGCGACGTAAAGCAACTAGCAAACAAAAAAAAAACAAGCTCTAAATCACAACATCCTTCAGATTTAATTTAATTTAGTGAGCACAGTCATCTTAACTATGATAATCATTCTTACCTTGAAAGAGTACAGGAGTATTTCCGTGACTTTGATCCAGATTCTTTTTATTTACAAGCTAGTCTCCGGGGAAGTAAAGCAATAATTTACGTCCATGATATGGAAAATTGTGGCGGGATATGTAACCAGGTATTAGCCCTACGAGTGTTTAATGATGAATCTCACAGAGGATAATTAAGAAATGCCCTCATAGCTGGGATCGAGCCACTTAGTGTTAGATTTACGCTTCATTCCTTCAAAGTGTCGCATGCACAAGGATCACCTTGGTCATATCAGAAGGCTTGTAAGTAGAAATTTTTTGTAACGTTGCAGTGGGAAGATAAAGAACAGACGCATCAACACATTTCCAGTGCAGCACGTCACGTTGCTTCAGAATACACCGCAGGATACTAGAAGCACGTACGGCTCGTTTTCCGCATCAGCGAGGGCCATATTGGGCCAAGTTAAACCGCTAACTGAGCTTAACAATTTGCTAGCTGACACGGGTCGTTAAATTCGATTGTACCAAAATGCTTATGTCCTCTCATACACAATCAGAGCTTTGTTTCCAGTTAAACAGAGGAAAACAATAGCCCATAACCGGACGCTGTATGCCACATCTGCCAACACTCGCCATTTCATTCAACGTAGTTTTACTTTTTTACTTTCCAACTCTTCACGATCTATATTAAATATAGCAAATGTCATCAAACTTGCCCCTGTAATTTGATTACAAAGGATATTCAAATTAGTTCGGAATAGGTAATACTGTCTATAATGTGTGTTTAGTCACGTATCTCGTATTAACCACGCTAATGTTTGCTCATATGATAAATTATCAGAGGTTTCATGTTGTTGCTCTAACTTGGTGTCCTGGAGGTAACATCATAATTATAACTGTGCCTACGATCAGAAATGGTGAGAAATTACGAACTAGAACGAGCACCTTACAGTTCATCTTGTAATATTTGAGGAACATTGTGATTATTCACCATGTAAGGTTGTATGTAAATATTTCTCCAAGGAAGTATAGTAATCTGACGTCTGCACTAGTATGTGCACCTGTACGAGGGACATTTTGAAGTAAAATGTCAAATCATAACAGTCAAGAATATATGTTGGCTGTAGCAACATTATCAAGAAATTTTCGTTTCTACACGATCATCATTTGAGAAATCATGTCTCCCTACTGACGAACTCTAATTGAGAGCAAACCCGTCAATAAATTTTGCAGAATTAATTTTCAGTGTATGAAAAAACCTCAAGAAAAGTCATAATCCCCTACGTGAAATTTTGCCGCACAAAGTTACAGGATACCCTAATATCATGGTCTTCTTTCACTATCCACTGGGTCATTTGTGTTTCTCACAAATTTCCAATCAGCCACCAGTGAATAATAATTTGAACTTCACTATTATTAAATGTTTTAGCCAATTTTCAGGCTTAAGCTGACTTTTATTGTGATAAATGTGAGATATTTCCGTGCTGGAACAAAATTTAACGTATTTGAATATGTTTCATACATAGGCGATAATAGATACTAGAGAAGTAATAGTACAGACAGTTGAACTGTAAAACAGTAGGCATTCATCATCCGTCATTTTCATTAATTTGTTAAAGTACTTAGGCCTACATAATTTTATTTCGGCTCACCTTACATAAACATACATTAAAATATTTCAAGCTATAATTTCAACATTGTAGTGAATAACATGTTCCTGGTTAGATGGCCATTAATGAATGTTACTTTTGATTAAATTTATTCGTAATTATTTACCGATATGCCACATCAAAAATAAAAAAAGCCTGAAGCATTCAAAAGAGTATAAGTGGTACATAGGAGAGCATGATAAGGTACAATACTATATTGTAAATGAATATCGAGCATTTAAATGGAAATTCAATTAGTATGAACCTTACAGAGTTAAGCATAACCGCTAAAATATTTCAGCAGAATTTTATACGCCATCACTCAAAATCGATTTTATACGCATGTCCTGGCTCTCGTATTACAATGCTGCCTTGTTGTGATACGTACTATAATCGTATCATTCGTATTGATGAACGCATGTAAGTTACAATACAATCACTTAAATGATAAAAATGTCCGTAAACCACGGGCTGTCATGCTGGAATTGATATTAGGATGACAGTGATTACCGGATAATATCTCTTTGAGATTATTTAGCCATGTATCTGCTTTAGATTGATTTGATGATAATTCCTTTTACTCATTTTAGGAAGAGCAGTAACACTGCATCAATTCAAGTAAAATTAAGGTAAGATACCTTAATCCTGCATCGTATTCACTAAGGACGGATGTAAACAACTATGTTATTATATGATGGGATAGTCCAACCTACTGGTTTCAGTTCTGAGCTTTCTTGCGCTGAACTTTTTAATACGGAATGATAAGTGTACATGTATGTTGATACATAGAATAGAATGAATAAAATTTTGAAGTAAAATGTCAAATAATAACAGTCAAACGTATATTTTGGCTGTAGCAACATTATAAGGCAACTGTTGTTCGTAAACGATCATCATTTGAGAAAGCATTTAGTTATGATTTCTCAGGAACTGATGTGTCCCTACTGGTGAACTCTAATTGAGAGAAAAACAGTCAATAAATTTTGCAGTCATCTTATTTTGGCACTCATTAGGGTCAGCATTACCGGCTGTTGAATTAAACTGATGAGTACGTTAGTGTTGAAGCTTTATTCAACTAAAGGCATAAAGTATAATTAAATTTACCAAAATGAAATGAACCAGACTTTACCTTTACGAATATATCGCCAATGCAAACAGGAAGACATTGTCTAACTGTACTTCTAAACTGTTGCTCAACAGATCCCGCGAGTCTCTGCCCCTCACCTGCTGTCCCTCCATATGGTTTTTGCCCGTCAGCGACCAGCCATGTCATCATTGCTTGCTTCAAACTTTCAACTAAATACACTGACTGACAGAGCAAATGCAACACCAAGAAGGAGTGGTTCGAAAGGGATGAAAGTTGGGGAAAAAACAGAGACGGCACGGACGAATAATTGATGTTTATTTGAAACCGATATGCAGGTTACAAAATGCGCACGGCATCGACTCAGTAGGATGTAGGACCACCGCGAGCGGCGATGCACGCAGAAACACGTCGAGGTACAGAGTCAATAAGAGTGCGGATGGTGTCCTGAGGGATGGTTCTCCATTCTCTGTCAACCATTTGCCACAGTTGGTCGTCCGTACGAGGCTGGGGCAGAGTTTGCAAACGGCGTCCAATGAGATCCCACACGTGTTCGATTGGTGAGAGATCCGGAGAGTACGCTGGCCACGGAAGCATCTGTACACCTCGTAGAGCCTGTTAGGAGATGCGAGCAGTGTGTGGGCGGGCATTATCCTGCTGAAACAGAGCATTGGGCAGCCCCTGAAGGTACGGGAGTGCCACCGGCCGCAGCACATGCTGCACGTAGCGGTGGGCATTTAACGTGCCTTGAATACGCACTAGAGGTGACGTGGAATCATACGCAATAGCGCCCCAAACCATGATGCCGCGTTGTCTAGCGGTAGGGCGCTCCACAGTTACTGCCGGATTTGACCTTTCTCCACGCCGACGCCACACTCGTCTGCGGTGACTATCACTGACAGAACAGAAGCGTGACTCATCGGAGAACACGACGTTCCGCCATTCCCTCATCCAAGTCGCTCTAGGCCGGCACCATGCCAGGCGTGCACGTCTATGCTGTGGAGTCAATGGTAGTCTTCTGAGTCTTCTGAGCGGACGCCGGGAGTGCAGACCTCCTTCAACCAATCGACGGGAAATTGTTCTGGTCGATATTGGAACAGCCAGGGTGTCTTGCACATGCTGAAGAATGGCGGTTGACGTGGCGTGCGGGGCTGCCACCGCTTGGCGGCGGATGCGCCGATCCTCGCGTGCTGACGTCACTCGGGCTGCGCCTGGACCCTTCGCACGTGCCACATGTCCCTGCGCCAACCATCTTCGCCACAGGCGCTGCACCGTGGACACACCCCTATGGGTATCGGCTGCGATTTGACGAAGCGACCAACCTGCCCTTCTCAGCCCGATCACCATACCCCTCGTAAAGTCGTCTGTCTGCTGGAAACGCCTCCGTTGACGGCGGCCTGGCATTCTTAGCTATACACGTGTCCTGTGGCACACGACAACACGTTCTACAATGACTGTCGGCTGAGAAATCACGGTACGAAGTGGGCCATTCGCCAACGCCGTGTCCCATTTATCGTTCGCTACGTGCGCAGCACAGCGGCGCATTTCACATCATGAGCATACCTCAGTGACGTCAGTCTACCCTGCAATTGGCATAAAGTTCTGACCACTCCTTCTTGGTGTTGCATTTGCTCTGTCAGTCAGTGTATATTATGGCTTACGGAACTCTCGGCGATTATTTTAACTTAACTTATTCATTATGAACGTAAATTAATATGTTAAAATAACGTGCGAGAAAACGGACTTCGTTATCTATTTCGCAGGTAACTGAAGACATAGACTACGGGCTGCAGTTAACAGAACGTGCTCAACATGGTCTCGCCAGTCTCTCGCTTTCCTAGCTACGCTCAGACAGCATTGTTGTTCGCCCAACTCCTGACCTCGCAATTATTGTTTAAATTCTACGTTATTTCCTTTTATTAACAAAACGTACTATCCGGTTTAAATTGAAGAAATCTGGCAATTTGATGATTGGAGAAAGGATATTGGAGGACGCCGATCGGCAGCACACTTCTAAATGCACAATTGTTCCGGGCATTGAAGCCCTCATAGGAGCTGTATATCCCGAAATTCAAAAGCCGCTGTCAAAAGACTCCAGGTTATGTTAACTTGTGATTTTCTCCTACACAAACGATGTAGTGGAGGTTATGAACTACACCGATCTCAGCAAGCTCATTGCCCATGAAGTCTCGCATACTTTTGGTGACACAGCAGCGGATCAGGAATAAGCAATGCACTGCTCCGTGTAGTCACTTCCGATAAATAGCAATCCATAACCCGTTTACCCGTAACTTGTGGTGTATCACCTAGACAGTGGTTCGAATATTGCGGCCCCTTACCTTGAATTGTTATACGTACATTTCGGCCCACGCAGTGTGTTGTACAACTTTTGACCCTTGAAATATTTTTCCTTCCCATTTTCCGGACTTAGGATTGCCCACGTGCGTGTAGTTCTGGCTAAAATTGTGCCACGTGTTAATACAACATATTTTCTTGTCAGTTAGTTGAAATATAACATTTTCACGTTAGTGAATTTTTAAAATAATATCATTATCTTCAACTGAAATAAACTATATCATTTTTAAACGGGCTAGAAACTTACAGCATACGGTACTAATTAAATTAATTCAAGCCAAGTGTAGGATTTTTTCTGCTACTTGATAATTACGGTGCTTCAAAATTCTTGCTTCGCGCATACCTTTCTTGTGTTCTGCGATGGCGATCAAAAAATATGTATATTTTACCATTACCTCCGGTCCGGTAATTATTCTGAGATAAAAGCGCGAATTATTTCCAGGGATTTGAAGTGTAACAGCCACGTAAGTTCCAGCGTGGAAGGGCTGACGTATGTCTCATCACTTCCAACTTACGTTAGGCTCCACACCATTCACATCCAAGGCATGGCATATTTATTTCAATTTATCTTTAAAACATCGTAATATATTAAAAACTCCGCCGATAACAAGTGCAGCCATATAATACAGAAAGGAAAAATCACACTACAAACCAATTACCGGAGTCACACGACTCGCAATGAAAGAAATATTATATTTCATTCTGTACAGACGGGTGATGACCTATGCTACCCGCTTCCCCACTGTATAAGCCAACGTCAGTCACCTCTCGCTTGTCGGCCATGCTGCTAAGGCGAAACTCAATGTCTGACAGCTGTACACCTGACGCAACGAGCTAGAACGTTGACCTGAGGACTCAGTGCGTGAGTTAAGAAGTGGGCGATCCGCAATGTTATTTTTCAAACTCAACGGATGTAAACTTTCCACGGACATTTAACACTCAAGGTGATAGAATAATTCGCAAAGATAGTGTTTAGGGACTTAAACTAATTTCTGTGAAGGAAACATTTCACCTCGTACTTCTACGTCGAGTGTTGAATAATATCTAACAACAGTGCTTCGGGACTTGTATTCACTTCTTGGGAATGTGCATTTAAGAACTTGTTTTATTTTTGCGGTTAGTGATTGAATAATTGAACATTTGAACGTGCACTTTCTTCTGCGCTGTGTATTATAATTTATATGAACAATTAAAAGACTTGTGTTTATTTCTGCGGCTAGTGATTTAAGAATTGAACATTTAAAATTGTATTTTTATCTAAGCCGAGTATTAGAATTATTTCTACATTAACGCTTAAAGACTTTGTGTTTGGCAGTGCCAAATGTTCAAACAAATATTTAGATTGCACTGAACCCTCGGACTATTCAAACGGTGAAGGTTTGAATAACTGTAGTTAAATGTTAGATATCAGCACCACTCTCCCGGACTTGTAAATATTTGTGAATAGCCATACCGTGAAAAAACTGACATTTAATAACCTCACTTGAGGATTCCACAGGAAGAGACGAGTGAAATCTGGGTAAAGTTTTCATTAAACCACGGACAGCACTTAGTAGCTTGGTATTTATTTCGAACACACATTGTGTGAGGAATAAATCTTCAAAAACCGACCTTCCGGCGAGGGATACGTAATCAGTCACCCTATGACTGGGAAATTCATGGTACTGATAGAACTTCATGGTACCCATCGTGGATGGTGACTGCTGAATTTGAACCCATCTTCCATCAAAAGTAACTTGCCACGTTCACTCAATACAGATTCCATAGTTAAAGTGTTCGGTCGCAAATTGCATAGAATAAATAACGTTAAGACTCCTAAGTTGATCCATAGAAGTGACATCATCAAAACTGCCAATTTAAATATAGTACTATTAGTTGCCTGAAGCAGATATAGCAGCTTGTCCATTTTATGGCTGTCCATGGGATAAACAATCGTAAATCAAATCCATGCCCGCCACCTACGGAGGCTCATCGGTCTCATTTATATGTAGTGCAAAGCAGATGTTGACAAGAGCTAGCCTGATGAGAGAAATGCATTGTATAAAGACTTTCTTGTATAGTTTGTGTACTTAACCCCTATTTAATCCCCTTAGGGGTGGGAATATTTAAGGATAACTCTATATGTAAGACATAGAAGAGCAACCATTATGTGAACATTTAACATTGTATGACAAACAGTTTCGGAGGCATGAATATTTCAATCTTCGTAGTTTGACCTCCGTTTCACTCTCTTAGGAGTGGAATTTTTCAAATCATTTCATTGTGAGCACGTAACATAAAAAAGAAACCATGATATGAAATCGAACTTCCTACATTCAATTATATTCAGTAGCTATGTGGTCACTTTTAGGATACATAGGTAGAGAACTACTAAAAGAGGAAATGGCGTGTGCCAGACTCGAGTAAAAGATCAAGTCAATTTATAACTTTAGGTCAAATATTGTGTTTCGTTGGCCTTCAATATGCTGCTTCATTTCTGAGAGGTAGTCTACCTCTCAAGTAAAGTTGCCTTCAACTAATAACATTCAAGTAACTTCGTTACAGTAAATTCAAGGAATAATATAACACTCCTCACTTGCCCAGACTACTGCAATTGCTTCATCAGTTTGACCATTTTCTTTTGTTCGATAAGTTTCCAGTGAGTAGTGTTAATTAATACTAAAATACTTCCAACTTAAAATACTCGTACGTTTAATATAATCTTGCCCCACTCTTCAAACAATCCATTTCATAACAGACTCACAATACAACCTCTTCATCGAAGTGAATGCAATTATAATCCATAGTCCCTTTTCGATTAACACAATTCACCTTAAACAATTTGTGCGTGGTACTGCTTTTATCTTGTTTTATCTACATCAGAGAAGCATATAATAAATGCTTTCTTTTCTTTTCGAATTCGCAGCACTTGGTACACACAGCAAACATAGTATAACATCCTCTTCGATGATCATTACCGCAGTATTCTTCTATAATTCTGTAGGCTGTCAGTGAGTGCAGTGTTTGTTTATTCCAGCCGTTAAGGACGTTGGTTTGACCACTAATCAGGATAACTCCCAGGTAGTTATGATAATCTTCCCTGTTCGAATTTTCGTTTTGCCCAATTATATTAGGTTAATGAAATTTGTCACACAATTACCACCCAAATATGAGTTACTATGTCTCTATTAATCCTCATTCCGTCTTAATCCGATATCAGAAAAAGGAATTACCTGGAAGATCTCTACCGACCGTGAAATATTTATTTTATTTCTCATGACATTTCATTGGTTCTGGCATGAGTTTTGAATTATCTAGGAATCCGCTCATTTTTCGTTTTCGTTCCATTAAAAAAAATATACATCCATGCCTTTGTGGCATGTTAAAAGACCAACATTTAACAGAAAATTGATAAGAAATTAAGTAGAGTTTTCAGAGTAAAATCTAATTTTCATCATAAATACTGTTAAATCACGTGGACCCACGGGGATACGATCACAGGAGTGCTTTTGGTCTCCGGGGGGAAAATAAAAGCACACTATTCATTGGATGAAACTTACTGATGTGCCGCTGGGAATGCTATGGTTTCATAATAAATCAAAACCCGAAGGCCTGCAGATTACGAGCAACTTTTCTTGGATATCTAGACCGAGGCCCCTATCTCAATGTCAGAAATCACCTCAATTGCTGCAGGCTGAATTGACCTCGACCCAGACCTCAAATCCAGGTAAGCCTCCCGATCTGGTCAGGAATCGAACTTGGGTTCTCCGTTTAGTAGGCAGATACACAACCTCTAAATCACGGAGCCGCCCGGATTGATAATAATGTTAAAGACACATTTACAGAGAATTGCTGAAAGTTTCCTCATAGTAGCCTGGCTAGTCAGATACTGAAAGTGCACCTTATTTTCAATTCTTGAAGGTAATACACATTTCGAATAAACAGAGGCTTCACATTCAGCTAGGTTGACTCTTACCTTCCTCTTTACGATCTCCTTGTGATGATGTTGATGAATAATGTGTTCAACGCATGTAATCATTCATTCTACATGTACAACTTGCAAATGAGCGAACTTATGGTCTCGAACAACCAGCACACGAGGAATTTTAATAAGATTAATTTTGAAGTTAAATATTTCCACGCATTTCAAACGATACTGAACCCTTGCACTCACCGTTCCCTCGTTGTGTCGTCTGCCTCGGCTGCTTCAGTAGAGCAATATCCTGCTCTTGGATCTTGCGGTCGTTACGAGTTTTTTATCTTACTTCATCGACAAACGGTAGGGTTCAAAGGAGAGCATAACTACTTGAAATGAGGAGCAAAAGTTTGCTTACTAAAGTATTTATCTATATATATATAAAATAGCTTGTCCTGACTGACTGACTGATTCATCATCGCCGAGCCAAAACTACTGGACATAATGAAATGAAACTTTGGGGATACATTCATATTAAGATGTAGGTGCTCGCTAAGAGAGGATTTTTGGATATTCCGTTGCTAAGGGGGTGAAAAGGGGGGGTGAAGTTTTAAAATGAGTGCACCTATATCTCAAAACTTTAAAAGTTTACAAATGTAAAAATTGGTATTTAGAATCTTCTTTGAAAATAAGGAAACACGTATTTTTTTGTTTTCAGAAAATCCCAATAGGAGGGGTGAAAAAGGGTGAAAATGGGGGAAAATGTGTTGAATGCCTTTAATCAGGATAACGGTACTTATATCTCAGAAACTGAAGATATTACAGACCTGAAAATTGGTACTTTTGATCTCTTTTAAAAATAAAGAAACACGTATTTTTTTGTTTTTGGAAAATCTAATTAATGGGAGGGTGAAAAGGGGGTGAATTTTTAAAATTAGTGAATCTATATCTCCAAACTTTTAAAGTTTGCAGATGTAAAAATTGGTATTTAGAATCTTCATTAAAAATAAAGAAACACGTATTTTTTTGTTTTCGGAAAATCGCAATAGGAGGTGTGAAAAGGGGTGAAAAAGGGGTTGAATGCCTTTAATGAGGCTACTTATATCTCAGAAACTGAAGATATTATAGACCTCAAAATTGGTGTTCGGGATCTCCTTTAAAAATAAAGAAACACGTATTTTTTGTTTCTGGAAAACCCAATTAAGGGGGTAAAAATGGGGTAATATTTTAAAATTAGTGTATCTATATCTCAAAACTTTTAAAGGTTATAGGTGTAAAAATAGGTATTTAGAATCTCCATTAAAGATAAGGAAACACGTATATTTTGTTTTCGGAAAATCCTAATAGGAAGGGTGGAAAAGGTTGAAAAAGGGATCGAATGCATTTCATGAGTCTGCTTATATTTCAGAACCTGAAGATATTACAGACCTGAAAATTGGTGTTTGGGATCTCCTTTAAAAATAAATAAACACGTATTTTTTGTTTGTGGAAAATACAATTAATGGGGGGGGTGAAAAGGGGGTGATTTTTTAAAATGAGTGTATCTATATCTCAAAACTTTTTAAGTTTATAGATGTAAAAATTGGTATTTAGAATCTCCTTTAAAAATAATGAAACACGTATTCTTTTGTTTTCGGAAAATCCCAATAGGAAGGGTGTAAAAGGGTGAATAATCGGTTGAATGCCTTTCATGAGGATACTTATATTTCAGAACCTGAAGATATTACAGACCTGAAAATTGGTATTTTGGATCTACTTTAAAAGTAAAGAAACAGGTATTTTCTCGTTTTTGGAAAATCCAAATATTGGGGGGTGAAAACGGGGGTGAATTTTTTAAAATGAGTGTGTCTACATCTTAAAACTTTAAAATTTACAGATGTAAAAATTGGTGGTTAGAATCTCCTCTAAAAATAAAGGAACACGTATTTTTTTGTTTCCAGTAAGTCCTAATAGGAGGGGTGTAAAAGGGTGAAAAATGGGTTGAATGCCTTTAATGAGGATACACATATCTCAGAAACGAAAGATATTACAGAACTGATAATTCGCATATGGGATCTCCTTTAAAAATAAAGAAACACGTATTTTTTAATTTTTGGAAAAGCCAATTAATGGCGGTTAAACAGGAGTGACAAATTGGGGTGAATTTTTTGAAAGACTATATCTACAGAATATCTTGGAATCGTAAAATTTTACAGACGTAAACATTGGGTGTAAATCTCCTGTAAATGTAAAGAAATATAGGTTATTTGTTTTTGGAAACTCTACTTAAGGGGAACCCAAAAGGGGTGAAATTTTAAAATGAGAATTTTTACGGATATCTAAAAAACTTAACATGTTACAGAAGTGAAAAATGGTATTTTTTTATCTCTATTAAACATAAAGAAAAGTGTATTTTTAGTTTTCGGAAATACCACTTGGGTGGAGGGCGGGGGGGGGGGGTTAAAATTGACTGAAAATGGTGATGAATTCTTTTAATTAGGCTACTGATATCTCAAAAATGAAGATGTTACAGACGTGAAATTTGATATTTGCAATCTGCTTTAAAAGTAAAGAAACACGTATTCTCGGAAAATCCAATGAAGTGAGGGGGGGGGGGGGGTGAAAGAATTGAAACATTAGTTGACTTAATTGTATGAGAATACATACATCTAATACTAAAGTTGTTACAGACGTGAAAATTCATATTTGGATCTCCTTTAAAAACAAAGAAAAAGGCGTTTTGGTGGGGAAACCATCTTGGAGGGCGGGAGTGTAAAGGAGTTGAATTCCTTTCATGAGGACACATAAATCAAAAACTGAAGAAGTTAGAGTCGTGATAATTGGTATTTAGAAGATCCTTTACTATTAAAAAAACAAGTATTTTTTTGCTGGAAAATTCATTTAGGGGGAGGAGAGATTATTGTGAAATGAAGTGAAAAAAAGTAAATTATTTGTATGTGTATACTTATATCTCAAAACTGAAGGTATTAGACGTGAACATTGGTGTTTAGAATCTCCCTTAAACATAAAGAAACAAGCATCCTTTTAATTCTTTTTCGGGGGGGGGGGGGGCGGGCGGTGGCTGTAAATAAACTTAACGGCGGTGGGGTGTAGAAGGAGGTGAGACCAATTGATTTTACTGTTATTAATGCACTTATAAGGATCCTCCGTTGCTCAGGCGGCAGCGCGCCGGCCTCTCACAGCAGGGTTCCGTGGTTCAAATCCCGGTCACTCCATGTGGCATTCGGACCGTCGTCAAATTGCGGACCGCGATGGAAACGGCTCCTGGACGGGTAATGACTAAGAATGCAGTCCGGTCGCGGGTTCAGTGCCGCCAAGGCACCCAGTATGACAGCACGCCGGATCTCCTGAAGGATTACATCCGTATTAAAAATATTATAGGAAAAGATGGCAAAGATTTACGGACCCAACTGACCTGGAGGAATACCTGAGCCTAACCCGGGAAGTACGAAATCGATTGCTGGAAAGGAAGATTTAAAAATGGGAGGAAACGTGCCGTAAAATAATAGATCGGGAATTTTGGTGGATTCTCGCAGAGAACGAGTCAGATCGCGAATTTCGGCGGATTATATATCTAAAACAATAAGCATTCAATTATAAATTTCAGTATAATACCGTAGCGAAGCACGGGTATCTTGCTAGTCTTTATATATAAAATAAGAGTTTTGTCTGTACATTGCTCAGAATTTGAAAATAATGATTTTTCTGTATCAGTCATGTCCACAGTAACCAGAAAGTGCACTTTTTACTTTTCCGTAATTTCTGTCTGTCTGTCTGTCTGTCTGTCTGTCTGTCTGTCTGTCTGTCTGTACACGCATCACCAGAAAACGTCCAAAGAGAATTTAATGAAAATCGGTATGCAAAGTCGGGAAATAAGTCGCTACAATCTAGGACATAAATAATTTTATTCACGCTGATAGAAATGGTAGTTTAGGGAAAGGCCTAAAGTTTAATTTTCAAATATAATTTTTTTTAGTATTCCTATCTTCATAAAAATTGGTATGCAGAGTCGAAGAACACGTCGCTACAGTATAGCTTACGAATAATTTTATTCACGCTGAGTGAAATGGTAGTTCAGGGGAAGGCCTAAAATTTAATTTTTAAATACTTGCGTTATTAGTGGTACAATTTCATTGAAAAGTGGTATGCAAAGTCGGAGAATGAGCCACTACAATTTAAGCTATAAGTAATTTTATTTACGCTGAGTAAAATGGTAGGTTAGGGGAAGGCCTAAATGTAACACTCAAATATTTATATGATTAGTTGTTGTATCGATAAATACTACATAACCAAAGTTAAAAAGAATTAACTTCCCTACCATTTATGTCTTATACATTTTTACCGTACCGGCTATGATAACAATGATATTCATGAATTTGTACTTTGTTGCTAAGTCCATATTAACCCCGAGCCATGAGAAAATGGGTTAACAGAATTTAATGAAAATCGGTATATAGAGTCGGGGAATAAGAAACTACAGTCTAAGCTATAAACAATTTTATTCATCCTGGATGAAATTGTAGTTTAGGATAAGGTGTCTAAAGTGTAATTTTTAAATGCCAATGTTATTGGTCCTATCGAAAAGTACTATATAAAAAGTTATAGAGAATAGCATTTCCGATCATTTATCTTTTATTCAGTTTTACCGTACCGACTACGATAAGAGTGGTATTTCAGAATCGGAAGAAAACGAAATGTGAAGGCGTATAATATCGAAAGTGACATTGATCAACAATAACATTACAGTGACCATTGTGTGATGTTCTTTGTCTCTTATGCTGCCTCTCAACTCCGAGTATGACAGCCTGACTGAATATTGGCGGGAAATAGCCGGGGAGTTAGAAAACTTTCTTCTTTAGGATGCCATTCCTCTGGTCCGTACATTTTCTGATACAGCTGGTACGTAACACACTGGATCATCATAGTATTTCAGCTGTTCGATCCTTACTCTGACGCGCCGTTTCTTTGAGCAGTGTGCATACTTAAGGCAGAGTCTCACTTAATGGTAGTAGTAGTAGTAGTAGTATGGCCTAGTCTAGAATAACAATTTAGGCATTTTCCGAATTATAGCACTACAATATTCACTAAATAACTCAAAATTCAACTCTGAAAAGAGCCGTTTCTTAAGAAAAGCTTCTTTCTCTCCACTTTTATTAAATTCTACATTCAATTTATTCCAAACTAGCAGTGAAGAGGGGGTTTCTTTTCTGGCTTGAAGGAGAAGATGCCTTCAAGTCAGACAGATTTTTCCGCCGCCAGTGTAGTGAATTGATATTTTCCGAATCATCGGGTACTCCTAGGAAATAGAATAGTAATTGGGCATAGTTTTTGCCCTGGGAGTCTCCACTATTAGACCCTCTCCCCGCCGAAGAAAGCCGAAGAGTGTTCACAGATCACGGCTGTCTGTGGTTTGGTCATTCCAGGTCTGGAACATTGGACTGTTAGATAGGCAGCGTAGTCCTGCTCGTTAAAAGTGAGAAAATTTGTGGTGTTTCATTTGAACAAGTATTTCGTAATCTGAAAGCATTTTAATCGCGCCATTCCTATAGATGTCATTGTATGTTCCTTTCAGTTGGGAAAACCACTAAGACAGTCTTTCTGAGGATGTAGAAAGGCATTATAATGAAAACATCCCAACCTGATTGTGACTGATGTTATGAAATTGGGTCTACCATTACAGTGAAAATTCCCTCAGTCTTCATATGAGAAAAGATGTTTGGTGACCTCCCGTCGCGTTTCTAGGGTAACGTTAAGAGCTATACAATTTAAGACAATCTTGCTCACAACATGTACACCATCTAACCTAGAATTCTGTACACAATGTAGAATTCCGTAGCGAAGCACGGGTACATCAGCTAGTTCAATATAAAATCATGATAATTTATGTATTAAATTGGCAAGAAACGTCACTTAAAATTTTCACAACATATTTTAACCTAGTCACGATGCATAACGGGAGTGGTAAAATTTTATTGAAATCTTTATTATTGTTTTTCAAAAAAAGAAAACGTAGTATAAAATTCGTGGACAGCTAAAACCAGAAAACTAGATAAAACCAGAAAATCGGGCACCATTGATCCAAACGATAACTGATCGTGAGAGTTAATCCACACGATCAGTGAAAAATCTGACCTTCAACAAATAGAATTCCCGATTTACATTTAATTATGGTTATCCACCAGTCGACTATCCTATCGGATATTGGAACACCCCCAGATGGATCTTTAATAGAACCAAATCGACTATCAGTTGCTTTGGATAAGCTGCGAAATGTTACTTGAAAGCATGGTGTTCATTACAAGTTAACGGCAATTGTCACATTCAATAATAAAATTCCACCATGTATTTTCATCTGGTGACACCCTTAACTTACAGACGAATCCCGATGCTGAAACATGCATCACCCCCAAACAGATGTTCAGAAAGAACCAACAACACGTGATCCGATGGGATCTTACGTTACATCGTTCAGAAGGAACAAAACTGCGAAATGCAGGAAAACATTAATTCATTATGCACTTAGAAGAAATGCCAAACACTGAAGTTTAAGAAAAGTGATAAGTCACTTCAAAATGTTCTTACTAAACCAACTTTCAGGTTAGGAAACAGTTATGTCGTAAAATTTGTTAAAATACAAGTCCACAATTTATATATCGTCGGATTACTTCTAAAACCTCGTATGTCACAATGCCCTTCATACCCATTATATTCCTTAACAGTGGTCACGCCTCCCAGCCACATATTTATATGCAATCCATCAGAACCTTTTTCGCAGGGTTAATTTTCCTGTGCACGCGTATAAAGGAAAATGGACCTTACCATACAGTACATAGGGATGTTGTTTTCATGGCGAATTTAAGCACTCCTACAGTTTAACGTGTTTAAGGTTCATTTTCCTTTACACCTAACCATAGGAAAATGAACACAACGAAAATTGTTCTGATGGAGTGTACATCCATATGTGGCTGGGAGGTGTGACCAGTCTTAAGGAAGAAAATGGATAGGAAATGCATTGGGAGATACGAGGTTTTAGAAGTAAGCCATCGATATGCACTGACTGACAGAGCAAATGCAACACCAAGAAGGAGTGGTCAGAACTTTATGCCAATTGCAGGGTAGACTGACGTCACTGAGGTATGCTCATGATGTGAAATGCGCCGCTGTGCTGCGCACGTAGCGAACGATAAATGGGACACGGCGTTGGCGAATGGCCCACTTCGTACCGTGATTTCTCAGCCGACAGTCATTGTAGAACGTGTTGTCGTGTGCCACAGGACACGTGTATAGCTAAGAATGCCAGGCCGCCGTCAACGGAGGCATTTCCAGCAGACAGACGACTTTACGACGGGTATGGTGATCGGGCTGAGAAGGGCAGGTTGGTCGCTTCGTCAAATCGCAGCCGATACCCATAGGGATGTGTCCACGGTGCAGCGCCTGTGGCGAAGATGGTTGGCGCAGGGACATGTGGCACGTGCGAGGGGTCCAGGCCCAGCCCGAGTGACGTCAGCACGCGAGGATCGGCGCATCCGCCGCCAAGCGGTGGCAGCCCCGCACGCCACGTCAACCGCCATTCTTCAGCATGTGCAAGACACCCTGGCTGTTCCAATATCGACCAGAACAATTTCCCGTCGATTGGTTGAAGGAGGCCTGCACTCCCGGCGTTCGCTCAGAAGACTACCATTGACTCCACAGCATAGACGTGCACGCCTGGCATGGTGCCGGGCTAGAGCGACTTGGA
The DNA here is from genome assembly GCF_040414725.1 of Anabrus simplex. NCBI lineage: Eukaryota > Metazoa > Arthropoda > Insecta > Orthoptera > Tettigoniidae > Anabrus > Anabrus simplex. Next base: position 349,398,903 of record NC_090266.1, on the reverse strand, counting down.
TGAGGGAATGGCGGAACGTCGTGTTCTCCGATGAGTCACGCTTCTGTTCTGTCAGTGATAGTCACCGCAGACGAGTGTGGCGTCGGCGTGGAGAAAGGTCGAAAGGTCAAATCCGGCAGTAACTGTGGAGCGCCCTACCGCTAGACAACGCGGCATCATGGTTTGGGGCGCTATTGCGTATGATTCCACGTCACCTCTAGTGCGTATTCAAGGCACGTTAAATGCCCACCGCTACGTGCAGCATGTGCTGCGGCCGGTGGCACTCCCGTACCTTCAGGGGCTGCCCAATGCTCTGTTTCAGCAGGATAATGCCCGCCCACACACTGCTCGCATCTCCCAACAGGCTCTACGAGGTGTACAGATGCTCCCGTGGCCAGCGTACTCGCCGGATCTATCACCAATCGAACACGTGTGGGATCTCATTGGACGCCGTTTGCAAACTCTGCCCCAGCCTCGTACGGACGACCAACTGTTGCAAATGGTTGACAGAGAATGGAGAACCATCCCTCAGGACACCATCCGCACTCTTATTGACTCTGTACCTCGACGTGTTTCTGCGTGCATCGCCGCTCGCGGTGGTCCTACATCCTACTGAGTCGATGCCGTGCGCATTGTGTAACCTGCATATCGGTTTGAAATAAACATCAATTATTCGTCCGTGCCGTCTCTGTTTTTTTCCCAACTTTCATCCCTTTCGAACCACTCCTTCTTGGTGTTGCATTTGCTCTGTCAGTCAGTGTATAAAGGAACATGTCCTGACTGACTGACTGACTGACTGACTGACTGACTGACCCATCATCGCCGACACAAAACTACTGGACATAATGAAGTGAAATTTTGAGGATACATTTATATTACAACGTAAGTGCTCGCTAAGAGAGGATTTTTGGGTATTCCTTCGCTAAGGGGGTTAAAAGGTGGTGAATTTTTAAAATTGGAGTATCTATATCTCAAAACTTCAAAAGTTTACAGATGTAAAAATTGGCTTTTAGAATCTCCTTTAAAAATACAGAAACACGTATTTTTTCGTTTTCGGAAAATCCCAATAGGAGGAGTGAAAAGGGGTGAAAAATTGGTTGAATGCCTTTATTGAGGATACTTATATCGCAGAAACTGAAAATATTACAGAACTGAAAATTGGTATTAAGGATCTCCTTTACAAATAAAGAAACACGTATTTTTTGTTTTTGTAAAATCCGAATGTTGGTGAAAAGGGGGGTGAATTTTTAAAATGATTGTATCTATATCTCAAAAAGTTTAAAAGTTTACAGATGTAAGAATTGGCATTTAGAATCTCCTTTTAAAATAAAAAATACGTATTTTTTGTTTTCGGAAAATCCCAATAGGAGGGGTGAAAATGGGTAAAAAGAAGTTGAATGCCTTTAATGAGGATACTTCTATCCCAGAAAGTGAAGATATTACAGACCTGAAAATTGGTATTTGGGATCTCTTTTAAAAATAAAGAAACATGTACTTTTTGGAAAATACAAATAGTGGGGGGGGGTGAAAGCGAGGGGGGGTGTATTTTTAAAATAGTTTATCTGTATCACAAAACTTTAAAAGTTTGCAGATGTAAAAATTGATAATTAGAATCTGCTTTAAAAGTAAAGGAACGGGTAGTTTTGGTTTCCTGTAAATCCCAATAGGAGGGGTGAAAAAGTGTGAACAAGGGGATGAATGCCTTTAATGAGGATACGTATATCTATGAAACTGAAGGTATTACAGACCTGAAAATCAGTATATTGGATCTCCTTTAAAGTTAAAAATATACGTATTCTTTTCTTTTTGGAAAATCCAATTAATCGGGTGACAAACTGGGGTAAATTTTTAGAAGATTATATCAACAGTGCATCTTAGAAACGTAAAACGTTACAGACGTAAAAACTGGTTTTTGGAATCCCCTGTTAAAGTAAAGAAACATGGGTGATTTGTGTTTGGAAACTCGACTTAAGGGGAACTAAAAAGTGGTGATAGTTTAAAATGAGAATTTCTACAGTATATCTCAAAAACCTTAACATGTTACAGAAGTGAAAAAAAATTTTTAATCTCTATTAAAACTAAAGTAACGTGTAGATTTAGTTTTCGAAAAAAAAAAAAAAACACTTGGGTGCGGGTGGGGGGTAAAAGTGACTGAAAATCGGGTTGAATTATTTTAATGAGGATACTGATATCTCAAAAACTGAAGATGTTACAGACATGAAATTTGGTTTTTGGAATCCGCTTTAAAAGTAAAGAAACACGTATTCTCGGCAAATCCAATAAAGGGGGGAGGGGTGAAAGAATAGACAAATTTATTGAATTAATTGTATGAGAATACTTACATCTAATAAAGACTAAAGTTGTTACAGACGTGGGTATTGGTATTTAGATCTCCTTTATAAACAAAGGAAAGCGCTTTTTTTTTTTGGAGGGGGGGGATGGGTGGAATCATCTTGGGGGGCGGGAATGATAAGGATTTGAATTACTAACATGAGGACACATATCTCAAAAAATGAAGATTTTAGAGTCGTGATAATTGGTATTTAGAAGATCCTTTACTTTTAAAGAAAAAAGTATTTTGCCAGAAATTTCACTTAAATTCACTTTTTTGTGAAAGAAGCCAAAAAATGTAATTATTTTTATGGGGATACTTATATCTCAAAACTGAAGGTAACAGACGTGAGCATTGGTATTTGGAATCTCCTTTAAACGTAAAGAAACACGCCTTCTTTTTTTGGTGGGATAGGGGGGGTGGTGGGCGGTAAATCAAATTAACGTCAGTGTGGTGAAAACGGAGGTGAGACCAAGAGACCAATTGATTTTACTGTTCATAATATATTTAAAAGGAGCTTCAGTGACTCAGGCGGTAGCACACCGGGCTCTCACCGCAGGGTTCCGTGGTTCAATCCCGGTCACTCTATGTGAGATTTGTGCTGAACAAAGCAGAGGCGGGACAGGTTTTTCTCCGGGTACTCCGGTTTTCTCCGTCATCATTCATTCCAGCAACAGTATCCAATATAATTTCATTTCATCTGTCACTCATTAATCATTGCCCCAGACGAGTGCGACAGGCTTCAGCAGCCGGCACAATTCCTATCGTCGCCGCTGGATGGTGTTTTATTCATTCCATTTCCTACCCGGTCGAATGACTGAAAACAGGCTGTGGATTTTCAATGTACTTATTCTTATCATAAACTGATCATTTTTTTAATTTTTCCTGGGTTCGTTTTCAAAAAACTTCTTTTCCTTTGCAGAAGGTTCTTAGATTACAATAGATTCTCCTGGCATATAAATAAAAATGTAGACACATTTGAAATATACGATAGGAATGAGATTGACCGTGCAATTTTTCACCACATAATAAGGTCAATAATGCACGGAAGTGTGTCATTCGTATCGCCAGAAGTCCCGCGTACTTGTCCATGCGCGACAATGGTGCCGGACACATTTTCAGTAATGACAATGGCAACAGATGTACTTTACCGCCAAGTTCCGGTCTTGCACCTTGCTGTGGGGTGCAGAATAATAATAATAATAATAGTAATAATAATAATAATAATAATAATAATAATAATAATGTTCTGGACCGTCGTCAAAATGTGCGGACTGCGATGGAAACGGGTCCTGGACCGGTAATGACTACGAATGCAATCCGGCCGCGGGTTCAGTATCGCCAAGGCACCCGAGACGTCACCACCCCGGATTTCCTCAACGATTTGATCCTCATCAAAAATGCTTATATGAAAAGGTGGCAAAGATTTAGGGACCCAACTGACGGGTGGAATACCTGGACCTAGCCCGGGAAGTACGAAATCGATTGTTGGAAGAAATATTGAAGAATGGGAGGAACTTTGCCATAATCTCTCATAAAACGAGTCAGATCTCGAATTTTGGAGGAATCTCTCAGAAAACGAGTCAGATCGCGAATATCGGCGGATTATATATAAAACATTAAACATTCAATTATAAATTCCAGTATAATACCGTAGCGAAGCACGGGTATTTTGCTAGTATAAATAAAAGGAAAACTTACCAATTTTCTATAACTACGGCTACGATCACAAATCGGTCTACCTACACTTGTCCCATTAAACCAAACTACAAGTGATTGGTAGATCAAGTCTCACGTAAATAAATAATAATAATAAATAATGTAAATAACATATATGAAAATAAAATATATTAACATCTGACGAATCGAAACCGCATTGGCAGTGTAAATCCTACAAAAATCAATACACGGCACTATCGTAATATACCGGACACACGATCAATAAATCTTAAACTAAAGGAAAGTAAATAAAAAATGAAAGTTCATCGAACTTGAACACGCGCGGCTAGGCAGTAATGATCAGTCTCCATTAGTCCGGTTTCCACGTGGGACAACACTTATATGCATGCCACTACTGACGCAATGCTATTATGAGAGCACCTTCTGGCTAGTAAGAATTATGGTGAAACATTGTCTGAATAGACCTGCTAATATCTGTCACATTCGTATCCACTACCGCAAACACTAACATCATTCAAGTCGATTCGCAAAAAAGACTAACCTATGAATTGACTATTTTTGAACGACGCCCTATTCCTGTCGTTGAGTCAGCGTTACAGTGTCTACTAATCCTTAAGTTATATAATACACGCAGCATCCTTAATCTATCGTTGAGCCAACGTTAAGGTATCTACAAATCATTCATACGGCCAGGCGAAATCGAAATTTTTAACACAATGTCCGGATATTTAAATCTAATCCTCGTTGAAACTCTAACACATGAAGTGAAATTCGCTACAGAAATGAACTCCAACCTGGAAATATAAGTGTCTATTTTCTACAATAAAGCGTGAAATCGAAATTAAACAACATGTCCGAATAGTTAAATCAATTCCTCAATACAATCTCAACACATGCAGTGAAGTTCGCTAAATAAAAGTAAACTCATCTCTCCTTTGACATTACGTAATATCACTGAAAACAATAATCACTACAAGCACGATATTCACGGCATAACTCGAGTGTGAGGCTCCAAGTGACCTATCATGTCACCACTCCAACCATGTATCATAGTGAACTGTCCTTTGAAGTACCTTGTTATCAATCTACTCAAGCTGAACTATCATTCTAATAAAATTCATTTTTCACACGTGCAATGTTTCTAGCCAGCGAACTTTCACCTTTTAAAGATACAAAATAGAATTAAATTTAGAGTAATTAAGTATTATCTTGACCGTATATCAGAATGTATTTTGTTCGTGAGGTCGGCTATCACAAAAATGCACTTCGCTGGTATCAAGTAGAACCGACACTTAGACTTAATTGCCGTTATCTACGGTCTCAAATAAAATAGTAATCATGGGAGAACATAAACTTGTACTAAAAATAGGCGTTACAACGCGCTCAAATTGAATTGACAACCTTAATATTCATCAACCTTTCTGGATTGCTACAGGGCATCACTTCTTTTATACAGCCTGCCTGGGAAATGTTACATCTCAACCTATACACCATGTCGCAAAAATTTCCTCCTCGTCGAAATACAGGGCCTCCTATCCTCAGCATCCTGCTTATTCTACATCGCTCATAAAATACAAGCTTAATCTGCCTTTAACATCTTCCTAACTATTCTCATAATATTTAATTTCCTTTAAAATCCACTTCCTTTATACTTGATGCTTTTATTAAAAAATACAAGCGATCCCAAGATCAAACAACTTTATAATGATCTCACAATTAGTTTCTCTAATTTTTGTCTGACCTCAGTAGCAAAAGAGCATACCGTGATTTTCTGTATCACAAAAACACTGTGTCACAAAATTTCAGCATTCCAAAAATCCCGACTTATGATTTCCTTCACTGGATTTCGATATAAACAGCAAATCTCGCTTGACATTACTGCTGAAGACATAATTCATCATTATCTCAAATTTTATCCTGACGTGAATATTATTATTATTATTATATAATGAATTTATATTTGACTTTATCACGCTCATAATGGTTATTTTATCGTTATCATTATTGTAACTTACTTGCCCGAAGGTTATTTTTATTGCATTATTGAACATCACTTTCATTTTTAAGACATTTAAACATAGTGTAAAGTCTCACGTCTGACATAAATACTAGACAATTCGCATCCAGAATGGAATAACGACAAAACACTTCTTCATCATCTGCAAATACTTGATTACACGCGCCACATATACAACTTGATATCATGATTAATTAATTAATTAATTTAAATGGACAAGCATTTACATCTCTAACTAAAAAACATAGCATTTAAATTGGATAGATCTGTAATTTTAGTTCTTTGGCGTGGCATTATCTCGGCTTCATCTTGTGCCAGCCCACCTCCGATTTAGCTCCTCATAATTGCAGGGCATCTTTTTGCTTAAATATTATCTTATAAATACACAGATTCTGCATTCGTCTTGACACAATACACATTGATTTTATTAAACTTAATAATAAATGTTATTCTTTCCACATATAACAGTTAAGCCACCCAGCTTCGTATCGAGAATTCAACTGGCGCAGTTTGTGAAAATCTCCAACTCCTTCCTCTCCAGATGTTCCACAGGTGTAACTGGCTGTGAGACTCAAGCTTATCCTGGCCAGCCCACAACAGTTCTCCCTTACCGATTACCAAAATTACCTTGTCCGCAACAATTCACAAGAGCTATCTATGGATCTGCTGTCTCTCTTCGCAGAAGTTCAGGAATCCTACTATTATTTAACTTATGATTTTCTTCCCCGACCGTGATAGATGTTGTAACTACAATGTTTCCATAGCTAATTTTGTCCTCGTTCACCATTTACCACTTCGTAAAATATTCATCCCTGAATACAACTGGCTTTAGAGATTTTTCAAGTCTATATCGCCCACTTTAAGTCTTCTTCTTAACGTTGCCTGACGTAGGTTCACACTCTCGGAAAATAGAATGACGACTGACGCTCATGGTTGAGGAGGGAGTATTTAAGCCTTTTCTGTGGACGGTCTTCTTAGCGTTATGTAGGCCTACTGTTGTGCAATCATTCCATTTGATGAACACTGGGCCGATTTTTTCGAGACTCGCTCCTGAGATTGCACCTATTTTTCCACTCATGTTGGTGTTGTTTGATGACTTTTCCTGTTTATTTAACGGGCGTAATTAAATAATTTCGTGCATTTGGGTTGCCGCGCAGTTTGACTGCATGTCCTTGACACATGTGCACTATTCTTACATTATGGATGCCGACTTTCCTCCGAGCCTAATTAAATACATTTCGACCCTGTTGATTTTAGCTTCATCAAATAATTCCCGAAATTCTTAATTACTTACTTCTTTGTTAATGACAGGACCGAAATCTCTCGCAATGAAGGTTATTATCCAGAAATGTACCGACCTCGTTCAAATTTGCGGGCCTCCCGCTGTGAGTTGCCATGCCACGGAGCGCGAGATGAGATTTCAATAAAGATACGGATGCAGTCCATCTTGTAGTTGAAATTTCAGCAAGACAGAATTAAGGGTTCAATACAAACAACTGTTTTTGTTCGCATGAAATTTCGTGACCCACTTATGTACTCTAGGTTTTCCCATATGTAAATTGAAACTGAATTACAAAATCATACTCAAGACTAGAAACGATGAAGAAATTCGACAAGGTTTCCTTCCTCAACAGAAAAGACTGTCGTGTTCCTTATCCAGGCGCAATTTTGTCATGATTGAGTGAATACACCAACGATAGATCGTAATGAAGAATGAATCAGTTGATACACCTACTTCAAGTCAACTATTTTCAGAATTAACACAAGTTCTAAATATACAGTTATATGAAATTCTGATGTAGTCCATTTTCTCAGTAGACATGATATTTGATCTAATCAACTACACTGGTTATTTCCGTCACTGGCAGGCTGTAAACAAGGATTACTCTTACTTAAGACTTTCTGTTCTTGTCTTTGTAAGTGAATAATAAAATCTATCAAGGAATTATATTCATGTAATTAACGGCACCTGATAGGAAATAAAACTCCTTTAACTAAATTAGGAATCGGAAACAACTCAAACATTGTAATTGCAAAAATAAACATAATTGTGCAAAAGTGTGACATTTTCACAAGTTCGAACAAGGCACCCCGATTTGATGACATACCTACCGAATTTCAGTTATTCATGGAAAGTAGTGGCATATCAAAGTTACTCATTTTCGTATCCACGTAAGAAGAGAAGTGCCTTCCAATTATTTTTTTAAATAGTTATCTCCATACCTAAAATTGAGAAAATTGCTGCAGCATTAGTCTGTACTGTAGTCTGACGTGTGGAATGCTTTAATAGGAATTTAATTAATTAATTAATTAATTAAATAAAGGTGAAATCCAACTGAGATAAGGTCTTTTTTCTTATACGTTATACATGAGAATTCATGAATCAATACTTACTATACACCCGATCTTCAAAGATCGACAAAAGCAGACACCATCAACTCGGTAATTACGGCGTGCTATAGTGCTGTTTGCACGGTGCTGAACATTACTAATTTGTGCTGGCAAGGTTGATACGTCATTCCATAGTTTACACGTAGGAGGCGAGAGACTTGCACTCTGGAACTAATGAGCATCGATAGGGGTGAATTTACTGCTAACATCTTTTAGTACATCGACCATCAGAAACATAAATCAATAATCTCCTGATTTCTACTGTTATCTCACGAGTATTGAAGTTTCTGCCGCGCTGCCACCCTCTTCCTCTTCTTACGACTGACATACTCTTTAAGAAGTTGTATTTCTGCAGAGCATTCTTCATTTACAAGGAAAATAATCTTTATTATTCAATGTATTAAAGTAACGATGAAGCTTATACTAAATCGATTCCTCAGCTGCTATTTTTTGTGACAAATTAAACAAATGGAGCCATCACTGCATTCCAAGAAGAAGTATGCAGCTTCCCATTGAAGATTGAAATCATTTGTTGACTTGGAAGCCCTTCACGTTAACGAGGTCCTTCCACGTAGGTCAGGATCCCACTGGTATCAGGCTGGCAGTCTTTTTCTGCATTTAAGGTCCCCGCAGTACAGACTGCATGTTCTGAACGCTACCTAATACACTGAAAGCTTATTTCTGTAACGTGATACAATCCCACCAAACTAATTCTTGCTTTACTGGTCTGTCTGTCTGTTAGGTCATCAGCCCAGAGGCTGGTTGGATCCTCAAATAGCACCACCAAAAGGTTATGCGGTTATAAGGAAACCGCAAAAACCAATGGCAGCACCAAAATGAGGCGTACTAGGCAAGACGTGGAGTGAGGTAGTTTGCCATTGCTTTCCTCACTGGGTCAGAAAGTGCTATTGCAACACGACTGACCCCATGAGCAACACCTTTCATAACATTCAGATGCACTAGTCGTTTTCTGAATGGCATTACTCAGCACCACCCATACCCCAGCAGCTTCCATATTGTCACAACCATGGATGAGTCTGGGACTTCGGTGGAAGCTACACTTTACTCTGGCCTGTGCTAAGAGATGGATACAAAAGTACTGTATCCATCAAGAAATGGCAGCAGGCAAGCTTTACTGGTACTGAGGACAAAATAGGCGATCCCACTGTTCAGCATGGTACTGGGAACCTACATATCGCAACCCGGGAAGCAAGTTGGTTGTGCCTGGACTAAAGGACAAACCTACAGAGTGAGAGTATTTGTACATCAGGAAAATCTTCGATAACGTTGATTGGTCCAAGTTAGGTGATCTTCTAAATGTAATCAGAATCAAATAGTAATAACGAAATTTTATTTCCTAAATTTAAAAAAGTAAAACAGCAGTAAAAATATTCAGAGCAGTGAGACAGGATTGCATTTTGCTCCTCTTTTCTCTTCTAGTGGATACAGAACTGAGTGTAAAAGTAAGGAAAGAGTATTTAGAAAAGAAATCAGAAGAACTCCAAATTATAATGAGTCGGTAGATAGATAGATAGATAGATAGATAGATAGATAGATAGATAGATAGGTAGATAGATAGATAGATAGATAGATGATTGATTTACTTTACCCGCAAAAGTTAGGGACACTTGTCCCTGTCTTACTCTTGATCATTACTGTTAATACATTAGTAACTGCACTAGTGTCCAAAAGTTAAGCATAAGTTACGAGTAAGCAGGCCAACAGGAAATAGACCGCAAATCGCACGACATATGCTCCTACCAACCTTACGTGTTCGCTCTGTATAGGAAAGGAGTGTTCCCTGCTTTGACTAGCCTGCGCCCCATATTCCCTCAATCGTGTTTGCCCTGTTATAGTGTGCGGGGTGTAGCCTCGTAGTGAACGTGACCGTTAGGGGTAACTACACACCCTATTTACAGCATATTTTATTGTGGAAGGCATTGCCAAGTTTTGTTAGTTGTTGCCAAGGTGTACCTTAGATTTCAGAACCTTTCTGACACTGTTTTTTTTGGACAAGTTTTGTGACATACGGTGTGTGAGTCAGCTTCCGTTTGTTCAGCAATCCGTCTGACATTCCTATCAGGCGTTATGGCCTCGTTTAGTGATTATGCTTAACTTTCGGACGTTAGTGTAAATGACATGTGCATAAAATATCTAATATACTGCATATCATTAAAAAATTTAAAGATACTGTTTCATAACTAAAATAACGATATAACTTCTATGTAGGATTAATAATAACATTATCATTATTATACGAAAAATTGGAAGTTTGTGGGTTCGGATCCCACTGGTGTCACGCTGGCTGTCTTTTTCTGCATTTAATATCACTTGAGTACGGAGTGTATGTTCTGAACACGACTTAATACGCTGAAAGCTTATTTCTGTAGCATGATAAAATCACACCTTGCTTTACAGTTTTCCACTCAGCAACTTCTTATGATTGACAAAACTACTATTATTACTTCTGATAAGTTCGGCTACATGCTTAAATGGTTAGCGTGCAGCCCTTCGGTCAAAGGGGTACCAAGTTCTATTCCCGACTGGGTCGCGAATATTAACATTCGTTGGTTAATTCAGATGACTCGGAGGCTGGGTGTGTGTGTGTGTGTGTGTGTGTGTGTGTGCCGTCTTCAGCATTACAATTCATCATAGGTAAGGCCCCATCCTCACAGATGTGCTGGTCGCTCATAAGGCGTCAGCTCGAAAGACCTGCATAATGTCCCTCTGGAAGCCACACAAGATTATCATTATTATAATCATTATTATTATTATTATTATTATTATTATTATTATTATTATTATTATTATTATTATTACTATTAATAATAATAATAATAATAATAATCCTCATCATCAGAAATCTTCAAAATATTCACTCATGTTCATAAAAAGAGAACACCTTGAAAGACTAGAGGTAGGACGTTCATATTCACAGGACATGTTCATTAGTATGTTCTGCAGAAACGATTAGCACTTCTGTCACCTAGGTTCAGCATGTGTCCTGTTGCCTCGTAGGCACTAGGTCCTCAATGGCTACTGTTAACTTGTTCCATGCGTGATGGCATCGGCGCGTACAAGGCGCGAATGGCGTCCTGGGGTATAGCGATCCATGCTGTATTCACCTGGTTCTACGGTTAATCTTTGGTGGTTGGATTTGGGTCACAGCGCCTCAAACGTCGTTTCACCATATCCCACATATTTTCGATTGGCGACAAGTCCGATGATCGGTCGGGTCAGGGCAACAGTCTGACATCCTGTGACAACAAGAAGGCTCGTGTTCGTGCAACAATATGTGGTCGCGCATTGTCCTGCTGAAATATGGTGTCCGGGGTGTCGTGCAAGAAGGGTATGGCTACGGGTACTAGGATGTCATTCACGTGGCTCAAACTGGTCACAGTGCCCTGGACACGTACCAGCTGTGATTTACGGTTGTATCCAATAGCACCCCACACCATAAAGCCTTGAGTTGGCGCTGTATGTCTTGTGCGAATGCAGTCAATGTGATGCCTCTCCCCCTGTCTGCGGCGAACCAAAATGCGGCCATCATTTTCAAACAAACAAATAGGACCTGGATTCGTCCGAAAACACTATCTGCTGCCATTTCTGTCCCTATTGACGTTGTTCCATACATCATTCCTGTCTAGCATGTTTATGCATATTAGTCAAAGGTAGTCGGAGAAGTGAACGACGCCCCGGCAACCCAGACTTTAATAAACTTCGACGGACTGTCACTCCTGATAGTGTACGATGTGTTACACTATTTCACTGTTGCGTCGGAGCCGAGGAAGACGCAGATCTCTCCTGCAATGCCATTCGGATGAGGTGTCGGTCGTCTCGGGCGGTAGTCTGGGTGGTGAGATCAGACCCGTCTCGTCGTGTTCTACGGCCTTCTGTGAACCATACTGTACACAAACGTTGCATTGCCGACACACTCCGTCCCACATGAGCAGCAATTTTCCGGATGGATGCATCACATTCTCACATGCCAATAATCCGCCCTCTTTCAAACTCACTAATACATCTGGGAGGCATCCTGCACATCTGTTCAGGTCACCCTGATCCATTATCTTCGGTTTATAGTGACAAAGAGAGCCGCAGGCATATTTTACCAGTCGGTTGTGGTGCATCGAGATGTCGATGTGGACTTTAAACTTGAGAGTCGACATGGTTCAAAGGCTAATCATTTCTTCAGAACATAATACTGCATATGTGCTGTGAATATGAACTTATAATCTCTAATCTTTCAAGGTGTTCTGGTTTGTATGAACATGAGTGTACAAAGCACACTGTACAGTGTAGTTTGAAAGTGAACAAATACCCCTTCTTTTGTACGTTCTCCTGTTACTTTCACTTTTACAAATTCACGTTAAATTTGTAATTCCGTGTGCATTTGTCCTTTCTGTAAATTTCCTCCAGTTTTACGTGGATTACATAGTAGTGATTGGAAAGACAATGATTTTTATTGAATTTCATGATAGATCTTATCTCACCGCTCGTCATAAACAGTTGAAAACACTCCAATGACGTCATTAATTTAACGTAGAGAAGTGTGCAATGTACAATGTAATTACAATCCTCCTTTTGAATTCTTGTTTTAAGCTGGTACTAAAGAACTAATGTACATTGTACTTCGGCTTCCAGTATCGTCGCATTCCTAGGAGTTCAGGATGCAGTCATCTTCAGTGTGATAGGTGAGAAGCTATAATAAAAATAAAAACAGAATGCTAATACGTCTCCGTACTGTCAAACAATGCAGTATCTAGGGCAACACAGAATGGTTGCTGAAGGAAGCGCTGGACACTCATCTATATTTCCATGACGTAGAGATTGCAATTTGTTTGGGGGATGGGGGGAATCGGGTTGAGATAGGAAGGAAGGAAGATAGGTAACGAGAGTGGCAGGCAACGGTGTTGTTATAATGAGTCATGAAGCTAAGGAAAGCATTTAGTGATCTCATATTCTCACTCTTGACAGATAATCCATAATGCAGTTTCTTGTAAAGGTACTGAAGGAAACAAATAATCATTTTGATACTATGGTAATAAAATGGATAATGATGGTACAAAGAAGCTGCAGGGACCTCATCATGATCTATATTCTGGTCGCAGGAGCGCATGTTTCGAACAAATATGTTTGTAACATAACACCTCTATATTACTATATGGCAGGTTTTTTAGATATATAGTCATAAATTATTTTATTATCATAGGACAATAAAATTATTTTTTTAAAGAAATACACAATTGAAGAGTGAAAATGTCAAACGTTCTAAGTGCCATTTTTAAATTTGTTTTATATCACAAGTACATTCCATGTACTCAAGAGGATATACCTAGTCGTGCTCTAAGTGCCGATACGTGGACTAAGTAGTTCAAATAATCTGTGACAGAGAGCGCTGTTCAAATTGCCATGCTACGTTGCCATGTCTTGTTCCAAGTACCATGCACCTTGTTGTGAGTGTCTTGTTCTGTGTGTTGAGAGCGGGAAATGGCAAGTGGTTAGAGAGTAACTTAATGAAGTGAACAAAACATTTTTTTATAATGGAAGCAGAAAATTTGAGAACTGGAAATGTAAGACATAACTGGAGAAGAGAACAAAGAAAGAAATCTCGGGAAAATGTTATGAGAAAAGAAATACAAAGGCTGCTCTTCCCGATAAACTGCCCACGAATCAGGTTAGTAATTCTTATTAACCATACTATAATTAAAATTTTGTATTGTTAATTTCATTTGAAATGGATATCAAGAATGAACTTTGAATTCTATGATCAATATTGTATGTATTATCTGTCCTAGCATACTTTTCAATGCTACTTCTACAACAGAGGAATGTTATTTTCATAATGTTTTAAGTATCCTGTAGATGCAGTTGCAAGTGTGAAAATGAACAATTCACTGGAAGCTGCAACATTTCGACGATTACCATGGATTGAAAAGCGAAAACGAACAAGTAACTTACTTGTTAGTTTTAATGCAAATCATTGGAATCCGCTGGTTCAGACATTGTACATATGACGATCCTGCAAACAGCAATCGTCAGTGTACCGTGTGCTCCTTAATACCTGATACTGATGGAGGCACGAGGCTAGTATGTAAAATATCATTCCAAGAAATATTTGATCCAGGTACAGATTTATGCAAAGACTTCAGGGTTGAAAGAAGCAAGGGGTATCGGTCTACGTGGACAACCGAAGGGAGAACGCAAATAGAAACAAATTCATTGACTCTGGTCTGCAGCAAATTAAATATCACATAAACGTTATCTCGCGTGTTGACACTATGGATGTTTAAAGTCAAGGAAATAATATTTAAAACCAGATTTGAGTGTATGTAGAATGTATAACTCTTATTGGGCAATGCATCCACAAACATTTGTTTCTTACAAATTTAACATGTCTGTTTATAGGAAATATTTTCCACATTTCTCCTTTCATTGGCCTCATACAGACACATGAAAACAATGTGATATGTTACATATCCAGGTCCAAAGTAATAATGAATTCTCAATAAAAGCCAAAATAGAACAGGAGTTTCATCATAAAAAGTAAAAACGTACAATGCAGTTAATGACCATTGATTCAACTGATTCAAAGCTCCCCAGTTGTGAAAGCATTGTACTGTCAATTTATATGTAACACCAACATTAACATATAGCAGTGTGTTTTACTGTAGGCAGGTATGTTGCTACTGTTTGGGAGTTCATATCAGTGATCACAATACTGCTAATGTGTGTATGTGGGACTAAAGTATCGCTTCAAGAGGTAGCTCTCAGTTTGCTTCATGTTCATTCAAAATTTTCAATGTGGAAATATTGAAAGGTATAACCGTATTGTCTGGTGAGACAACTGCACGGGCCAGAATATAAACAGCACGCTTGCATTTTTAAATATGTTTCTGGTTAGTTTAGGCCGGTTTGAAGAGATTGTACACAAATTCCTAATAAGCGTCCATAGCTTTTTGAGTTGCGGTGGAGGCTTCGCCATTGTAGAGAAAAGAAGAAGGGTAAGTAAAGCCTACATTCGCCAAGATTGGCTTAGGATTGTAGAGTCAGAAAATGCTATACATCCTTTTCATATACTTCTAATGGAGTCAAGTTATTTCGTTAATTTTAATATTATAGCTGATACTCTGTTAAGGTTAAATAAATGCAACATATCACAATGCACAATGCTTAAAGTATCTCAGTCTCATTCATCTCAATTAGCTATTAAAATAACCTACCCAGAATTAGAATTCTGGATGCTTATGCATATTTTAAAGGGAAGAAAATTCAGTGGTTGATGTACAGCAAGCTGTGCTTCATCTGAAAGATCAATCCAGTTTATCAGTTGGAAAAAAAAGAAAGATATCTAGACTATGTAGCCATTCCTTGCTGAAGAGCACACATAGTTTTATGAGACATTGGCGTCAAAATACATTTTTGTACTTTCTTCCTAAATAAGGTACATTTTTTTTGTTTAATAACAATATACATACCGGGTGGTTCACCATCCCCTCATTTTTTTGGGAGGTAGGTAACCCAATTAATGCGTATATCATAGTTATCCGAAAAACATTCAAAACCGCTTCGTTGTGGCCTTAGTACGACCATACAGTTTATATAATGCTCGCGTATATGGTAGAAATAATTAACGGCAGTGTTATTTCTATTATTTAAGATATAGTGAATGTGTAAAACGACCACAGCTGCGAATAACACAATCTTATGTTTGGACAGGAAGTGTCTATAAGGACTACAAGGTGCTTGCAGTGCACCGTGGCTCGCGGTGGCTAAGCTATGTATTACTGCTAATGCATTAGCGAAACCGTGTGGTAGTAGGTTCGAATTACTGGCAGGTACATACTTTTTACCTCTGTTATTTACGCCGTTTACAGTCACGCTAAAATGGCCACGTAACATCCTGTTACAAGGAGTGAATTTTTATTTGGTCCTGAAAAGGCCCGTTTTATCGGATGTTACGTAACCAGGTTGGACTACGACCTGATGGTGTGTAGGTAGGAAGTAGGATACCCTGCACATTCAGAGTAACAACTGTTTCAAATGTTTACCACTTTACAGTGTTCATTTAAATTTTTACCACTATGGAGCACGGGGCATAACTTATATTTTAATTCGACCATTCCATAAATGAGCAAAAATTCAATGTACTCTCCATAGGAATACATGGTGAGGAAGTGAATAAGTGCTGTGATGTGATATGGTTAGTGTGGATTATTATTTGCATGTGTTGGATTCGGTAGGTTTTGGATTAGAATCGCATGCTGACCATCCCAAAAATGGTTTTCAACTGGTTTTCCTCGGTTACCCATTTTCACCACCAGGCAAATGTGGAGCATCCAGTGACTTAAATATACACTGACTGACAGAGCAAATGCAACACCAAGAAGGAGTGGTTCGAAAGGGATGAAAGTTGGGGAAAAAACAGAGACGGCACGGACGAATAATTGATGTTTATTTCAAACCGATATGCAGGTTACACAATGCGCACGGCATCGACTCAGTAGGATGTAGGACCACCGCGAGCGGCGATGCACGCATAAACACGTCGAGGTACAGAGTCAATAAGAGTGCGGATGGTGTCCTGAGGGATGGTTCTCCATTCTCTGTCAACCATTTGCCACAGCTGGTCGTCCGTACGAGGCTGGGGCAGAGTTTGCAAACGGCGTCCAATGAGATCCCACACGTGTTCGATTGGTGAGAGATCCGGAGAGTACGCTGGCCACGGAAGCATCTGTACACTTCGTAGAGCCTGTTGGGAGATGCGAGCAGTGTGTGGGCGGGCATTATCCTGCTGAAACAGAGCATTGGGCAGCCCCTGAAGGTACGGGAGTGCCACCGGCCGCAGCACATGCTGCACGTAGCGGTGGGCATTTAACGTGCCTTGAATACGCACTAGAGGTGACGTGGAATCATACGCAATAGCGCCCCAAACCATGATGCCGCGTTGTCTAGCGGTAGGGCGCTCCACAGTTACTGCCGGATTTGACCTTTATCCACGCCGACGCCACACTCGTCTGCGGTGACTATCACTGACAGAACAGAAGCGTGGCTCATTGGAGAACACGACGTTCCGCCATTCCCTCATCCAAGTCGCTCTAGCCCGGCACCATGCCAGGCGTGCATGTCTATGCTGTAGAGTCAATGGTAGTCTTCTGAGCGGACGCCGGGAGTGCAGGCCTCCTTCAACCAATCGACGGGAAATTGTTCTGGTCGATATTGGAACAGCCAGGGTGTCTTGCACATGCTGAAGAATGGCGGTTGACGTGGCGTGCGGGGCTGCCACCGCTTGGCGGCGGATGCGCCGATCCTCGCGTGCTGACGTCACTCGGGCTGGGCCTGGACCCCTCGCACGTGCCACATGTCCCTGCGCCAACCATCTTCGCCACAGGCGCTGCACCGTGGACACATCCCTATGGGTATCGGCTGCGATTTGACGAAGCGACCAACCTGCCCTTCTCAGCCCGATCACCATACCCGTCGTAAAGTCGTCTGTCTGCTGGAAATGCCTCCGTTGACGGCGGCCTGGCATTCTTAGCTATACACGTGTCCTGTGGCACACGACAACACGTTCTACAATGACTGTCGGCTGAGAAATCACGGTACGAAGTGGGCCATTCGCCAACGCCGTGTCCCATTTATCGTTCGCTACGTGCGCAGCACAGCGGCGCATTTCACATCATGAGCATACCTCAGTGACGTCAGTCTACCCTGCAATTGGCATAAAGTTCTGACCACTCCTTCTTGGTGTTGCATTTGCTCTGTCTGTCAGTGTATATTAATATTACGTAACTAGTTAATAACAAGGTTATGTTAGCTTGGCAGCCTATATAAACGGCAGGGCGGTGCGCCCACTAAAATGATCCTAGGGAGAACACTGCATTGGCTTGCAACGGGTGAAATGTAAAAGACAACGCTAGGACCTGAGCTGAATCTGGCATTGCTTCAAGTTACTGCACTTTTGGCAGGCTCGTTCTGCCTGACCTCCCTTGGTCAACTCAACCACACAAAGCAATTTCAAGTATGGCCGACAGTAAAGTTCGAAATCATTTGCCTGATGGATAGTGACAACCTTGGCCAGTGCTTCAACGTAACTATCAGTCGGTATTTTAAAGTGATTTTAAAACTGAAAATTGAAATAATGCTAGAGACCGGATCGGATAATTACGTCACGAGATGCAGACACCGCTTTTAATACTGGAAAAGAAGAAACCTATGGCCGCACATAAAACGCTCGTCTCTGGCCGAAGGGATAAAAATATAAAATGTACACTGGTGATGTGCTTCAGTTGAGAAATATTGAGTTGTATTCTCTTTCCAACAGATTGTGAAGAGCCACTCGAACGAATTAATAACGACCACGTTGTTTATTATTGAATTTAGATGTATTATGGTAATTGATGAGCTGGCCCCGTTGTCCACTGGCAGTAAACTTTCCTGCTACCCGGAAGCCTTGAGTTCGATCTCAGGTCAGGTCGGGGATCTGTACGTGGGTCAGAGGGCTGGTTCGAGGACAATTAAGCCTACATGAGTCATCTGATGGTGAGACAGGCGGTCCAGGTCTAGAAATCGAAGAACAACGGATGATACTAATTATAGTACTGGCCAGGCATTACCACGTAATCTGCAGGCCTCCTGGCTGAGCAGCGATCGCTTGTCAGACTAAGTCCCGTCAGGATTGTTGTTCACCCTTGTGCCCGTTCGCATCTCGTAGACCAACAACAAAATGGCGGCGTAGGAAGGTATGGACCATGCGATCTACTAAGGCAATGAACTTCGTATCAATGCAACGTATAGGAGGCTATGTACGTCACGGAAAGGATAGGTTTCGAAGACACTGGAGAACAGTAGAGGCTCATTTGAATTGTTTTAAAAAAATATAGCAGCGGGTGAATTGTTTAACGAGACTCTAAAAAAATTACTTTCATGTAGACAAGACGCAGATGCGAGCAGATCTACATATTCCAAGAATAGATTTGCCTACTGAAGAAGAATATTAATTATATATATTCGCGACAGCATATAATTAAAGTATTCATCGCTGTATGCCAGTAGATGAGCCGAGAAAAAATATAAATATATAAATTTTGGTGATATACGACGGATTTGGAATATCAAGTAGCAACGTAACGATCGAAAGAATCGGAATTCACCATTGTGAAATATTTAATAACTACACACGAGAAGAGTATAACTACCGTAGCAGTAAAAATAATAATTATTTATGGAGAAAACTTTTTACAGAAAGAAAAACTTTAACGATTATTTTAAATAACAGAAAATGCAGAATATCATGACTAATTACTGCGCACAGGGAATTCTTTTCATTGTCAACAGATACATGATGATGACTGTCTGCTAATTCATCAAGATGGACCGAACTGGGGATATGTACCGTCGAATCAGATGACCAGGCGGAGATTATTGGACAGGCCAACCAGTGGAGATGATGACGTTGGATGAGCATCGGCCAGCCGAAAGACCGGATGATACGAAGTGGTCTGACGAGCTATGTAACCAGCAGATGACCGCGAATGTCCAGTTCAGACAGAGATCCAGTTCCAATCTGAGGGTCTAGCAGCAAGTGAAGGACGGAGCAACCACCAGACCAGATGTAGCAACTGACGAGCTAAGTCCATACTTTTCTATAGTAGAGTAGTTTCTTGCAATCTGCACCCTCAATCTATTTTGGCATGTGCTGAGAGTTTGGTGATTTATGAAGTAATTAAGAACGCGTGTGTAATATAAGTAATGTGTGAAATAATTAAGATTTTAAAATTAGATGGAAGTGATGAATTAGAATGACAATATGACATATACTGGATACTGCACTAGCACATCGACAGTGGAAATAATATCCGATAAGAGAAAGGTATGTTACTTGAGTAGAGCTAGAATCAATGAGTCTAAATTACTAGTAAAGGTTCGATTAATCTCGTTTTACATGAGTATAGTTTACGTCACGAATTACCTGCGCAATACGATGATCATTGACAAATTAAGTATTCCTTTCGTCAGAGAAAGAGGGCATATGAATTCATATTACTGTTATTAAAAATAGAGGTTATTGACTGCGTATTTTGCTAAGCAATTCTTGAATATTTAGCATATGGTTTCGGAGTTATGGCTATATGCATACGGCTAAATGGAAGCCGATAGGATGTTAAAGTATCGACGGTAGTGTATTGAAATGTGATTATATATTGATGAATGGTTTAAGTGAAGAGATTTAGTTATGTTCTACGGGAAGTGTAAGAATTGCAATTTGACGTGTTAATGATTTATTAGTAATATAAGGTGAGTTTCTATGCCATGTTTGAAAATATACGTCAAGAAGAGAATTCCGCGCAGATGACCATTTCAAGGTAAGGTAAACATGAATTATGTAGAATTGTGTATCGTGACAGTGATATTGTGTTTGACTTGGGTGAATAACAGGCACTGCGTAAGAGAGAGTGTTCATATATATGATGCAATAGACTCATGATTGATTATATATCTAGTATTTCGTGGAGCGGTGATCTTACAGGTTGATATGAAATACCTGCATTCTATACTATCCATACACGTTCAGTAGCACGTATATAAATGAAATATTGAGACAGTGCAGATCATAAGAGTACATTGAGCCACTAATAGATGGGTGTGTAGATTAGAAACTATTCGAAGAGTTAGTTAGATTTTTTTTATTTCTACTCAGATAAATATGATTTTAACTCAGTATATAAAAATGAAGAATATTACAATGGTTAGTTAGGAGCCAGATATCGTAGGCACGAGGGTGGTATTGCTTTAGCTCGTAAGTCGTTACTTGTTCACACTAGAAAGATATTACCTAACACTCGGAGTTCAAACCTATGAAAGACTTTAACTTATGAATGGAAGGTCGGTGAACACTGCCACAATTTAATACACGCGAAAGTGTATACTTGGGAAACATGTCTCATATGTTGTGAGGATAACTTTAATAATTAACAGAGCAGTATTTACAATATGAAAATTTTATTTGATTCCTTGAATGCTCAATGATCGCAAATATTATAAAAAAATGTAATACTTTCGTAACATGGCTACGAAGGTTCACATGTGTATTTATTGGAATTTGAACTTATAAATGAGAGAATGTTAGCATTTTTTTTTTAAGTTCCACTATTTTATCTTAAATGAGCCAGCGCTGACTCTAACTTATTTTCAAATGATGAGATAACACGGAATTAATACTACCCAGATTTCACTATATCTCGAACATTAATTTTTGTCAATAAATAATCTTATATATTTTCTTTAGTATGTGACTGAGTTATGATTTCTGTTCCGGTAACGTTTAGAGTTAAGTTAGTTGTTAAGTTATCTAGATGTAAGCAATCGACAAGTTCTTACAAACGAAATGCGAGATGATTTCTAGATATCGGTCGTCATTCTCGTGGATATTGATACTCCCATCACGAGTACCCCAGCGGCCAATTTCTCTTCCGAAACCACGTTAAATAATTACATATAAAATCTCAGATTTTATGGGCGGAAAAAGGATACCCTGAGAAGAATTAATGAGCTACCGGGATAATCTTGCACTGACCGTTGCAAGAGCGGGTGCAAGTATTTAAAATGGCTGCCCAACTGTGGGGCAATTGAAGAGAAACACACCGTGGGAAAGTTATTAAAATGACGCCGCAATGTGTGACGATTTGAAGAGAAAGACACCGCGGGATCATTGAATATTGCTTGCCAGAGGTAATTTTTGACATCATAACGTGATTTAAAATGGAGAAAGATGCCGTGGGAACTGTTGGTTGCCAAAGAATAAAATGCCGCAACAGTGGAGCGAGTGAAGAGAAATACACCGTGGGAACGCCAAATAAAGTGAAAAATGTATTGGAAACGGTCTTCACTTTGAAATAAATTAAATGTCGCATTAATGGTTGGCGCCTGAAGAGAAACACATCGCGGGAGTGTATGAAAATAGTCTGATAATTTATATTACTTAATAGGCAATCATGTGACGAAGCTCGAAATGTAGGTATCGGGTATAGAAAACATGTCACTAATGTATTGAGTAATTTATTAATTATTACCACATGGCTGAACCTGTGAAGATATATTAATAAGGAATTATTGTATTTATTAGATGAATGCTTCTTTTTAATAATAATAATCTAGGGTAAGGTGATTTTAAGTCAATATGAAATGAAACTTAGTTAATTTTAATTATGGTATAGGCTGATGGCCATACATATAAATATGGAATGCAGCATAACGGAATTTTAATTTATTTATTTCGTAACATGTTCCGAAATGTGAACGAAATCATAGATTTGAACTCTTGGTCTGGTTGTTGTTGGTCTATCTGGTGAGATGGTGCCGATCTCCAGGAAGGTCCATCAATATTATTATTTACTGAAGAGAAAACTTCAAACTAGTGCATATAGTGCAAACCTTGAACTATTTTTAAACCTTGTAGACTAAGTTATTGTGGTGTGTGTGATATAATATTTAATATTTTGTGAACTTAGAGGACTGTTAGGCAAATAAGTGTTTTTTAACAAAATAGAGAGCTTAATATAAACTTTGAGATATTATAACGAATATATAGAAAACGACATAAAATGGCAACACAGGGTAGAGTTCAGACAAGAAGAGAACAAGAAGAGGAGATGAGAAGAGCTCAAGAGAAACAAGAAGGAGCTCCATTATGGTTTCTCGAATATTTGAAACAACAACAAGAAGAAAGACAGAGAGAAAAGCAGGAGCGTGAAGAAAAAGAGAGGAAACTGGAAGAAGAAAAACAGAAGGAGAAACAGGAGCGTGAAGAGAAAGAGAGGAAACTGGAAGAAGAAAGACAGAAGGAGAAACAGGAGCGTGAAGAGAAAGAGAGGAAGCTGGAAGAAGAAAAAGAAAGAAGACGGATAGAAAAGGAACGAAAACAACAAGAATTGTTTAGAGAATTTCAAAAGGAACAAGAAAAGAAACAAGAAGAATGGCAACAAGAACAACGCGAAGAAAGAAAGAAAGAACATTATGAGTTGATGCAAGAATTGCACAAGAAACAAGAAGAATGGCAACAGAAACAAGAAGAGAAAGAACAGGAACGGGAATCAAGATTCCAGAGATGCATCATTGAGATGAGAGAGGAAAGAAGAGAGGATCAGCTAAAACAGAAAGAATCTTTAGAAGAATTCGTTAGAAAAATAGAAGATGAACACAAAGGAATGATCGATGAGCTACGCAAGAAACAAGAAGAAGCGACTGAAGAAACAGCGAAAACACGGTCGGAAGTATATGAAGTTAGGAACGAAATCCAAAACATGCAGACGAGGTTGACTGAAACCATGGAAAATAAAAACAGAGAGATGCACGAGGAAATAAATAAAATAAATGAAATGGTAACAGAGAGCCAGGAAACAATCCGAAAATTGGAAGAAGAGAAAATAAATGATATAACAGCTGGTATGCAAGGATTAAATCTAAGACAGCAAGACTTAGATGAGAAATATGACCAAGCGGCGAGCAAAGTAGCACAGAAAATTGATGAATTGAAGCAGAAAATAGAAGATAACAGGGTGGAATCGGAACGAAAAATCGAAAAGATGGAAGAAGTGGTGAAACAGATTAGAAGAGAAATACAGGAGATGAAGGTGGAATCACACACGGCGAAATCTATGGCCTCAAGCTCTAGTGATAGACATAGAGCAGTAGAGGTACAGATTAATGAGAGAGAGAACACACCTTCAGGGATAAGCGACCCAAGTAGAAGAGATATAGAAATATTAAACGGTAGTAATCAGAGTGAAGGAAGCACGATAATTAATATTATTAAAAATTACGACGACCGCCCAAAACATTTTGATGGTTCGGCTAAGACCTCACCGAAACAATTCCTTAGGGACATAGAGGAATATTTTAGGGAAGGAAAAATTCAGGAGGAAAAGAAATTGAGAATTATCGAAAAACATCTGGACGGGAACCCAAATATTTGGTTCCAGGCTTTCAAGTACACATTCCATAACTATGACGAGTTTAAGGTAGCTTTCCTGAAGAAGTTCTGGGATCCTGAGATCCAGCAACAGCTAAGATTAGAGCTCTACTCAAGGAAATTTTCGACTGCAGGCCAAACTCGCTTTAGTGATTTCTTCTCCCTACAATTTCATCGTTTTCAGGACTTAGATTCTCCACCTAGCGAACTGGAGGCAATTAGAACTATTCAGAGGCAATTACCACTCGAAATACAAAGATTATTAGCAGCCTCCGATATACAAACTGCTATTGACATGGAGAGACGATTAAGACAGATCGACCTAACGTCATCCTGCTTAATAGAGAGGAACCCCAGAAATATAAGACAAATAGAAGCAGTCAATACGCTCAGCTCCGAAATCACTAACCAAGGACTAGATAAGGGTCATGAAATTAGGACAGAAGATTGTGTTAGAGCCCAAAACAAAGAACCAAGAAAATGTTATTGTCAGTATAGTGGTCAACAGCACGGAAGATGTGGGCAAATTGGAAATAGAAATAGTTTCCAGTATAGGAGTAACATTCGATATGGGAACAATAGAAGTCGACCATATCAGAGGAACAGAAGGCGATACGATGAGAGGAGAAGACCTGCACAATATAATCAAAATGAAGAGAATAGGCGATATCTTCAAGAGCTAAGAGAAGAGAGACAAAATAGGAGCCGATGGGAGGAAGCCATCAAAAATAAGGATATAAACGGCGACCTCGAAGGCGCAGAAAGTCTCGAACTTCAGAATTATAAACGAAGAAGACAGGAAGAAGGTTGGAAGGAGCATGAAAATCATGGGAACACAGAAATTTCCCAAACATCTGAGCGAAAAAAAACGCCGATGATGAACTAGTTAAACACGAAATTGTAAATATTAAACCGTTAGTGAATTTTGTCAAAATTCGCAGTTGGGTAGTAGCACAAATAGATCATTGGGACATTCAACCTGAAGATTTAATTAAAGAAGATACTTGTCACGAAACTCAACCTAAATTCAAGTTACCAGTAATAGTTGTGAGAGTGTTCAACACCCGATTGTACTGTTTAGTGGACTCTGGAGCTAGCATAAGTGTAATGTCATATACCTTATTCCAAGAGCTAAATCAGAAAATACAGATAACAATCATACCTGTATCTGGTGTAAAAATCCGAGGCATAATTCCAGACAAGTCTGTTGAATGCAAGATACAAGCCTACTTAAGTATAAAGATCGGAAAATATGAATTTGAGCATCCATTCATGGTTATGAAGAAAATAAAATACAACGTCTTTTTTGGAATAGACTTCATGATAAGCTCTAGGATGACAATTGATATGGATAAGGGTGAAATTCGATTTCCAGTGGTAGAAAATGATGGAAATAGAACTGTAGAAAGAGTTCAAATTAGTAGCACACTTGAAGAGAACGAATTGTTGAAGATCGAGGGAAAAGAAGTGGATCTATTGGACGAAGAGAGCCAAGAACTAGAAGAAAAAGATCTTAGCACAGAAATAGAGCCGGAATTAATCATGAGAATTGAGGAAATCGTTGCAATCGAAGAGGAGAGCTATGAAAAATCTGAAATTTGGGAGGCTATTACTCAAGCTGCGGTATCTGCAGAAGAAAAACGAATATTGTACAACATCATAAACAAATATATTGAAGTTTTTAGTGATAAACCTGGGCAGATTCCTAACTACAAGTACAAACTGATAGTTACTGACTGGACGCCATACAAGGGAAAAATATATGATGTGCCAGAGAAGTATTTCACTGAAGTTAAACAAATCATCGAGGAAATGTTAGTTGATGGATTGATCGTGAAGACTACCACTCCATTTCTGAACCCTATAGTAATTGTAAAGAAAAACAACGGAAAACTGCGTTTGTGCCTTGATGCGCGAGTCCTAAATTCCAGACTGATTCCAGAGTATAGTCAGGCCCCTAAAATTAAGGACATTGTGAAGAGATTTCGAGGTCAGAAATATTTTACGAGTATGGACTGCACAGCTTCATTTCACCATATTGTACTTGAAGAGAAGTCACGGTTATTAACAGGTTTTATGTTTAATAACCAAACATATGCCTATTGTCGGTTGCCTTTCGGATTAAAGGTCAGTTCGGCAGTATTGATAAGGGCACTAGACAGTAGCCTAACGAGTGAAGTAAAGGACTTTGTAAATTGTTATGTTGATGATCTAGTCTTTGCGAGCACTACCTTCGAAGAACACTGTGTCAAATTGGAAAAGCTATTAAGTAATTTACAGAGAACTGGCTTCAAAATAAATTTATCAAAATCTAAATTTTGCCAAAGCCAAGTACTTTTTGTAGGTCACGTGATCGATGGAGAAGGGATAAGACCAAATCCCGTAAAAATAAAGGCAATATGCGATTTCCCAAGGCCGACTAAAGTAAAGCATATAAGGCAATTTCTTGGGTTGACTGGATTCTTCTCAGACCATTGTGAAGGTTATACAGATACGGCTGCACCGTTACAGAACTTGCTAAAGGTCAACAATAAATGGAAGTGGAATGATGAGGCAGAAGAAGCATTCATCAACATGAAAGAGCTGATGAAGAAAAGTATCAAACTGGGATATCCTGATTATCAACAGAGATTCATAATTCAAGCTGATGCATCACACGTTGGTGTAGGAGCATGCCTATATCAAGAAGATAATGAAACCAAAAGACGAACTTATTTGGCATTTACCAGTAGGAAACTTAGAAAACATGAGCAACATTATACTACTACTGAGCTTGAACTACTCGCAATAGTGCACGCATTACAACATTGGAGACGTATAATTTATGGCTACCCAGTAACAATACGGACAGACCACAAGGCGTTGACTTTTGGGTTAAAAGCCGTCATGATCAGCGAAAGGATAACGCGATGGATGTTATTCACGCAACAGTTTGACCTAAAGATTGAACATTGCAGTGGAAAGGAAAACATCTTAGCTGATGCGTTAAGTAGAAACCCACATGAAGGTGAAGAACATGTGCTAGCAATCGAACTGGATACTCAAGACGAACAACTACTAAGAAAGTTAGAGAATCTGAGAGAATTTCAAGAATCTGACCAGAAATTAAAGATCATCATCGATAATTTGGTTAACAGGGAATCAACGCCAGAACTCACAAAGAAATATGAAATCGTAGACGGAATACTATTGAAAGTAGTGGACAAGATCAGTAACAGCAAAAGAATTGTAATACCGGAAGAGCTACAAAGATAATTAATCTGGCATACTCATAATATGACAGGACATGCTGGTATAGACAAGGTTATAGGGACGATAATGGAGAAATTCACGTGGAATGGATTACGAAGATCAGTAAGAAACATAGCAAAAACATGCGATGTGTGTCAGAGAGTAAAGCATAACAATTACACATGCGGACATAAACCGATCCCAATTATACCATCTAGAGCTCAGGAAATTTATGCAATAGATATTTTTGGAAAGTTGCCCACTGCTAGGAAGGGAAAGAAATATATACTAGTGGTTATCGACATATTCTCTAAATATATTTCATTGCAAGCCATACAGAGAGCCAATACTAAACAAGTTTTACACGGCCTCATTAATAAGACATTTCCTGAAATGGGAAAACCTGAGAGGATCCTTACTGATAGAGGAACACAATTTACTTCAGTTATGTTCCGCGAACGAATAAGAAATGAGGGCATCAAGCATACGTTATGCTCAGTTCGTCATCCAGCAGCTAATCCCGTAGAGAGATATATGAAGGAGATCGCTAAATTCGGGAGAATATATTGTAGTCAACAACATTGGAAATAGATAGATATGCTAGATATCATAGCTGAAAGTTTAAACAACACGGTTAATCAATCAATAGCCCAAATTCCTAGCGTAGCCCATAAAAATGTTCACCCACAGAGAACATGGGACAGCATTTTCACTATGCAGCTAGAGAAAAAGCCAGATCCTCAAGAAATAAATCTAAAGATCCAACAGAGACTCAAGGATCAGTCTCAAAAACGGTTAAGAAGACTACGGAATAAGAAGTTCCATCCACATTTCAAACAAGGAGATCTAGTTCTGGTTAAGACTGCACCAATATCAAATGCACCAGCAAATATATGTGCTAAATTTCTGCCGTTATACAATGGTCCCTACAGAATCGAACGCGTACTTGGGAATAATGCGTACGAAATAGCAAGTTTAAATGGCAAATATCGTAACGTACATAATGCATGCAATATCAAGTTGTACTTCCAAGAGAATCAGCAAATGTAATAAGAACTTAAGAGATAAGAAAGTCTAAAGCCATTAAATGACCTACCATTGTGAAATGCGCAAAGAGGAAGGAATAAATATCTTTATTACGACCACTAGAATGAAGAAAAAGCAGTTGCCAAATACATGGTTACGGGACATGTAAACAAATTAATGCAACTAGGACGTAATCGATATCAATCTGCTGATATTCGATAATCGAATAGATAATATCGCAATGGCAGAGAATATACGAGATGCAAAGTCACATTTGAGATTCAAGTTAACAATGAGAAAATATATCGTGACCAATATATTTTCTTCATGCCAGGGGGAATAAATGTGCCCGTTCGAATCTCGTAGACCAACAACAAAATGGCGGCGTAGGAAGGTATGGACCATGCGATCTACTAAGGCAATGAACTTCGTATCAATGCAACGTATAGGAGGCTATGTACGTCACGGAAAGGATAGGTTTCGAAGACACTGGAGAACAGTAGAGGCTCATTTGAATTGTTTTAAAAAAAATATAGCAGCGGGTGAATTGTTTAACGAGACTCTAAAAAAATTACTTTCATGTAGACAAGACGCAGATGCGAGCAGATCTACATATTCCAAGAATAGATTTGCCTACTGAAGAAGAATATTAATTATATATATTCGCGACAGCATATAATTAAAGTATTCATCGCTGTATGCCAGTAGATGAGCCGAGAAAAAAATATAAATATATAAATTTTGGTGATATACGACGGATTTGGAATATCAAGTAGCAACGTAACGATCGAAAGAATCGGAATTCACCATTGTGAAATATTTAATAACTACACACGAGAAGAGTATAACTACCGTAGCAGTAAAAATAATAATTATTTATGGAGAAAACTTTTTACAGAAAGAAAAACTTTAACGATTATTTTAAATAACAGAAAATGCAGAATATCATGACTAATTACTGCGCACAGGGAATTCTTTTCATTGTCAACAGATACATGATGATGACTGTCTGCTAATTCATCAAGATGGACCGAACTGGGGATATGTACCGTCGAATCAGATGACCAGGCGGAGATTATTGGACAGGCCAACCAGTGGAGATGATGACGTTGGATGAGCATCGGCCAGCCGAAAGACCGGATGATACGAAGTGGTCTGACGAGCTATGTAACCAGCAGATGACCGCGAATGTCCAGTTCAGACAGAGATCCAGTTCCAATCTGAGGGTCTAGCAGCAAGTGAAGGACGGAGCAACCACCAGACCAGATGTAGCAACTGACGAGCTAAGTCCATACTTTTCTATAGTAGAGTAGTTTCTTGCAATCTGCACCCTCAATCTATTTTGGCATGTGCTGAGAGTTTGGTGATTTATGAAGTAATTAAGAACGCGTGTGTAATATAAGTAATGTGTGAAATAATTAAGATTTTAAAATTAGATGGAAGTGATGAATTAGAATGACAATATGACATATACTGGATACTGCACTAGCACATCGACAGTGGAAATAATATCCGATAAGAGAAAGGTATGTTACTTGAGTAGAGCTAGAATCAATGAGTCTAAGTTACTAGTAAAGGTTCGATTAATCTCGTTTTACATGAGTATAGTTTACGTCACGAATTACCTGCGCAATACGATGATCATTGACAAATTAAGTATTCCTTTCGTCAGAGAAAGAGGGCATATGAATTCATATTACTGTTATTAAAAATAGAGGTTATTGACTGCGTATTTTGCTAAGCAATTCTTGAATATTTAGCATATGGTTTCGGAGTTATGGCTATATGCATACGGCTAAATGGAAGCCGATAGGATGTTAAAGTATCGACGGTAGTGTATTGAAATGTGATTATATATTGATGAATGGTTTAAGTGAAGAGATTTAGTTATGTTCTACGGGAAGTGTAAGAATTGCAATTTGACGTGTTAATGATTTATTAGTAATATAAGGTGAGTTTCTATGCCATGTTTGAAAATATACGTCAAGAAGAGAATTCCGCGCAGATGACCATTTCAAGGTAAGGTAAACATGAATTATGTAGAATTGTGTATCGTGACAGTGATATTGTGTTTGACTTGGGTGAATAACAGGCACTGCGTAAGAGAGAGTGTTCATATATATGATGCAATAGACTCATGATTGATTTTATATCTAGTATTTCGTGGAGCGGTGATCTTACAGGTTGATATGAAATACCTGCATTCTATACTATCCATACACGTTCAGTAGCACGTATATAAATGAAATATTGAGACAGTGCAGATCATAAGAGTACATTGAGCCACTAATAGATGAGTGTGTAGATTAGAAACTATTCGAAGAGTTAGTTAGATTTTTTTTTATTTCTACTCAGATAAATATTATTTTAACTCAGTATATAAAAATGAAGAATATTACAATGGTTAGTTAGGAGCCAGATATCGTAGGCACGAGGGTGGTATTGCTTTAGCTCGTAAGTCGTTACTTGTTCACACTAGAAAGATATTACCTAACACTCGGAGTTCAAACCTATGAAAGACTTTAACTTATGAATGGAAGGTCGGTGAACACTGCCACAATTTAATACACGCGAAAGTGTATACTTGGGAAACATGTCTCATATGTTGTGAGGATAACTTTAATAATTAACAGAGCAGTATTTACAATATGAAAATTTTATTTGATTCCTTGAATGCTCAATGATCGCAAATATTATAAAAAAATGTAATACTTTCGGAACATGGCTACGAAGGTTCACATGTGTATTTATTGGAATTTGAACTTATAAATGAGAGAATGTTAGCATTTTTTTTTAAGTTCCACTATTTTATCTTAAATGAGCCAGCGCTGACTCTAACTTATTTTCAAATGATGAGATAACACGGAATTAATACTACCCAGATTTCACTATATCTCGAACATTAATTTTTGTCAATAAATAATCTTATATATTTTCTTTAGTATGTGACTGAGTTATGATTTCTGTTCCGGTAACGTTTAGAGTTAAGTTAGTTGTTAAGTTATCTAGATGTAAGCAATCGACAAGTTCTTACAAACGAAATGCGAGATGATTTCTAGATATCGGTCGTCATTCTCGTGGATATTGATACTCCCATCACGAGTACCCCAGCGGCCAATTTCTCTTCCGAAACCACGTTAAATAATTACATATAAAATCTCAGATTTTATGGGCGGAAAAAGGATACCCTGAGAAGAATTAATGAGCTACCGGGATAATCTTGCACTGACCGTTGCAAGAGCGGGTGCACCCTTACATTCGGAAGTTTTTTAAAGAGAACATATTACATACAATATTCTTTTCAATTGTGTCATTGGTGATGAATAATAGCAGGTTGCTGATTCTCCGTAATATCTGTCGCTGTAAGTATAATTTTCTGTATGTTAAGTTTTATGAAATGTCGACGAAACGTTATGATTTGACATATCCGTAGATACACTCCGGTAAGCATATAACTTTCCAGTTCAGCGCTATTTCGTAACGTTTACAGTATGTATCAACACTTCGCGCTGACTTTTGAAATGGTAGAGACGAATTTCGACATATTCCGTAACACAAGAGAATATTGCTATGACTGGCGTTTAAAAGTACTTCATTGCGACAGGCTTCTGTAGATGCTTTCTGCAGCACATAAAATAACACCTGTAAGGTAAAACTTTGGTCAAGTGGGTGAAGTGGTTCCTGTGAAAAGTATACCTAAAGATTAAAACATGTCTGTTTCGGAATTGTTATGTTAGCTGAGGAGGAGTGAAAAGGGTGCCTCTATATTAAATAGTCATTTAAAATAGGCCTACAGTAAAACGTACTCAAAGCGGAACTTGAATTAAGCGGAAAATTGTTCACCACGGAATATTTTCTCGGTCCCGGCGAAGTTTACAGCGTTATGACTTTTTTCTTTTGTATGATGCAGAATCTCATCATCGCAGAAACGGTAGCGAAAATGCAGATATTATTTAAAATCTTCTTGTACAATGCGGGAAATATTAGGAACTGAGGTTAGTCCTTTTTTTTTTTTTGCTAGGGGCTTTACGTCGCGCCGACACAGGTAGGTCTTATGGCGACGAGAGGTTAGTCCTACGCACAATATATGTACATTTCTGATGTTGATATGATCAATGTCATTGTTTGGACAACTGACATACGTGTTTTAGGAGAGTGATTGTATGGATGGTGGGACGAAGTGCTTAAAAAGGCATCGGCAATATTCAACTTGCATCAAGCAAGAAAGGCTCTTTTAGAGGCACAGATCTTGATTCGAACTTCCGACAAAACACATATTCGAATCAGCTACAGCCCTTCTAGCAGTCAGAAAGGCCGAGAAGTAGGAGGATATGGGAGAAAGAGACGAGCGAAAAGATGAAGATGAAAGCAAGATTTGGACCCATAAACAGGCCCATATTGTTTGTGTGAAGTAGAGGAATATGTTATTACATATTACTCTTTAAATCTTCTTGACGTAATTTACTCAGCTCAGGCCTGCATTCAGATAGATACGATTAGAAAGAAGAGGAATTGTTTGATATGTGGAAGAAAGCTTATTGTGTGAAGTAGGCCTACTGTATTGAGTTTGATGATAAAAGTGAATTTAAGGGGCCTAAAACCAGTGTTTTGAAATTGTATAATATAGCGTTGAAATGGTGCAAAAATTGTATAATGTGTATCATTCTGTACGTAATAATAAAGTGCAGCAAAAGTAATAATAATAAATTAACGTTGATAATTAACATATCAGTGTACTACAGAACTACGTAGCGGTACGTCAATCTAGATAGACAAGCGTCATGCACTGAGGGGTACAGGTAAGCTCTAAGCAATATTTAAAATTACTATTTAGCGTTTTAAGGCATAAAAACCGATGTTTTGTTTAATGCGGAAACTTATTTAATTCAGTACGGTATAAAGTTAGTCCCTCGTGATTCTGCTCTGAGCAAGTTTTACTGTACATCCTTGTTCCAGGAACATACACGTATTCAGTATATTTCGATTCAGGAAAGTTTAAAAGAGTAATGAAATTACTTGGGATTTTTTACCACTTTGCAGGTCCTGGTACACTGTAATCACATGCAGTACTGCATCTTCCTAATCATCTATTTTCATAAGATCACTAATTTCTCACCCATAGAAATATTTACCGTTCATTTATTCAGCTAGCTGTTCTCCCCTCCTTCTATAAACTTCATCATTACTATTGAGGGCAATCCAGTGCGAGTTAGTTTTCCAAATATTTTCCGAGGAGTTACTTGCCTGTGAGAAGAATGCGATTCTCCATCACTTCTGAAAGTCCAAATTTTGTCATCACATTCCTCGTAGAACTGGAAAACGTATCTGTAAAGTATCTTGCTAGTATTGATTAAACCGCGCCGTATGGAGATTAACTCTCGCAGTTCAGAGGCCAAGTGGGTGAACTGCGTAGCTGCCTGAACACAAAGGAGAGTAATTACTTAGAGTGTGTCTGAGATGCCCACCGTAAGTAAATGTTAAAGTAAGCGGGTCTGTCTGTACAATTTGGAGATCACGAACTAGGAAGTGACTAATGTAACCTATATCATAAAATCACCGTTTATAGATTGGAAATTCGGTACTGTTGGGGTAAATATTTCTCACAAAATAATATATTCGACCTGTGCTACCGATGCACAGAGAGAACACTTTCATCACCTAAGCCCCATGCACGCTATCTCATTGCGAGCTCAACCATGCCAAGCACAATTCTAACGATAATAGCGAGCTATCTTAACTTTCGCTACGTTGAAATTCCTTTTTTCCATGACTTTGCATTACATAATAATTAAAACTGAATATTTATTCGGTGGAATAACCAACAATTGACTTTCCTCTTCAGGGAGAAAATCGTTCCACAACGTTATAAAACAAATTGTAATTTTATGAACTTTAGCAATGTTGTTAGAATTGTAACCGTCCAGGCTTCTCCAGCCAGACTAATTTAATATACTATCATTTTACGCGATATCATTTGATATCAAGTTTATCCGCCATCGGCAATTATTCGTAATAACATATTTATTCTACGTCAATCATTTGTAAAAGGGCAATCATATTATATAATTATAACATCATTTATTATTTAAATTATTATATGAGGTAGGATTGGAACACATTATGTACTGTAAATATGGTCAATATGTTGAGACATAGTTGTTGTCATTTCATCTCATATTTGTGTATACGGAAAAGGTTATTCTTATAGCGGGGGAAAATTACATGAGTCATTGGGTTAAACTCATGAGCCAAGGCAGTAAACAGCGACCCGCGCGCGAGGCTTGCAGACTACATCATCGCCACGCCTACTGGACTTGTCAAGAAGAAAGAAGAGAGGGAGATGATAATGCGATCTACGAATCAGATGCTTCGTTATATAGAGAATTGATATTGAGCTATTATCAAGAGTGGAGAGAGCCCGGTGATATATTATGTAGTGCGGAGCAACCCTCGAGATACAATACGGAGTTACGGACTTACGGAGTCACGGATACTCGCTCACATCGCTACTTCTACTGTGAACATCTACTTTGAACGACGTTATTGATTTTGAGACAGTGTGTGGTCTCTCCGAGACATAGTTATTTTTGTGCAGTGTGTTGTCGCTTCAACACTTTACTTAGCTGCGGTTATGTTATCGGATCTGCGTGAGACGAAACAAGCTTACGGCTTGTGTTATATTCAGTAAATCTTCTGGACGAAGAACTATGTTTAGTTCAAGTCCATGGAATTTGGTACAAGTCTGTACCGTATAAATAGTATAGCTCAGTTGGATTGAGATTTCTACTAACATGGAAAAATTCATATCTCTGAATTTTCTCCTCATACGATCAACGCTGATCAGTTTTTACAAGTATAGGGCCAATGTCTAATTTAAAGACTAGGCAATTAGAGAGTGTTAGTCCAGATAGCCCGTACCACATCAGAGAAGGAAGGATGTCCATGGAGCCAATTCTACATCGAGAAGAAGAGAACGAGTAACCATGGAAACCAGGTGACTTCAACGGAAACTGCAATTGGTGAGCTTCAATTAGATAAAGCAAGCAATTAGTAATTTCAGTAACGTAAATTCTAAATCCCTCCACGCTTTAAGGAACTTTTCCGATTCATCTCATTTTTTGTATAATAAAGTCATTTGTATTTTATATTGCGTGAATTTTTTTTTCTCAAACGATACTTAATGGTTAATTATTTAAAATCCTACCCCTGTGATTTAAGTATAAGTGTCTATGCTAGTAAATATAAATTTTGCTTTACAGCTTTGTTTAAAACTGTAACGCTGGCGCCCATACATCACATAGAGAAATGGGAATCCATGGAATGTTAATTGTTTCTATTTGCATGGCAATTTGCGGGCAAGCCACATATAGTTTATTTGATATTCATGTGTCCCAAGGTATTAACTTTCGTCTCCTCTAGTGAGAAGCTTAGGGTCGAACAGTTACAGAATTATGAAGGAGAATTATAATCACCGGGATTTCACGAATTGGAAATAAGATAAAGTGGGACCATCACCTTAAGAATGACAGCAGGGAACTTTGAATCTAGTGATCTCCCGACATAACTTTATGGCTGCATCAAGAAATACAATTTTCAAACAAAGTGTAATTATAATATTGTTGCTACTTGATTTACAGCCCAAGATCAACATGTTGATCAGCCCAATATGCTTAATGCATAAAATTATGATTCTTAGTCCCTTGCTGTCTTTCCAGCTGTAATGGGTGTATGTATTAATACATGAAGATAGCTCCAAATTAAGGTAGGAAGTCGGGAATGAACTATGCCATTCCTTCGAAGATAGAAATTGGAATATCGGGTGTAAGTCAATCATAGGATTGGTCACTGATTTTAACGTTAGAGTTTGAACATGCTAGGTCAACAGCGTGCCACTCATGAATGTCTGTAATTATTTTTCATTTGCTCTTTGCTTTACGCCGGTCCCGTGGTGTAGGGGAAGCGTGCCTGCCTCTTGCCCGGAGGCCCGGGCTCGATTCCCGGTCAGGTCAGTGATTTTTACCTTGACCTGAGGGCTGGTTCAAGGTCCATTCAGCCTACGTGATTAGAATTGAGGAGCTATCTGACGGTGAGATGGAGGCCCCGGTCTAGAAAGCCAAGAATAACGGCCGAGTGTATTGGTCGTGCTGACCACACGATACCTCTTAATTTGCAGGCCTTCGGGCTGAGCAGTGGTCGCTTGGTAGACAAAGGCCCTTCAAGGGCTGGAGTGCCACGGGGTTCGGTTTGGTTTATTTGCTTTACGTCGCATCGACACAGATAGGTCTTAAGGCGACGAGTGTCTCTAATATATATTACATGACAAATCAATGGACGCTTTAATAAATGTCTTTTACCTTAGATACTAAATAATGTTTGTAATTTCAGTGGCAGTAAAGATAAAAATAAATTATTTGAACAACATTACAGTTGACGAAAGAAACACGTATTGATGATTTAACACAGTTATATACATGATATTCTGCTCCGATAAGCCGGATGACAATAATTTATTAGGCTCATCTTTAGAAGATACTACACTAAAGTGCATTGTTCTATCTGAAGGTAGCTAAGACGTAGGAGGAGGCATTAAATATGAGATTAATTTGTCAATTGATTTCAGCGATTTTGAATCACTGCAGGGACTGTAACGACGAGTTTCCCCATTTGAATTTGAAATGCTATGGATGTCACTGAATAATGTAAAAGAAGAGTTCCTTTCTCTAACAGAAACATAGGAATTTCAAATGGGAGACGGTAGCACGAGTTTGTGCCTCATTATCATTACTCTACTGCACGGACCAAAACTTTAGCTAGAGCAGTATCGATAAGGATTTAGCTGTCATTTGTTGTAATGCGTTCGAAGTGACTTTATAATTATTTTTCTGACAATGTAGAAAAAAGGATTAGGGGGAGGTCTTGTCAAAGTTATGCTAAATGCAAAATACTGCAATAACGTAGAAATAATTGCTTTAAGAAAGGAAGGATTAATGAAAGCACTAATGACTCCGAGTGGAATAATAGTGTGTGTTAGCAGGTCAGTCACAAGATCATCTAGGAACATGCAACGTATCCTTTGGTTTCGTGGTGTCAACAAAAGACTGTATCCACGTACGAAGTGTAATGGTTAGCACTGAAAGCTGGTGTTCTCAGAGACCTGTGTTCTGTTCCCGTACTGCCATAGTTTTAAGGAGGGTTAGAATGTAGCTGAGAACATACATACAGTTCACCTTAATATATGATGTACAATAAAGATGGACTGCAATTCTCGAGGAATATGACGACACTAGTGTACAATTTAACTGGAGATAGTAATTAGGATGGTGTTAATTAATATTCTGCTTCATGTTTTCAATGTACCTATATTGTAACTGCCGGTGTGTTTCTCTAAGTGATCGGTTGAATGTATTCTACTGCAGCATTCTTGATTGGACTTGTTACTTCATAAATACTGCCTACAGAGGAAGTAAGAATAAATAATAATAATAATAATAATAATAATAATAATAATAATAATAATAATAATAATAATTGTTACCGTGGTTTCGTGGTTCCTAGAGAGGTGAAAGGTGTGGGCTTGAATGGGCCTAACTACGATATCAAATTTTAATTTAAAACTTTAAATACAAGTTATCAGTGTTACAGTGTATCATGTACAATGACAATTTTGATATAAAAATAGAAAAACCCCAGAATAGGGAATTTAACAGTTTTGGGCTTCAAGCCCCTAATTTTCAACTTTACAACCTAGCAAATATTGTGTTATTTAGACAAAGACAGAAATATCCCAATTCCAGAGCACTTTCCTCCAACCGTTACAAATTTACGGCCTTCCAAAGGCAATAATAGTGTCACAAAAAAACCAGAAATAGTTTACAAGCTCTCCGAATTCAACAAAGGAGAGTGGCTCCCGATTCCTTACAACCTACTCAAGGCAACATTACGCAAAACCTTACTATCTCCGGCCTCTCTAGGCACAACCTACAACTTAAAATTTTGTACACAGGGGTATATATTACCCAAACTACTGGGCCTTCGTCGAAAGAAGAACAGGTTATGTTACTGGTCCAAACACAAAATGTGTGGAGGCATACACTTGCGCTCATAGAAAATAAAGTACCGGGCGAGTTGGCCGTGCGCGTAGAGGCGAGCGGCTGTGAGCTAGCATCCGGGAGATAGTAGGTTCAAATCCCACTATCGGCAGCCCTGAAAATGGGTTTCCATGGTTTCCCATTTTCACACCAGGCAAATGCTGGGGCTGTACCTTAATTAAGGCCACGGACGCTTACTTCCAACTCCTAGGCCTTTCCTATCCCATCGTCGCCATAAGACCTATCTGTGTCGGTGCGACGTAAAGCCCCTAGCAAAAAAAAAGAAAAGAAAGTAAAAAAACTAATTGGGCTCGCGGTCCAATGATACAGAAGCTAATCCCAAGCTACTGAAGTGACTAGAATGAAAGGTTAATTTAATGCATTACAGGAAAAGAAGCAGTTACAAAATCGCAGTCACCTCAAGATAAATTGAAGGGGAACTCGAGAGGGTAATGCACTCTCTATCCCCGATGTACGGTTTAAGACTTTATGAAATTTTACACGAAAAGGAAGGAGTTTACACTTTAGAAATCAAACGGTTACATAGTTAAAATTTGGAAACCTTCCCATCAGATACGTTTGCGGAGACAGCTACGAAAATATAAAACTGGTGGCCATTACCTGGACTGCTGTTCTGCCTGCTGAAGAATGAGACGCCCCGCCTCCTGTCTTAACACACACTCAGTAATTCGACGATCAATAAGACCAGATAGCTTGAAAAAGCCGCAGCTTATATACCCAAGGGGATGATTCGAGAAGGTTCTGGACTAAATCCGGACACAACCTCTCATTTTTATTGGATAGTTTAAAAGTAACAAGAAGCCTATTATTGGCTGAAAAATAATTACAGAAAATTTCCCATTGGTCAAAGTCAAAGGTGGCAGGACGAGACGGAAGTGTTGCAAACCTTGAAATAACAAAGTAAATCAAAGTTAATTTAGTTGAGAAAGCATGAGAACACAAAACTTCTTCAAATCACTAGTTCTTTCACCGTACACCAGAATGCATGACCACAGTTTTTTGTAAGGACATCTATGGAGAAAGTTAGAACTTCTTGCTGTATACCAAAACAAAATAAATAAATCCACTCATTTTAGGAAACCGTAAAATAACACAATAGGCCTACTCTGTTATTTATTTTCATTACTTGTGTCGAGTAAACAGCGAATGTGTCATCAGAGATCTTTAACGTGATAACATAGTGCGATAAATAGTAGAATGGTATTCTCCCCACTCTGAAAAAATCCAAATAGTCCTACATTGTTTGAATCCAATATCATAAGATATGGAGGCAGGTATGCTGTTCATGTGATGTGATAAAC
Organism: Anabrus simplex; assembly: GCF_040414725.1. Classification (NCBI taxonomy): domain Eukaryota; kingdom Metazoa; phylum Arthropoda; class Insecta; order Orthoptera; family Tettigoniidae; genus Anabrus; species Anabrus simplex. The sequence goes on along the minus strand of NC_090266.1, from coordinate 349,358,867 downwards.
GCTGTTAAGACATTGCTACTGAAGGCACTTTAAAATAAGGTAGTGCTGCATGGTCTGTAATGATGAAATGAAATGGCGTATGGCTTTTAGTGCTGGGAGTGTCCGAGGACAATTTCGGCTGGCCAGGTGCAGGTCTTTTGATTTGACTCCCGTAGGTGACCTGCGCGTCATGATGAGAATGGGCCCCGTGCCAGTGAAATTAACCAATTAAGGTTAAATTTCCCGACCCTGCCTGGAATCGAACCCGGGACCCATGTGATCAAAGGCCAGTACGCTAACCATTTAGCCATGGAGCCGGACGTCTGTAATAATGAAGGGGTCTCTCTGGACAATAATAATTAACGTTAACCCGACTCAACATCCTATCGCTACTCATCTGCATTTAGGGCTGCCGCTCAGGTGGCAGGTTCCCCATCACTTGCTTACCTACCTTTACCTTAAATAATTACAAATAATTAGGAAATGTATCGAATGTATCCGAAGCCTCCGTGGCTCAGGCGGCAGCGCGCCGGCCTCTTACCACTGGATACCTTGGTTCAAATCCCGGTCACTCCGTGTGAGATTTGTGCTGGACAAAGCGGAGGTGGGACAGGTTTTCCTTCGGGTACTCCGGTTTTTCCTGTCATCTTTCATTCCACCAACACTCTCCATTAACATTTCATTTCATCTCTCAGTCATTTATCATTACCCCAGAGGAGTAGGACAGGCTTCGGCAGCCGGCACATTTCCTATCCTCGCCGCTAGATGGGGGCTTCATTCATTCATTCCATTCCTGACCCGGTCGAATGACTGGAAACGGGCTCTGGATTTTCATTTCATCGAACATCTGCATTGGCAAATTATTGCAATCCCTAACTCTCTTTCTAATAAACGAATATTTACCCCATTTTAACCTCTTGAAACAGAATCCTCCACGGTGCGTAGAGTTAATCAGTTCTTTTTCCGAGTTGAACCGTGTTGTTGTTTTCTGTACATTACGTACAGTTTGCCGACGTCTAGATTACATTGCAGTATTCTTTGTCAAGGCGACTGAAATACCCCTACCCGATCTGAGGTAACAAATATCCCAGACATCAATCACACAACGAGAGTGGTTGCTGAACTTGGACTAATTTATCCTACTCTCTCCGGCTGAATTTACAATCTAGCTGGAATATGAATTTAGAATAAGGATACAAAATCGGCAATTCTAGGATGCCTATCATACACAGATTGAGAGATACAGACCACAATACAAAGCACGCAGGACGAAGCACAAATTACGTAACTGCGCGGGCAAGTCCCACCACCTGGCTGTGACACACAACATGCCAGAATTCTCACGAGAGAACCTCGGAACTTACGTCAGCCAGAGAGGGTGGGATATATAAGGACAATGTCAGTAGCCACTCTAGTGTGATTGCTGCCTAGGAGTCTGATTACCTTGGATCTAGTAGGGGTACTTCAGTGGCTTTGACAAAGAATACTGCAATATATTCGAAACTTCGGCAAATGTACGGAATGTACCGTACAGAAAACAACAACACGGTCCAACCCGGAAGAAGAACTAAGTAAAACTCTTAAATTCCAGCTATATAATCATATTGCTATATTTCCTACTTTTAAAAATACCACTCAAACTTATTCGACTACAGTGGCATTCGACGGCGAGAGCTAGAAGCATACCGCTTAGACGAGCAACTGGTTTCCTTACTCTCAAGTCTTCACAGCAAAAATTTTGCGACTTTTTCCTAACACTGGTCTATAGCCGGAAATCACCCAGAACAAATTGAGCAGCTATCCTTTGGATGATTTTGCAGTTCTCGAATTAAGTAATCCTATTGAGGGTCCCATTCACTGGAATCGTACTCAAATTTTAGGATTACCAGTGACTTATATGCCTTCTATTTTTATATCCTTAATGCAATGCGAAAAACCCAGTAACCACATGGAAAGATCTCTAAACTTATTTTACAACCTCGTTTATGTTATTACATAAATAAAGATAGTAGTATAAGTTACGGGTTCTGGCGCCTCCTCCTCAACAGGCCCTCCTCAGAGGCCTCCTGCACCCGCGGGAAATGTGAATTCTGGCGGGAGATTTGAATTTTGGCGCGAGATTCGAATTTGTAAACAAAGCCGCGTGCTTTTTGACAGCTGTCATCCGCAATTTTTAAAAACAACGCATCGCTAACCTCAGTGCTGCCATCATGACGGGGCTAAACCTCTGTGCTGTCATCTATACGGCACTAAACCTCGCGGGCACGAAATTTGAATCATAGCGCAAGATTTGAATTTGTAAACAAAGCCACGTGCTTTTTGCAAGGCCACGTGCTTTTTTGACAGCAGTCGTCCGCCATCTTGCATCGCTAACCTCAGTGCTGCTAACTTGACGAGGCTAAAGCTTGTAGTTTCTAACTTAGGCACGTGGTAGCGGGCAATTTAAAAAATTCTACATGCTTTACAAAGCAACGTGTTCTTTTTGACAGCTGCCATCCGCCATCTTGCATCGCAAACCTCAGTGCTGCCCTCTTTAGCTACTACCTTTGAAATGTGGTGGTGGGTAATTTGAAATCCACGTGCTTTATTGACAGCTGACATCCGCCATCTTTAATCAAGGGAGCATCGTGCTGCAATATTTACGGCACTAAACCTTACGAGCGGGAAATTTGAAAAATTCCACGTGCTTTCTTGACAGATGTCATCCGCCATCTTTAATCATCAGAGCACCATGCTGCTATCTATTCGGCTACATGTGGTAGCGGGCAATTTGAAAAATTCCGTCAGCTGTCATCCGCCATCTTTAATTAACAGAACATCGTGCTGCTATCTTTATCTTAGAAGCGGGCAATTTAAAAAAATCGACGTGCAGCTGCGACTATCTTTAATCAACAAAGCATCGTGCTGCTATCTTTAGCTACTACCTTTGAAATGCGGTGGCGGGTATTTTGAAAATTTCCGTCAGCTATCATCATTAAACAGTAAAACTTTAGTGCATTTGCGAACCTAACCTCTCATCTACCATCTTGAAGGAGACTATCCTTAGTTTACGACAAGATGCCCTCCCCGACGGTAATTACACATGATAGCCCTTAGAGGCTACCACACAAGATTACGGCGGCTGTTATAGCCTCCTCCTCTACCTCCTCCACCTCCTCCTCTGTCAAGGCATAACATTATCGCGCATGCTTCGCCAAGGCATGAGTGCGCAGCGATAACATCATTGTGCATGTTTAGACTTGCGGATTACAAAAGAAGAGATTGAAACATAACAAGACTAAAATCAAACACTGTACTCGATGTTGTTAATTTCAACATGTGATTAGAACATTGATTGATGTGTTGAGAACACTAAATAAGTGATCAAGACTAGAATCGAACATTGTACTCAATACAACATGTGTTTAGAACATGTCAAGGAATAATTTTCAACTTATATGTACCACTGCGGTTTATGTGAAGGCCATCTGAGCGCAGATCCCTATCTCCTACCGACCCATTATGATCTAGAAATCTGACTCGCAGTTTCCCACATACCCACTCCGTAGTCTCATTTAATTCCTATATCTCCTTCCAGTCTGAATCCCTCCTACCCCTGACTGACCCTCTACTCATGCCCCACCAAGCTGGATTATACCCTAGTAGAGACTTTACCGGTAAACAGTTGAATCTTAAAGGTAACTTAATAGCCAGGCTGTCGAACGCACAAGTTCAATATAAATATAACTCTATAACATAGGTACCAGTTAAAAGCGCATTGTAAAAATAGACACAATTGAACAAATTATATTTTCCGTTCTTAAAAGATCATCATCAAATTCTGTCAAGTCACACTCTATATTTGGAAATATTTATTTTTATTTCGGTCTAAACACCTACGGATTTGAAATTTTGAACTTAATTTTATGATGTCCTGCCTTGTTTCCACTCCAGCTTTAATTGTGAGCGGATTAGAAACTCGTTGTTGACTTCCAGAGATCTGCATTGAGCCGAGTACGGCTCGTAGGTTGTACCGAGTTCAGCAATAACCTTCCATTCCGATCACAGCCCCGACTCTACGTAACCGCAAAAACTGTCCGATGTCGTCTTTCATATGCTCCCTACTCCGGACGGCTGAACTCCAGCTTTCAGCGGTAGTGGTCCTCAGGGCCCGGATGCACTGCTTCAGCCTGCCTCGCCACCTTCCTGCAGGCTGCACAATTTATAAGATAAGGTGCACCGGTGTTCCGGTGTCTTCTTCCTTGTCGGTGTTCGGTGGTAAAGTTGTACTATTGCAGGCGCTGTATAGAAAAAAACTCTCTGCTTCTCCAAGTTACGGAAGCTCAGAATCCAGATCAGGGTAGTCTTGCCGGTGTGCAGATGGAATGACTACCCCATGCAGATACATGTAGGAATTCAGAGAGACAACAGTTCCTAACGCGTCACGCAATTATTTCGCTTGGCTTTCGAGAGCGTTTTACTGTAGTAGGCGACCACTTTATCCTGGCCGTTCTGCACCTCAGACAGCACCTCGCTATTGGACAGTGTCCACGGTGAACATTTCTCAAGCCTTGGGGTACCTTCAGGGTTACAAATGCATCCTCCACATTTAAGGGTCATTGGGACACACTATTACCCTCGATGAGCCACGTAGGTCACTTCAAGATGCCAGCGCAGCCGGCCATGAACCTGCGATAGTTTGTGCAAATGCCAAAGAAGCTCCTTTTCCTCTGGCAGCGGCCAGTCCCTGACGGCTTCTACATTATCGGGATCCGAGGCTACTCCTTCCGACGACGCAGTGTGGCCCAGGTACACCACCTCCATCTGGAGCAGCTGACACATTCTAGGAATCAGCTTCAGGTGAGCCTCTCGAATTCTTCGGAACATTCTCCGGAGGTTTTTGATGTGTTCCCCGAAATTGCTTTCCACTACGATGACTACGACGACGACGACGACGTAGTCCGTGTACACGAGGAATGCGTCGTGAGTTATCCCTCTCAGAACAGACTCTAATAGGCACTAGAAGGTCTCCGGCACATTGCAGAGGCCGAAGGGTATTACGGTGAAATTGAACGGTCCTTGGTCGGAAGAGAGCGTCATCTTCTCCTTGTCTTCCGAAGGGAGCGCCACTTTCCGTTATCCGGAGTTCAGGTCCAAGGTCTAAATCCATTGCGCTTCAGACAACGTGTCCAGGATGTCGTCTATCCGGGGTAACGGGAAGCAGTCCTAATTCATGGCGTCGTTCAGCTTACGGTGGTCGACGCTGAAATGAAGATTAAAGTTCTTCTTCTTCTCCTTCACCAGGACCACTGTTTATGATGAAGATCTGTTCGAATCCTCGTTGACTCCCCCCGTGCCTCTTATCGTCCAGCATCCGTTCAATTTTCGCCTTCTCCACCAGGAATAATCTGCTGGGTGTTTGCCATATTGGGGGCGTGGTATCGCCAGAGTTGATGTAATGGTACACCCTGTCCTTTCCCCCGTTGTGGCCTCTTGTAGCAGGTAAGATGTCCCGAAATACGTGGCTTAATTCCTTAATTTCCCTGAGCTTTTCCGCCTACAGATGCTTCCAGGTGTCGGAAGTAATCTTCCGGAGCTTATCTGATCTTTCGTTTTCTTCAAGGGTCTGTGTGTATTCGCCGTCTACCGGCACGACGCACATGACTGGCTTACACATTCCAAGTTCTGTCCCGCTGGGTAACCACTGATCCCACGACGTCAAATTCAGTATTCGTACAGGCACAGAGATTCATGTTGGAACGAGTGTCCTGGCCAGTTATAGTCCTTGCTCGGTGCTCAACTGTCCGCGTTCCACGAGCACGCTGCCTCTTTGTGCTTGTCCTGCTAGTCATACCATCACCATCACCTCAGCATTGGCGGTTATCACCTCTTCCTTGGGAATCATCAATCTCGTAGTCGGTGTTGCGTTCCTGGGCGCGGCAGCATTATCTCATGCCTGCAGAGCAACAATATACCTGTCGTAGCACGTCCACAGCCGCCTCTTATACCCATAGCAATTCAGGACCCAGGATGATCTCCTGCTTGAAGGCACGAAGATAGTCCAGACTCGTAGGCGTGATTTTCCCAGTTTCAGGTTGAATGACTCCTCCATCAAGACAGGAATGGAGTCTCCCAAGGCTGTGTGCAGCAAGTAGGAGTGATTGGGCTCCCTAACAGCATGTCCGTTGGCGATGTCCGACTGGCGATGGTTAATGCCAGGCCTGAGTCTATTGTGACATGGCAAGGACTGTCCCTGACGATCAAGCTGTTTTCGTTCCGCTCGGTGACCGCATATAACGTGAAGCGCGGGTATGGAAGTGACGGCCCTGACGACCCCTCCCTTTTGGCCCTTATTTGTGCTTCTGATTGGGACCGCCCCTTACCTGGAAGTTCTCCCGTATGCGGACACGTTCGCCGCAGTTCCAGCAGGTGATCTCGCTGGGGTACTGTCGACTCGGTGATGGCGTGCATCGCTGCCCTATTATGGGATGGGTCTTCGATGAGTCTTCGCTCTCCGAGGCTTTATTCTAAGGGACGGTGCAGGGTTCCCTTCACCGCCTCCATTCTCACGGCTATCGTCAGGGATCCCTGCTGTTATGCTCCCCGCTAAGCACCAGCCTCTGACGTATATCGGCTATTTGGAGCCCTTAAAATGAAATTATAGGGCTACCTACTATATCTCTGCAACGAGTTCCTTCAGCGTCTCATTGAACGCTGGATCCACTTCCTTAGCTGGACTCGGTAGGCGACTGCCAGTTGGTGGTCACCGTAGCGCCCGTCGAGTGCACCCAAAATTCTCTCATAGGTGGCATTCGGTTGGAGGCTGTGTAATACCTCCGCTACTTGTCCATGTAACCTCCGACGTCCAACGGTTGTGCCTGCAGACGGTCTCGAATTAGGCCTGGAACATCCTCCAAGAAGTGGTCCCGCCCTAGCCTGGGAGGCTTAGCACGTGCCTCAATGGTCAACACTCTTCCACGCAGTTAAATCCTTTCTTCCCTCAGGTCTCGAACCCAGATTCTACAACCAGGGGTATTGCTTCAAATTGCTTTTCAACCAGTTCGCTGACGTCCTGCATTTCAATATTTAGCTCTACTTTAGGGGTACTTCTTGTTCTAATTTAAAATGTCCATCTTTCACTTCAATTAAGTTTTATTTTGCTTCACCTATACAGTGGTCCTGGTTGGAAGTGAGTACTGTTTTACGTTGACCCTGATTAATTATGAGTTCACTGTTAGGTTTAGTACTAGGTACAACCTGGATGTTTTGAGCCTTCATTTCACTACTTACTACAAGTTTCTACAACTACGACGTACGCTACCAGTCAGTCTACACTGTCTGACACATGTTGTAATGTGTTAGCGGGTAGCGGGTAAAAACAATACACGACTAGTAGCGTTCATTCTATGATTTATTAACTAAAACTAGCAGAAATTGTCAACATGTCTGATTGAGTAAAGTGGTGCAATTGAGCTCCGAATTCTATGTTATTTTGAATGATCTGAGGACGTGGATGTGCATAAGAACGAGAAGCGGTATTTGACATCATTCTGTATAGTAATATTTTTAACCACGTAAAACCAGTTATATCAGTGCATCAACATGGTTTCATGCAAAAAAGAATCCACAGTAACTAATCTGTGCAACTTTGTGCAATTTGTGTCCAAGAATTTGACAATCACTCACAACAGAATATTATTTAAATTAACTTTCAAAAGGCGTTTGATAAAATTGATCATGTTTGTTTGATTCGAAAACTGTCGACTTACGAGTTTTCTGCACCTGTTCTGTTTTACTAGCTTCCTACATGAAACGTGGAAACCAGTTTGTAAGATTAAAAATTAGTTTCTTACAATTTCATTGTAAATTCTGGCGTTACCTCTAGTTTCGAATTTGGGATCCAATTGTTTCTGATTTATTAATATTGATTCGGTATTCTATTTGATTTTCAAAAATATTTCTCTTTGCTGATGACATAAAAATACATTGATCAATGTTTGTATTCATGACTGTATGAATCTTCAAAATGATTTCTACGCTTTTATGAAATCGAGTGACACTTATAAATTACCTTTAAATATAAACAAATTTAAGAAAGTCACGTTTTCACAAAGAAAAGAAGTAATAACTTTTCTATATTTAATTAAAGAACCTGAATTATTAGAAATATATTAAGTAATTATTTGTGGTGTTAGTATCTAATTATTTAAGTTTTGCATCCCAAATACAGTAGATAACATCGTCAACAGCGCATACAGGGTTCCTGGATTTCTAATTAGAAACTCATGGTAATTTCAGTGAAAAGTATTTTTAATATAATGCACCAGTATGTTGTACTTTGAAATTTGCATCCATTATATCGTGTAAAAGACTCCAGAATGTCCTTAGAACATATGTATTTCAGTCAAAGTTCAGAGAATCCCCAATATGTATCCCATTCCAAGCTCGTTGTAATATTCAACTGTGGGGGGGGGGATTATAGAAGAGATTGTCATATGGTGCTATTCCTTTATAAACAATTAATAACAAACTAGATGGTAAGGATTTTTGTAGTAAACTTCCAGAAAAGCCGCAGGACTATATTTTTTAGCATGAGCAAACACAGTGACAACCCAAAACTCTCCTCTTTATCAATCCTGTACACTGTATGATGAATTGCATTCTCTTAGTACTGAAATATTTCAAAATACACTGGATGAATTTAATGCAGCTTGTAGAATATTAATAAGTATTTTGAATTAGTTACAGGCCCATAGATATCATGTTGCCAGTTTACTTTTTCTTTATTTTCCTATTTTCTCATAGAACTTTAAGTTTCATTCAGTTATTTCATTATTATAATGCCTGGTATTAACTTAAAGTATGTCTTTCACTCCTATGTAACAGTTTGTATGCTTTACTTTGAGTAATTAATGATTTACTAAACGTTATTACCAACTTACTCTACTTCTTTAATATTAAATCCCAATACGTGTGTCATTTATGTTTCTAAAATACAGTTGCTTTTCTCCAAAATTAACATGCTTTCCTTTTTGTTTTGTTTTGGATTTTCCTTAAATTTTCAATATTGAATCTGTTTGTATTAATTGTATATTGCATGTATTAGTGAATGAGTGAATTATGTAATTGGAGTTACCGCCTGTATATTCACATTAATTATTGCTATATAATTAGTCACACAGTGGCTTTTGTTCGTGTGCTCTCTGTGGGTCCTCACAATTAATTCACGCTAGTATTTCACTCTGACACCTATGACGTAAAACATTTATACTAGACACATTCCTGTAACTGTCACTAGGACCTTAGGGCAGTTCACGATTGAAATTCACTAAACAACTTAGAGACTGAACAGTCCACAATTTATGCTCGGGCAACACGGTGACACAAGCCTGTACGCGGTACAGAGTTTACACACACACACAGACAGACAGACAGACAGACAGACAGCAGCCTTCTACCGTTGACCCTCGTCACTCAGCTGCACTGTTCCCTCAGAACCTACGCAGCGCCCCGTCACTGATCCAGTATTCACAGCAATCCACACACCTCAAAGCTTTGTCCTGAGGTACACTCCACTAAACCAGTATTGTTTGGTGAATGAGCTCATTGAATCACTGGGACTAGTTCGGGATGCCTTTTCAAGATTCTTCGGACAAGGGGAAGTCCTAGAATTTCTTGGGAAATCAAAGGCTCTGCTTACACCTTCTTTTCGTTTCTGGGGTCGGCAGGAAGGACTGAAAGGAGGTCACGGAATAGTAGCCAGGGCATCTGGCCTTGAGCTTCGGGCTCACCTATGACTACTTGTAACTGAAGCGGGTGGCACGGGTCCTTCTAGGCGACGTCACTCCCGATAGGAAGCCAAATTGGATCCCTGCCCATTATGCCTTTAGGCACAAAATGGCTAACTCGCCACAATATGTAACATTGAATGTTGCACAATGGAAAATTTGAATTATTTACGTATTTATGAGTGGCCTTGTTTGCTTTGTAGAGTCATGTTCATCATCCAAAGTATATTTAGTAATTGATATTTAATTTGACTAACCATCCTTCCTACCTTAGCTATTTAAATTTCAGTCAAAGGTACTAGACTGTTAGGAATCCGGTATTTGGATTTGAAGAAAGCGTGAATAGCCTCTGTTATTGTATGTACTCTGTTGATGGCCACGATCGGAGACAGAATTTGATTTTATGTTACCCAGTGAAAACCTGTTGCCATTTTATCAATAATTAAACCAGAGATGTACATGTATCTGCTGCAATACGTAATGGATCGCTCAAAGCAGATCCACTCAGAGTCATTTTAAAGTTGTCCTTACATATCTTAGCGAATATTGAACTCGAAATTCAAACCTGTTAGACAATGAGAGATCACTTTCCTTTGCGGCAGTAAACAAATCACATTTTCACGTGCTATATTCTTATTTCTGTCACTCATGCCACTCATTGCTGGAATAATTATGCTCTAAAGTGGTTCTATTTGAAGTCGACAATTTCATATGTGTAGAAGTTCGATATATTTCATTCGAATCTGCTAACTTTTCGCACGTGAACGGCTTTGGCAAAGTGAACTCAAGAGAAGCGTACTGTACTTTGGCTCACAGGGCACCGGGTTCGAATCATGGTTGGTCCGTGGATTTTAATCGGGTAATTGTTCTAGCTCGGGGGCTGGGTGTTTATGCTCATCTTAATAAACATCTTCATATACATACAACACATCGCACTACAAAGCACCACAATATTGTTAATACATCCCTTTACCTAGGATTAGAGTTAGGAGAGACATCCAGCCGTAAAACTGCCCCAAATCATTACAAAGTACCAACCCGAGGTAACTGCAAAAGGCCCAGAAAACTAAGAAAGACGTATGCATACACACTTGCACACGCGAATCTGGTATTGATTGTGCTGCTATGGCAAAGTATCCATGACACTCTTGATGGAAGTGTACATCGGTAGTTGAGAGTACATATGTGTAAGTTGCTTTTTACTTTGGTTGTTGAGGAAATACAGCTGTTACAATGGTACATTCTCCCCAGTTGACTTGAGTTCGACTCTCTTGTCCACGGTGAATTTGACACTGATTTGAAAACCTGCGAAAAGGTGTATTCCGTAGTGTGAGGTCAACTGACAAGGGACGTAGATTCAAAATTCACTCTCGGTCACTTTAGAAGTGTCATTTCTCAGTAACACTGCACGAGTATTGGAATGGTACTTAATTTTGCTGATCTACGATCACTTCTTCCCCAATCTTGGTCCCACTCATACACACACACACACAGCCTTCATTCAAACCAAGCCCAAAAGACTGCTGAGAGCAATTCACGAATCAACCAAGATGAATAACTCTTACAATAGAGACCGAAGGGTCACCATGTGTTATGGAACTCACTTACCATTATTTCCCTTCCACTTACTGTGTTATTAGTTATTACGGTGCAATAATTTAGACATCCATCTTGAAATCAGCTTAATACACATTTCAGTTGATATTCAACAAACCAATCGTAATAACAATAATGGTGTGTGGCCCCCGCAGAGGCCTTGTGCAGGACATCCCAGTAGACGCCCTATAGGTGACTTGCGTGTCTGTGTAGATGGGGTCCAAACTGAGGTGAATTCTAATTACAAAGACGGCACAAACACACCCCCGCCGAGTCTGAAGAATTAACCAATGAAAATTAAAATACCCGATCCGCCCGAAAATCGAAACCGAAGCCCATTGAACCAAACGCCAGCATACTAACAATTTAGCCATGAAAACGGAAAAGAAAGAACCATGAAAATTCTCCGTGAACTGTTAAGGTGATATTAAATAATCTACACATCAGACTGATACCATTCCAAAATATTGCTCCAGCCATCAGAATCACGGGTTAAAAAACAAAGAATGTTTTTATATCGATGGCTTACTTCTAAAACATCGTATCTCCCAATGCTCTTCCTATCCATTAACTTTCTTAAGACCGGACACGCTTCCCAACCACATATGGATGTATAGTCCATCAGAACAATTTTCGTTGTGTTCATTTTCCTATGCTGAAGTGTAAAGGAAATGAACATTAAATACGTACATCAAACTATAGAAGTGCATAAATTTGCCATGCAAACAACATCCCTACAATACGGTATGTTAAGGTCCATTTTCGTTTACACGGTGGAATAGGAAAATTAACACAAAACAAATATAATGGGTTGGAAGAGGATTGTGACATACGAGGTTTTAGATGTAAGCTAGCGATATGTAGATAATTCAATACCTTACAGTCCAACAGAACATTATTGGTCCATAGAGTGATCAGATACGCCTTACTCCGGCGAACGCGCTATTCTTCCTATGAGTGAGCTCCACTCTCCTTCACAGCACGCGGGAAGGGAATTGTGCGGTATGCCATCGCATGTTTTGTTCCTTGACCCCAGCCCTTGTTTCTTTGTGCGCCCGCATCCATACTAGCTAACCCTGTGTATGTGTCCTTATATGGCTCTTGCATTTTTAACGCCACAGCACGTCTTTATGTACTATTCATATGTGCTAACTCAGTCAGCTCGTGAAGATCGGAGACGGTTTCGAAAAATATTCTGTGTGATAGACGTTCTAAATCGTAAAAGAGGCTGTAGTCTTTATAATTAATTTCAGTAAAATGGAAGTATCCAGCCTAAGGAACCAATAAATGCAGCGTATAATTCTCACAGAAAGAAGATGAGATAGGTCATCGTTTGTAAAATACTTGTACAAAAATCACTCGTTCTTCTTTCGCGAGTGGAAAGTTCATATGGGTCTGTGCAAACGTCTATTAAATTATTTCACTTAAAGCCGTGTAAAGTAACTGTGGCACCTGCTCTTCAACCACATGGAGCAAGGTTTGCGAGTAGAGTCTGGAAACTGCATACAATGGACTAATAGATCCATTTTTATCCTTCTCGGACGTTGACTGTTTCCACCTGAGTGTTTATGTCTGTACACAAAACAGTATTGTCGCTGGAGTACTGTTAAACCTGTCTTTGTTCATGAAGTGCCCCACCATGACATGTATGGTGTGCCATAAGTGTTGCAGGAATCAAAGGACCAATTACTTTTAAGAAAGCGGTCGATTCTGTTACTTATATGAATACCATATTAACCACCTTTGTAAGATACTTTATCGATAGTGACCGTAATTTAGAATTTTTAAACAGGATTCACAACCCGATACAAACTATGAATGATACCATGGGAAAAAATCCCAAAAGTGTTTCCAAAAGTCAATGTTATTAGTAGGGACTTTTGGTCCCATGCCAACGGCCGTAGCCGTGTTGAAACACCGGATCCCGTGAGATCTCCGAAGTTAAGCAACATTGGGCGTGGTCAGGAGTTGGATGGGTTGCCACGCGCTGTTGGTGGGGGGTAAGGGAATGGAGGAGCGGAAAGGAACTGGCCACCCTACCGCACGTAAACTCCGGCTCAGGAACACCTCTGCGGAGGTTCGGACCTGCCTTCGGGCAGAATAACCCTTACCTTACGTTTGGCCCCTCGGTCCCTCCAATTATCCACATGCGGTTATTATCTCTGAGGTAAATTAAAAACGTCGTGTAAAATACGAACCCACACCTCTTACAAGAACGGAAACATAATAATATGCGTCTGGAAATTGCCTGAAATCCTTAACATAAACTACAGTGAGTGATGAATAATTTCCTCTAATGTGCCTAAAAGGTTTGGGAATGAAAGTGGGGGTGGGGGAGGTACGTAATGAACTTCTTAAAATTGTTTGTATTACTGTTGTATTTTTCAACTTCCGGCTACTGACCTTGACCTGCAGGTGTCAAGCTAGCGCTCGCCTGCCCATAGTAAAAGAACTGCGCGCCGGAGTAAATCATACATGACCACCCTGTATGTACTTCAATTTTGTCTTGAATTTCGTTTTTCACATGTCGTAATCAAAATGAAATTCCTTAGTATTATTTTTTCTGTAGTTCTGGAAACAGTCAAACAATTATTGTTCATCACATGAATGCCAACAACCTACAAACATAGTAAGTTGATTGATGAAATAAGTTTTCAGATAATGTATATTATTCTAATGAAGATTAAAGTTGTTGGAAGTGACCATCAAAACAGTCTGCATTATTTTAACAAACGATTTTGATATCTTCGATTGTAATCCCCGAAAATAAAATTGTTATGAAAATTAAAATCAGCCTTGGTGTGAATACCTTGAATACAGTGAATTGTAATATTATGCAGCCAATTTTAAGTTAGAGCCAACTTCATGACCACTAGGCCCACTATTAATGTCTTTAGGGGTAGGACGATCGAAATTCCGCCATCGGTCATGCAAAGACAAGATAGGGACTTTCCAGGTATAGGTAAGAATATCGTTGGCTTACTTCTGAAACCTCGTATGTCACAATCTTCTTCCTACCCATTATATTCCTTAAGATTGGTCACACCTCCCAGCCACATATTTATATGCAGTCCATCAGAACGATTTTCGTTGTGTTCAATTTCCTATGCTGACGTACAAATGAAAATGGACCTTAACATACCGTATTGTAGAAATGTTGTTTGCATAGCGAATTTACGCACTCCTGCAGTTTAATGTATTTAATGTTCATTTTCCTTTACACATTAGCACAGGAAAATGAACACAACGAAAATTGTTCTGATGGACTATACATCCATATGTGGCTGGGAGGGGTGACCAGTCTTAAGGAATATAATGGGCAGGAAGAGCATTGGGAGATACGTGGTTTTAGAAAAATGAAATGTCGTATGGCTTTTAGTGCCGGGATATCCCAGGACGGGTTCGGATCGCCAGGTGCAGGTCTTTCTATTTGACTCCCGTAGGTGACCTGCGCGTCGTGATGAGGATCAAATGATGATGAAGACAACACATACACCCAGCCCCCGTGCCATTGGAATTAACCAATTAAGGTTAAAATCCCCGACCCGGCCGGGAATCGAACCCGGGACCCTCTGAACCGAAGGCCATTACGCTGACCGTTCAGCCAACGAGTCGGACGTGGTTTTAGTAGTAATCCATCGATAACTTTCTGGAAGAAAAAAAAGAATATAAAAGTGCACTAGGCTTTGTCGAAGAAATGTAAAGTTAACCCCAACATTTCCGAAAGCTACGTGGCAGTTAAACTGTATTTACTATTTAGTCGCTCCACTAAGCTTGAAACTATAAATCTTGGGAACTCTGACGTAATGCTGGAAGAAATTCATGTCGACTGTGTTTTCGCAGTCCTGTTCATTGTGTATCTACACTCTCAGTGGAACACTGCTCCACCGCACCTGTTGCATTACAGATTCTCCAGCATAAGATAAAAACGTTGCTCCCTGACAGTAACTGGAAGTGGAAAATATCGTAGATAATATTGCCTGAATGGAGCGGCTTTGTACTCTCAAACTCTGAACTGCAACATTATTAAAGGTGAAAAGAATTGCATAATTGTATAAAAGCAGAGTGAAACTGTTGGAAGTAAATATATTAAGATAAACATCCATACATAGCTCACAGAGTACTGTACAATACAAGAACATATCATTGGCTTACTTTTGAAACCTCGTATGTCACAATGCTCTTCCTTCCCATTATATTCCTTAAGCCTGGTCACGCATCCCAGATGCATATTTATGTGCAGTCCATCAAACCAATTTTCGTTGTGTTCATTTTCCTGTGATTGTGTGTAAAGGAAAATGGACCTTAACATACCGTATTGTAGGGATGTTTTTTGCATGGCGAATTTACGCACGGCAACAGTTTGATGTATTTAAGATTCATTTTACTTTATACATTAACATAGGAAAATGAACACAACGATACTTGTTATGATGGACTTTACATCCATATGTGGCTGGAATTCGTGATCAGTCTTAAGGGAGGTAATGCATAGGAAGTGCACTGGGAGATACGAGGTTTTAGATGTAAGCCATCGATATCATAAGAACTTACGAAAGAGACCTCCAACGAATATGGTTCACTGGTAATTCCCTCGGTGTGTGAGGGGGGGGGGAGGGATCCACATACCTTGACGAAGGAACAACAGCTGAAACTTGGTAACGAAATGCATGTTGTACGATATGATCAACTTTAACTTACAAATTTCCATCCTGTTCCCCTTCTTGCAGTATGGAGCTCCCTGAACAACTTCTGTGAGTAAATTTTGCTCCTATTTTTTCCGATCTTCAACTGACGTTTCTTCACACATCATATTTTCGGTACTAAATCCTCATTTTCTCAGTAAGTTTTAATACCAGAGGTATAATTCCTTCATGAAGTTTGTGATGCGTGAAACATTATTTCAGAGCCTGGAATTGTTATTTCCATTTTAAACCCATGCAATGTCAACTGTTTTAAGTTTAATAAATAAAAAATAAGTAATTCCAAATAAAAAAAGCAAGCGAGGAAGCTTGTAGATTTAAGTGACAGTTGATATCGTGATCATAGCCATGGATCCCCTTGTTTTACTTCGATTTCCAACCTCGGTAGCGTGACATTTCATTTCAAATATCCCATATGTATTGGCCGGGATTTGGACCGCGGCCATTTTCGTGAGATGTCACTCAGCTATCATGGCCTAACTCAAGAAGTAAGTCAGTGTTTTTATTATCCTTGTTTGAAATAAATGACATACCCTCTTCAGACCCGGAGCCTATGTTTATGGACAGAATATAAATTATTTCTGGAGTTCCAATAAATTCACTGCCATAAAATTTGGCATTCGTTAACTTCTATACAACAAATTTGGCAAACAAACTGCATGTATAAATGCAAATATCAGCGTAACACATCTGTTTAAGTCAAATAGAGAAATATCTTCTATCATTCACCAAACACGTAAGCCAGTCGCTTAGCGAAATGTTCAAACGAGAAATGCATTTGTTTACTACAAAAAACAGTCTCCCTAGGATGGAGCCATCATCTACACCCATAAAGTCCATGAAATGTTAAGGAAATCTGTCAACTCAGTTCTTGGTTTTGTGCTATGATCTTTAATAAGCAAGTTGATGGTTCACAAGCCGAAAATCGCTCACGTTACCATGGTAATTTTCTCTTCCCAGGAAGGGCAGTATAACCATACGGTAATATTTTGTGATTTACAGCCTCCCCGATATTCATGAAAAATATGTTTACAATTAACTGTAGAGGACATTACGCTGTCGCTTTCTCAGCCCCGATCAAATGCCACCAAATAGTCTACAGGATGCTGATGGTCGGTTAGGTCAGAAAGAAAAGCTTTGAGAAGGCACTGTAAGTGAAACTGTTTGATACCTCGAACTGTCAAAGACAAACATTATTTTTTGCCCACGTTTGAACACTGGGTCTGATGAGGATGTATCCCTAAACCTGGTAGAGAATAACACAGTAGCTCAAATTACATTGAAGGAATCGACATGATTTCCCTGAACAAAGGACTCTGATAGAGGCCTATCTTCTGAATTGTTCTATAAATTTAATGAAAACCAGCATACATAGTATAGTAAAATGTAAAGCATACTTCAGGAAAGTAACCAAAACGTCTGCACATAGTAAATCCTTTGAAGAAATTGATGTATTTAGACAGTAACACTCCCCCTTCGTCTAGAAATCAAAATAGAAAATTTACTGCTCGGGTGTTTTAAGAAAACTCAGTAATTCTAATATACTTTGTTACATATCTTATGAATAATATACACACTCAAAGTGATTATGATACGTTAACAAAAGTACAATTAAGAACAGAAAATAATTTATGCATTTACTGCCACAGTATTCGTAAGGTATTCATATTCTGCATCACGTGGATGACGGAGATTTTGCAGAAAATTGGTCCCTTTGAATTTTATAAACTCACAGTATGAGAATGCAAATAACATGAGCCTTACGTAGAATATTATTATAAATACACATCAACGTTAAGCATGACCTTAGTGTTGGCACTTTATCTGATGGTGTCATTCTACTTAGAAACTGAAATATTGCTATGTGCATTTCCAACGTGATGTGATAACAAATTCCGAAAGTACAAGATTTAGATAGTAATATAGGCACAATGGTTGGTATTTAAGGAGGAATTCATTTTAATTATGCGATTTAACATTTTGTCTTCCATCCAGGTTGATTCTGAACGCATACTGGTTAAAACTGCCGTTTTGAGTACTGCATTTACCGTAAACAATCTAATATTGACAAATAATTAATATCCAGAATGTATGTTTAAAGCATGTAGAGAAGTCTCTTCTATCGCGCATCAGACTCGTAAGCAAGTTGCTTACCGATGTGTGCAAGAAACCTCATCATGTTGAGTTCTCGATTCATCAGAATGGATTTAGTTCGTTTATTCTATTCGGCTGAAGTATTTTTAAATTGAACTATGAAAAACTAAAGTAAACTATGTGCCCAGTTTGGAAAATAATGAGTTAAGGGTACAACAAGGCCATAGTAAATGTGATTCACAGAATGTCAAACTAAATGGGCAATACTTCGATAGATTCTAGTCTCGTTGGCAAATTTCATTTTAGCTGGGCCTAAGTTGGTCCAGATTTTAATAAACAGAGGAAACGAATGCGCAAAACATATGACTCGAAATAAAGTGTTTTCCGGTTGTTTTACTCAAACAGAAACTTCGTTTATAGCAGCCCGTGAGATTTTGTCATTTTCTGAAATGGTTGAAGACCATTCTTCAAACTGCTGTTAATAATGAATTTTAAGAGTTCCTATTGGTGTATGAAGAAATAGAGGAAGATTTTCATGTTGTTGAGGCCCTATTTTATGACGTTCATGACCAGAACAATGTATTAGCTTGAGATTACAGCTGATGGTAGTAATTATGTTCGTTTTTCCTCAAATAATTTACAGATATGGATATATACCTGGTGGCCCTCCAGGCCCGTCCTTTCTACGTGTAAGTGTCTTGCATGCATAAATGCATATTGTGAAACGAATAGCAGTCAATTTACCGCACACCTTCCCTACTAGGGTGCATTTATAAATACGCCAAAGATGCAGAAAAGAAAGTTTGTTAATTTATACACGTACGTGCATTCCACTCCAAAGAAGAGTTGCCCGAATGAAACAAAAATTGATACAGGTGTCATACATAGATATACCAAAACGTTTCCTTCTATAACTATCCACAATAAATATGTTCAAAAACACGTCCCTGATTTCCATGCAGTACTAAGCAAGTCACGCAGTGTCTTCATGGACAGGTCCTAACATTTCAAGTGTCACCACAGCACAGATCTCATATATTCTTTATAGTAATTATTCAGAGTTTTCTGGCTCTGTTTCGTACACTTTCGATTTGATATCGTTGGCTTATTTCTAAAACCTCATGTGTCACAATCCTCTTCCTACCCATTATATTCTTTAAGATTTGTCACGCCTCCCAGCCACATATTGATATGCAGTCCATCAGAACAATTTTCGTTGTGTTTATTTTCCTATGCTGCCGTGTAAATGAAAATGGACCTTAACATACCGTATTGTAGGGATGTTGTTTGCATGGCGAATTTATACACTCCTACAGTTTAATGTATTCAAGGTTCATTTTCGTTTACAGATTAACATAGGAAAGTGAACACAACGAAAATTGTTCTGATGGACTGTACTTACATATGTGGCTGGGAGGCGTGACCAGTCTTAAGGAAGATAATGGATGGGAAATGTATTGGGATAAACTAGGTTTTAGAAGTAATCCATCGATATAACCACACAAAAGAAAGTCCAAAGTCGTAGGATCAGGTGATCGTGGTGGCCACTGCATGGGTCCACGGCGACTATCCACCGTTCAGGATATCGTGCATCAAGATGTTCACTAACGGTTCGAAAGTCCTGAGGTTGTGCATCATATTGGAACCAGTTTTACAGTACTAACTTCAGTGGAATATCTTGTAGTATATTTACTAGGGACAAGCTGGTATCTAAAAATTCCAGGTAATGCCTACCTGTGAAGCTAGGAGCCAGGCCAATTGATGTAGTCTCACAGAAAACCGCATCACACTTTAACCCCCCACAGGAGCTGCATACGCTGTACTCGAACCCAGTGGGGGTTTGCTGGAGACCTGTATTTGGGAATCTGAAAGTTGACGGTGGAATCGTTTGACAAGTGGACCATGTTATGCATCACTAGACCAAGCGCCATTTTGTAAAAATCAGTATTTGTGCGCATTCTGTTGAGAAACAACGTAACTTAAATGGACAAAAATCACCGTACATGTCCTAGTAACAGTTGCCTTAAAATATATGAAAAATCTAAGTGCAGATTTACCTATGTTTGATTTTGTGTTTTGCATCATGAAACCAAAAGCGATAAGCCAATATTTAGTTATGCAACAGTAGACCAAGCGCCTTTTACCGGTCTGTGGTCTGGTGATGCTAAACGAAACAGGTGGCTGCACTGGTTCACAACAGACCAGACAACATCAGCTGTGTAGTGTTTACTAACCTAGTATGTTGTTACTGTACATGTCTACATGGTAAACGATAGTGCTGTCGTTTTTCCTACATTATGGTACCAGTAATGGAGGCTATCAGAGCAAGAACCGAACGCATTGTAACAAATGCAATAAGGATGTCTAATAACTATGAGATTTTACAGGTAAGAAAACGAACGATTTTGGAAACTCACCCCACGCTAGAAAAGATTACTTTGCGCTATGTTCTCCCAGGACACAGTTTTTTGCCCAACGACAGCAATTTTGGAGAAATAGAGTGCGCGTTGAAGCTACAACAACAGTTGTACACTGTGAATGACTATTTAAATGTGATGAAAGTACGTCGTAGAAAGAAAGCTTTGGAACACAAATGCTGGAAAAACAGACAAAAAACCGTAAAGTTGACATGGAAAATACCAAAATAAACTGGCTGAAAACGAGAGAACTTGAAATCAGAAAAGACGAACCTCTAAGCATTTTCATGAAGAGTGACTTTGACCAGGACACTGGAGTTGAATTAAGTATTCAAAGAAAAGAAAGGAAAGGGGAACTTCTGCGCAACCAGTTCATTTGAGTGAACACTTAATTCAACTGTGGCCAGGAGGGAAACCAATTTCAAAACCTAAACTTGAAGACTTGAAGTCTCTTCTGCCGCTGATTCCAGAAGATGCCAGATCAATGTATCGGTCTTTTTTCACCGATAATAGTGTGGAAGACGATATTGATGGGTTCAATGGACAACTTGACTTTGAAATAGAAAGTGAATAATGACAGATTTTGATTTCATTTATGTTTCTTTCTTAAATTTTGTTTAGTTACTGAGCAGTATTGTGTTTCATGCTAATTAGTGAAAAATACTTCCAATGGCACCTTTTAATTTTAGGGGTTTTGTTTATGTTTATAAGATTAATCAAGTATCTTTCACTATAATTCATTTTTTACAGTATTGTGATTCAAGCCAGGTAATAAAAAGCTTTAAAGTGTAAAATACATAATGTTCGGGCTCATTTTGGATTTGTTGTTGTCTTGTAAGCTTTCTTATTTCCATTTTTATTCGGTTGTTTTACATTACATTACTATGTTTTGTGCCAATTAGTAAAGAATAAAGTACTTTTTATTGCAAAATTGTGCGTGTTATTGCTATTCCCTCACACTACCGGTAAGAAAAGGAATTTCTACAAAAGTCTTGAGAGCAAAAATAACCGACTTATTTCATAATTTCATAACGTTAAATTGTAGATTTCACAAATGATTTGTATCTTAGGTAATGTAATTTACAACTTCATTTACGATTATGTGTCCAATATAGTGAAATGATTATTTATTTATTGAACTGTAAATTTCAGAAACGTCGTGTAGTTTACTTATGCTTTATCACAGACTAGTCCAAATGCACTGTTTAGTTATGCATAACGCAACCAAAGGACTTAAAAGTCACTTAGTCTGTTGATGCAAAACAAAAATGCACAATCAAACAACAAACGTAAATAGACTAACCACCATTTTATTTATTTTTAGCGTTGTTTGATAAGTAATTAGGTTGAAGTTTTACAAAAGAGTTCAAAAATAATAATTCTTACTTATTGCAAAAAGTGGGAAAATTTAACAATAAATGGATTTTAATCGACTGGAAACTTTGAGCTCAATTATCTCAGAATGGTGTTTTGGCGCTTAGTCCAGAAAATTCCTGGTATTGCTATAATGCAATGGTCATTCTTTGGCAATATGAACCTGCGATCAAAATCATCTCCATAGAGTGGATGCACCTTATACGGGTGCTATTATTTCTCTCCTTCTGTGTATTTTTAGTTATACTCGGGGCACCCCTAGTTCGCCTGCGGTTCTTCTCTGCCCTAAGTAACATTAAGCATGTGCAGATTGTAACACTGATTGTTTGCATATTATTATTATTATTATTATTATTATTATTATTATTATTATTATTATTATTATTATTATTATTATTATTATTATTATTATTATTATTATTATAGTAAGGTGAAGCTCAATTTAATGTGTGAAGAATTGCGCTTAAAGTACAGCAGTACATTCTGCACAACGACTGAATTGTTGCAGACGGGTCTATCTCTATTGGTATGTTCTTTGAACGATACTTTACCTCTTAATTACTTCCCTGTTTGGGGAAATGCGTGTACATGCGGCAAACGTCTATTTGGAAACTCCTGCGCCTATCATTTACGAGTTTCGACTGCATTCCCTCCAAGTTCACCATAGTTTAAAAACGTGTGTATATATTCGGCGTTGCTGAACGCACTAGCCACCCTCGGTATGTTGCCAGCAACTGTGTGATGCTGTATCAAACATCAGCCTACTACTATGCGTTCGAAAACGAGGATTACGAAAGCAAGGGGGAGCATAAGAACATGCAGCGAGGGGCGCTCCGGTTGCTAAATCTTCATGTTGCGACGTAACCTCCCTGCAGGCTTTAGTACCTTTTTGGAAATCAGTAATTAGACATCCTGTTTACCATTAGTGCGTGCGGGACACATGCAAGAAGAATGTTAGATGGTGGATAACAATAACAATACACGAAAACTGGTTTAATAAAATACTTGTATCATCTGTATATATAAAATAACTTGTCCTGACTGACTGACTGACTGACTGACTGACTGACTGACTGATTGACTGACTGACTGATCACCATCGCCGAGCCAAAATTACTGGACAAAAAAAATGAAATTTTTGGGATACCTTCATATTAACATATAGGTGCTCGATAAGGGAGGATTTTTGGATATCCCAGCGCAAAGGGGGTGAAAAGGGGGTGAATTTTTAAAATGAGGATTTCTATATCTCAAAAACTTTAAAGTTTGCAAACGTAAACATTGGTATTTGGAATCTGCTTTAAAAATAAAGAAACGCGTATTTTTTTTGGAAAATCCCATTTAGGGGGTGAAAAATGGAGGAAAAGTGTTGAACGCCTTTTATGAGGAGATTTTTATTTCAAAATCTTCTGATGTTACATACATGAAAATTGGTACTTGGAATCTCCTTTGAAAATAAAGAAACACGTATTTTTGTGTTTTTATGTAATCTGATGAATAGGGGGTGAACAGGAGTGACAAACGAGGTGAATTTTTATAAGGACTATATGTCCAAATTTTCTCAGACACGTAACATATTACAGACTTGAAAACTGGTACTTGGAATTTCCTGTAAAAGTAAAGAAACATAAATACTGTTTTTTTGGAAAATCCACTTAAGTGGAAATGAAAAAGGGGTGAATTTTTATAATTAGCAAATCTATAGTATATCTCAAAACTTCACATGTTGCAGACATGAAAATTTGTATTTGAAATCTCCTTTAAAAATAAGGAAACACGTATTCTTCTGTTTTCGGAAAACCCTTAACGGGGCGGGGGTGAAAAAATTAAAAAATTAGTTAATTATTTCTATGGATATATATACCAAAATATCTAAAGAAGTTACATACGTGAAAACTGGTATTTCAAATCTCCTTTAAAGAAGGAAACACGCATTTGGTGGGGTGTATCAACATGGTAGGGGGGATGAAAATGGAGATGAATTCCTTTTACGAGGATACGTATCGTCGTTGTCGGGACAAAACCTCCTATGTGATAATGTTTTTGGAGATATACTCACCCGCAGCACGTACGTTATGAAGAGCGAGAATGCCTTGACAATATTCACACAATATTGCACCTTAGGTGACAGAACCTTACCGGCCAAAGTTCTAAGCTAAAATATTTCACATAGGAGGTTTTGTCCCGGCAGGGACGATATGTATCACAAACATAAGATGTTACAGCCGTGATAATTGGTATTTGGAAGCTTCCTTAAAGAAACGGGTACTGTTTGCTTTTGGAAAATTTACTTGAGTGGGGAGTGTGAAAGGAAGTAAAAAGAAATGAATTATTTTTCTGGAGAAACTTATATCTCAAAACTGGAGGTTACAGATGTCGAAATTGGTATTTGGATCTCCTTTAAAATAAAGAAACACGCATTCTTTGGGTGGGAGAAACCAACTTAACGGGCGGGGGTGAGTGAAAAGGGAGTTTGACTTTTTCATTAGGATACTTATATCTCAAAAACTGAACATGTTGCAGACATGAAAATCTGTATTTAGAATTTTCCTTCAAAGTAAAGTAAGACGTAAACTTTTGTCTTTGGAAAATCCATTTCAGGGGGGTGAATTAATTGAAAAATTAGTTGAATTATTTGTATGAGGATCCTTATATCTCAAAAACTAAAGAAGTATCAAACGTGAAAATCAGTATTTGGAACCTCCTTTAAAAATAAAGAAACACGCTTTCTTGGGGGAAATCCAATTGGGGTGGGGGCGGTGAAAAAAGAGTTTAATTCCTCTTTATGAAGGTACGTATATCTCAAAACTGAAGATGTTACAGTCGTGACAATTGGCATTTGGAAGCTCCTTTGTAAGTAAAGAAACAGGTATTTTTGGATTTCAGGAGATTCACTTAATGGGGGAGGTTGAAAGGAAGTGAAAATCTTTAATTCTTTTGATAGAGAAACCTATGTCGAAAAAACTTACAGTTACACACGTGAAAATTTGTATTTGGAATCACCTTAAAAATAAAGAAACACGCATTTTTGGAGGGACTGGGGGGAATAAACTTAAGGGGCTTGGGTAAAAAAGGAGTTGAATTCTTTTTATGAGGATACTTATGTTTCAAAAACTGAACTTGTTAGTGGCTTGAACATTTGTATTTGGAATCTTCTTTGAAAGTAAAGAAACACGTGTTCTTTTGTCTTCGGAAAATCAACTTAAGGTGGGTAAATGAATTGAAAAATTAGTTGAATTTTTTTTTTTTTTGCTAGGGGCTTTACGTCGCACGGACACAGTTAGGTCTTATGGCGACGATGGGATAGGAAATGACTAGGAGTTGGAAGGAAGCGGCCGTGGCCTTAATTAAGGTACAGCCCCAGCATTTGCCTGGTGTGAAAATGGGAAACCACGGAAAACCATTTTCAGGGCTGCCGATAGTGGGATTCGAACCTACTATCTCCCGGATGCAAGCTCACAGCCGCGCGCCTCTACGCGCACGGCCAACTCGCCCGGTAGTTGAATTATTTGTGTGAGGGTACTTTTATCTCAAAAACTAAAAATGTTTAAGACGTTAAAATTGGTATGTGGAACCTCTTTCAAAAATAAAGAAACACATACTTTTGGGGAGGGAGAATCAACTTAACGGGTAGGATGGGGGGTGAAAGTGGAGTTGAATTACTTTAATGAGTAGGCCTATACTTATATATCAACAACTGAAGATGTTACAGACGTGGAAATTAGTATTTGGAATCTCCTTTAAAAATGAAGAAACACACATTTGTTTTTCGGAAAATCGACGTAAGGGGTGTGGGTTTGAAAATA